>NC_042617.1:217939972-218681796 GCF_901001135.1 Rhinatrema bivittatum
AGCCATGTGACAGGGGCTGACCAATGGCACCGGTAGCCCCTGTGACATAGTAGGTCAGAGGCTATCGGCGCCATTTGATACCGGCACGGAGGGTATGAGTACAGAGGATGGCTCCCGGCCCCCCCCCCTCCGCTAGACCACCAGGTACATGTAAAAGGTTTTGGGGGGTTCGGGAGGGTGGGGGAAGCTAAGGGGTCAATTTTAAAGGGTCGGGGTGGGTTTTTTTTTATCTGCTCGGGCCTCATACAGACATTTCAAAGTGCATTTCTGTTTGTATTAACAACCTGCTTTTCAGTTGATAGGGGTAATTTGGAATTCTTTAGCTCAGGTGATTCTTTACTTTTAGACACATGGACTACATTTGCTTTAATTTTAACCTCTCTGCTGGGATGCCCTAACTCTCCTGTTTCATTAGTATCCTGATGGTGTTGATGGGAGCGAAGAGGTGGAGGATAGTACCTTCTTTGGCGAAGGACTTCCATGGCCCTGGTCTCGACAGCAAAATGTGTACAAAAAGAGAATGAAGATTTTAAAGTGTCAAAGTGCTTTTAAAAAGGTGAGCATTGCAATTTGCTGTGTAAAAAGTAACTTTTGCTATTAGAAAGGGCAACCAATGATTTGTAGAGCTCGAGATTTTTTCAACCTTTTACTCTCATGCCATGTCATAGAATAAAAAAGCATGGTTTGCTTCCGTGTGGTTTGCCTTTTTTGCCATGAGAGGAAAAGAAAAGTGACAAAATTGCTCCCACAGACTAGAATGAGAGTTGTGTATCTTTGGCAAGGAATTTTCTGGTGATATCCAACATGCTGCATATTTTGGTGTTTCTGCACAGAAAATACAAAAATGAGTACTTTTGGGGTAAATTACCTTTTTTAAAACTGATTAGCACTTTGTAGGCAGATTGCAGGATGTTGATGAAATGTCTATGTATGCTCAGCTTCAACAACCCTGTATATCTTTTTTGAGCTGTGCTGAATATCTTTTAGACCACTCTGAATATCTCCGACAAACCTGGCTCTTTAGACAAGCTTTTCAAAAAGAGAAGGGAGAATGAAAACCAGGGAAATGCATGGTACGAACAAGAAGCACACAACCACACAACAGTAATCACTAAGTGTGTAGTTTTTAAGTGAACTTTGCAGTAAAGGATAAAGCTACAATTAGTAGGGATGTGAATCGTTTTTTGACGATTTAAAATATCGTCCGATATATTTTAAATCGTCAAAATCGTTAGAGCCGCGATACAATAACAATTCCCCCGATTTATCGTCAAAAAATCGTAAATCGGGGGAAGGGGGAAGGGGGAGGGCGGGAAAACCGGCACACTAAAACAACCCTAAAACCCACCCCGACCTTTTAAAATAAATCCCCCACCCTCCCGAACCCCCCCAAAATGCCTTAAATTACCTGGGGTCCAGAGGAAGGGTCCCGGTATGATCTTTTACTCTCGGACCTCTGTGTGTTGTAGAAATGGCGCCGGCGCTACCTTTGACCTGTCATATGACAGGTCAAAGGTAGCGCCGGCGCCATTTTGTTTTTTTGTCCCCCGACGTCAGGAGCATAGGAGATCGCTCCCTGACCCCCGCTGGATCCCCAGGGACTTTTGGCCAGCTTGGGGGGGCCTCCTGACCCCCACAAGACTTGCCAAAAGTCCAGCGGGGGTCCGGGAACGACTTCCTGCACGCGCATCGTTTTTCCGTACGGAAAAACGATTCGCGGTAGGAGATCGCTCCCGGACCCCCGCTGGACCCCCAGGGACTTTTGGCCAGCTTGGGGGGGCCTCCTGACCCCCACAAGACTTGCCAAAAGTCCAGCGGGGAACCGGAACGACCTCCTGCAGTCGAATCGTGTTGCCGTACGGCCAGTGCCATTTTGTGCAAAATGGCGCCGGCCGTACGGCAACACGCCGGCCGTACGGCAAAATCGCTGGACTTTTGGCAAGTCTTGTGGGGGTCAGGAGGCCCCCCCAACCTGGCCAAAAGTCCCTGGGGGTCCAGCGGGGGTCCGGGAGCGATCTCCTACGCTCTTGCCGTCGGGGGACAAAAAAACAAAATGGTGCCGGCGCTACCTTTGCCCTGTCATATGAAAGGTCAAACGTAGCGCTGGCGCCATTTCTACAACGCACAGAGGTCCGAGAGTAAAAGATCACACCGGGACCCTTCCTCTGGACCCCAGGTAATTTAAGGCATTTTGGGGGGGTTCGGGAGGGTGGGGGATTTATTTTAAAGGGTCGGGGTGGGTTTTAGGGATGTTTTAGTGTGCCGGTTTTCGATTTACACGATTTACACGATTTACACGATATTTAAAAAACCCAAACTGCGACGATCCGATTCCCTCCCCCTCCCAGCCGAAATCGATCGTTAAGACGATCGATCACACGATTCACATCTCTAACAATTAGAGAATGAGTCCTACACTCAAACTGCTATAGAATTGAACTAGACATGTTTTTTCAACCTCATTTAATAATTAATCTTGCTTAAAAACTGTTACCGAACCGTATGGCACCCATGTAAAATGTAAGATTACAATAGCATTACTTTATGTGCCTTTATGTAAACTGTTGTGATGGTACCCACCTTAACAATGGTATAGAAAAAGATTTAAATAAATAAATATTCCTTTTTACAACAATTACTATGCAGCAGAACTTCAGTATGTGATATTCCATCCTCTAACGCTCAAAAAAGCTGTGGTGAATCAACCCTGAAATTCTTGAACAATCTATCTATATAAATAAAAATGTTAAATAGTTTGGACAAAATCGCTAATCTCAGAAACCACTGAACCGATTGCTTTCAAATTTGGACACAACCTTCATTTCGCATACAGGAAGGTTCTTCTGTACTTACATTACAGATATGTCACACCTGTGACAGGTAAAATAGGTTTAAAAACTGTTTCGAGAAAGCAGCAACATCTGTTGGACGTAAGCGCCATCTGTTACACCTTACATAACACACGCTACAGTAATCATTTCGCCAGTCCAGGTCCACGTATCACTTCCATTTTAACACATTCGCACACTTTTTTCGCCGGAAAATAACTATTTCCTTTACAGATAAAATACACCCACCACCCTCTTCACACCCCCCACACACATGCCAAATTGATTTACTTCCCACAGCCTCCCAACACACACAAAACCACCCTCCTCACACCCCCCACACACATGCCAAATTTATTTACTTCCCAGGCCCTCACAACACACACAAAACCAGACAGAAGTCCGGGAAGCTCCAGCGGGGGAGACAGGACCAGTCCGGGACACATCTCCTGCACTACGGCCGTCGGCTGCCAGCACTCAACATGGCGCCGATGACCCTTTCCCTTACTATGCCACTCGGGGACACCAATGGCAGCAGTAGCCCATGTGACATAGTAAGGGCGAGGGCCCCTCGGCGCCATTTTCAGGATTGGCAGCCGGTGGACCTTTGCCCTTACTATGTCAGAGGACCTACCACTGCCATTGCTCCATCCCACTGACATAGTAAGGGCAAAGGGCCATCTGAACCCGTTTCAGTGCTTGCAGCTGAGGGACCAATGCCAATACATCGCTCCCGGACTGCTCCTGAACGCCCGCTCCACCGACTTACATTTTTATCTGGTCTCGGGGGGGTCTGGAGGGTGGGGGGTGGTAATGAATTTATTGTGAACATCTTGGGGAAGGGTCACGAGGGGGGGCAGGTTTCATTCATTCAGCAACTCTGGGGGGGAAGGGGGGTGGGCTACTGTTTTTCGCAGGGCTGGGAGGGGAGGGGCAGGAGAGTGTGGGGTAGTTAGTTTAAGAGAACTTTTCTCATAGGGTTGTTTTTTGGGGGAAGAGGGAGGTTCACACACAAATACATACACTAAACTTGCACGATCTTGGGAACGCACCAAAATAGCCCTCCCCAGACCACAAAACAAATTTGGAATTGCAAATTTGGTTAGGCACTCCCCTATTTGGCTACATAACGCGCACAGATGCCCAGGGACAGACCACATGTAGCACCAACAATTTTAATTTCCCAGGACTTGGGAGGGGCAGGAGGGTGGGGGTTATTATTTGATTTAAAGGGTTGGGATTGGGGGGGGGGGGTTTGGGGAGTGGGGGGGTTCCCACAGAAATAGAAAGGCAAAGGTTTTCTGATCTGAAGGGTAGGCAGTAGGCGGGGGGAGGTGACAGTGAGGGGAGGGAGAATGAGGGGGGAGATGAGTGTCAGGGGAGGGAGAATGAGGGGAGAGGTGAGTGTGAGGGGAGAGAGTTGGAGTGGGGACAGGGGAGGGAAGGGGGGGTGAGTGACCAAGGGGAGGAGGATGAGTGACTGAGGTAAATGAGCAAGGGGAAGGGGGAGGGAGGGTAAAGAACCTGACTCTGCCACTGCAACGCGTGGCCGGGTACCGCTAGTATATTATATTACATCAAACTGAACAAAGTAAAATACAGGTTTATATTCTTTAAGCTGTTAAAAAAAAAGGTAGACATATTTTTAGCATTTTACTTGAAGAAATTCAGAAAGGATATAGAACTAGTAATAAGTTCAAAATGGTAACTGATGCTCTTTGACTAGCAACAAATAGCATGCCTTAGAAGACTAATAAAAGATTTCCTCTAGTCCCATTTGTTCATTCCTACATGTTCTAATAGCCCATCAGTTTTATATCATTTTTCATTCTTGCCTTTGTCATGCACCATCAGGTGCTTGATAAATACTGTTCTTATATATTTTCTGGAATCAGAATCAATCTTCAGAACTAAACTGGAATTTATGCATGCTTTGTGTACCTTAACCCCTGTATTCAATAATCCTTCGCTATAGGTTCTAAATGTCTCTCAGAGCCAGTGTTACCCAATAATGCCAGATCATGAGGAACAGACTAAGCCAGGTCCGGTTTTACAACATTGTTTCAGTGAACATGTTGTTACTTGTTTATGTATGGCAAACTGTCCATAGATACAATAAGAGAAAACTGGAACTGGCTTAACCTGTCCCTGATGACTGACATAGAATCATCCAACAAAAACATCTCAAGGTATATCCTTATTACATGACATATTAACAAATCAAAGACTGATGTGTGCACTGTTCAAAAACCCAGCTCCCTTGTTGAGTAGCTAACAAGCTCCTACAGAGGCAAATTTGAACCATTCCAATAGATTCCCCTTTGCAGAGGACTTTTGCTGCTATTGTCTTATGTGTGACTTTTATGGGGATCCTTCTGAACAATTGAATATAAATCTTAACAAGGGTCCATGAAGCTCATGGCCTGTTTCCAACAGTGGCCAATCCAAGTCTCAAGTATCTGGCAAGATTTCAAACAGTAAAAGATCCCAGGCTGCTATCGTGCAGTGATATGTAGTAGCTATAGCCAGGGATAGTAACTTTCAAACCGCTGTGAGGGCGCATATGTGTGCGTATGCATCGGCCCCCACACACACATGTTATAAAATAGCCTGGCTCTGTGCACGTGTGCCACATTTTAAGTGCAAATGCCACTTCTACTGCATAAATTAAGGGATTTTAAAAGGGGTATGTGTCAACGCTATTCGCAGTTTTACCAGTTCATCCCCAGTTCACCCAGTTAAGAGATAGATCCTCCAAATCCCCCAGTTTAATAGTCTTCACTTCCTCCAGTTATACATGATCCTTAAAATCTCACAGATTTGCTTAGTGTTCTTTATTTTTTTTAACTTACATGTCATCCATAGCAGAAGTAAAGTTATGTGGCAGGGGGCCTCAGTGTATACCAAATTGCGTAAGTATTTACGCACACATTTCTGGTTCATGTCCCAAAATGCCCATGCCCTGCCCAGACAATACCCGTGCCCTGCCTCTATTTGAAAACGTTCTGGATGTGCATTGTAAGAGATACATGCGTATTTTGCTGGTTTTTAAAGTCCACTCAGGGTGAACAAGCCCAACATATTCATGCATCTCCTAATTAATGCACATGTCGGGTTTTTAAAATTCACCTTTAAGTGTATTTGGTTAATAACAGTTTATGAACTTCTCCTCCAGAAACATGTCCAAACCTTTTTTAAAGCCACCTACACTAACTGCCTGAAATGAATTCCAGAACTTAATTGTGCGTTGAGTGGAAAAAGATTTTCTCTTTGTTTTCAATGTGCCACTTACTAACTTCATGGAATGCCCCCTAGTCTATGTAGTTTCTGAAAGAGTAAATGACTGATTTACATTTACCCATTCTATTCCACTCACGATTTTAAACACCTCTATCATATCCCCCCTCATCTGTCTCTTCCCCAAGCTGAACAGCCCTAACCTAACGATTACATGTCCCTCAAAGAAGTCTCAGATCGGCCAATAAGGCAATAAGGCTCTGCTAACCATACCCTCAGTCAAAACAGCAAAATTGACCCAAGTTAGAGAGAGAGCACTATCTTTGGCAGGACCATTATTATGGAACACATTACCACTGGAATTAAGACTAATGAAAGAATTAAAACTCTTCAAAAAAAGGCTTAAAAACATGGCTCTTCAAAAAAGCATTTCACAGTGAGGTAACTGAATAACAACATATACACAAAGCAGAAAGTCACCAATAAAAAGCAGAATTGCTTATTTTTATTATTTTTCTCACATTTAAGTATTAAATTAGAAAGACAGTATAATCATAAATGGTAACCACACCAATTCCCCATTTAGAGTATATTATTGAACTATGTAACCGTATAATATTGGCACCCTATGGATAATTTAGAAACCAAATTAAACATATTTGTGCCTAACTGTAAACCGTTGTGATGGTGCTCTACTAAATGACGGTATAGAAAAGTTATAAAAAAATAAAATAAATAAATAGCCTCTTTAGCTTTTCCTCATAGGGAAGCCCATACTCTTTTTCATTTTGGTCACTCTTCTCTGTACCTTTTCCAAAGCAACTATAACTTTTTTGAGATGTGGCAACCAAAACGGCACATAGTATACCAGGTGCAGACTCTCCATGGATTATGACATTCTCTAATTTATTCTCCATTCCTTTCCTAATAATTCCTAACATTCTCACAGGACAAGCAGGATGATTGTCCTCACAAATGGGTGACATCGAGGATGGAGCCCAACCACGGAAAACTTCTGTCAAAGTTTCAGGAACTTTGACTGGCCCCTACTGGGCATGCCCAGCACAGCACAAACCCTGCAGCCAGCAGGGGTCTCCCTTCAGTCTTCTTTTTTCCGCGTAGCAGTTGCCACGCGGTTAAGGAGCTCTTACCACATTCCTGACAGGAATTCTTTAAACTAATTCTTGAAGAAAAATTTGCCCCTCAGGGGTCTCCCTTCTTCAAATTTTCCTCTGCGGGACTTCGGTAAGTTTTTGCCATAGTTTTGGTCGGCTACCGTCGAGTTCGGCCCTCGAGGCCTGTTGGCAGTCGACCATCCCATGGCTACATTTTTGGCATACGGCCATGGCGTCGGGGTTCTGTCGGTGCCCGGACTGTACACGTACTATGTCCATCACAGACCCACATAGAGTCTGTGTTTTGTGTTTAGGGAGTGAGCCTGATGTCCTGACTTGCACCAAATGTGCCCTAATGACACCAAAAGGTCGCAAAGCCAGAATGGAAAAGATGGGACTTCTTTTCCATGCTCACACTCCGACGCCATCGATTGCATCGACGTCATCGGAACCGGCACTGTCGAAGTCTCATCATCATCGACAGCCTCCCGGTGACCATCCGCCATCGACGACTTCACGGCCATCGACTCCTGTCCCTTCCCCCGAAGATCGAGGGGATCGGAAAGAGAAACATCGCCATCGATGTCATAAGTCTCGGACCGTCGAGGAATCGAAGTCATCGACCTCAGTACTGTCCGAGCCTCCGAAGAAGAAGTCTCGACCAGAAATGGCACCATCCACTTCTGTCTCGCAGACACTGAGGCAACCCTCACCCCTTCGGGGTTTGGGAGCCGCGATTCCACCGGCGATGTGGTCCCTCCGGCTCAGCCTCAGCCTCCCTCTCCCGTTGAGCCGGGTCTTGTTACCCCAGGTCTCCGGGTAGAACTGGACCGGTTGGTCCAGGAGGCCATCGACAAAGCGATGCTACGGTTCCAGACTCCTCCGGCACCGAGAGTGGAACCGGTCACTGACCCGATTCCAGCGGCACTGGCACCGCTGCTTGCCCGGATGGAAGCGCTCATGACTGCCCTTCCACCGGCAAGACCCGGGTCACCGACAGCTTTCTCATCAGGTGGAGAAACACCACCGAATTCCCCCTTCGGGGGTAGTTCCATCGGTGCCATGTCGTCCCTTGCCACCGATACATTCCTCGGGGGTGATACGCACATCAGCTCCACCGATGACGGCACCGATTCTTTCGATGCCGACACCGATTCCTTCGATGCCGGCACGGGCACCGATGCCGACACCAATTCCATCGAGGACTTTCTCGATGCCCCCGGTAATTCCTTCGAGTTTCTCGGAGCCTCAACCGGGGCCTTCAGGTATTCAGCCCCCTCATGGTCCTACAGGTCAGCAACCTGATCCCTATGACACCTGGGGTGATGATACCTCTACAGACACCGATGATTTGCCTTCACCACCCTCTCCTGCGGAAAGTAGAAAGCGTTCTCCCCCTGAGGACCACTCTTTCATAAATTTTGTGAAGGAAATGTCGGAGTTGGTCCCTTTTCAGCTTCAATTGGAGCAAGATGACAGGCACCAGATGATGGAGTTGTTCCAATTCTTGGATGTCCCTAAAGTCATCACCTCTATTCCAATTCATCAGGTTTTTCTGGACCTTCTATAAAAGAATTGGGAATCTCCTGGATCTGTTGCTCCAGTAAACAAAAAAGCTGACTCTACCTATCTTGTACAGTCAGCACCTGGCTTTCAGAAACCACAGCTAGACCACCACTCTGTTGTGGTAGAATCAGCTCAAAAGAAAGCTAAAAGAATAAAGCCACATTCTTCCATACCTCCTACTAAGGAAAATAAATTCCTAGATAGTATAGGTAGGAAAGTATACCAAGGAGCCATGCTGATTTCCAGAATAGCCTCTTATCAGCTATATATGACCCAATACAATAGGGTCATCATTAAACAGATACAGGAGTACTCAGATGCCTTACCAGAACAGTTCAGCCACAACTTCAATCCCTCCTAATTAAAGGGTTTGAAGCTGGGAAGCATGAGATAAGAACAGCTTATGACGTTTCTGATGCTTCCACTAGACTTTCTGCTACGGCCATCTCCGCCAGACGCTGGGCTTGGCTTAAGTCATCTGACCTTCGCCCGGAAGTTCAGGACAGGCTCTCTGACTTGCCCTGTCTCGGGGACAATTTGTTTGGGGAGCAAATTCAGCAAATTGTTGCTGAATTGAAGGATCATCATGAGACACTTAAACAGCTCTCATCCATTCCTTCTGACTTATCTTCTAAACAGCCGTTTAAGAAGGACCCAAAAAAGTCATTCTTCTGTCCACGGAAGTATTATCCCCCACTAGCCAAGTCTAGGTCTGCGAGGCCTTATCATAAATCTCAGCCTTGCCAGTCTCGTAAACAAAAGCCCGCAGCAGCTCCACAACCTGGCCCTGCATCGGGTTTTTGACTTTCAATTAGAGAGCAGATGCCACATCCCTCTTCCTACCATACCAGTAGGGGGTCGGTTAAGCCACTTTCTAGAAAAATGGCATCACGTCACCACAGATCAATGGGTGATAGTGATAATTGCACAGGGTTACCACCTCAACTTCCTGACTCTCCCTTCGGACTCCCCACCCCTGCAGGCGTGGAGACTCACCAATCACTCCGTTCTTCTAGAGTAGGAAGTTTCCCTTCTCCTCCAATCAAACGCTATAGAACCCGTTCCTCCCTCACAACAAGGACTAGGGTTCTATTCCAGGTACTTTCTAATCCCAAAAAAGTCAGGAGGTCTTCGACCAATCCTGGACCTATGGGCTCTCAACAAATACCTTTACAGAGAGAAGTTCAAGATGGTAACCCTGGGATCGCTTCTCCCTCTGCTGCAAAGAGGGGACTGGCTATGCTCTCTAGACCTAAAAGACGCCTATACTCACGTTGCGATAACTCAATCTCATCGCAAATACCTCCATTTTTTAGTAGGCCGAAATCAATACCAATACCGAGTGCTCCCTTTCGGCCTGGCATCCGCACCACGAGATTTTACCAAATGCCTCGTGGTGGTTGCAGCTTTTCTCAGGAAGGAAGGTGTCCATGTCTACCCCTACCTGGACGATTGGTTAATCAGGGCCCCAACCCAGCAACTCGCTCGGTCCTCCCTGACCCTAACAATTCGAACTCTGCTTTCTCTAGGGTTTCTTGTCAATTACGAGAAATCCTGCTTAGTCCCATCTCAGACCTTATCCTTCATTGGGGCAGACTTGGACACCTTACAGGCAAAAGCCTTCCTTCCTTATCAACGAGTCCAAATCCTTGTGTCTCTAGCTTGCCAGTTGCAGTCTCAACACACGGCACCAGCTCGCCAATTCCTCATTCTGCTTGGACACATGGCCTCCTCAGTTCATGTGACTCCCATGGCCCGCCTGGCCATGAGAGTCATGCAATGGACTCTGAGATCACAATGGATCCAAGCTGTTCAGCCTCTGTCCTCCATTGTTCGCATCACTGATGCATTCCGTCTGTCTCTTGCCTGGTGGACAAATCAATCCAACCTCCTACGAGGCTTGCCTTTTCACCTACCAGATCCTCAAATAATTCTCACAACCGATGCTTCCAACGTCGGTTGGGGAGCCCATGTAAACAATTTACAAACCCAAGGATTCTGGTTTCCAGAGGAAGCCAAACACCAGATAAACTTCCTGGAACTTCGAGCAATACGGTATGCTCTCAGGACTTTTCAAGATTGCCTATCGACCCATGTCATCTTGATTCAGACGGACAACCAGGTGGCCATGTGGTACATAAACAAACAGGGGGGCACAGGTTCCTTTCTTTTGTGTCAGGAAGCTGCGCAGATTTGGGCAGAAGCCCTCTCCCGCTCCATGTACCTCAGGGCCACCTACTTGCCGGGAGCAGACAATGTATTGGCAGACCGGCTAAGCCGTGTCTTCCAACCACACGAGTGGTCACTCAATCCCTTGGTAGCGACCTCTCTTTTCCAGAAATGGGGTTATCCCCACATAGACCTCTTTGTGTCCCCTCAGAACCGCACTCCCTCACATGGACAACCGGTCTGCTTTATGCATTCCCTCCACTTCCTCTTCTGTCGAAGACTCTCGTGAAGCTATGTCAGGACAGGGGAACCATGATCCTGATAGCACCGCACTGGCCACGCCAAGTGTGGTTTCCCATACTCCAGGATCTCTCCATCCGAAGGCACATTCCTCTGGGAAAGGACCTCCTCCTCCATCCCAACCTCCAAGCCTTGTCCCTGACGGCATGGATGAGGAAAGGTTAGTCCTTCAGCCATTTAACCTTTCGGATTCAGTTTCTCGTGTCCTGATCGCTTCACGAAAGCCTTCCACAAGAAAATCTTATTCCTACAAATGGAAAAGGTATATATCATGGTGCACTTCTCAGTCCCTTGATCCCCTTTCCTATCCAATTTCTAAATTCTTGGACTATCTCTGGCATCTATCAGAATCAGGTCTAAAGACCTCTTCCATTAGAATGCATGTCAGTGCGGTAGCCGCCTTCCATAAAGGTATCGGGGGTGTCCCTATTTCAGTACAACCCCTTGTAACACGCTTTCTTAAAGGCTTGCTCCATTTGAAGCCACCTTTACGCCCTCCTGCCCCATCTTGGGACCTTAATCTGGTTCTTGGTCGCCTTATGAAACCTCCTTTCGAACCTCTTCACTCCTGTGACCTAAAATATCTCACATGGAAAGTGTTATTCCTTTTGGCTATCACTTCAGCTCACAGGGTTAGTGAATTACAGGTCCTAGTTACCTATCCGCCTTACACTAAACTCCTGCAGGACCGGGCGGTACTCCGCACTCACCCTAAATTCATACCTAAGGTAGTTTCGGAGTTTCATATAAATCAATCCATCATACTACCTATCTTCTTTCCCAGGCCCCACTCCAACTCCGGGGAACAGACTCTGCATACCCTTGACTGTAAACGTGCTCTAGCTTTCTATCTAGACCGTACAGTTGCCCACAGGAAGAACACTCAATTATTCGTCTCTTTCCATCCTAACAAGTTAGGTCACCCTGTGGGTAAGCAGGCTCTTTCCTCCTGGTTGGCGGACTGCATCTCCTTTTGCTATCAGCAAGCTGGCATTCCTTTCCAAGACCGTGTCAAAGCACACTCTGTGAGGGCCATGGCGACTTCAGTAGCACACCTTCAATCGGTGCCGCTTCCTGACATCTGCAAGGCTGCCACCTGGAGTTCCCTCTATACATTTGCAGCCCATTATTGCTTGGACAAAGCTGGAAGACAGGATTCCATCTTCGGCCAGTCTGTCTTGCGTAACCTTTTTCCAGCATGATGTACCAACACCCTTCCACCTCCCGGTAGGGTGCGGATGTCCTCTACCAAATTTCACCCCAGTTGTTGTGCCTGTTGCACGCCGTTGGGTACTTTTGGTGCATGTCCGGACATCCTCAGCTCGGTACTCACCCATTTGTGAGGACAACCATCCTGCTTGTCCTGTGAGAAAGCAAATGTTGCTTACCTGATGTAACAGGTGTTCTCACAGGACAGCAGGATGTTAGTCCTCATGAAACCCGCCCGCCACCCTGCGGTGTTGGGTTCATTTTTATTTTATTTTCGGCACTTCCTGTAGCTTTGAAACAAGACTGAAGGGAGACCCCTGCTGGCTGCAGGGTTAGTGCCGTGCTGGGCATGCCCAGTAGGGGCCAGTCAAAGTTCCTGAAACTTTGACAGAAGTTTTCCGTGGTTGGGCTCCATCCTTGATGTCACCCATTTGTGAGGACTAACATCCTGCTGTCCTGTGAGAACACCTGTTACATCAGGTAAGCAACATTTGCTTTCTGTTTGCTTTTTGAATGGCCAACACATACTGATCTATGGATTTCAAAATATTTCCACTATGATACCTAGATCCTTTTTCTGGGTAGTAACTCCTAGTATAAAACCTAACATCGTGTAACTACAGTGTGGATTACTTTTCCCAATGTACATCACTTTGCACTTGTCCATATTAGGGATGTACAGAAGGAAAAAATGTGTTTCGATTTGGTATTCATTTCACCGCGACCCAAATCCATTGCACTAGTTTCATAGGGGGGAAAACTAATTCGTTGATTAGTTTTATTAATTTTCTGATTTCCCATTAAAGTCAATGGGGGAAGTATTTGCAGCCTATTTTTGGCTGCAGAATTGGAGTTTTCTTATCAATTCTGATGAACCTTCTGGGGAGCAATCATCAGAATGAGGAAAGAGCTCCAAGGTACACAGACTGTGGCAAAGTGGCCCAAAGTGGCATGAATAGCCTAAGGCACTGTAAAGGGGCAAAGGGATACCAGGAGTGGCAAGAGTGCTTTAACAGAGGTGCAAAGCAGCAGAGGGAGTGTCAAAAACACACCACAGCTTCAAAAGAGAGCACTGATAACAGATGCATGAACCCTCGAAGGCAGCATGAAAGGCAAAGCAGCAAGACAAGTGGCATCAACATCCTACAGCTCAATGAAGGGGGAACATAGCAAGCAGAAAGACTAGCACCAACACACTGAGGAGCCATGATAGTGGGAAGAACACCACAAAGAGTTGAGTGAGTCATCTAGTGTATGGCAGCAAGGCAGAGTGGCAGAAAGCTGATAGGGGCAAGACAGGCTGGCAGAGTGGAGGTAGTCTGGTCCCTGTGGTTTTGAAAGGGGCAAGATAGGCTGGCCCCGGGGAGAGTTCCCTTTCCTTTGAGCAGGAAAGGGCTCCCCAGAATGGGTTGGCCCCTAGAGTGGAGTAAGAGCCTTCAAAGCATGGCGATGTGGGGCAGGGTGCCATGTGAACAGCAGTTCAACATGGGTGAACAGGAACTAAGAGACAGGTTGGCCGGCTACCTGGTCCGGGGAGAATTCTCTTTCCATTGAGCAGGAAAGAGCTCCCCGGAATGGGTTAGTTCCTATAGTGGAGTACGAGCCTTCAAAGCGTGGTGATGTGGAGCAGGGTGCCATGTGAACAGCGGTTCAACATGGGTCATTAGGTACTTAGATATAGGCTGGCTGGCTACCCCGGGGAGAGTTCCCTTTCCTTTGAGCAGGAAAGGGCTCCCCGGAATTGGTTGGCCCCTAGAGTGGAGCACGAGACTTCAAAGCATGGCGATGTGAAGCAGGGTGCCATGTGAACAGCAGTTCAACATGGGTCAACAGGTACTAAGAGATAGGCCGGCCGGCTACCCTGGGGAGATTTCCCTTTCTTTTGAGCAGGAAAGGGCTACCCGGAATGGGTCTGCCCCCTAGAGTGGAGCATGAGCCTTCAAAGCGTGGCGATGTGGAGCAGGGTTCTATGTGAACAGCGGTTCAACATGGGTCATTAGGTACTTAGATATAGGCTGGCTGGCTACCCCGGGGAGAGTTCCCTTTCCTTTGAGCAGGAAAGGGCTCCCCGGAATTGGTTGGCCCCTAGAGTGGAGCACGAGACTTCAAAGCATGGCGATGTGAAGCAGGGTTCCATGTGAACAGTGGTTCAACATGGGTAAACAGGTACTTAGATACAGGCTGGCCGGCTACCCAGCCTGGGGAGAGTTCCCTTTCCTTTGAGCAGGAAAGGGCTCCCGGAATTGGTTGGCCCCTGGAGTGGAGCACGAGACTTCAAAGCGTGTTTGTTTTAATTAAGGATCCATGCTGTGAAAGATTAGTATTTTGAATTGCCAGAGACTGAAGGTTCCCTTTGCATCAAGGGTTCAGCCGTTAGGACCAAAAGAAGCACTGATGTCATCTCCCGCCCAAATCTACAATATCAATCTGTGTTGACTTTGTATCCTACAGTGCCTCTGTAAACTATGGGAAGACAGAGGATGAACTAGAGTGCAACTACCACCAGTTTTCTATAGTACTAGAAACATTACTGTTGGTACCTAAGAAAGATTTAGGGAACATGTCCCATATTATGAAGGTCAGGAAAACTATTGAGCATATGAAATATGCAAGCTCCAAACATCTTAAGTCAGCCTTTTTTGTTCTTACATTTAAAATGTGGACGGACAAGGTCAAGCCCTTGTAGGGACGTAAAGCCTGGATGGACAGGCATAGCGTTAGAGGTCAAGCCCTTTTAGGGACATAAGGCCTGGATGGACAGGCACAGCATTAGAGGTCAAGTCTTTTTAGGAACATAAGGCCTGGACGGACAGGCACAGCAATCGAGGATAGAGGTCAAGCACTTTTAGGGACATAAGGCCTGGACGGACAGGCACAGCAATCAAGGATAGAGGTGAAGCCCTTTAGGGACATAAATCCTGGATGGACAGGCACAGCATTCGAGGATAGAGGTCAAGCCCTCATAGGGACGTAAAGCCTGGATGGACAGGCAGGCACAGCATTCGAGGATAGAGGTCAAGCCTTCGTAGGGATGTAAAGCCTGGATGGACAGGCACAGCGTTAGAGGTCAAGCTCTTTGAGGGACATACGGACTGGACAGACAGGCACAGCATTAGAGGTCAAGCCCTTTTAGGGACATAAGGCCTGGACAGACAGGCACAGCATTCGAGGTCAAACCCTTGTAGAGACGTAAATCCTGGACGGACAGGCCCTTTTAGGGACGTATGGCCTAGACAGTGGACGGACAGGCACAGTGTTTCAGATCAGGTACATGTGCTGATATTATCTGGAGCATAGAAGGCAGTTGGAGCTGCTGCAAGGCTTTCAATTGCTTTTATTCATCTTGCCATTCACAGGGAAAATTTGGAAACCCAAGCAAAGGCAGATTTATTTTCAAAAACACTAGCATTTCCATCAACTCTGGTGCCAGCCTTGAGCAGTGAGGGCTCATGATATCCCCTGTCATTGAAAATACACGTTCACTGGGCACACTGGTTGGTGGACATGACAGATATCGTAGAGCAACTTTGGCTAGGTGTGGCCAGACAGTGGACTTGTGTGCCCAGTATGCCAGTGGATCTGTCTGCATGTCCTCTGTGGGCTCTGATAGAAACCATGTCACTGACAATTGTGCTGGTGTCTCCTTTGCTTGGGTGGGCTGAGAGTCACTCATGCCAGCTGCTTTCTCTCTAGCCCGTACCACAAAAGATTAATCTTTATGGGCAAAATGCCTTTGGTGTACTGAAGGGGAGGAGGAGGAGGAGGTACTAGCTGTCGCTGCTCATGCTTGGGCTAGCACAACACTCTGAAGTGCCTGCTGTTTCCTTCTCTGCTTCATGCCTAATCTGTCTCTGCCTTTGGTGCTCCTGATCACGGACTTTTGCTAACAGCAGTTCCTTCACAAATGAGAGACAATTGGACTGTTGGGCGAGTTTCCCTTTCACATGGGGTTCACAGACTGTGGCGAGCATGTATGTGTTCTGTTCTGTTAAAGGCCTTAATCTCTCTTCCACCTGCTGCTGCAAAATGTCCAGACAATGCAGCACCTCAGCTGTCATTCCCTTTTCCTGTTTAAAGCCCTCCAAACTTTCCTCCAGAAAATTAACTATAGATATGATGTCAGTCAAGGTGGCACTTCTGGAACTCAGCTCCTCTGTGACATCCTTGAAGGGCTGCAGAGATTTTAGCAGCTTATTCATGGCTAACCAATTATGATGCCCTACGGGATTCTGCACACCTATGTCCATTGAACCAGAAAGTTCATGAAGGGGTGTCTGCAGCTCCACTAACCTCTGCAGCATCATATAGGTGGAACTCCACTGGGTATCAATGTCTTGAATGAGACGCTTGTGAGGCATGTCCAAATCAGTCTGCTTTTGTCGGCGAACCTGCCCCACCTTCACACTTCTGTGGAAGTGCACTGCTATGTTCATGCACTTGTGTATTAACATATGCAGGTATTCATTCTCTTGGTGATTGGACTCCAACAACAGAGCTGACTTCACTAACAGGTGCAGAGTGTGTACAAGACATCGGATGTTCTGAAAGCGCCCATCGGTTATTGCCTTAACCATGTTTGCACCATTGTCTGTGACAAAGAACCCTGCCTGAGGATTCCTGTCTCACTGGTGTAGTTGCCAAACCTCCAGCATCTTTCTGATGCATGCTAGAATATTGGCTGCGGTACAGGCCTCGTCCGTCAGGTGGGTGTGCAGTAAAGCCCACCTCCGTCCTGATACTTGTTCACGAATAGAGCTGCTGCCTGCCCCTGCTTCAGCCAGGTCCCACCAGTGTCCTGTTAGTGAGAGGTAAGAGTGTGCAGCATTCATGGTGGTCCAGATATCGCAGGTGAAATGCGCACTCCCCTCTGTCTTAGCTAGCAGTGCTTGGATGCTACTGCGACACTGTTTGTACAGGCTGGGGATGACCTTTCTGTTAAATGTGGTTCTGGAGGGGACTTTGTAATTTGGAACTATGACCTTCAGCAAATGCTTGAAACCTACATTCTCCGCTATCTGTTAGGGCTGGTCATCAAGGACAATCATTTCCTCAATGCTCCTGGTTACAACTTTTGAGGCTGCCTGCCTCCTACCCTGGGATAGCGTTAACGCACACCACCCCATTTCCTCCATGGTGGTTGTCGCTTCTGCCACATGGCAGGGGGCTGCTGTGCTGCCACCTGACTGCTAGAAAGGTCTGAGGGCATGGAGTGACTCTCCTCCTTTCCAACCATTTTATGCTGCCTGGAAAAAGGGGTCCCCTGACTGGTACTGCCACCATCCCCAGATGGCAGTACTGTTGTTGGGTGTTGCCTTTTCATATGATGCGTCATGCCAAAATTATATAGGTGTCCCATTTGCATGCCTCTGCTAATAGCCCTGCCACAGTAATTACACTGAGTAAAATGCGGGTCCTCCATCACTTTAAAGTGGCTCCAGATTGCAGATGTTTCTTGATCCCTTCTCTATAGCCTTCAGGGTGGATGCTGGCACTGGAGCTGAAGTAGTGGGTGCACCCTGAGAAGCAATGCCAGGGGCATCAGTCACAATCTGTGCCTGTGCTGACTGCTCTTCCTCATCATCATCATCAGTTTCATCTATCCCCTGCTGCACTGATGTGGAGGCAAAGACAGGACTAACTAATTCTCCTAAACCTTCGTCAGTTATTACTTCTTCCGTTTCTGATGAGAATCCCACACAAGATGATTCTTCATCTGAATCAGAAGCAAACAGTGACTGCGCTACATTGTCAATGCTAAGTCTTAGTCGAGATTTTTGTCTCCCTGCTGCTTTTGAGTGTCGACATTTTGTCTGTCATGACTCAGCCTCCCCTTCCCTCACCTCCAAAACTACAGGGTCAGAAACAGGTGGTGGCGATGGTGATGCATCATGGTCAGATTTCATTTTTTTTCTAGATGGAACTGCCTGCCCCTCCAAAGAGTTTAGATTGCAACAGGTCCCTTTTTAACTTTAATGGGGGGACTGGCACTAGTGCCTTTTGAAGTACCTCCTCTGCCAGTCCCAATCACTTGACCACATCTAGTTTTCCCTGACATTATGGATTTAATGTCACTGCCTAGTGCCTACTGGCTGCCCACTGTCACAGTTCCTTGCCATGCACTAATGTAACGTGTGTGGTGTGCACACACACACAGCTTGCATGTAAGCACAAAAGAGGCAGACTGGGGATTTCACTGCACAGACTGTCCCAATAATAAAGTTCAGTCTGTTAATCTACCCACTGCCCACTGTCACAGTGCCTTGCTATGCACTAATGTAACGTGTGTGGTGTGCACACACACACACAGCTTGCTTGTAAGCACAAAAGAGGCAGACTGGGGATTTCACTGCATAGACTGTCCCAATAATAAAGCTCAGTCTGTTAAACTACCCACTGCTCACTATCACAGTACCTTGCTATGCACTATAGGGATGTGCAGCCAAAAGGTTTTCGTTGCATTCGTGATACGTATTCGTGAGGGGTCAATTCCATTTCATGCGAAAGTATGGATAATTCCATAAGAGAGGGAGCTATTTTAGATTTAATTCTTAGTGGAATGCAAGATTTGGTGAGAGAAATAACGGTGGTGGGGCCACTTGGCAACAGTGATCATAACATGATCAAATTTAAACTAATAACTGGAAGGGGGACAATAAGTAAATCTGCAGCTCTAACATTAAATTTTAAAAAGGGAAACTTTGATAAAATGAGAAAAATAGAAAAAAACTGAAAGGTGCAGCTGCAAAGGTTAAAAGTGTTCAACAGGCATGGACATTGTTTAAAAATACAATCCTAGAGGCGCAGTCCATATGTATTCCGCACATTAAGAAAGGTGGAAGGAAGGAAAAACGATTACCGTCATGGTTAAAAGGTGAGGTGAAAGAGGCTATTTTAGACAAAAAAAACATCCTTCAAAAACTGGAAGAAGAATCCATCTGAAGAAAATAGGATAAAACATAAGCATTGTCAAGCTAAGTGTAAAACATTGATAAGACAGGCGAAGAGAGAATTTGAAATGAAATTGGTCATAGAGGCAAAAACTCATAATAAAAACTTTTTTAAATATATCCAAAGCAAGAAACCTGTGAAGGAGTCGGTTGGACCATTAGATGACAGAGGGGTTAAAGGGGCTCTTAGGGAAGATAAGGCCATTGCAGAAAGACTAAATGAATTCTTTGCCTCCGTGTTTACAAATGAGGATGTTGGGGAGATACCAGTTCCAGAGATGGTTTTCAGGGGTGATGAGTCAGATGAACTGAACAAAATCACTGTGAACCTGGAAGATGTAGTAGGCCAGATTGACAAACTAAAGAGTAGCAAATCACCTGGACCGGATGGTATGCATCCTAGGGTCCTGAAGGAACTAAAAAATGAAATTTCTGATCTATTAGTTAAAATTTGTAACCTAACATTAAAATCATCCATTGTACCTGAAGACTGGAGGGTGGCCAATGTAACCCCAATATTTAAAAAAGGCTCCAGGGGTGATCCAGGTAACTATAGACCAGTGAGCCTGACTTCAGTGCCGGAAAAAATAGTGGAAACTATTCTCAAGAACAAAATTGTAAAGCATATAGAAAGACATGATTTAATGGAACATAGTCAACATGGATTTACCCAAGGGAAGTCTTGCCTAACAAATCTGCTTCATTTTTTTGAAGGGGTTAATAAACATGTGGATAAAGGTGAACCGGTAGATGTAGTGTATTTGGATTTTCAGAAGGCGTTTGACAAAGTCCCTCATGAGAGGCTTCTACGAAAACTAAAAAGTCATGGGATAGGAGGCGATGTCCTTTCGTGGATTACAAGCTGGTTAAAAGACAGGAAACAGAGAGTAGGATTAAATGGTCAATTTTCTCAGTGGAAAAGGGTAAACAGTGGAGTGCCTCAGGGATCTGTACTTGGACCGGTGCTTTTCAATATATATATAAATGATCTGAAAAGGAATACGACGAGTGAGGTTATCAAATTTGCAGATGATACAAAATTATTCAGAGTAGTTAAATCACAATTAGACTGTGATACATTGCAGGAGGACCTTGCAAGACTTGAAGATTGGGCATCCAAATAGCAGATGAAATTTAATGTGGACAAGTGCAAGGTGTTGCATATAGGGAAAAATAACCGTTGCTGTAGTTACATGATATTAGGTTCCATATTAGGAGCTACCACCCAGGAAAAAGATCTAGGCATCATAGTGGATAATACTTTAAAATCGTCAGCTCAGTGTGCTGCAGCAGTCAAAAAAGCAAATAGAATGTTAGGAATTATTAGGAAGGGAATGGTTAATAGAACGGAAAATGTCATAATGCCTCTATATCGCTCCATGGTGAGACCACACCTTGAATACTGTGTACAATTCTGGTCGCCGCATCTCAAAAAAGATATAGTTGCGATGGAGAAGGTACAGAGAAGGGCAACCAAAATGATAAAGGGGATGGAACAGCTTCCCTATGAGGAAAGGCTGAAGAGATTAGGGCTGTTCAGCTTGGAGAAGAGACGGCTGATAGAGGTCTTTAAGATCATGAGAGGTCTTGAACGAGTAGATGTGACTCGGTTATTTTCACTTTCGAATAATAGAAGGACTAGGGGGCATTCCATGAAGTTAGCAAGTAGCACATTTAAGACTAATCGGAGAAAATTATTTTTCACTCAACGCACAATAAAGCTCTGGAATTTGTTGCCAGAGGATGTGGTTAGTGCAGTTAGTGTAGCTGGGTTCAAAAAAGGTTTGGATAAGTTCTTGGAGGAGAAGTCCATTAATGGCTATTAATCAATTTTACTTAGGGAATAGCCACTGCTATTAATTGCATCAGTAGCATGGGATCTTCTTAGTGTTTGGGTAATTGCCAGGTTCTTGTGGCCTGGTTTTGGACTCTGTTGGAAACAGGATGCTGGGCTTGATGGACCCTTGGTCTGATCCAGCTTGGCAATTTCTTATGTTCTTATGTTCTTATGTTCTTATGATCTGTCAATACGTTACTACGGCGAGTTAAATTCCTGTCCCAGCTAAAATTAAAATTAACTACAACCCCCCACCCTCCTGACCCCCCCAAGACTTACCAAAACTCCCTGGTGGTCCAGCGGGGGGGGTCCAGGAACTCACTCACACCCTTGGTGCTGGTTTCTTCACAGCGCCGATAGCCTTTGTCACAGGGGCTACTGGTGCCATTGGTCAGCCCCTGTCACATGGCCATCGGCGCCATCTTGTGCTCCTACCATGTGACAGGGGCTGACCAATGGCACCGGTAGCCCCTGTGACATAGTATGGGCAAAGGCTATCGGCGCCATTTTGAGTCCTATCATCGGACGGCAGGTCGCTCCAGGACCCCCGTTGGACCCACAGGGACTTTTGGCCAGCTTGGGGAGGCCTCCTGACCCCCACAAGACTTGCCAAAAGTCCAGCGGGGGTCCGGGAGCGACCTCCTGCTCGCCGGCCGTCAGATGCCAATACTCAAAATGGCGCCGATCGCCTTTGCCCTCACTGTCACACATAGTGAGGGCAAAGGCGATCGGCGCCATTTTGAGACTCAAAATCGCCGTCCGATGCCAATACTCAAAATGGCGCCGATCGCCTTTGCCCTCACTATGTGGGGGCCAAATAAAACAGAAATCTGTTAAACACGTGGGGAGTCGCGATGCGTTTCGCCTCCCCACGTATTTAACAGATAGGACAAAATAAGTTGCAGATTACAAATACGTGGAAAACGGATGCACACCTCTAATGCACTAATGTAACGTGTGTGGTGTGCACACACACACAGCTTGCTTGTAAGTACAAAAGAGGCACAGACTGTCCCAATAATAAAGTTCAGACTGTTAAACTACCCACTGCCCACTGTCACAGTGCCTTGCTATGCACTAATGTAATGTGTGTGGTGTGCACACACACACAGCTTGCTTGTAAGCACAAAAGAGGCAAACTGGGGATTTCACTGCACAGACTGTCCCAATAATAAAGTTCAGTCTGCTAAACTGCCAGCCCACTGAAGCCCAGTGCACAGAGAGACTGAGTGAGTTGAATTAAATATACTCAGTTTAAAAAAGCTGGAATTGTTGGCACAGCAGGAAAATCGATGAAATATATTTTCCAATGGAAATTCTAGCAAACTAGCTAAAAATTGAATATATCTCTCCCAGCCACAACACCCAAATGGTGCTTGCTTGCAGCCTAGCCCAGAGGGTGAATTAAACAAAATGGCACTGCTAGCAGCTTCTCTCCCTGGCACAGAGAGACTATCTCAGATCACCTAAATAAACTGCTTAAAAAACAAACAGGTCTGGCTGGCACAGGCACTGCAGCGAAATAAAGAATAAATATCTTTTTTTCTCTACTAACTAGTCTAGCTAGCAATTCAATACAGATTTCTGAACTCAGACTAGCTCTGAGTGTATCCTCCTTCCACAGAGACCACCTCCCCACACCACCCCTGCAAAGTGCGTGACGTGCGTGGCATGCCGCGTGCTTAAGTATATATAGTGCTGGGTCATCAGGAAAATCATCACCGAGCACTGAATGACAGCGCAATTGGCTGCATTCAGTGCATTTCACAAAATGTTATCGCTGATACGCTGCATTCCGGTATCCGTGCCAACCTGTCCGACCCACTCTGACAGGGCTGTGAGGTCACTGATGATTCACAGGAAAGGAATGGTTTTTGGCTCTGGATACACCCAAATGGCATCCTCCGATTGTAAATGGCTCCCTACAGTATTATGTATCCCCCCTCTTCAGAGACTTCCTGGAATGCAGGGGCACACGGTTGTCCCCAGAGACACCCTTTCTCCTATCTCTCCTTCTCAATTGCACCAACACAGTCCACTCGCCCCGTCGTGCCAGAATTCATTACAGTGGGGAGGAGGATAAATGGCCAGAGCCCTAGGCTCATGAGGGTGGAGATCCACACACAGTCTCTCAATATCTTGGATCTCCCTTGGGTGACATTACTCACTTGTTCGGCTTTAGAGAAGCAAGGTCATCTGACAAGAAATGATCACCTTGGCATGGCAGAAGTTATCCTGTAACTAGGACCTGCTGTCAAGGTGATGCCTTACCGTTTCCTCATGCCCACCATTCACTCAGCTTATCTTTGTAGATAAGCTGAGTGAATGGTGGGCATGAGGATATATTGGTAACTTGACTGCTCCTCATGCACCACCTAAGATTTTAGGTAGTGCTGAGGAGAAGTCAGCTGTCATTGTACATGTGGGTACCAATGACTTAGGAAGGTGCAGGAGGGAGGTTTTGGAGGCTAAATTTTGGCTCTTAGGTAGGAAATGAAATCCAGAATCTCCAGGGTTTCATTCTCAGAAATGCTTCATGTTCCACACACAGGACCCTAGAGGCAGACTGAGCTCCAGTTTTAATGCGTGGATGAGACAATGGTGCAGGGGAAAAGGTTTTAGATTTTTTAGGAACTGAGGAAAATTCTGAGAATGGGGGAGCCTATTCCAATGGAATGCACTCCACTTCAACCAGAGTGGAACCAGGCTGCTAGCACTAACCTTTGAAAGGGATATAGAACAGCTTTAAACTAGATAAAGGGGGAAAGTTGACAGTTGCTCAGAATCACATGGTTCAGAATGAGGTATCTTTAAAGGATATGAACAGAACAGGAAAGTTATGGCATCCTGACAGAGAAGTTACAATAAATTCTAAAGTAACCCGGAGTCTTTAAGTAAAGAACAGCAGAGCAGAGTGAAGTGAGAGTATGGAGTGGTACAGAGATATGACAGGACTGGGGGGTGCAAAGAGATGAAAGAAATGGGAGGAAAGGTGGTCAAAAGCGAGGAGAGGAAGAGGGGTTAAAGCATATGGAGATAGGGGTGAGAGTACTAGGTGAAAGGATTAAGAGCAGTGGGAGGATGCAGAGAGAAAGGAAGAACATTGGGAAGGATGAGAGAGGTGAAACAAACCACTGTGGGGAGAGAATGGAGATGGGAAAGGGTTAGAAAACTGGGGGCAGGGTGTCAGAGAAGTGAGAGGAAGAGAAGAGAGAGAAGTGTGAGCATAGAAGGGAGGACTGAAAAAACACTGGGGTTGGGAGAGAGGAATGGAAGACTGTGGCAGGCAGATAGGGAGAAAGCTCTGGAGGGGAGATGGGGACAGTCTTGGGGAAGGAAAAAGTGGTGAGAACATTGTTGGGGAGAATGAATGGTGATAACACTGGGGAAGAGAGGAGACAGGTATGAGACCACTGACAGGAGAAAGGGGTGAAAGCACTACAATGGGAAAGCATACTGAGGGGAATAAGCACTGGGTAGGGAGATGGAGAAAGAGTTGTTTTTTTATGTTTTGGAGGACCCATAATGAAACCTTGCATCAGAGTCCAATTGATCATTACTCCATCTCTGTTTCTGCTGGAAATTTTTCTAAGTCAGAGAAACACAGAAATATAGAAATTATGGCAGAAAAGAACCAAATAGTCCATCCTGTCTGCCCAGCAAGCTTTTGGTAGTATCTGCCATGCCAAACAAGTCACCCCCATACTTATTAGTTTCCCAGACTATCAAAGTCAGGGCCATTGTTGATTGCTGTTTGAGTCCAATTCCTCATTACCTCTTGCCATTGAAGCAAAGAGAGTTGCATCAAAAATTTCAGGCTTATTGGTTAAGGGCAGCAACAGCCACATCAGCAAGTTACCCTCATGCACTCTTTTCTTCATTTCCATCCTCTGGCTTTTAGGATTCCACAGGGTTTAGCCCATGCCCCTTTGATTTCTTTCACTGTTATAACATGGGAAGAAAGACAATGCACACGGAGGCTGCAGACATTCCCCCCCCCCCCCCCCCCCCCCCCCAATAAATACTCAACACCTGTTGGCATTTAAAATTGGCCGTAGTTTAATAATAACTGAACCCAAGCCCTTACAATTTACTTAACAGTAACACCCCTCCCCCAACACCCTCCTCCCTCCAGCCTTTCCTTGTCTCCACCACCTTAAACCCCAATGGTGGAGTTACCCTCCCCCTTTTCCACCTGCTCTGCCTCGTACCAGCGAGAGCAAACTTAACCGTGAACCTTAGCTCCACGGTTCCCCGGTCCTCCTGCGTAGCAGCCCCCCCAACTACGCAGGGCATTTCCCCCCTCCACCAACCACACCCCCCTCCCCACATGACAACATAAATAATGGGCTTGGGTTTACCGCCACAGACAAATCAATTATCTACTTGTTTCCCCACTGCAGCCACTTAATTCCTGCTGCCAATTTCTTTCTCCAAGCCGTCTTGAAGCGCATTATTGAATAAGTCCATACCTATCTCTGACAGGTGTACTCCATCACCGCTAAATAAACCTGCTTCTACTCCCCATTCCAACTGATGCCTTATCCAAAAACTCCCTTCCCAACCCATCCATTTTCCCTTTTGCCTATTCAACTTCTTGACCACAGTATTCTAAATAGTGTCCCCTTTGTTTCTCAGGCGGACGATTACGTCTAACCACCCTATCTTCACCTTGGGCTAGTGGACCATGATTTGCGCTAAGTCCTTCCTAATGCAAGTCAATAACGCCCTACAAGTTTTCTTTCCCACTTCATTCTCACCCATATGAATCAACAATATGTCAGGAATGCCCCATATTTGATCCGTTCGGTCAGGAAAGGCAGCAGCTCGTCCCATTGCATGTCCCGCCCACTGAACCATGCTAACTGCAATCCAAGATGCACCAATTCCAAATCCTCACCATAAGGACGCTTGAAGGCTCTTCTCTGGGCCCTGTGAATATACGAATGACCTACGATCCAAGCACATCCGTTCCTGCGCATCCTCCCCGTGGCTTCTGAAAAAGAAAGTATGCATTAGTTCCTTAAGAACATAAGAACATAAGAACATGCCACACTGGATCAGACCAAGGGTCCATCAAGCCCAGCATCCTGTTTCCAACAGTGGCCAATCCAGGCCATAAGAACCTGGCAAGTACCCAAAAACTAAGTCTATTCCATGTTACCGTTGCTAGTAATAGCAGTGGCTATTTTCCAGGTCAACTTAATTAATAGAAGGTAATGGACTTCTCCTCCAAGAACTTTTCCAATCCTTTTTTAAACACAGCTATACTAACTGCACTAACCACATCCTCTGACAACAAATTCCAGAGTTTAATTTTGCATTGAGTAAAAAAGAACTTTCTCCGATTAGTTTTAAATGTGCCACATGCTAACTTCATGGAACCCCCCTAGTCTTTCTATTATCCGAAAGAGTAAATAACCGATTCACATCTACCCATTCTAGACCTCTCATGATTTTAAACACCTCTATCATATCCCCCCTCAGCCGTATCTTCTCCAAGCTGAAAAGTCCTAACCTCTTTAGTATTTCCTCAAAGGGGAGCTGTTCCATTCCCCTTATCATTTTGGTAGCCCTTCTCTGTACCTTCTCCATCGCAATTATATCTTTTTTTGTGATGCAGCGACCAGAATTATACACAGTATTCAAGGTGCGGTCTCACCATGGAGCGATACAGAGGCATTATGACATTTTCCGTTTTATTCACCATTCCCTTTCTAATAATTCTCAACTTTCTGTTTGCTTTTTTGACTGCCGCAGCACACTGAACCGACGATTTCAATGTGTTATCCACTATGACGCCTAGATCTCTTTCTTGGGTTGTAGCACCTAATATGGAACCTAACATTGTGTAATTATAGCATGGGTTATTTCTCCCTATATGCATTACCTTGCACTTATCCACATTAAATTTCATCTGCCATTTTGATGCCCAATTTTCCAGTCTCACAAGTTCTTCCTGCAATTTATCACAATCTGCTTGTGATTTAACTACTCTGAACAATTTTTTATCATCTGCAAATTTGATTATCTCACTTGTCGTATTTCTTTCCAGATCATTTATAAATATATTGAAAAGTAAGGGTCCCAATACAGATCCCTGAGGCACTCCACTGCCCACTCCCTTCCACTGAGAAAAGTGTCCATTTAATCCTACTCTGTGTTTCCTGTCTTTTAGTCAGTTTGCAATCCACGAAAGGACATCGCCACCTATCCCATGACTTTTTACTTTTCCTAGAAGCCTCTCGTGAGGAGCTTTGTCAAACGCCTTCTGAAAATCCAAGTATACTACATCTACCAGTTCACATGTATCCACATGTTTATTAACTCCTTCAAAAAAGTGAAGCAGATTTGTGAGGCAAGACTTGCCTTGGGTAAAGCCATGCTGACTTTGTTCCATTAAACCATGTCTTTCCATATGTTCTGTGATTTTGATGTTTAGAACACTTTTCACTATTTTTCCTAGCACTGAAGTCAGGCTAACCGGTCTGTAGTTTCCTGGATCGCCCCTGGAGCCCTTTTTAAATATTGGGGTTACTTTTACTATCCTCCAGTCTTCAAGTACAATGGATGATTTTAATGATAGGTTACAAATTTTTACTAATAGGTCTGAAATTTCATTTTTTAGTTCCTTCAGAACTCTGGGGTGTATACCATCTGGTCCAGGTGATTTACTACTCTTCAGTTTGTCAAACAGGTCTACCACATCTTCTAGGTTCACCATGATTTGATTCAGTCCATCTGAATCATTACCCATGAAAACCTTCTCCAGTACGGATACCTCCCCAACATCCTCTTCAGTAAACACCGAAGCAAAGAAATAATTTAATCTTTCCGTGATGGCCTTATCTTCTCTAAGTGCCCCTTTAACCCCTCGATCATTTAACGGTCCAACTGACTCCCTCACAGGCTTTCTGCTTCGGATATATTTTAAAAAGTTTTTACTGTGAGTTTTAGCCTCTATGGCCAACTTCTTTTAACATTCTCTCTTAGCCTGTCTTATCAATGTCTTAGATTTAACTTGCCAACATTTATGCATTATCCTATTTTCTTCTGTTGCATCCTTATTCCAATTTTTGAATGAAGATCTTTTGGCTAAAATAACTTCTTTCACTTACCCTTTTAACTATGCCGGTAATCGTTTTGCCTTCTTTCCACCTTTCTTAATGTGTGGAATACATCTGGACTGTGCTTCTAGAATGGTATTTTTTAACAACGACCACACCTCTTGCACACTTTTTACTTTTGTGGCTGCTCCTTTCAGTTTTTTTCTAACAATTTTTCTCATTTTATCAAAGTTTCCCTTTTGAAAGTTTAGCACGAGAGCCGTGGATTTGCATTCTGTTCCTCTTCCAGTCATTAATTCAAATTTGATCACATTATGATCACTATTGCCATGCGGCCCCACCACCTTTACCTCTCTCACCAAATCCTGTGCTCTACTGAGAATTAGATCTAAAATTGCTCCCTCTCTCATCGGTTCCTGAACCAATTGCTCCATAAAGCTATAATTTATTCCATCCAGGAATGTTATCTCTAGCGTGTCCCGATGATACATTTACCCAGTCAATATTGGGATAATTGAAGTCTCCCATTATTACCTCACTACAAATTTGGTTAGCTTCCCTAATATCACTTAGCATTTCACTGTCCGGCTCACCATCTTGACCAGGTGGACGGTAGTATACTCCTATCACTATAGTCTTCTCTGACACACAAGGGATTTCTATCCATAAAGATTCAATTTTGCATTTAGTCTCATGCAAGATGTTTATCCTGTTGGACTCTATGACATCCCGGACATAAAGCGCCACACCGCCTCCCGGGTGCTCCTCTCTGTCATTGCGATATAATTTGTACCTCGGTATAGCACTGTCCCATTGGTTGTCCTCCTTCCACCATGTCTCTGAGATGCCAATGAAGTCTATGTCATCATTCACTGCTATACATTCTAATTCTCCCATTTTACTTCTTAGACTTCTGGCATTAGCGTACAAACATTTCAAAGTTTGTTTTTTGTTTGTATTTTCATTCTGCTTTTTAATTGATAGGGATAAGTTAGAATTTTTTAGCTCAGGTGAGTTTTTAGTTACAGGCACTTGGACTACTTTTCTTATTATTGGAACCTCACTGTCGGGATGCCCTAATTCTAATGCATCATTAGTATCCTTTGAAGATACCTCTCTCTGAACCATGCACTGCTGAGCAACTGTCGACTTTCCCCTTTGTTTTAGTTTAAAAGCTGCTCTATCTCCTTTTTAAAGGTTAGCACCAGCAGTCTGGTTCCACCCTGGTTAAAGTGGAGCCCATCCCTTCGGAAGAGACTCCCCCTTCCCCAAAACATTCCCCAGTTCCTAACAAAACTGAATCCCTCTTCCTTGCACCATCGTCTCATCCAATCATTGAGACTCCAGTGCTCTGCTTGCCTTTGGTTTTAAGCTTTCTACCTAAGATCCTAAATTTGGCTTCCAGAACCTCCCTCCCACATTTTCCTATGTCGTTGGTGCCCACATGTACCACGACAGCCGGCTCCTCCCCAGCACTGTCTAAAATCCTATCTAGGGGAGGTCCGCCACCTTCGCACCAGGTAGGCATTTTACCAGGCGATCTTCACGCCCACCAGCCACCCAGCTATCTACATTCCTAATAATCAAATCACCAACTATGACGGCTGACCTAACCTTTCCCTCCTGGGCAGTAGGCCTTGGGGAGATTTCCTTGGTGGGAAAGGACCATGCATCACCTGGAGAGCAGGTCCTTGCTACAGGATCCTTTCCTGCTGCACCCGGTTGATGCTCTCCAATCATGAGACCTTCTTCCTCCAAGGCAGCACCAGGGCTGCCAGTCTGAAGTTGGGACTTGGCTACTATGTCCCTGAAGGTCTCATCTATATACCTCTCTGTCTGCCTCAGCTCCTCCAGGTCTGCCACTCTAGCCTCCAGAAATCATTCTCTGAGAGCCAGGAGCTCTTTGCATCACATGCACATGTACAACTTCTCACATTAATCCAACTTACCCCCTCCCCCTCCCGACCACTTCCCTCTAGCGCACCCATATAGTTTAAGGATCCCCTGTTCCTGTTCTTATGTAATCCTTGAATGCCCTTGATTTCCATCTCCCTATATTTTGAATTCCTTCTTCCATCAGCCCCGCCTCTCCTGTGGACGTCGGTGCTCCAATCCTAAATGAATGTGAGCTGTACCGTTTCGCATCACGTCCATCCCAACTGACCACCATATGAAGAACCTGGACAAATTGGTATCTTGTCAACACTGAGCCATCAGCATGCACTAAGAAAGACCCTTCCACAGCCGGCCTTAACCGCTAAGATCGAAAGGCCGTAAGTACCGGGCAAACCAACTCATTTTTGGCAGGCAATAATGTGATGACCATGCCCTTTCCTTTCTGATCAGTTTTTTACTTTGGGAGAAACAGTGTAATTGACTGTTCCCTCATGGAAACACAGTTCAACAGAATTCCTTTGTTGCTAGTGCTATGACATGACTGGGCTATAAGCTCGCTAACTCTCATGGCTCCAAAGAAGGCCCACGAAAAAGCCACTCGAAATGGCGCCACCTCAAACCTAGACCAACATACTTGTGTTAACAAACTTGTAAGTCGTATCAAATCCCGATATCTAATGGATAATCATTGATCCCTCTTATTTCCCGTCCTTTTTTGCCAACCCCCCAACACTTTGCGCAATCGAAAACTATGCATGGGGTTACCCCATCCCTTCGTTTTTTGGAAAAAGGAAAAACCTGCCAACTGAGTTCGCACCGTGGCCACCGAGTTACCGCTTCGCTTAGCCCATAACAAAAAATCCACCAACCAGTGTTCCGGCACGCCTCCCCCAGACCATCCCCTATATTGTAAATAATTTGTTAATGCTGCATTTCCTTTTAAATGTGTGTTCATAAGAGCATAAGAACATAAGAAATTGCCATGCTGGATCAGACCAAGGGTCCATCAAGCCCAGCATCCTGTTTCCAACAGAGGCCAAACCAGGCCACAAGAACCTGGCAATTACCCAAACACTAAGAAGATCCCATGCCACTGATGCAATTAATAGCAGTGGCTATTCCCTAAGTAAATTTGATTAATATCCATTAATGGACTTCTCCTCCAAAAACTTATCCAAACCTTTTTTGAACCCAGCTACACTAACTGCAGTAACCACATCCTCTGGCAACAAATTCCAGAGCTTTATTGTGCGTTGAGTGAAAAAGAATTTTCTCTGATTAGTCTTAAATGTGCTACTTTCTAACTTCATGGAATGCCCCCTAGTCCTTCTATTATTCAAATGTGTAAATAACCGATTCACATCTACTCGTTCAAGACCTCTCATGATCTTAAAGACCTCTATCATATCCCCCCTCAGCTGTCTCTTCTCCAAGCTGAAAAGCCCTAACCTCTTCAGCCTTTCCTCATAGGGGAGCTGTTCCATCCCCTTTATCATTTTGGTTGCCCTTCTCTGTACCTTCTACAAGTACTTGGAGCTACTGAGCCCTGTATTAAGTCCCATTCATCTTCGTAATATTGTTCTTGTAAAGGATCATCATCATTCCGACGCCTGGAAACCGTGTAATCTACATAAAAGAAACCATGACTACCTACCTGCTGCCTGTCACTCTGCTCCTAACTATGCATCTATGTCCATACAAGCCGCCGGAAGCTGAGTGGCGCGTCTTAATCTCCCTTTCAATATATATATATATATATATATATATATATATATATATATATATATATTTTGTTTCTTTTTCTTTTTTTTTTTAATCCTATGTTCACCATTCTGTACCTTTCAGGAATCTGAACTATACCTACCCCCCTTGTGCCTCCCGCTGCTCCTGCCTCGCCCCTACCCTGCTTCAGTTCCAGCCTGGTTCTTGCCTCAGTACCCTGCTTCAGTCCCAGCCTGGTTCCTGCTTCTGTGCCTTGCCTCAGTTCCAGCCAAAATACCTGCTTGATCCTGGTTCATCTTCACAGCGTCCTCACTTGCCTAAGTCCCAGTGGCCGGGCTCCTACGGGCTCCTCCCGGAGGAGTCTCGGCTTCCAGGGTGAAGACACCTCTTCTGTTCTCCTAGCCCGAATCCCTCGACTCCCACAGGCTCCTCCTGGGGAGTACGGGCTCCCTGTGTGAAGGCCAGCTCCTTCACCCGGCCTGGTGTCCGCCTCCCAGCCTGCTCCCTCTCATATGGAGACAATAGTCCACCTTACCCTAGTCTCCGGCAGGCTGGCCCAAGGGTCCACTAAACAGTTAAATCACAACAGCCCTTCTCTGGACTGCCTCCATCCTGTCTCTGTCCTTTTTGAGACACTGTCTCCAGAACTGAAAACAGTACTTCAGGTGAGGCCTCACCAAGGACCTGTACAAAGGGATTATCACCTCCTTTTTCTTACTGGTTATTTCTCTCTCTATGCAGCCCAGCATTCTTCTGGCTTTAGCTATTGTCTTGTCACATTGCTTCGCCGTCTTCAGATCTCTAGACACTGTCAGTCCAAGGTCCCTCTCTTGCTCCTTGCACAACAGTCCTTCACCCCCCATCACATACAGCTCTTTTGGATTACCGCACTCCAGATACATGACTGTACTTCTTGGCATTGAATCCCAGCTGCCATATCTTCAACCATAATTTAAATTTGAGTGTATCAAGCCCTTTAAATTTTGATGATCTCTATAAATCTCTTAAACTTCAGCCTCATTGTTTATGCCATCAGAACCCACGCAATTTAACATTTATTGTATTTATTTAGGATATATGATCACTTATATATTCATTCATAATAATTCTTCTTATGATTATTAGTAGTATTTGCATTCTGTTCATAGTTTCCAATCCAATAATTCAGTGTTTCCCAACCATCTCTTGAAGGCACATCTAGCTAGTCAGTTTTCCAAGATTGCCACAATGAATATGCATGAGATAGATATGTATACCCAATATATATAAATAGATCTCATTCATATTCTTTAGGGACATCCTGAAAACCCAAATGGTTAGGTGTGCCTCTAAAAGAGAGTTGAGAAGCATTGCAATAATTCACTGATGAGGGTTGTTGTACATCAGTGCTAGGCAACGTCGCAAACATATTTCATAGAAACATAGAAATGACGGCAGAAAAAGACCAAGCGGCCCATCCAGCCTGCCCAGCAAGCTCCCACACTTATTTTCCCATACTTATCTGTTTCATCAATCACCAAGTTCAGGGCCCTTGTTGGTAACTGATTCAAATTTCCTGCCCTCCCCTGTCATTGATGCAGAGAGTAATGTTGGAGTTGCATCAAAGGTGAGCATAAGGCTTAATGGTTAAGGGTAGTAACTGCTGCATCAAGCAAGTTACCCCAATGCTTATTTACCCTGACTGCACAGATCAATGCCTTGTTGGATGTAGTCTGAATGTAAATCCTGTTTTCCACATTTCCACATTTCATGCATATTCATTGTGGTTGTCTTGAAAACCAGACCTGTTTGTGGCATTCCAGGACCAGAGCTGCCTACCCCAGTTTTACCTTTTTCCTGATACACAGATGAAATTTCATACCCATAATGAGCCATTCTGATTAATGTGAGAAAAGTATTAAGGATGTAGACATAAGAATTAATGATGAGAAGCTGATCTTAAAGATGAAAGTGAATTGGAAGGTATCCAGGGAGCTCTACACAGAGTGAGATACTCAAATTTACCTTAGTGTTTGCATCCTCCAATGTCAGCATGCTCTTTTGATTATCTAGTTTATATTAGGATGCACTATTAATTAATATGTTATGTGTGTATGTGTTTTTTAATGTATCTGTGTGTGTGTGTGTATGTATGCATGAATGTTTCAGTGTGTGTGGGGGCAGAATAGAGGTAGTTCTGAAAAAAAAAGTGAAACAAGAACAAAAATATATTATAGTCAGGTGCAAATATGCAGCACATGGTTATACACTGAGGTTAGGTGTCATGGGCCCAGATATGAATCATCTTGGAATCCTACAGGTTATCCATCTGGAAATATGGGCATTGAATGTACAATCCAATGATTGGCTCTCCCAAAGATCAAGTTAAATAATATGTATTTAATGTGGTGACAGGTTCAAGGCAGAAAGGGGCAAAGTAACTTCTGTAGCTCTGGATGAATAGGAGAGACACTTAGATTTTATTTCATCCATTAGTAACACTTGGAGTGACTGACATGTGATGAAAGAGTAAATGTAACCTTACCTTTCATGGTGGATTATTATAATACTGTTGGGGAAAAGCATCCACTTTCTGTTCCTCACTTGAAGTTATTGAGTGAATCCTCATCATACATTGCTAAATGAGAGGCCATCATTTAGAACATAAACAAAAACAAGTAGAAATAGTAACATTCCATTTAGCCTCAGTCTCAGTTCCAAAACATTTCTTATGGCAAAATGAGTTATCCTGTCCACTGTAAAAGCACTCCCCAAGTCTGAAGACTAATATAGTCTAAAGTCCCCCTACCCACCAGCTCTACAGGAAGTTTGGTTGAGGAAGGTCTAGCCATTTAAAAATTATACAGGGAGGACATATACACAGAAACAGAAATCGCAACACATAGACATCAATATGATCTGATAAATCTCTCTTTTTATCGAACTGAGGGTAATGAGTTTTTTGTGATGAATGCAATTCATTTGTAAATTAAATTGATGAAGAAATTAACTGTTATGGGACAAATTATGTGAAAGCAGATAAGAAGCAAACCCAGAACTTGAACAGTTGGGCAAATGACAACTTTATTAGATTTAAAATATTTAAAAATGAAAGCTTTTAGAAGAACTATTGCATTAAATATTAATATTTCTAAAAGCTTGCATCTTTTGAGTTATGTACTGAATGCACCCTGGTCAGTGAATAACAATAATCTCTATTCTCCCAATAAATCCTAGACAAACATTTATTGAACTGTAAAATATAATAAAAAAAATAACATTTTTTATAAAGGCCATTAGATTAATGTAATTTTTTCTGTAGTAAGATTTTATAATATTGGCACAAGATTTAACCATATTAGGGTGTTGCGACCAGAGTAGTGGACCCCTGGACCGGCCATGCGGAGAGAAGGATGAATGGCACGTGAACTCTGCAGAGACGAGAAGGCCAGAAGGCGGCACGGAGCCGGGAGACCTAGTCGAGACTTCACCCTGGAAGCCTGAGGTCCCCCCGGGAGGAGCCCGTGAGAACCCGGACCACTGGGACTTAGGAGGGGTCTTCCGGAGTAGCAGGACAGTAGCGGAAGCAGATCCAAGTTCTAGGCTGGCAGCGGTCAAGGAATACCAGGAGACAGATCAGGGTCAGAAACCAGAAGACAATTCGAAGAAGAGACTGGAACAGGAGCGGAGGCTGGAGCAGGAGTGGAGGCTGGAGCAATAGCGGAGACTGGAACTGGAATGGAAGCTGGAACAAAACAGGAACAGCAATAGCAGGAACGGCAACTAGTTACTCTTAAGGAGTCAAGCTCGTTGCAAGGCACCGGGTTTAAATCCTTGCCGACATCTGATGTCATCTCCAGGGCCTGGCTGCGATTTCGCGCCAAGGCCCCTTTAAATGGCTCCCCCTCACGCGCGCACCTAAGAGGGGCGGAGCCAAGATTTGCAGCTCAGCGGTGTCTCCCTTGTGCAGACGCCACCGCAGAAAGGCCAAGTAGGCCCAAGGAGACGCCGGAGCCCGTTGCCTGTTCCCTGGGTGCCGCAAAGGTAAGGACCCGGTCGCGAACCCCGTGACCGGGACCGCAACAGTACCCCCCTTCTTACGCCCCCTCCTCAAGGGACCAGGTTTACCAGGATGGTCCAAATGGAACTGGTACAGGAGGGATTTGTCCAAGATGTTAAGGGCAGGCTCCCAGGTGTTGTCCTCAGGACCGCATCCTTCCCAGGCGAGTAAGTACTCCCATCGGCGGTGATGAAAATGCACATCCAAGACCTCTTGAACCTGGTATGTCACCTCCCCATCGGCTGGAGTCTCAGAAGGATCTGGTGGCCTATGGTGAAATCTGTAAAGAATTACTGGTTTAAGTAAAGAGACATGAAACACATTGTGAATGCGTAGGGTTGTGGGAAGACGTAGGCGGTATGAGACCAGTCCTATTCTTTCAGCGATTCGAAAAGGACCACAGTACTTAGGTGCTAGTTTCCGGGACGGAACTCAAAGATGTATATTTTTGGTGCTTAGCCAGATCTTATCGCCTGGTAGAAACACTGGCGCTGCTCGTCGATGCTGATTGGCCCACCTTTGCGTAGCCCTTGCCGACCTCGACAGCTTGTCTTGAATGGAGCTCCAGAGTCTTTGTAACTGAGTGGATAATTGAGCTGCTGGCGAGGGAACAGTCACTGGCAAAGGTAGTGGTGGTTTGAGTTGCTTACCGTACACTACCTGAATGGGCGACTTCCCGGTGACCGAATGATTATGATTATTATATGAGAATTTGGCCCAAGGTAGTAACGTGACCCAGTTGTTTTGTCTCTCTGTAGCAAAGATGCGAAGGAATGTCTTTAAAGAACGATTCATGCATTTGGTTTGCCCTTTACTTTGAGGATGGAAGGCTGTGGACAAATTGAGCTGAATTCCAAAGAGATCTAGGTGTCAGTGTATAACACATTGAAATTGTCGGTTCAGTGTGCTGCGGCAGTCAAAAAAGCAAACAGAATGTTGGGAATTATTAGAAAGGGAATGGTGAATAAAACGGAAAATGTCATAATGCCTCTGTATCGCTCCATGGTGAGACCACACCTTGAATACTGTGTACAATTCTGGTCGCCGCATCTCAAAAAAGATATAATTGCGATGGAGAAGGTACAGAGAGAGGCTACCAAAATGATAAGGGGAATAGAACAACTCCCCTATGAGGAAAGACTAAAGAGGTTAGGACTTTTCAGCTTGGAGAAGAGACGGCTGAGGGGGGATATGATAGAAGTGTTTAAAATCATCAGAGGTCTAGAACGGGTAGATGTGAATCGGTTATTTACTCTTTCGGATAGTAGAAAGACTAGGGGGCACTCCATGAAGTTAGCATGGGGCACATTTAAAACTAATCGGAGAAAGTTCTTTTTTACTCAACGCACAATTAAACTCTGGAATTTGTTGCCAGAGAATGTGGTTCGTGCAGTTAGTATAGCTGTGTTTAAAAAAGGATTGGATAAGTTCTTGGAGGAGAAGTCCATTACCTGCTATTAAGTTCACTTAGAGAATAGCCACTGCCATTAGCAATGGTAACATGGAATAGACTTAGTTTTTGGGTACTTGCCAGGTTCTTATGGCCTGGATTGGCCACTGTTGGAAACAGGATGCTGGGTTTGATGGACCCTTGGTCTGACCCAGTATGGCATTTTCTTATGTTCTTAAAAAGAACTCCATTGAGCAATTTGTAGTGTGTCCCAATGGATCACTGGAGAATGTAGTTGTAACCACGGTAGTCCCAATACTATCGGGTGTACTACTTTTTCCAGGATCAGGAAGGATATCTCCTCAGAATGTAGAACTCCAGTTCGGAGAGTTAGCGGAACTGTAGCGGTGGCAATGCTTCCAGGAAGAACTGTCCCCTGGATAGAGGTAATCCATAAAGGTGAAGTACGAGAAATAGTGGGTAACTGAAGTTGTTGTACCAAGTCTGACAAAATAAAGTTTCCCCCTGCCCCTGAGTCTATAAAGGCAAGGATATTGAAGGACCCTCCTGGGTACTCAAGCGTGATTGGCACTGTACATTGAGGAGCAGAATTAACACAGCCTAGGAGTAGCTCCTCAGTACTGCCTGGGCTTTGGTGTTTTCTGGGAGCTCCTTACATTGGGCTAGAAAGTGGCCCTTTCCACCACAGTATAAACATAGGCCCAAAGCCCAGCATCATCACCTCTCCTCTGCCAACAACAGCGTACATCCTAACTGCATAGGTTCTTCTGTTGACAAGTCTGAGTGCGTTGCTCCTTGGACTGATGATGGCGTCATTGGTCGGGAGAAAGCAGGAGCCAATGGTATTGATCGACGAGGCGGTTGTCCCTCCTTCGCCCTTTGCTGAAGGTGACAGTGAATACGCCCCGCCAAATCTATTAGCACATTGAAATCGTCTGGAATGTCCCTGGTGGCCAACTCATCCTTGATACGAGCAGAAAGCCCCTCCAGGAAGACTCCCCGCAGACTGTCATATTGCCATTCCACCTCTATGGTGAGGGTGCGAAATTCGATCGCATAGTCTGCCAAAGCTCGAGATCCCTGCCGTAATTGCAGAAGTTCAGACGTAGCTGAAGACAGACGTGCAGGTTCATCAAATGCTTACTTGAAATTAGTTACAAGTTGTTGTAAATTATTCAGCAATGGATCGCTGCACTCCCACATGGGCGAGGCCTAGCTCAGAGGGGAACTGACTGTCGCCTTGCCATTCCACCTCCATGGTGAGGGTGTAAAATTCGATCGCATAGTCTGCCAAAGACCGAGATCCCTGCCGTAATTGCAGAAGTTCAGATGTAGCTGAAGACAGATCTAGTAAAGACAGGATATAAGCTACCTTTACGGAGTCAGAGGGGAACTGACTCAGAAGAAGAGAGAACCTTATGTAGCATTGATTCAAAAACCCCCGGCAGCAATTGGCATCTCCCGAATAGCGAGAAGGTGCAGGCAGTTGAGTAGGTGCAGTCACACTCACCCACAGGAGCGGAGGGTTACATGAGTGGCGGCTCAGGAGGCATTGAATCCAAATGATTCGCCAAACGCTCAACGGTGGCAGCAAGGACGTCAAGACAATGTTGTTGTTGCTGTAACCATTGGGCCATGCCTGGAATGGCTTGAAGGCCTGAGATGTCCACCGGGTCCATGGCCTTGCAAACTGTTGCGACCAGAGTAGTGGACCCCTGGACCGGCCGTGCGGAGAGAAGGATGAATGGCACATGAACTCCGCAGAGACGAGAAGGCCGGAAGGCAGCATGGAGCTGGGAGACCTAGCCAAGACTTCACCCTGGAAGCCCGAGGTCCCCCCGGAAGGAGCCCGTGAGAACCCGGACCGCTGGGACTTAGGAAGGGTCTCCCGGAGTAGCAGGACAGTAGCGGAAGCAAATCCAAGTTCTAGGCTGGCGGCGGTCAAGGAATACCAGGAGACGGAACAGGGTCAGAAACCAGAAGACAATCCGAAGAAGAGGCTGGAGCAGGTGTGGAGGCTGGAGCAGGAGTGGAGACTGGAGCTGGAACGGAAGCTGGAGCAAAACAGGAACAGCAATAGCAGGAATGGCAACTAGTTATTCTCAAGGAGTCAACCTCGTTGCAAGGCAAGGTTCCCTAGTCAGACGCCAGGTTTAAATCCTTGCCAGCGTCTAACGTCATCTCCGGGGCCTGGCTGCGATTTTGCGCCAAGACCCCTTTAAATGGCTCCCCCTCACGCGCGCCTAAGAGGGGTGGAGCCAAGATTTGCAGCTCGGCGGCATCTCCCTCATGGAGACGCCGCCACGGAGAGGCCAAATAGGTCCAAGGATCTGCCTACCCAACATTGGCCATGTTTCGGCACCATGTGCCTGCTTCAGACATGTCGACACTGTGAACCCTGATTGGACACAGTAGATTTCTCTCCCACAGTCCCTGAAGCAGGCACATGGTGCCGAAACATGGCCAATGTCGGGCAGGCAGATCCAAACCCATAAGAAGAGACAAGGGAGGCAGCCTTGATAAGTGTATGACAATAAGAACAGACAAGTGGGTCGGACAAGCAGCTAGGGAGAAGGGATTTTATAAGTAAAAAGTAAAAGGAGAAAATAAGAAAAAAAGAATAAAGAAAAATAAGAAACATTAAAGCATGAATAATAAAGAGTAATACATGGGGCAAATGAGAAGGATAACTAAAAATTGGTTATCCTTGAACACAGCCACCGTACAAAAAAAGACCACCAAGCAAGGTTTCCCTTGAATCAGTGGATGTTGGAGAACTGATGCAATTAATAGCAGTGGCTAATCCCTAAGTCAACATGATTAATAGGAGTTAATGGACTCCAAGAACTTATCCAAATCTTTTTAAAACACATCTACACTAACTACACTAATCACATCCGCTAGCAACAAATTCCAGAGATTAATTATGCATTGAGTAAAAAATAATTTTCTCCAATTAGTCTTAAATGTGATACTTGGAGGGCCCCCTATTCCTTGTATTTTCCAAAAGTGTAAATAACCGATTCACATCTACTCGATGAAACCTCTCAAGATTTTAAAGACCTCTGTCATATTCTACCTCAGAGGCTCAGCCGTCTCTTCTCCAAGCTGAAAAGCCCTAACTTCTTCAGCCTTTCCTCATAGAGGAGCTGTTCCATCCCCTATATCATTTTGATTGCCCTTCTCTGTACCTTCTCCATCGCAACTATATCTTTTTTGAGATGTGATGACCAGAATTGTACACAGTATTCAAGGTGCGGCCTCACCATGGAGGCCTTATGACATTTTCTATTTAATTAACCATTACCTTCCTAATAACTCCTAACATTCTGTTTGCTTTTTTGACTGCCGCAGCACACTGAGCCGACAATTTCAAAGTACTATCCACTATGATGCATAGATATTTTTCCTAGGTGATAGCTCCTAATATGGAACCTAACATCGTGTAACTAAGAAAATAAGAACATAAGAACATGCCATACTGGGTCAGACCAAGGATCCATCAAGCCCAACATCCTGTTTCCAACAGTGGCCAACTACAGCATGGGTTATTTTTCTCTATATGCAACACCTTGCACTTGTCCACATTAAATTTCATCTGCTATTTGGATGCCCAATCTTACACTCTCGCAAGGTCCTCCTGAATTGTATCACAATCCGCTTGTGATTTAACTACTCTGAATAATTTTGTATCATCTACAAAATTGATAACCTCACTCATCGTATTTCTTTCCAGATCATTTATAAATATATTGAAAAGCACCGGTCCAAGTACAGATCCCTGAGGCACTCCACTGTTAACCCTTTTTTACTGAGAAAAATGTCCATTTAATCCTACTCTCTGTTTCCTGTCTTTTCACCAGTTTGTAATCCACGAATGGACATCACCTCCTATCCCATGACTTTTAGTTTTCTTAGAAGCCTCTCATAAAGGACTTTTTAAAACACCTTCTGAAAATCCAAATACACTACATCTATCGGTTCACCTTTATTCACATGTTTATTAACCCCTTCAAAAAAAATGAAGCAGATTTGTGAGGCAAGACTTCTCTTGGGTAAATCCATGTTGACTGTGTTCCATTAAACGATATCATTCTATGTGATTTTGATCTTTAGAATAGTTTCCACTATTTTTCCCGGCACTGAATTCAGGCTCACCGGTCTATAGTTTTCCGGATCACCCCTGGAGCCCATTTTAAATATTGGGGTTACATTGGTCACTCTCCAGTCTTCAGGTACAATGGATGATTTTAATGATAGGTTACAAATTGTAACTAATAAATCTGAAATTTCATTTTTTAGTTCCTTCTGAACCCTAGGATGCATACCATCTGGTCCAGGTGATTTGCTACTCTTTAGTTTGTAAATCTGGCCTATTTATTTATTTATTTATTATTTATTTATAGATTTTTCTATACCGGGGTACGTAAATAACATCACCTCGGTTTACATTCAAACAGTAATTCAGCATTGCGCTTTACAATATAACAAGGAAACTAAACGAAAAACAATACAGTATGTAACTTTATATTAATAGAATATCAGCAATATATGAGAGATTGTGGCAGTTAGGAAGAGTAGTTGAGGATTCAGATCATTGATAGTAGGCTTTTTTAAATAGCCAGGTTTTAAGGTTTTGTTTAAATTTTTTGTAACAGAGTTCCTGGCGTAATTCAGAGGGCATGGTGTTCCATATTGTTGATCCAGCAATGATGAAAGATCGATCTTTTGTGCTAGAGAGTTTAGTCAGATTGGGTGCTGGGATATTTAGTTTGGCTAAATTCTGGAATCTCGTTGGGCGGGAAGACGTTTTGAATTGTAGTTCATCTGTAAACCAGAGCATTTCTCTGTTTTGAATGGCTTTGTGTATCAGCGACATAGATTTATAAATTATCCTGTAAGCCATAGGTAGCCAGTGCAAAGACTGAAGAGCTGGAGTGATGAATCATGGCGGCTTGTGTCGGTGATAATGCGGGCAGCTGCATTTTGCAGCATTTGCAAAGGTTGAATGGTGGCTTTGGGTAGACCCAGTAACAGAGCATTGCAGTAATCAATCTTTGATAAAATAGTTGCTTGTAAAACTGTGCGGAAATCATATTGGTATAATAGAGATTTAATCCGTTTAAGCGTAAATAGCTTAAAGAAACCATTTTTTACCGTATCCGCGATGAATTTTTTAAATGTGAGATTGCTGTCAATGATGATACCAAGGCTGCGTACTTGTTGTGAAATAGTGGAGTTGTTTTGAGCAATATCAGAGTTGATCAGTATTGTATTTTTTGGAGGTGAAATTATGATAAGTTCAGTTTTATTGGTATTTATAGCCAATTGGTTGTCTGTGAGGATAGTTTTAATTTCTAATAAAGCTACCTTCCAGGTATTCAGTGCATTTGTGATTGTGCTGGTTATAGGTATGAGTATTTGAACATCATCTGCGTAGATGAAGTGTTGAAGACCCAATTTAGAGAGTAGCTGGCATAGCGGTGTAAGATAAACATTGAACAATGTGGAGGAGAGAGAAGATCCTTGGGGGACTCCTTGAGAGAGGTTTCTTGGCTTGGATTCACTTCGTCCACATCTAACGCTATATGTTCTATTGCTCAGGAATGACTGAAACCATAGTAAAGCCGATCCCGAGATACCTATTTCAGAAAGGCGGGTGATAAGAGTGTTGTGGTTTACCGTGTCAAAAGCCGCTGATATATCAAGAAGGGCGATGAGGTATGATTTGCCAGCATCTAAAGCTTTTAGTAGCACCTCAGAAAGAGATATCAAAAGTGTTTCCGTGCTGTGGTACTTTCTGAACCCATATTGAGATGGAAAGAGTATTTGATGATCATCTAAATAATCAGATAGTTGTTTGTTGATGACTCTTTCCATAATCTTTGAGAGGAAGGGAAGGTTTGATACTGGACGAAAGTTTGCTGGATCAGATGAATCTAGGTTAGATTTTTTTATCATTGGAGTAATGATAGCATGTTTAAGTATAGAAGGAACTATGCCTGTGGTGATGGATTTGTTAAGAATCTTTGCAATAGGTTTTGCTATTGTAGAACATATTGTGAGAAGAGTCTTAGTAGGTAATATGTCGGTGGGGTGGAAAGCTGGTTTCATTTTCTTTAGAATTGACTCAACTTCAATACCAGTAGTAATCTCAAGATTAGATAGCTTTGTTTCAAATTTATCTTGAGTGGCTGATGTAGCTTGGTTGGTGTGTAAAGGAGCAGGAAATGAATTAAATCGCGTTAAAATAGAATGTATTTTGTTATAAAAGAATGTAGCTAGTTCCTCACATTTTGAATCATCATTGTTGTTTAGATTGTTGTGAGTTGGAGCAGTAACAAGGCTTTTGACATATTGGAAAAGTGCTTGAGGGTTGAATTGATATTGATGAATTCTGGAAGCATAAAAATCTTTTTTTGTTTTGTCGGTGGCTTGGCGATATTTGTGTAGTAATGATTTGAATTTTAATAAAGTCGTGGAATTTTGGTTTCTGCGCCATTCTTTTTCTGTCTTACGTAGCTCCGTTTTCATAGCTTTAAGTTCGGGAGTATACCAAGGTTTTTTCCTTATTATTTTTTCGGAATTGATTTCCTTGGATTGAATAGGACAGAGTTTCTCTGCTATGTTACTAGTAATTTTAAACCAAGAAGAGGTAGCTGTTTCAGCGTCTGTGAGATCTAAATTTTTGAGATCTTCTGATATCACATTATTAATTTCATCTGTTTGACCTTGTTTTCGGAAGTAGATGGTTTTTTTGCTGTGAACATTAGATGGTAATTGTTTTATTGTACAGCAGGTGTCTATCCGAAAGTGGTCCGACCAAGGAATGGGAGTGCAGAGGGGAGGTTTTGTATCAATATGGGAGTTAGTAAACATGACATCAAGGGTATGACCAGCTTTATGAGTCGGGTTAGTCACAGCTTGTTGAAAGCCTAGAGCATTAAGAGAGGTCAGTAAAGTTTCACAGGCTGGGGTTAGAGGGATGCGATCAAAGTGTAGGTTCAAATCCCCCAGAATAATTGTTGGGAGGTGAATATCAAGGTTTTTGATAATAAATTCAGTTAGTAGAGATGGGTTATTCTCAAGTATGCTGGGGGGGGGAGTAGATCAGGCAGATTTGAAGATCCTTAGATTTGAAAAGGCCAGTCTCCATTTTGGAGGAAGGGGAAGTAGTTTGAACTGTAAGGTTAAATTTCTTTTTGGCAGCCAGGAGAATACCTCCACCTTTCTTTTTGATCCTTGGAATGGAGAAAACATTGTAAGTGTCAGTGGGAAGTTGATTTATTATGGCTGTGTCAGTGTCTTTTAGCCATGATTCAGTGATCGCACATATATCTGGCTTTTCATCTGTGAGGATATCGTTTAGTAGCGTGATCTTTTTTAGAAGAGATTGTGTATTTAATAGAAGGATGGAGAAAGTTATTAGACCTAACATTTGAGTGATAGGTGCTACCATAATAGGTGTTAATGTTCTGGTTAATGAGGAGTGTTGGAGAAATCTAGCCGGTTTATAATTCACGTTGAAGTGTTTGATAGTGGGAATGTGGCGAGATAACATTTCTGATTGGTGCATTATTTAATGGTACTGAGTGAATAGGCGAGAAGTAGGGGCAAGCTCTTTTATTGCTGTAGGTCCAGAAATTGAAAGACTTTAGACGAGCAGGAAGTCTTTGATAGCAGCGTGGTCAGATAAGGAAAGCCACTGGAGAAAGGAGGAGAAGAAAAAATAGTAGTCCTGAAGTTAGTCAGTAGGTTAGGGATTTGGGTCTGTGGTTGAGAGAGGTCCGAGTGAAGCTTGCTGGAGTGTGTCTGTGGTTGAGAGAGGTCCGAGTGAAGCTTGCTGGAGTGTGTCTGTGGTTGAGAGAGGTCCGAGTGAAGCTTGCTGGAGTGTGTCTGTGGTTGAGAGAGGTCCGAGTGAAGCTTGCTGGAGTGTGTCTGTGGTTGAGAGAGGTCTGAGTGAAGCTTGCTGGAGTGTGTCTGTGGTTGAGAGGGTACCGAGTGACTGCAGAGGTGATATAATTGTGAAATTAGAGTTATGAGCCAAAAAAAAAAAAAAAACCAGAAAGGATTTTTTTTTCTTTTCTCTTTCTCTCTTCCCTTTCCTCTCTCCCTTCCTTCCTTTAGTATATTTTGTTTAAATTCTTCACAAACTCAGTGGCTGCACGAAGGGGCGCACAAAGGGGCCAGCCCCTTTGTTGTGCTCCTTTGGCGCGCGACGCAGGCGCGCGGCGCCAGCAGTTCAGGCAATTTAAGTAAAAATTCAGAGATTCAAATCTCCCTCTCTGCTTTTAATTGGCTAATAGTTGGTGATAATAATAATTGGTGGGAGGGTCCAGGAGACGGAGTCGCGCTTCCAGGTTCACAGTGATTTGTTTCAATTCATCTGACTCATCATCCTTGAAAAACACCTCCGGAACTGGTATCTCCCCCAACATCCTCATTAGTAAACATAGAAGCAAAGAATTAATTTACTCTTTCTGCAGTGGCCTTATCTTCTCTAAGAGCCTCTTTAACCCCTCGGTCATCTAATGGTCCAACCAACTCCCTCACATGTTTCTTGCTTCAGATATATTTTTTAAAGTTTTTATTATGAGTTTTTGCCTCTACGGCCAACTTCATTTCAAATTCTCCCTTCACCTGTCTTATCAATGTTTCACACTTAAGTTGACAATGCTTACGCTTTTTCCTATTTTCTTCATATAGATCCTTCTTCCAATTTTTTAAGAATTTTTTTTGGGCAAAAATAGCCTCTTTCATCTCACCTTTTAACCATGTCAGTAATCATTTTGCCTTCCTTCCACCTTTCTTAATGCATGGAATACATTTGGTCTGCACATCTAGGATTGTATTTTTAAACAATGTCCATGGCTGTTGAACACTTTTAACCTTTGCAGCTGCACCTTTCAATTTTTTTCTAACTATTTTCCTCATTTTATCAAAGTTTTCCTTCTGAAAATTTAGTGTTAGAACTGTAGATTTACTTATTGTCTCCCTTCAAATTATTAATTTAAATTTTACTTTTTCGATTGAGTGACTAGGGAATTGGATCGAGGAAGAGCGTTCAATGTCATCTACTTGGATTTAAGCAAAGCTTTTGATAGGGTCCCACACAAGAGGTTTGTGAATAAAATGAAGGGCTTAGGAATGAGTGCCAAGGTAGTGGCCTGGATTGGAAACTGGTTGACAGATAGAAGACCATATGTGATGGTAAATGGAACTTACTCTGAAGAGAGAGCAGTGTTAAGAGGAGTGCCACAAAGACTGGTGTTGGGACCGGTCCTATTCAATATCTTTGTGAGCAACATTGCAGACAGGATAGAAGGTAAGGTTTGTCTTTTTGCGGATGATACTAAGATCTGCAACAGAGTGGACAAGCCGGAAGGAGTGTAGAGAATGAGATGGGATTTAAGGAAGCTGGAAGAGTGGTCGAAGATATGGTAGCTGAGATTCAATGCCAAGACGTGCAGAGTCATTTATTTATTTATTTATTTAAAATTTTTTTATATACCGGCATTCATGATACAATCACATCATGCCGGTTTACATAGAACAGGGGTGTACAAAGAACAAATGAGTAACCTATTAGTGAGGAGGAAGCAGTTACAAATAACAAGGTACTAGAACTGGGAGTAGAGAAGAAAGGGAGAGGATAACATTAGATAGAGATATTTACATTAAATTAACATTTTTACAATGGGAGGTAGTTCAACAGGCTGCAGGGGTTAATCAGCATATGGGGTGTAGAAATCCGAAAGAACTGTATTTGAGGGGGAGGGGGGGGGCTGATGTACACAGATGGTCGCCGCATCTCAAAAAAGATATAATAGGGATGTGCAGCCAAAAAAATTTTGTTGCATTCGTGATATGTATTTGTCGGGGGTCATTTCCGTTGCATTCGGATGTATGGAGAATCCGATACGTCGATATGTCAATACGTTTTCCAGTTCCCATTAAAGTCAATGGGGGAAGGATTTCCAGCCTATTTTTGGCTGCAGAATTGGGGTTTTATTATCAATTTTCATGAACCTTCTGGGGAGCAATCATCACAACAACAAAAGAGCTTCAAGGTACTTAGACTGTGGTAAAGTGGCACCAAAGTGGTATGAATAGCATAAGGCACTGGAAAGGTGCAAAGGGGTACAAGAAGTGGCAAGAGTGCTTTAACAGAGGCACAAAGCAGCAGTGAGAATGTCAAAACCACACCAAAAGAGAGCACCAATAGCAGATGCATGAACCATCGAAGGCAGCACGACAGGCAAAGTGGCAAGACAAGTGGCATTGACATCCAACAGCACAATGAAGGGGGAACATAGCAAGCAGATAAACTAGCACCAACACACTGAGGAACCATGAGAGTGGCAAGAACACCACAAGGAGTTAAGTGAGTCATCTGGTGTATGGCAGCAAAGCAAAGTGGCAGAAAGCTGATAGGGGCAAGACAGGCTGGCAGAGTGGAGGTAGTCTGGTCCCTATGGTTTTGATAGGGGAAAGACAGGCTGGCCCAGGAGACAGTTCTCTTTCCTTTGTGCAGGAAAGGACTCCCTAGAACAGGTTCACCTCTAGAGTGGGGTGTTTCCGTTGGCGTCTAGTGTATACCGTTGGCGTCTAGTGAATACCGACTGTACTTACGCATTTCAGCTGATGACAAAGGAACTTGAAGAGCTCTCAGAAATAAGAATACTGCTACTCAAGTCCAAATCTGCAATATCAATCTATGTTGACTTTGTACCATACAGTGCCTCTGTAAACAATGGGAACACAGAGGATAAACTAGAGTAGAACTACCACCAGTTTTCTATAGCACTAGTAATATTAATGTAGCAACAAAGAAACAGCTTGGGAAAATGGCCCGTATTATGAAGGTCATGAAAACTATATCCTAGCTCCAAGCTGGACAGACAGGCACAGCGTTAGAGGTCAAGCCCTGGTAGGGACATAAGGCCTGGATGAACAGGAAGAGCAATCAAGGTCAAACACTTGTAGGAACACAAGGCCTGGATGAACAGGCACAGCAATTGAAGTAAAACACTTGTAGGAACACAAGGCCTGGACTGACAGGCAAAGCAGTCGAGGACAGAGGTCAATCCCACCTAGGGACACAAGGCCTGGATGAACAGGCATATCAAGCGAGGTCAAACACTTGAAGGAACACAAGGCCTGGATGAACAGGCACAGCAATTGAAGTAAAACACTTGTAGGAACACAAGGCCTGGACTGACAGGCACAGCAATCGAGGTCAAACACTTGTAGGAACACAAGGCCTGGATGAACAGGCACAGCAGTCGAGGTCAAACACTTGTAGGAACACAAGGCCTGGATGAACAGGCACAGCAGTCAAGGTCAAACACTTGTAGGAACACAAGGCCTGGACTGACAGTCAAAGCAGTCGAGGACAGAGGTCAATCACACCTAGGGACACAAGGCCTGGATGAACAGGCACAGCAATCGAGGTCAAACACTTGTAGGGACACAAGGCCTGGATGAACAGGCACAGCAATCGAGGTCAAACACTTGTAGGAACACAAGGCCTGGATGAACAGGCACAGCAATTGAAGTAAAACACTTGTAGGAACACAAGGCCCAGACTGACAGGCACAGCAATCGAGGTCAAACACTTGTACAAACACAAGGCCTGGACTGACAGGCAAAGCAGTCGAGGACAGAGGTCAATCCCACCTAGGGACACAAGGCCTGGATGAACAGGCACAGCAATCAAGGTCAAACACTTGTACAAACACAAAGCCTGGACTGACAGGCAAAGCAGTCGAGGTCAAACACTTGTAGGAACACAATGCCTGGACAGTTGACGGTCAGGCACAGCGATTCATGTCAGGTACATGTGCTGCAGTACTTATATTATCTGGAGCATAGGAGGCAATTGGAGCTGCTGCAAGGCTTTGAATTGCTTTTATTTATCTTGCCATTCACAGGGAAAATTTGGAAAGGCAAAGGCAGGAAAATTTGGAAAGCAAAGGCAGGTTTACTTTCAAAAACACTAGCATTTCCATCAACTCTGGTGCAGGCCCTGAGCGGTGAGGGCTCATGATATCCCCTGTCATTGAAAAGACACGTTCACTGGACACACTGGTTGGTGGACATGACAGATATCACTGAGCCACTTTGGCTAGGTGTGGCCAGAGTGGACTTGTGTGCCCAATATGCCAGTGGATCTGTCTGCATTTTCACTATCGGCTCTGAGAGATACCATGTCACTGACAGCTGTGCTGCTGTCTCCTCCTGTGCTTGGGCGGGCTCAGAGTCACTCAATCCAGCTGCTTTCTCTCTCGCCCGTTGCACAACTGATGAATCTTTATGGCCAACATGCCTTGGGCGTTCTGACGTGGAGGAGTTGATGGAAATGCTAGTGTTTTTGAAAGTAAACCTGCCTTTGCTTGGGTTTCCAAATTTTCCCTGTGAATGGCCTGTGATCTGTCGCTGACACAGTGCTGCTCCTGCTTGGGCTAGCAGCACAACTCTCTGACGTGCCTGCTATTTCCACCTCTGCTTCAAGCCTAATCTGTCTCCACCTATGGCGCTCCTGTTCACGGACCTTTGCTAACAGCAGCTCCTTCACAAATGACAGACAATTGGTCTGTAGGGCGAGTTTACCTTTCACACGGGGATCACAGACAGAGGCGAGCATGTATGTGCGGTCATCTGTTAAAGGCCTTAATCTGTCTTTCACCTGCTGCTGCAAAACGTCCAGACACTGCAGCACCTCAGCAGTCATTCTGTCTTCCCGTTTAAAGGCCTCCAAATGTTCATCCAAGAAATTAACTATAGGGATGATGTCAGCCAAGGTGGCACTTCTGGAACTCAGCTCCTCCGTGACATCCTTGAAGGGCTGCAGGATTTTTACCAGCTGACTCATGACTAACCAATCATGATGCCCTAGGGGATTCTGCACACCTATGTCCATTCTACCAGAAAGTTCATGAAGGGGTGTCTGCAGCTCCAGTAACCTCTCCAGCATCATAAAGGTGGAATTCCACCGGGTGGCAATGTCTTGAACGAGACGCTTATGAGGCATATCCAAATCAGTCTGCTTTTGTCGGAGAACCTGCCCCGCCTTGACACTTCTGTGGAAGTGTGCTGCTATGTTCCTGCACTTCTGTATTAACCTATGCAAGTATTCATTCTCCTTGTCATTGGACTCCAAGCCAATGCTTGGCTGACTTCACTACCAGGTGCAGAGTGTGTGCAAAACATCGGATGTTCTTAAACCGCCCATCGGTTATTGCCTTAACCATGTTTGCACCATTGTCTGTGACAAAGAACCCTGCCTGCGTTTTCCTGTCTCGCTGGTGTGGTTGCCAGCCCTCCAGCATCTTTCTGATGCATGCTAGAATATTGGCTGCGGTATGGGCCTGGTCCATCAGGTGGGTGTGCAGTAAAGCCCACCTCCACCCTGATACTTCTTCAGTAATAGAGCTGCTGGCTGCCCCTGCCTCAGCCATGTCCCACCAGTGTGCTGTCAGAGAGGTAAGAGTGTGCAGCATTCATGGCGGTCCAGATATCGCAGGTGAAATGCACTCTTCAGTCTGCCTTAGCTAGCAGTGCTTGAATGCGACTTTGACACTGCTTGTACAGGCTGGGGATGACCTTTCTACTAAATGTGGTTCTGCACGGGATTTTGTAATTTGGAAATTAGATAGATGTCCCATTTGCTTGCCTCTGCTAATATCCCTGGCACAGTAATTACACCGAGCATAACGCGGGTCTTCCGTCACTTCAAAAAATGCTTGAAACCACATTCTGCACTAGCTGCAAGGGCTGGTCATCAAGGGTAATCATTTCCCCAATGCTCCTGGTTACAACTTTTGAGGCTGCCTGCCTCCTACCCCAGGATAGCGTTACCGCAGTCCACCCCATTTCCTCCATGGTGGATTGTCGCTTCTGCCACATGTCAGGGGGTTGCTGGCCTGCCGCCTGACTGCTAGAAGGGTATGAGGGCGTGGGCTGACTCTGCTGCTTTCCTACCACTGCACACTGGTTGGAAGTGGTCCCCCGACTGGAACTGCCACCATCCCCAGATGGCAGTAATCTTGTTGGGTGTTGCCTCTTGATATGATGGTTCATGCCAAAATTAGATAGATGTCCCATTTGCTTGCCTCTGCTAATATCCCTGGCACAGTAATTACACCGAGCATAACGCGGGTCTTCCGTCACTTTAAAGAGTTTCCAGATCGGAGATGTCTTTCGTGATCCTCCCCTCTCTGACACCTTGGGGGTGGATGCAGGCACAGGAGTTGAGGTAGTGGGTGCACCCTGAGAAGCAATGCCTGAGGGGGCATCATCAGTCACCCTCTGTGCCTGTACTGACTGCTCTTCCTCATTCTCGATATCACTGTCATCTCTCCCTGCTGCACATTTCTGGAGGCTAAGACAGGACTAACTGATTCTACCGAAGAGTCGTCAGCTATTACTTCTTCCGTTTCTGATGAGATTCCCACACAAGAAGATTCTTCATCTGAATCAGAAGCTAACAGTGACTGCGCTACCTTGTGAACGCTAAGTGTTAGTCGAGACTTCTGTCCCCCTGCTGCTTTTGGGTGTCTACATTTTGTCGGGCATGACTCTGCCTCCCCTTCCCTCTCCTCCAAAATTACAGAAACAAGTGGTGGCGATGGTGATGTATCATGGTCAGATTTTCTTTTTTTTGGCATGGAACTGCCATCCCCTACAAAGAGTTTAGATTGTGACAGTTGCCTTTTTAGCTATACTGGTGGTGTTGCACTAGTGTCTTTTGGGGTGCCTCCTCTGCCAGTCCCAGTCACTTGATTGTATCTCTCTTTCCATGACATTATGGATTTTATGTCACTGAGTAGTAACACTGCCCACTGTCCCACAATAATAAGGTTCAGTCTGTTTAAAATGCCCACTGTCACGGTGCCTGGCTGTGCACTAATGTGTGTGGCGTGTACACAGAAGCTGCTTGCTTGTAAGCACAAAAGAGGCAGACTCCCCGGGCGCTTGACTGCACAGACCCAACCAAATACTTAGGATCAGTCTGTTTAAAAAGCCCACTGCCCACTGTCACGGTGCCTGGCTGTGCACTAATGTGTGTGGCGTGTACACAGAAGCTGCTTGCTTGTAAGCACAAAAGAGGCAGCCTCCCCGGGCGCTTGACTGCACAGACCCAACCAAATACTTAGGATCAGTCTGTTTAAAATGCCCACTGCCCACTGTGACAGTGGGCAGTGGGCAGTGGGCAGTGTGCACAGCCAGGCACCGTGACGGTGCCTGGCTGTGCACTAATGTGTGTGGCGTGTACACAGAAGCTGCTTGTTTGTAAGCACAAAAGAGGCAGACTCCCTGGGCACTTGACTGCACAGACCCAGCCTGTTAAACATCCCAGTGAAGCCCAGTGCACTGAGAGACTAAGTAATTGGAATTTAAAAAAGCAGGAATTTTTGTCACTCCAGAAAAATGGATGAAATTGAAAATAATATATCTCTCCAAGTCAGCCCAACACCCTAAATGGTGGTCTGTGCTAGCTGACCTAGCACAGCTTCTCTTCTCAGTCAGAGATGACCAAAATATTAAATAAACAGCTTGAAAGAAACAGGACTAGTAGTAGCTGTAGCTGACCCTGGCACTGCAGCAAAACAAAGAATATTTTTCTTTCCTTTACTAGTAGCTAGCCTATCTCTTCTCTATTGGTTCTGCCTGCTATTCCACCCAGCAGCCCACCTCCCCACAGCATCGCTGGAAATAACTGCGTGGCTCCTTGTGCTGATGTTTATATACTGCTGGCTCATCAGTAAAATCCACAGAGAGCACTGAATGACAGCGATATTGGCTGCATTCAGTGCTGCTCAGAAAATGTCAGCGCGGATACGCTGCATTCCGGTATCCATGCCGACCTGTCCGACCCTTTCCTGTGAGTCACTGTGACTCACAGGAAAGGGTCAGTCAGGTTGGCATGGTTACGGCAGGGGCGCCGCCATTTTGTGGTAATCATAGGTAGCAAGCAGCTAATGGGGGCGAAGAAAAGCACGCGCCGCTGGATGCGCCGAATAAAACAGAAATCTGTTACACGTATGTAACAGATAGGACAAAATAAGTTGCGGATCACAAATACGTGGAAAACGGATGCACACCCCTAAGATATAATTGCGATGGAGAAGGTACAGAGAAGGGCTACCAAAATGAAAAGGGGCATGGAACAGCTCCCCTATGAGGAAAAACTAAAGAGGTTAAGGTTTTTCAGCTTGGAGAAGAGACGGCTGAGGGGGGATATGATAGAGGTGTTTAAAATCATGAGAGGTCTAGAACGGGTAGATGTGAATCGGTTATTTACTCTTTTGGATAATAGACTAGGGGGCACTCCATGAAGTTAGCATGGGGCACATTTAAAACTAATCGGAGAAAGTTCTTTTTTACTCAACGCACAATTAAACTCTGGAATGTGTTGCCAGAGGATGTGGTTAGTGTAGTTAGTATAGCGGTGTTTAAAAAAGGATTGGATAAGTTCTTGGAGGAGAAGTCCATTACCTGCTATTAATTAAGTTGACTTAGAAAATAGCCACTGCTATTACTAGCAACTGTAACATGGAATAGACTTAGTTTTGGGGTACTTGCCAGGTTTTTATGGCCTGGATTGGCCACTGTTGGAAACAGAATGCTAGTCTTGATGGACCCTTGGTCTGACCCAGTATGGCATGTTCTTATGCTCTTATGTTCTTATGGAGCAGGAGAGAGACCTTGGGGTGATAGCGTCTAACGATCTGAAGTTGGCAAAACAATGTGACAAGGCTATAGCTAAAGCCAGAAAAATGCTGGGCTGCATAGAGAGAGGAATATCTAGTAACAGAAAGGAAGTTATGATCCCCTTGTACAGGGTCTTGGTGAAGCCTCACCTGGAGTACTGTGTTCAGTTCTGGAGACCATATCTCCAAAGGGACAGAGACAGGATGGAGGCGGTCCAGAGTAGGACAAACAAAAAGGTGGATGGTCTTCATAAAATGACTTATAAGGAGAGATTGAGGAACCTAAATATGTATACCCTGCAGGAGAGGAGGAGCAGGGGTGATATGTTAAGTGTAAAACATTGATAAGACAAGCGAAGAGAGAATTTAGCCATAGAGACAAAAACTATATATATATATCCAAAGCAAGAAACCTGTGAGGGAGTCGGTTGGACCATTAGACGACCAAGGGGTTAAAGGGGCTCTTACGGAAGATAAGGACATCGCAGAAAAACTAAATGAATTCTTTGCTTCTGTGTTTACTAATGAGGATGTTGGGGAGATACCAGTTCCGGAGATGGTTTTCAAGGGTGATGACTCAGACGAACTAAACCAAATCACTGTGAACTGGGAAGATGTAGGATGACAGATTGACAAAATAAAGAGTAGCAAATCACCTGGACAGGATGGTATGAGCCTAGGGTATGAAATTTCTGATCTATTAGTTCAAATTTGTAACCTATCATTAAAATCATAGATTGTACCTGAATACTGGAGGGTGGCCAATGTAACCCCAATATTTAAAAAGGGCTCCAGGGGTGATCCGGGAAACTATAGATCAGTGAGCCTGACTTCAGTGCTGGGGAAAAATAGTGGAAACTATTCTAAAGATCAAAATCGTAGAGCATTCAGAAAGACATGGTTTAATGGAACACAATCAACATGGATTTACCCAAGGGAAGTCTTGCCTAACAAATCTGCTTCATATTTTTGAAGGTGTTAATAAACATGTGGATACAGGTAAACCAGTAGATGTAGTGTATTTGGATGTTCTGAAGGCATTTTACAAAGTCAAAATGGTATCGTTGAAGTCAATTCTTCCACTCATTCAAACCAACGATTGGATGTGCTCCATCGACCTGAAGGATGCTTACACACACATCCCAATCCATCCATCCTCGTGGCATTACCTGTGCTTTCGCTACAGACATCAACACTACCAGTACAAAGTTCTTCCTTTTGGGCTATCTGCTGCACCCAGGGTATTCACCAAATGCATGATAGTGGTGGTGGCTCATCTCAGGAAACAAGGTATAACCATTTTTCCATATCTGGACGATTGGCTCATAATAGCCTCAACTCCAAACGTCTTACTGGATCACCTCCATCGGGTGATACACTGTTTTACAAGAACTAGGGTTAGTGATCAACTTTCAGAAATCACACCTACAACCAACTCAACAGTTGCAGTTCATAGGCGCATGCCTGGATACTACGTGCAACAGAGCATACCTTCCAGTTGACAGAATATCACATTTCCGTCAACTTCTACACACCTTGAAACATACTCAGAGGCCGTCAGCAAGACAAGTCTTGGTAATTCTGGGCCACACGGCAGCGGCGAACTTCACGGTTCCCAACGCCAGGTTACACATGAGACGCCGCCAATGGAAACAGCATTCACAACCATTGACGCAGAGGGTGTCGCTGACCACAGAAATGAAAAAAGATATAGCATGGTGGCTCCTAGATTCCACCCTGTCCAAAGGAGCATTGTTCAGCCCCCCATCTCACAATGCAGTCCTAACCACAGATGCGTCTCGCAAGGGATGGGGTGCTCACCTCGAGATTTACGAAACCCAAGGGTTATGGTCACCCTCAGAACAGAATCTACAAATAAATCTATTGGAACTGAGAGCGATTCGCAATGCATTGCGAGTCTTCCAAGACCACCTGAAGGGACGCAGGGTCATGATCTACACAGACAACCAAGTAGCAATGTTTTACATCAACAAACAAGGAGGCTCCGGTTCATGGTCCCTCTGCAAGGAGACCCTGACAATCTTCGAACACGCTCACAAGAATTGCATACATCTCCAAGCAACTTACCTACCGGGAGTTGCAAACACAAGAGCGGACAGACTAAGCCACATCTTTCATCCCCACGAATGGACACTCAATACAGAAATGGTACTGGACATATTTCTGCAGTGGGGGACACCTTCCATAGATCTCTTTGCAACAGAGATCAATTCTCAAGTTCCCAAATTCTGCTCGATAAGACCAAGCCAATTCAGGATCGCTCAAGATGCCTTCCTCATTCTGTGGACGACAGGCCTTCTGTATGCCTTTCCTCCCATACCTCTCATAACAAGAACAATTCAGAAGTGCATAGCGGACAAAGCTCAACTGATACTCATAGACCCGGCATGGCCGAGGCAACCATGGTACAGTTTCCTACTTCGACTATCTATCAAGGATCCAATTCTATTACCAAATCGTCAAGATCTTCTCAGTCAAGATCAAGGAACACTACTACACCCGCTACATTTATCTCTACACTTGACAGCTTGGAGATTGAAAGGCTCCTTCTGACAGAACATGGAGTTTCCACTTCAGCACAATTCATTTTGTTACAATCAAGGAAACACTCAACCAGGAAAAATTATAGCTATAAATGGAAACGCTACTCTGCCTGGTGCACTTCCAACGGTGTACCACCATTGGACTGCTCCCCGGAATTGCTCATTGATTATCTTCATACACTATATGTAGCTGGTCTAGCAACATCATCCATCAGAGTTCACCTCAGCGCCATAGGCGCCTATCATAGACCAATGACATTCCTATATCCAATCACCCATTGCTGACTCGTTTCATGAAGGGTTTAACACACATTCGTTCTCCGGTATCCAAACCTCCAGTTCCATGGAACCTCAACATAGTTCTGGAACAGCTCATGCTTTATCCCTTTGAACCCATGAACTCGGCACACATTAAATACCTCACCTGGAAGGTGGTATTCCTGGTTGCAGTAACATCAGCATGAAGAGTTAGTGAGTTACAAGCCTTGGTCCATTATCCTCCATACTTGCAATTTCATCACCAGAAGGTAGTTCTACGAACTCACCCATCCTTCCTACCAAAAGTAGTTACCCCATCCCATCTCAATCAGACAATGGAATTACCAATATTTTTCCCTAAACCTCATGCAAACGATAGGGAAAAACTACTGCACACACTGGATTGTAAAAGAGCTTTAACACACTACAAAGAAAGAACGAACTCGGACTCCCGTGTTTCTCAACTCTTTGTCTCCTTCGACCCGAAGGCACCTGGATTACCAGTGGCTAAACGCACCATCTCCAGTAGGATAGCACAGTGCATAAAATTCTGCTATGACAAACAAAATTTAAATTTACAGTCTACTCCTAAAGCCCACCAAGTTAGAGCAGTAGCAACCTCCTTAGCACACTTGAACGAGGTGCAACCCATAGACATTTGCAAGGCAGCTACATGGTCATCACTGCATACCTTCACATCTCATTACTGCCTTGACCAGCAAGCAGCCACTGATGCGAAGATAGGGCAAGCAATACTGCACTCTCTATCCTCCAACAAACGGTGACTGCCACACTGTCAAAGATCACGTCCAAACACTTATATCACTACTGACGTGATCAAGAGCTTGGGACTCCCATAACAGCATGGCTAATTCAGCCCTGCTATCGATGGGAAAAAGCAAGTTTGCTTACCGTAAACGATGTTTCCGTAGATATCAGGATGAATTAGCCATGCTGACCCACCCTCCTCCCTGGCAGTCACCAAGTCTTCGACTACAATACAGCTTAATCACAGACGGAGGAGATTCCGTTACTTTCCTGCGCGGGAACACACGCGCAGCCGCAGAGAGCAAAGCTCTGTTCTCTGCTTTGACAAGCTCCGCCTCCCAGGCCTGATTGACAGATCCCATAACAGCATGGCTAAGTCATCCTGCTATCTACAGAAACATCGTTTACGGTAAGCAAACTTGCTTATATATCCTCATATATATAGCTTATCTGTTTTCCTGTCTGAGACTGTCCACTGGTCTATGTATAATCACTGGGCTAGAAGCTGTTGCACGATAGCCTAGTGAGGTCTCTCCTGAAGAAGCCGACTGGCGAAACATGGCCATGTCAGTGGACTTTAATACTTAAAAGGACAACTATAATGCTCAGTAATAGTGATAATATCAGCATGACACTAATCAAGATGTTGTTTTGAACTTGTCATTTGGAACTCTCTTGATTGCAGTGTATATCAAAAAGATTACATTGGAATTTAAATTATTTCCTCACATTTCTTCATTTATATTTGTGCTTTGGTATGTGAGGCTCTCCATTCCTGCTATTACTAGGTCTGTATAACACCAGTATACCTAGATGTTCCATTCCTTCATTACAGATTAACTCACGGTGCTTTCTCCTTACCTCATAAGCTATACAAGTTTGTTGGTTTAATATTGTATTTTATATATAATTCCATTCCTCCTCCCTTTCTTTCTACCTGGTCTTTCCTGAATAGATTTTAGCTCAGTTTTCCCAGCTGCATTTACAGTGCCTTAGAGTTTTCATATAGTGAATTTTACATTTCCTGCCTAAAGTGGAAGGGTATTTGCAATTTCTACATATTTTCTCTATAAAAATCAAAAAAGAAAAAATATATAGATTCATTAAAAAATGCTTCTTTTGGTTCTATGTACATGTTTTATGTGGTTATTAGCTAAGAATATGGAAACATTTTATATTGGAAACTATCTTATTCTGATTATTTCCGGAGGAGGTGCCATAAGAATAATGAGTTTTGGTGTTTTTCCTCGTTCATGTTTTCCAGATATAGACATTCAAGCAGCAGGGATTTGGAAGTCATCCATTTGGTGACTTACCTCTCACATTCTAACTAGGTTAGGACTTTTCAGCTTGGAGAAGAGATGGGTGAGGGGGGATATGATAAAGGTATTTAAGATCATGAGAGGTCTTGAACGAGTAGATGTGAATCGTTATTTACTCTTTCGGATAATAGAAAGACTAGGGGGCAGTCCGTGAAGTTAGCATGTGGCACATTTAAAACTAATCGGAGAAAGCTCTTTTTTACTCAACACACAATTAAACTCTGGAATTTGTTGCCAGAGGATGTGGTTAGTGCAGTTAGTGTAGCTGTGTTTAAAAAAGGATTGCATAAGTTCTTGGAGGAGAAGTCCATTACCTGCTATTAATTAAGTTGACTTGGAAAATAGCCACTGCTATTACTAGCAACTGTAACATGGAATAGACTTAGTTTTTTGGTACTTGCCAGGTTCTTATGGCCTGGGTTGGCCACTGTTGGAAACAGGATGCTGGGCTTGATGGACCCTTGGTTTGACCCAGTATGGCATGTTCTTATGTTCTTATGTTCTTATGAGCATATGAATTATCCAAGCTTCAAGCTGGATGGACAGGCACAGCATTAGAGGTCAAGCCCTTGTAGGGACGTAAAGCCTGGATGGATAGGCACAGCATTAGAGGATAGAGGTCAAGACCTTGTAGGAACATAAGGCCTGGACGGACAAGCACAGCATTAGAGGTCAAGCCCTTGTAGGGATGTAAAGCCTGGATGGACAGGCACAGCATTAGAGGTCAAGCCCTTGTAGGGACATAAGGCCTGGATGGACAGGCACAGCATTAGAGGTTAAACCCTTGTAGGGACATAATGCCTGGATGGACAGGCACAGCGTTTGAGGTCAGGCACTTGTAAATACCCAGAAGCTATTAACTTTATGCACTTCACCGGATGACTAAGGAACTTGAAGAGCTCTCAGAAATAAGAAAACCACTACTTAAATCCAAATCTACAATATAAACCTATGTTGATTTTGTAGTTTACACAGTGCCTCTGTAAACTATGGGAACACAGAGGATGAACTAGAGTGCAACTACCACCAGTTTTCAATAGCACTAGATATATTAATTTTGGCACCTAAGAAACATCTAGGGAAAATGGCCCATATTATGAAGGTCATGAAAACTATTGAGCATGTGAAATATCCAAGCTCCAAACATCTGAAGTCAGCTTTTTATGTTCTTACATTCCAAATGTTGCAAAACAGGAAAATGAATATTCTGGAAAGAAGTGATGCACAAATACATTAAACTGAAATTAAAAATACTAGAACTAAACTCAGACAGGCACAGCGTTTGAGGTCAGGCCCTTATAGGGACGTACGGCCTGGACAGTGGACAGACTGGCACAGCGTTTCAGGTCAGCTACATATGCTGATATTATCTGGAGCATAGGAGGCAGTTGGATCTGCTGCAAGGCTTTCAATTGCTTTTATTCATCTTGCTATTCACAGGGAAAATTTGGAAACCCAGGCAAAGGCATGTTTATTTTCAAAAACACTAGCATTTCCATCAACTCTGGTGCCAGTCTTGAGCGGTGAGGGCTCATGATATCCCCTGTCATTGAAAATACACATTCACTGGGCACACTGGTTAGTGGACATGAGAGATATTGCTGAACCATTTTGGCTAGGTGTAGCCAGACAGTGGACTTGTGTGCCCAATATGCCAGTGGATCTGTCTGCATGTCCTCTGTGGGCTCTGAGAGATACCATTTCACTGACAGTTGTGCTGGTATCTCCTTTGCTTGGGTGGGCTGAGAGTCACTCATGCCAGCTGTAGCAGAACAGATGAATCTTTATGGGCAAAATGGCTTTGGATACTGAAGTGGAGGAGGAGGAGGAAGTACTAACTGTCGCTGACAGTGTGCTACTCCTGCTTGGGCCAGCACAACTCTGAAGTGTTTGCTGTTTCTTCCTCTGCTTCATGCCTAATCTGTCTCTGCCTATGGTGCTCCTGTTCACGGACTTTTAGTAACATCAGGTCCTTCACAAATGTGAAACAATTGGACTGGACGGCAAGTTTCCCTTTCACACGGGGATCACAGACGGTGGCGAGCATGCATGTGTGGTCTTCTGTTAAAGGCCTTAATCTCTCTTGCACCTGCTTCTGCAAAATGTCCAGACAATGCAGCACCTCTGCTGTCATTCCCTCTTCCTGTTTAAAGCCCTCCAAACTTCCCTCCAGAAAATTAACTATAGGGATGATGTCAGCCAAGATGGTACTTCTGGAACTCAGCTTCTCCATGGCATCCTTGAAGGGCTGCAGGATTTTTACCAGCTGACTCATGACTAACCAATTTTTATGCCCTAGGGGATTCTGCACACCTATGTCCATTGCCACAGAAAGCTCATGAAGGGATGTCTGCTGCTTCACTAACCTCTGCAGCATCATATAGGTGGAATTCCATCTGGTGGAAATGTCTTGAATGAGACGCTTATGAGGCATTTCTAAATCAGTCTGCTTTTGTCGGAGAACCTGCCCCGCCTTCACACTTCTGAGGAAGTGCGCTACTATGTTCCTGCACTTCTGTATTAATGTGTTGTAGCTGCCAACCCACCAGCATCTGTCTGATGCATGCTAGAATATTGGCTGAGGTATGGGCCTCGTCCGTCAGGTGGGTGTGCAGTAAAGCCCAACTCCACCCTGATACTTGTTCGCTAATAGAGCTGCTGCCTGCCCCTGCCTCAGCCAGGTCCCACCAGTGTGCTGTCAGGGAGAGGTAAGAGTGTGCACCATTCATGGCAGTCCAGATATCGCTGGTGAAATGCACACACACCCCTCTGCCTTAGCTAGCAGCGCTTGGATGTGACTGTGACACTGGTTGTACAGGCTGGGGATGAAATTTCTGCTAAATGTGGTTCTGGAGGGGACTTTGTAATTTGGAACTAGGACGTCAGCAAGGGCTGATCATCAAGGGCAATCATTTCCCCGATGCTCCTGGTTACAACTTTTGAGGCTGCCTGCCTCCTACCCCGGGATAACGTTACCGAACACTACCCCATTTCCTCCATGATGGGTTGTCACTTCTTCCACATGGCAGGGGGCTGCTGGCCTGCCATCTGAATGCTAGAAGGGGCTGAAGGTGTAGGGTGACTCTGCTCCTTTTCAACCACTTTATGCTGCCTGGAAAAAGGGGTCCCCTGACTGGTACTGCCACCATCCCCAGATGGCAGTACTGTGTTGGGTGTTGCCTCCTCATATGATACATCGTGCCAAAATTAGTTAGATGTCCCATTTGCTTGCCTCTGCTAAAAGCCCTGGCACTGTAATTACACTGAGCAAAATGTGGGTCCTCCGTTACTTTAAAGTGGCTCCAGATCGCAGATTTCTTACGTGATCCCTTCTCTATAGCCTTCAGGGTGGATGATGGCACTGGAGCTGAAGTAGTGGGTGAACCCTGATAAGGAATACCAGGGGCATCAGTCACATTCTGTGCCTGTGCTGACTGCTCTTTCTCATCATCATCAGTTTCATCTCTCCCCTGCAGCACTGAAGTGTAGGCCGACAGGACTACCTAATCCTCCTAAACCTTCAACTATTACTTCTTCCATTTCCGATGAGAATCCCACACAAGATAAGTCTTCATTGGAATCAGAAGCAAACAGTGCCTGCCCTACATTTTCAACGCTAAGTCGAGTCTGCTCTCGGACTGCTACTTTTGGGTGTGCCATTTTGTCTTGCATGGCTCAGCCTTCCCTTCCCTCACCTCCAAAACTACAGGGTCAGAAACAGGTGGTGGCAATGCATCATCTTTAAATTTCATTTTTTTCCTGATGGAAATGCCTGCCCCTCCAGAGATTTTAGATTGGAACAGGTCCCTTTTTAACTTTAATGGGGGACTGACACTGCCTTTTGAAGTGCCTCCTCTGCCAGTCCCAATCACTCGACCACGTCTAGCTTTCCCTGACATTATGGATTTAATGTCACTGCGTACTAGGGATTTCAATTAAAATAATTATTTCCAAAAGAGGCCAACAGGGGATTTGGCTTCAGAGAGTACCCCTGTCCCAATATACGTGAGTCTGCAAAACTGCCCATGAGGCAGTGCCTGGATGTACACTAAAACTGGGATCGCTGTATGTGCACACACCAAGCTTCTAAGTATAAAAGAGACCCACTGGGGATTTGGCTTCAGAGAACACTGCTGTCCCAATATATGTGAGTTTGCAAAACCTCCCAGTGCACTGAGTTCTTGGCTTAAAAGAGCACAAAGAGACAGTCTGAGTTCAATAAAAAAAAAACACCGCAGTTAAATAAAAAGCATGGCTTGCTTGGCACAGTAACAAAAATGAAGAAATATCTTTTTCAATGGAAAATTCTATCAAACTAGCTAGAAATTGAATATATCTCCCACCCACAACACCCAAATTCTGCTTGCAACCTACCCCAGGGGGTAAAATATAAAAATAACCAGCAACATGCCACTGCTAGCAGCTTGTCTCAGTGGGACAGACAGAGAGACTGTCTGAGATCAATAAAAAAAAAAGTGCAGTCAAATAAAGCATGGCTAGCTGGCGGCACTGCAGCAAAATCGAAGAAATAAATATCTTTTTCAATGAAAATTTCTATCAAAGTAGCTAGCAATTGAATACAGATTTCAGACACTCAGACTAGCTCTGAGTAAAGCCACCATCCCCAGACCACCTCCCCAGACCACTCCCGCAAAGAACGTACATGGCACGCCGCGTGCTCAAGATATAAATATTGCTGCATCATCAGGAATAGCGTCACAGAGCACTGAGTGAAAGCGGCAATTGGCTGCATTAGAAAAATACTTAGCTCTGATAAGTGAACCAATGGGAAAAAGACCCAAAAAATAGCAAAAAAGAAATGAATTCAACAAGTAAATATATATTCTGCTATGACATAAAGCTCTTGTCCCATTTATTGATGAAAATATAAGATAACCATCATATGGTGTCACTGTGCAAACGGCTTATAAATGAAGCCTGTGAGGCACAAGGACTTTCTAATCATAGGTCGCTTATACTGAGTTCATGTATTCTCCTGGCTGGAGCTATAAATACATCAAAGAGGTGCACTACTTATGAGAACATGATGTGCACTTTAGGGTGTGCATTCATTTGCAACGTATTGGCAATCCGCAACATATAGGGCCATATTCGTTGTATTCGTGGGGAAGCGAAACGTATCGCGATTACCACGAATACAACAAATCTTCACCAAATTATTTGGCTGTCTAAAGGAGCGAATTTAAACAAAACCCCCTACCTCCTGACTCCCCCAAGACTTGCCAAAATTCCCTGGTGGTCCAGCAGGGGTCCGGGAGCCATCTACTGCACTCACGCCATCGGCTGCTGGTATTCAAAATGGCACCGATAGCCTTTGCCCTTATTATGTCACAGGGGCTACCGGTGCCATTGGCCTGCCCCTGTCACATGGTAGGAGCCCCTGTGACATAGTAAGGGCAAAGGCTATCGGCGCCATTTTGAATACCGGCAGCTGATGGCGTGAGTGCAGAAGATGGCTCCTGGACCCCTGCTGGACCACCAGGGAGTTTTGGCAAGTCTTGGGGGGGTCAGGAGGTAGGGGGTTTTGTTTAAATTCACTCCTTTAGACAGCCAAATAATTTGGTGAAGATTTGTTGTATTCGTGGTAATCGCGATACGTTTCGCTTCCCCACGAATACAACGAATATGGCCCTATATGTTGCAGATTGCCAATACGTTGCAAATGAATACACACCCTAAAGTGCACATCATGTTCTCATAAGTAGTGCACCTCTTTGATGTATGGCCCGAGTGCAGGAGATGGCTCCAGGACCCCCGCTGGATGACCAGGGACTTTTGGCAAGTCTTGGGGTGGTCAGGAGTCCAGGCTTTAATGAATTAGGTCCTAGTGGCATCTGAAAAGTCCTCAAGATGGATGGATAAGTACCTCTTAAATGGGCTCACTACCTGTTTAGCTAAACTCATGAAAAATCTTCCTTTAATGGAAAGCTGCATTTGTGGCAAAATCTCAAGTGGATATATGGAAATCCAAAACAGATCAGAGAAAATCCATTATGGATCTCCTCAGGTTGGTGGATCTGCTTTGAATTTTAACCAGATGTATTGGGAATAATCCAACAAATTTACCCAAGGAATGTTGCAAAAATCTGCATATTTTTTAAATTACAGTCATACTAGACTAAAAAGTGCCTGGTTCAAGTCTGAGTTCAAATGTATTACATATTCCTAGTTCTAGTACTTGGGACAAAATCCACTGACTTAACACAAATCAGATCAAGTAGCCCATCAGCATGACTTCTGAAATGTTGTCCTTAGGGAAGAACAATCATGGATAAGTAATTGCCCTAATACCCTAATTAGATTTGCTAAGTCATTTGATATAGTATCACATCAAAGGCTGTTCTACAAGTTAAAAAAAACAGAGCTCAGAGATTCCATTTGTTTTAGTATTTAGAAATTTAGACTACATAATGGGTAGCTACCAGCAAATAATGATCAGTGGAAACATCCAAATGTGTTGTACCTCAAAATTTGGTTCTGTTTGTTCCTCTCTAATTTGTTCATAAATGATGAGGAAGAACTTACTGATAACAATGTCCCTATTTTCACTCATGAAATTGAACTTTGTGGTGATATAAACACTTCTGAATTTCTGTCTACGTAGAGGTGAAGAACATTGGAGGTCAAATAATACAGTTTTGGCCATATCCCATTCCTTTTCTGTACTGCCAAACCACTAATCAGGATTCCCCTTCATTGGTTAACATTTAAAAAAAGAAAAGTATCAGCAGGACTGGAAATCCTGCTGGTAACACAGTTGTTTAAAGGGGATCAGTTCCACATACCTCCCTTGTGTGTATCAGTGATCTGGATATCCTGGGAAAGTGGGCAGAACAATGTTAGGTAAGATTTAGTGCAGACTAAAGCATGGTAATGTACTTAAGCTTGTGAATGGGCATGTAGAATATAAACTGACAGTGTATTTTGGTAGCACAAAGGAAACATTTTTTGGAATTAGACCAAATAGATGGCAGTAACTATGTCCAGGGGAGTCCTGGTATGCACTAAACAAGGGACAGAATCAAGATAAGGAATTTATCTGACTTTTAAGGTCCTTGGTGCATATCTGCATACTCATAAAATTATAAATAGGAAGACTTTTCCAACCTATTTAACATAAAACATATTTAATATGTTCCATCATTTTATAGTGAAAAATTGTAGTGGATATATTGATCATAGAGAACATGGATTCTCTGTAGGTCGAATACTTAATCAGGCACAATTCAATGAACCACACCTAAATGCCATGAGATCTGTATACCCTGGAATCTAGAAAAGGTCTACAGGGCTTCCAGAGTTAGCCAGTTAACTTAGGGGCCGATGCACTACAGTGTGCTCAGCCGAGTGCAATGTTTAATCCGCTGTCGTACATGGGTTAAATAGGCGCTAATCCACCCCCTAATGCAATGGGGGATTAGCGCCTATTTAACACGCGTCCAATGCGGAGTGAATGAGTTAGCGCTCATCACATGCAAATGCATGTGAATGAGGCTATTACTCATTCACTCCAAATGCAAAAAAATAAATGTGCGTCTCAGACGCACATTTATCGCTCAGCTATTAATGCCTGCTCCAGCTTTTCTGTACTTTTTTAAAAGTAAAAAAAAAAAAGAAAAAAAATCTCTACCGGCCGCTTTGAAGACCGACGCCAATATGCTCGGCGTCGGTTTTCATAACCGGCTGGCTGCAGTAATGAAAACCAATGCCGAGTTTATCAACATCGGTGTTCATAACCGGCAGACCGCCAGTAATCGCAGGGTCGCATTAGCATATTGCATGTACCCCTCTTGCGGGCACCATGCGTGCGTTAAGAAAGCAGGCGCTGAAAAGTCAGCGCCCACTTTCCGCAAATAATATTGTATCGGCCCCTCATCCAGCTAACTCAGCTCCTCCCTGTTATGACCATTCCCCTCCCACCACTTAGCAGTGGTGGCTGCTGACCATAAATGAAAATTTAAAACTCACCACTTAACAGAATGTGTCAGAGCATATCTTTCTAAGTGGCACTGAATATTGGCTTCACAGTGTCCAGTTAGCCTCTGAGAAAAGTGATTTATATTAGAAAAGGATAAAATGTTATACAAATTTTTCATTTCTTGTAATTACAAAAAATAAAGATTTCAGAGATAGGGAACTTTTAAAATGTAAGCAATAGTTACCAAACTAACAGCTTTAATTTTGATTCTGTTTATAAAAAAAAAAATAATGGAGGTAATTTTCAAATTTATGTGCATAAAACTTGGTTTTATGGGTACAAATGGACTTTTGAAAATTGCTACTTTTATGCCTATTAACTCCTTTGAAAATTCACTCCATAGGGCTGAATTTTCAAGAGGTTTTGTGTACCTAAATGGGCTTTTGAAAATTATGATATATGCTACTTTTACATCCGTAACTCCTTTGAACATAAGAACATAAGAAATTGACAAGCTGGGTCAGACCAAGGGTCCATCAAGCCCAGCATCCTGTTTCCAACAAACCAGGCTACAAGAATCTGGCAAGTACCCAAACATTAAGAAGATCCCATGCTACTGACACCTGTAATAGCAGAGGCCATTAGAGATGTGAATCGTACCAGATTCATTTACGGTATCAGGTTCGTAGTAAAACTGCGGGAAATCTTCGTTCGCGGTTTCGAACGCTTTTTTTTCCAGCTGTCTGGAGCTGAAAAAAACCCCCACCCCAACCCTTTAAATCTCATTATTTAGAATCTCCCACCCTCCCGCCCCCCCCAAACTTTTCTAAAGTACCTGGTGGTCCAGCAGGGGTCCTGGAGCGATCTCCTTAACTCGGGCCGTCGGCTGCCAGTATTCAAAATGGGGCCGATAGCCTTTGCCCTTACTATGTCACAGGGGCTACCGGTGCCATTGGTTGGCCCCTGTCACATGGTAGGATCACAAGATGGCGCCATTCCCTAAGTCAACTTGATTAATAGCAATTAATGGACTTCTCCTTCAAGACCTTATCCAAACCTTTTTAAATCCAGCTACACTAACTGCACTAGCCACATCCTCTGTCAACAAATTCCACTCCAGTGACTATAAAGGTAGCACTTTTTTCTTCCCCTAAATTTTATTAAATGAACATTTATATAATAATATTTCAGGAACATGGAGTAAAATACGTAGCCTGTAACTATGGACTGAATTTTCAGTGGGCATAGGCAGAAATCACATATCTAGAACTAGTCCCGATGGCTGAAGTTTTGTTGATTATTAATACTTATTTTAGAGTGCTCTAGATATAAACAGTGATATACAATAGTAAGTCCCTTTCCAAAAGCTTACAATCTGAGTAGGTACCTACGATAATGGAAGATAAAGTGACTTGCTCAAGGTCACAAGGAATGTTAGTGAAAGAATTGAGATTTGATTCCTGGCTTCCCTAGGTTTCAGCCCATTGCTTTAACCACTAGGCCACTCTTTCTCCAATGGTTTTATTATTATGTTTTGACAATTGCTGTTTCCTATTAAAATTTAAGCAGAAGATATTCATCACCATGTATCTGGCTAAATTTAGCCAGACAAATGGCAGGATTTGAAAATCTCACCACCCTGACTGGAACCAAAATAGACATTTACTGCATTATCTGGCTCAAAAGATATCCAACTAGCTCAGGCGCAGGATGGGGGGCATTCCTGGATGGAACAAGTTATCCAGCTAACTCCTAGATTTATCAAGCTGCAGTAAAAATAGCAGAAATATGGCACATTAGTGTCCCGCGATAAAAAGATGGGCATTGTTAGGTAAATTAATGAAATACTGCATTGCCTGTATAAATATCAAGTCATGTGATTCTCTTTTTCATGGGCATCATTTTAAGTATGGTACATTGTTTTCTTTGTTTATATATACCAGCTTCTTGTAGCTGCCTCTTTAAGGGTGTGTCAGGAGTTAGAGAAGGAGAGGAGTTTGGTGTTGATGAGTAGTTGGAGGAGTTCTATATTTGATTACCTGATTGCATTGTCCTGTTTCTTGTTTATTTTCTGCTTACCTTTACCTTTGTCTATTGTGTTTAACTGTGTGTGAAAGAGGAGTGTTAATTTTTTTTGCATTTGTCTTGTTTGTCTGTCTGTTCCTTTGTGTGGAGCAGTGGTGAGGAGTGGAGTGAGGAGTGGAGAGGAGTGGAGCAGGAGAGAATGGAGTGTGCAAGGTGTGGGGAGAGAGAAGAGGAGAGATGTGAGGAGATGAGGCAGAGGAGGCAGAGGAGGAGGAAGTAGAGGAGGGAAGAGAAGAGGGAGGAGAGAAGGGAGAAGGAGGAGGAGGAGGGCAGGAGTAGTAGGGGCCAGAGTGGTAGGAGAAAGAGGAATAGGGACAGTAGGAGTACAGATAGAGAGAAGGGAAAGGAGAAGGTGGGAAGGGGAGGAGTCCAGACAGGTGAGTGTGGAGGGAGGAGGACAGTATGGTAGGGCTAGACAAAGAGGACAGAGGGCAGCTTGAATGGGAGGAAGGGAGGGAGAGGGAAGTGGAAACGAGTGTCAGAAGAGTGACACCACCTCTCAAGAAGTAAAAGTGGCATCCCAATCCTCCAGCAGCCAGGCAGCAACTCATCTGTTTCTATGTGCCTACAAGTTCAGCATGGAGGATAATGATCAGCTCATCATTGGAGACCTGGGGAATTAGGACATGCTCTTCAGCAACTCGGCTGCAACAACCTCCAAGCCTGCCAAGGGCAAGACATGGCAGACCATCACTCAGGCCATATCCTGACACAGCAGCATCAAGAGGGCTAGATAGCAGGTGGTCCACCACGAGAGTGATATCAAGGTGAAGTTGATGAATAAAGTGCCAGCAGGAACAAATACATGCATCAGACTGAAGGAGAAGCCCCATGTCCAATCATCCTGACACCAGTGGAGGAGCATCTTATTCAACATCTAGGACCAGATATCTTTGAGGGCATGAACGAGGTCCAGGACACGACATGTTCCAAGGCCAGTAAGTCACATCACCTGTAAATGTGAAGTCTGCTACAGTACAGATGACCACATGTTTTTGCATAGGATTCTCACATTGAATGATGCAAAGTGCACATCTAATACAAAACAGTACATCTGCATTTCTTAGCATTCATACTTATTTCTTCTTCTTTATTGCTACAGCTTTCACCCAGGAAGCCCCAGGTACCAGCCATGAAGCCACAGGACCCAGCAGTGCAGCCCCAGAACCCAGCAGTGGAGCCCCGTGTTTCAGATGAATGCTGAGACTCAGTGTATGGAAGAAGAGGAGGAGGAGAAATAGCAGCAGCAGCTACTTGAAAACTTAGTGGTGCCCATACCCCTTGACATGAGCCTCAATCTGTCCTGCTTCATGAAAGGCACTGCCCTGCCATGGGAAAAAGAAGACGAAGCACATTCCCCAGTTACCTCCAGCACCTCATGTTTTCTGTGATATTTCTCAAGTGACACCCAGCCAGCTTACCAATGAGTCCAGGAATTCCAGCATTGCAGTCGTAATGCTGGAACCTCAGCAACTTGCAATCCCACAATCAGCAGCATCAGAGGCACCGGCAGTCGTGGATCCAAGTGCACATGCCACTCTCGACCGCGTTGAGAGGAGGCATGAGCTGCAGTTACAACACATATGGGAAGAGATGCTCCAATTGAGGAGGGTTCACGTACTGTACACCCATGCTGTAGAGCAGCAAAATGTGGCAGATACAGAGGTCTATACCATTGTGGCAACTTTCAGCAACAATTTCACCACAGTGGCCCTGCAAATAATTCAGCACCTGCCACAGCCTGCACCGATACCATCCCCATCCTTACAGGACTCCACTCCATGGAACAGTCTCTGGTTCTCAGGATAGACCAGTGATAGGTCTCCAAATTAAATGCTACCCTACAGCTAGCAGAACATCCTAGGGAGGAAAAGGTCCATAAGGCACACAAGTGCCTCAAAAATTGCATTCAAAGATGACATTTCTAATCAAGCCAGGCCCATCCTGACTGCAGAGTTCTTGGGCCGGCTAGATGGAAGAAAACTGCTGAGCATCTCCTGTCTACAGAGTTCATGTACCAGCTAGATGGAAGAAGACTGCTGAGCCCATCCTGCCTGAAAAGTCCCTGTGCCAACTTGCTGATTTGGATGGTGTGGTCCTGCTGCTTCCTTCTTATACCCTCCTCTATGTTCTGCCCGTAGTCCTGCCTCCTTGCTATGGTCCCCAGTCATAGTCTTGCTGATGTCTCTTCTCATGTCTCATTTCATCCTGCTGCTGGTGTCTCTTCTCATGCTGCTGGTGTCTCATCTCATCCTGCTGCTGCCTCCATGCAGCTGTCTCATCAAGCCAGGCACCCTGTTTCCAGCAGGTCCTGCTGCTGTCTCATCTCATCTCATCTCATTCTGCTGCTGCCTCCATGCTGCCTTTTCCAGTCCTGATCCTGCTGCCTCCATGCTATGTTCTCCAGTCCTGGTCCTGCTGCCTGCTATGAAACCTTTGCTGCCATGGCCCTTTGCAGTCCCATTTGAGTGCACTATTTCAACATGGACGATCTGGGCCTTTTCTTGCCATCATATTGTTGTGGTGGCATCAGCAGCTCTAACAGTGGAGCTGTACTGTAGCAAATGGACTGTCACTTCTACTTTCTAGGTTCTTTGCTATAATCATCATTTTGTTACAAATGCAACACTACAAATACACTGTATATGTAGTGATGCCATTTGTAACAATGTATGTACATGTATCCACAAAATGTGCTGGCTATTTCAGTTATAATGTCATGTGCTATCTGATTACCAAAGATGATTAATTGCTTTGAATGCTGTGACTATAAATGTTGTTTAGTAAAGTGGTCACATATTTAGAAACTTTACTTTCTGGTTGTGTCTTTTTATTGTATGGGTTTAACTTTGACATCTCACTAACAGAAAGGACTTTAAAAAAGCTGTGAAACCCTACCTTTTCTCATTTGTCTTCACTGATCCAAAGGCATGACAGCTCTTTTCTTTTTCTTTATGTTTTATCTACTTTTCCATGAGTTGTACATTTGTGTATCTATTTTAATTTTTCATAATTTTATCATTTATTCTAATCTTTACTCTTTTATGTTTGTTTTTATATGTTTAAATTTTGCTTATGTATGTTAACATTGTAAACCACTTAGACCTAATGTTGTATAAACAGTAAAGAAAAGCTTTTAAGTAAAATAAGAACTAAGTTAGAGGATTGGGACTCACATGATCAAGCATGCTAGACTGCCATTGGTCATTCCAATTAGGTACTTTTCTCACATGCAAGACCATGTGGCCTAAACCTTAAAAAGCAAAGATAATTGTATGCTCCCAAGTAAGACAGCTAGAGTAAAACATGAAACTCCTTATTGTGGAGCTTCACAAGCAGCACTTGTCGCATTCTGTAGAGCAGCGCTTCTCAACCGGTGTGTTGCGACACACCAGTGTGTCGCCAAACACTGGCAGGTGTGTCGCATCTCCCGGTGTCCCACTGCCCTGTTGTACTTTCCTTCTCCCTTTTTCCAGCCCCCATGGGCCAATTGGAAGCCTCCTTTCTTCCTACCCATATTGCCCAATGGGAAGCCTCCTTCATTCTGCCTGCCCCTGCACAGGCCAATCAGAAGCCTCCTCCCTTCTACCTGCCAGTGGGAGTAGGAAGAAGGGAGGAAGCCTTTGATTGGCCGGTGAGGCAGGCATCAGAAAGCCCGGGGGTGGGGTGGGAGGAATAGAAGAGTTGAACTCTGACAAAGCAAGACCACCACGAGAGCCCATTCCCATGGCGGCGAAGAGGAAAACCTGACCCCCGACAAAGCAAGGCCACCACAGGAGCCCATTCCCTTGGCGGTGAAGAGGAAAACCTGACCCCAACTGAGGCCACCAAGGGAGCCCATCCCCGTGATGGCAAAGAGGAAACCTGACCATGACTGAGGCCACCACAGGAGCCCATTCCCATGGTGGCGAAAAAAGAAGGCCCACCAGAGTAAAGCCATGGCGGAACTGGAGCCCATCCCTGCAGTGAAGGAAGAATAAGTTTTTGGTGAGAGCTTGTGTGTCTGTGTGTGAATGAGTGCCTGGTTGAGAGCTTGTGTGTCAGTGTGTGAATGAGTTCCTGGTTGAGAGCTTGTGTGTCTGTGTATGAATGAGTGCCTGGGTGAGAGCTTGTGTGTCTGTGTATGAATGAGTGCCTGGGTGAGAGGTTGTGTGTGTGGGTGTGAATGGGTGCCTGGGTGAGAGCTTGTGTGTGTGTGGGTGTGAATGGGTGCTTGGGTGAGAGCTTGTGTGTGTGGGGTGTGAATAGAAGCCTGGGTGAGAGCTTGTGTCTGTGGGTGTGAATGGATGCATGGGTGAGAGCTTGTGTGTGTGAGTGCCTGGGTGACAGCTTGTGTGTGGGTGTGGGTGTGAATGGGTGCCAGAGTGAGAGCTGGTGTGAATGGATGCTTGGGTGAGAGCTTGTGTGTTTGGGTGTGAATGGAAGCCTGGGTAAGAGCTGGTGTGAATGGGTGCTTGGGTAAGAGCTTGTGTCTGAGGGTGTGAATGGGTGCCTGAGTGAGAGCTTGTGTCTGTGGGTGAGAATGGATGCATGAGTGAGAGCTTGTTGTCTGGGGGTGTGAATGAATGCATGGGTGAGAGCTTGTGTCTGTGGGTGTGGGTGTGAATTGGTTCCAAGGTGAGAGCTGGTGTGAATGGATGCTTGGGTGAGAGCTTGTGTGTTTGGGCGTGAATGGAAGTCTGGGTGAGAGCTGGTGTGAATGGGTGCTTGGGTGAAAGCTTATGTGTGTGGGTGTGAATGGGTGCCTGAGTGAGAGCTTGTGTCTGTGGGTGTGAATGGATGCATGGGTGAAAGCTTGTGTCTGTGGGTGTGAATGGGTGCCAGGGTAAGAACTGGTGTGAATGGATGCATGAGTGAGAGCTTGTTGTCTGTGGGTGTGAATGAATACATGGGTGAGAGCTTGTGTCTGTGGGTGTGAATGGATGCATGGGTGAGAGCTGGTGAGTAGCATGGGATCTTCTTAGTGTTTGGGTAATTGCCAGGTTCTTGTGGCCTGGTTTGGCCTCTGTTGGAAACAGGATGCTGGGCTTGATGGACCCTTGGTCTGACCTAGCATGGCAATTTCTTATGTTCTTATGTGTGTGGGTGTGAATAGAAGCCTGGGTGAGAGCTGGTGTGAATGGGTGCTTGGGTGAGAGCTTGTGTGTGTGGGTGTGAATGGACACCTGGGTAAGAGCTGGTGTGAATGGGTGCAAGAGCATTGTATGTGCTTGAGAGCTTGTATATAAGAGACCATGAGTGTGATTGAGAGAGAGACTGGTCAGGGAGGTGATGTATTTCTGTGTGAGAGAGATAGAGACTGATCAGGAAGATGATTAGTGTGCGTATGTGAAAGAGAGACTGGTCAGGAAGATGACTGGTGTGAGTGAGACCAAGACTGGTCATGGGGTCTAATTGGGGGTGGGTGGGTGCGTGAGAGTGATTGGTTGTGGGCACTAAGGAAGAGGACTGTGAGGACAGAGCTTCAGCAGCACTTGCTGCTTCTGGTGAGTGCTATTGGCCTGGAAGGGAAAGGAGAAGGAGAGTTGCTGGAGAGGGTAAGTAAAGGTAGCTTTCTAAATTTATTTTTCTTGATTGACTGCCATTTTAATTATTGGGTATTATGCGATGCCTGCTGTTTTGAAATATTTTATTGATATTTGGACATGTTTTAATAATTTTTATGAGTTTTTAAATGTTGGATATTATTCTGTTCAGCAGCTGTTTTGTAACATTTTTAGTATAGCTTACAATTATTTCTGTGTGGGGCTCTAAAGCAGCTTGGCTTATTCTGTTTTCCCAATAGGACATGTATTAGTGTTTAGGGCCTGGTTTAATAGTTGTATTTCTTAGATAGGATTGTTACTGTTTGAGAGTGTTCCATAATACAGGTGTAACTTAGTGGGGTTAGATTGTGTGCATTATTGCAAATCCTGAGAGTCTGTTAGGTGCTATATTTCTCTTTTCATTTCTCCAGGTTCGCACTGCATGCAGAGTGGCTTTTTTTGTTTTCCTTTCCAGTTTTTGTATTCAAATTTATAATTTGTGGTTTTTCTGTACTTGGTGAAGGCTGTGTGACCGAGGTGAGGTATTTAACTAGCATGTAGGCATTTGTATCAATCTTATTTGTTGTGTTTTCTCAATAGGATATGCATTAGTGGTAAATTACTGTCTTTTCATAAGGAAGGCTATTTTGCCTGGTAGTAAAAGGAGTTTGTTTTGCTTTTACTGGGATGTCATCAGAACCAGAATATCTTTTTTGTATGGCGAGTTGAAAAGGGTAATGCCCTAGATCTGCTCTGCATTCATTGCTGGGGGTTGAGGGGATTCCTGTGGATGCAGAGTGCATGTTTACAATTAGCCCCGTGATGGTCACATGTTCAGTTTGTCACGCATGTGAGAACCATCTGTCAGATGCATCCTGGCCAAAAAAAGTTGAGAACCACTGCTCTAAAGAGCATATTCTTTGCTAACTATTCGGCATATGGGCATGTATGTGAGATGGGCACTGTCTAGCTAATGTTCACCTCCATACGCTGACAGGTAGAAGAGATATAGAAAATCTTGGCTAATGGTGATATAGCAAAGTATTCACTCTGTTGGTGACCAATAAGTTGTATAGCTATGTTCACGTCATACTACTACCACCCCTGCACTGCTTATGGTTGTTGATATGTAGATAGCTATTAGCAAAATCTGATCTATGTGTTGTTACTATCACTTATTGGTAGGGATGTGAATCGTTTATCGGATGCTGGCCGTCCATTGCTCCTACAATGTGACAGGGGCCGGCCAATGGCACGGATACCCTGTCACATGCTAAGGGCAAAGGGCCATCAGTACCATTTTGTTTACTGGCAGCCGACGGCCCGAGAGCGGGAGAACGCTCCCGGGACCCCCACTGGACCACCAGGTACTTAAAAATTTGGGGGGGGGGGGGGTGGAGGGGTCCGGAGGGTGGGGGGATACTAAAGAACTAATTTTAAAGGGTCGGGCTGTGCTTTTGGGTTATCGGCTCAGTGCAGCCGATAAAAAAAAACCCAACGATTGGACCACGGGAAAAATAATTTCCCGATGGTCCACAAATCCGAAACCGGAACCGATTCCGGTTCCGATTCACATCTCTACTTATTGGTGTACATTATTTATAAGGTTGAGGAAGCAAGTGTTTAAATAATGTACGCCAATAAGGGATAGTAAAAACACACAGATCAGGCTTTACTATTAGCTATCTACAGATCAACAATGAAAGTCAGTGGTAAGGTGTTGTTTCTAGAGATGTGCAATCGTTTATCACGAACCCCTAGACGGATAGTCCTCTACCCATTGCGCGGTATATAAGAATTGTAAATAAATAAAATAAATAAATAAATAGAATTAGGCAATTTCAACAAAATTGCCTAATTTGTCATGGGTCGGGGGCCCTGAACCACGAAACGGATTTTCCCCGAACTTCGGGGAAAATCCGTTTTTCGGGTTGTATGGGGGAGGGGCACATTTTATTTTTTTAAATAATTAAAACAATTAACTATAATAAATCCCCCCCCCCCACAATCCCGATCCCTCCCCAAGACTTACTAACATCCCTGGTGGTCCAGTTGGGTCCCGCGAGCGATTTGTCCCTTCGTGCCCAGCGTGCCTGCCTCGCTCAAAATGGCGCCGATAGCCTCTGACCTACTATGTCACAGGGGCTACCGGTGCCATTGGTCAGCCCCTGTCAAATGGCCATCGGTGCCATCTTGTGCTCCTACCATGTGACAGGGGCTGACCAATGGCATTGGTAGCCCCTGTGACATAGTATGGGCAAAGGCTATCGGCGCCATTTTGATTACTGGCAGCTGACAACGAGATCGCTCCCGGACCCCCGCTGGACCCCCAGGGACTTTTGGCAAGTCTTGGGGGGGCCTCCTGACTCCCTGAGGGCAGGAGATCGCTCTGAGACCCCCGCTGGACCCCCAGGGACTTTTGGCCAGCTTGGGGGGGCTTCCTGAAACCCCAAGACTTTCCAAAAGTCCCTGGGGTCCAGCGGGGGTCCGGGAGCAATCTCATCATCGGCTGCCAGTAATCGAAATGGCGCCGATAGCCTTTGTCAATACTATGTCACAGGGGCTACCGGCACCATTGGTCAGCCCCTGTCACATGGTAAGAGCACAGGATGGCGCTGATGGCCATGTGACAGGGGCTGACCAGTGGCGCCGGTAGCCCCTGTGACATAGTAGGTCAGAGGCTATCAGCACCATTTTGAGCGAGGCAGGCACGCCGGGCACGGAGGGACAAATCGCTCGCGGGACCCCGCTGGACCATCAGGGATGTTGGTAAGTCTTGGGGAGGGATTAGAATGGTGGGGTGGGATTGTATTTAATGTTTATAGTAAGTTTTAATGCTTGGGGTGGGGTTTTTTTTTAGCTTCGCTTTCCTGCATCGTTTTTTGGGCTGCTTTCGTTTTTCCCTCTTAGTTTTTTGCTCGTTTGTTAAAAAAACTAACTGAGGAAAAACGAACTTTACACGAAGCGTCCGACTCAAAAAAATGACCCGGTAGTAAAAAATGAAGCTCATCTCTAGTTGTTACACCCATCTGTCGCAGACGGCTGTGACCGCTGTTGCTCACCTCTTGCCTCACAGCACTGACTCCGCTGAGTAAACTCAAGGCCTCTGCCAGCTATCGCCAGTCTGCCTGCCCCATTCCTGAGCCTTCCTGGAAGGCGGGGATGCTGCCGACCGCCATCTTACCCTCGGAGTTCCTTAGGCGCGCGCGCTCTCGGCCAGTCTTAAGCACATCATGGCAGGAACCTTGGGGGCATCCCCCCGGATGTCGTCATTCCTCACAGACTCTTAAACCGGCTGGCCCTGTCTGCAACAAGTTCCCTCATTGCTGAACCTGCTTCACTCACTACGGACTTCCCGTTCCATCTCCTGATTCCTCGGCGTGAGACTTTCCGGGTACCCACTCCTCGGGGGCTCTTTCCTTGTCTCTGGCTATCTGCTCCTCGGAGGGCCTTGCGCCTAGGACAGCTGTCTGCCCCGTCCCCCTGGGCTTCCCTCTGGAAGCATCTTTTACTTCAATGAGTACTCTGCTCTGCAGACCACTGCTGTATCATCTCTACTGAGGAACCTCACCGGTGTATCCCGCTCTGCAGACCACTGCCATATCATCTCTACAGAGGAATCCTTCTTGGGTACACCCCACTTCACAGTCTCCATGGCACCTCTGTGTCAGTGTGACTTTCTTACTATACTCCCCGCTCCACGTGCAGTGTCACTTTCTCTCTGCTCCTTCTCCAGTAGCTGCTGTCACACATACCCCGCAGCTGAGAACTCACCTCCCAACAGTGAGGCTCACAGGGCTCCTCCCCATGGGCGGTACCAACTCTCACCTCGGCCCAGGGGCCACATACCCATAAATTCTAACAGATTGCCAAGTCCATGGACCCGGCACAGGTTTTGGCGATCCAGGACATCCCTGGCCTGGCCCAGCGAATTACAGAACAGCAAAAGATTCTGGAGACTTTCGCTAGCGCCATTGACCAATTGAGCAATCGGCTGGACTCTGCCTCAGTGCCTATCAAGGCCAACCCAGCTTCACATGCATCACCATTCCGGCCTACAGTGCCCTTGCTTCGCAGGTGACCCCTTGTTGTGTAGGGGCTTCTTGAACCAGTGCAACATGCAATTTTCTTTACAACTGCATATTTCCCTGATGTGGTTTCCAAAACAACGTACATCTTATCTCTTCTGGATGGAAAAGCATTGGCCTGGGCTTCACCCCTCTAGGAGCGAATGGATCCGATCCTTCACGACCTGCCGGGCTTCCTTGCCCTATTTCGCTCTGTATTTGATGATCCAGGTCAAAAGGCCATCTCTAGGTCTACTCTTCTGCACCTGCAACAAGGTTCCAGATCTCTGATTATGTCATTGAGTTTAGGACTCTCTCATCTGAATTGCACTGGGACCTGGGCTGCCTGTGTGCCATATTCCTCGAAGGGCTGAGCCCACGTATCAAGGATGAATTGGCAGCATGAGAACTCCCTGAGGCATTGGATTCTCTTATAGACCTTGCCGGTTGCATAGACTGCCGTCTTCATGAGCATTTGCATGAGGCCAGAGGATCCAAGAGGGTGGCTTCAGGTGCCTCACACCCACGCCCAATGTCGTCCACTCAGACTGCTACTACACCAAGCACCGAGGAGGAGGGACCAATGCAGATGGGCCGTAGCCATCTATCCTCAAAAGAAAAGTGCCGTTGTCAAAGATCTGGCCTTTGCATGTATTGTGGTCAACCGGGACATGCGGTACCGTCCTATCCACTCTGTCTGGGAAACTCCCAGGCCTGCCGGAGGACTCCTCCTAATTCTGAATTCACCCTCTCTTCCATTAACTCTGCCTGTCTCTATTTCTTCGGATGCTCAGGAATTCCACACCCTGGCATTGGTGGACTCTGGGGCCGGTGGAAATTTTATCCTAAGACAAATTGTGGAACACCTTTGGATTCCCACCGTCCATACGCCAATGCCATTACTGTTCTCCTCCATTCATGGCGAGCTGATACCAGGTGAAGTTACCTTCTCCATGGTCCCCATTCGACTCTGCACTGGATCTCTGCACATGGAGACCATTTCCTTTCTGGTACTGGACAAGGCTATACACCCTGTGGTCCTTGGTCTGCCATGGTTAAGACTACGCACTCAACAATTCGATTGGAGCACTCTACAATTGTCTCAATGGGCCAATTCCTGACATAAATAGTGCTTGGAGGTCGTGTCCCCAATTCCTTGCCTAGCTACTACAATGTCTCTTCCGGGTCTTTGGCTGCAGTACTCCTCCTTCAAGGACGTGTTTTCAAAGAAAACTGCAGACACTCTATCTCTTCACCACTCATTTGATTGTGCTATAAACTTCTTGCCTAACACTGAGCCTTCCCGAGGAAGGGTCTATCCACTTTCACTAACAGAGACAAAGGCTATGTATGAATATATACAAGAAAACATGGCAAAAGGGTTCATTTGGCCTTCCAGATATCCTGCTGGAGCAAGGTTCTTTTTTGTGGGGAAAAAGGACGGTTCCCTCTGGCCGTGCATAGATTACCATGTCTTAAATGAAATTACCCAGAAGGACCATTACCCCTTACCATTAATCTCTGAACTTTTTGACAGGCTCCAGGGGGCCAAGATATTTACCAAATTGGACCTCAGGGGAGCTTACAATTTGGTCAGGATTCGCCAGGGCGATGAATGGAAAACTGCATTTAACACCCGCGACGTCCATTTTGAATACCTGGTAATGTCGTTTAGCCTCTGCAATGCTCCAGCGGTATTTCAGAATATGATGAACGAAATCTTCAGAGGCATGCTCTACAGTTGTGTCGTGGTCTACCTGGATGACATCCTGGTATTTTCTCAAGACCTCCAGAGCCATCACCAGCATGTTGCCAATGTCCTGCAATTCCTAAGGTTCTTTTGACCATGAGTCTGTCCCTTTTCTAGGCTATGTGGTCTCAAGCCTGGGGTTCCAAATGGATCCACAAAAGACCAAGAGTATTCGAGATTGGCCTCAACCAATGGGCCTTAAGGTGCTCTGAAGATTTTTTGGCTTCACAAACTACTACAGGTCATTCATCCACCATTACTCAACACTGACCGCCCCACTCACAACCAAGACTCATAAGGGAGTCTATCCCTCCCAGTGGTCACCCGAGGCCGTGACCACCTTCCAGGAGCTCAAGGAGGTGTTCCTATAAGAACCATGCTTGCATCATCCCGACCTCCGATGACCCTTCATCGTCGAAGTAGATGCTTTGGACATTGGTGTTGGTGTGGTACTCAGCCAGCAATCTGCCAATCACACCTTGCACCCGTGCTCTTTCTTCTCCTGACACTTCTCCCTGGCAGAGCATAATTATGGAGTCGGGGACAAGGAATTACTGGCGATTAAACTGGCCTTTGAGGAGTGGTGTCCTGGCTTGAGGGAGCGCAGCACCAGATCACGGTATATACTGACCACAAGAACCTTGAGTAACTGCACCATGCTCAATGCCTTAATCATAGGCAGGCTCGCTGGTCTCTCTTTTTTACTCAGTTCAATTTTCTACTACGATACCGACCAGCCAATAAGAACACTTGAGCCGATGCACTCTCTCATTCTTTCACCACAGAAGACATTCCAGATATTCCACGGCACATCATTGATCCAACTAAAGTTCTCCTCTCCACCACACTCACAGTGCCATCTGGGAAGACGGTGGTTCCCCAACCACTTTGAAAGAAAATCCTCTGATGGGCCCATGACTCCTTGCTGGCAGGCCACCCCAGACAAGCTAGAACGTTTTCCATTTTCCAGAGATTCTATTGGTGGCCAATCATGAAGAAAGACGCTCAAACGTATATGGAATCATGCCCCCTTGCGCCCATCAGAATCCACCGGCAGGTCATCCTTGGGGTCTCCTACAACCTCTTCTTGCACCTAGTGAGCTGTGGACACACATAGCTACAGATTTCATTGTGGACATACCTCCTTCCAGTGGCAATAACACCATTTGGGTCACCGTGGACTGATTTTCAAAGATGGCTCACTTTGTGGCATTACCTGGTCTACCTTCAGCCCCGGAACTAGCAAAATTGTTCATTCGCCACATCTTTCGCCTCCACGGACTCCCGAGACATGTACTCTCTGATCGGAGTGTTCAATTTATGGCCAGGTTTTGGAGGTCACTGTGTTGAAAATTTGATATTGCCTTGCACCTAACATCTGCCTATCACCCGCAGGCTAATGGTCAGACAGAGAGGATGAACCAAACCCTGAAACAATTTCTTCGGGCATGTGTGAACTCTCAGCTTAATGACTGGTCTGACTTACTACCCTGGGCCGAGTTCACTTTAAACTCCCACCAGTCTGCTTCTACGGGTCATCACCCTTCCAAGTAGTATATGGATGCCAACCTCTGCTTCCTCTTCCAATACCTCTGTCTATATCCTATCCGGCGGCACAGGCCTCTGCACAAGAGCTGCATCAACTTTGGGAGCACACCAAACAACTTCTACAGCAAGCCGCCCAGAAGTCAAAGAAGTTCTATGACGCCCATTATTGAGCAGCTCCACAGTTTAACCCTGGAGACAAGGTGTGGCTCAGCACTCACTTTATTCGCTTGAAACTGCCTTCAGCCTGCATCGCTCCCAGATACATCGGGCCTTTTTCTGTACTTCGCCGGCTGGGATCGGTCACTTACAGTCTCCGACTACCCACATCGCTCAAAATTCATAATGCCTTCCACATCTCCACTATTAAAGCCTCTCATCTTGTCCGAGTTCTCCAAGAAACCTCCTGAGCCCCAACCTCTGGCATCAGAAGAGGATATTACATATCAGGTACAGGACATCCTGGGCTTGAGGAAGTGCAGGAAGCGATGGGAATATTTGATCTCATGGGAAGGATTCGGTTCTGAAGAGAACAGCTGGGAGCCTGCAGTCAAAATCCTTGATAAAGAACTGATCAAGCAGTTCCATGCTTCTCACCCAAGAAAGCCAAAATCCCCGGGGAGGGGCCCTAAGAAGAGGGGTACTGTTACGCCCATCAGTCGCAGATGGTTGCGACCACTGTTGCTCACCTCTTGCCTCACAGCACTGACTCCGCTGGGTAAACTCGCGGCCTCCATCAGATATTGCCGGCCTGCCTGCCCTTGTTCCCAGGCCTCCCTGGAAGGCAGGGATGCAGCCGACCGCCATCTTGCCCTTGGAGTTCCTTAGGCGTGCGCGCTCTCGGGCCAGTCTTAAGCACATCATGATGGGAACCTCGGGGGCGCCCCCCACCCCCCCGGATGACATAATTCATCACAGACTCTTAAACCGTCTGGCCCTGTCTGCCCACGACTTAGAATCGAGTTCTCCCATTGCTGATTCTGATTCGCTCACTACGGACTTCCTGTTCCAGCTTCATTCCTTGGCATGAGACGTTCCAGGTACGTGATCCTCGGGGGCCCTTTCCTCGTCTCTGCTCCTCGGAGGGCCTTGTACACCGCTCTGCGGACCACTGCAGTATCATCTCTACTGAGGAACCCTCTTCAGTGTACCCCACTCTGAGGACCATTGCCATATCATCTCTACAGAGGAATCCTTTTTGGGTATATCCCACTTCACAGTCTCCATGGCACCTCTGTGTCAGTGTAACTTTTTTACTACACTCCCCACTCCGCAGACAGTGTCACTCTCTCTCTGCTCCTTTTCCAGTAGCTGCTGTCCCACATACCCTGCAGCTGATACCTTGCCTCCCGACGGTGAGGCTCATGTGGCTCCTCCCCGTGGGTGGTACCATCTCTCACCTCGGCCCAGGGCCCACATACCTACAAATCCTAACAGGGGTATGAGGAAGTTCACCTGGTCACAAGCAACAGCAGGTCTCATCACTTTCTGCTCTTAGACATTGTGGATATAACATTAAATTGGGATTGTGGCAAGCCTCCCGTCACCTCCCCCCCTTCCCCAGGTATCATGAAACCACTGCTCTGAGCCTTCCCCTAACACCTTTATCATGTGAAACCAAAAGTAGATGGCACTGCACCAGCACTTATCCTTCCCATTCCTCCACCCCTGCCTCCTCAAAAAAAGTAGACATCATCTAATACCTCCTCAAACAGCACTTCCTCCCTGGAACTTGATGCTCACCCATCCACCCATTACCTTAACAAATAGGCCCACTAAAGGTACTGTGTAAGAGAACGTCAGGTGCTGGGAGGTGTGGAGGTGTAAACTATAGCCAGATAATAACTTATGTAGGCAGACAAGTGGTTGAATATGGCACATAAGTTGTTTATAGTCATAACTTAGTTGCCCTTTTTAATGGCTTCTGAGGATGGACCTCGGGATAAATATTGTAGTAGTATAGCGAAGGTGGTGTATAGCATACCCATAAATCATGTACACAGTTATCTCTGGTGTAGGCAAGACTCACATGCTTTCAATGTGTTCCACAACAGAACTGAGACTTATGTACATTTCTGCTACACTGGAACACATTGAACATTCTAGGTATGGGTGTACTACTCCCACACTGTATGCTTCCATTGCATAAGTGAAACTAGGGCTATTTGGAGTCAGAAGATAGATACTAGGAACAATGTGTGATTCCCACCACCCATTTGCCAAGCAATTGTGTTTTGTCTTGGGCTAGCAGGTCACAGCCAAGCAGCAGCTTTCAGCTCTGCTCACCTACAGCTCTCCAGTATGATTGATGTCCCAATGCTTCTTATTTTGCCATCTGATGCAGCTGTACCTGAACCTGCAGGGTATGCATGTATAGTAAGGTGTACCTTAGTAGGCCTCCCCCAAAAGTGTACACTTTACTATACATGGGCATTCCATGTTGAAAAGCAGTAGGATTCTTGTAGACTCTCTTGGGAAGTTCTATTTACAAGGACAGGAACAAAATATCTGATGTGTTGCCTTGGCCATCAAAATGCAAGGTGTATCAGTGTTTGAAGCATAGTATAGGTGTACATCTTCACTGCAGGTGTCCTCCACCATATCTAGTAGGGATGTGAATCATTTTTGAACGATTAAAATTATTGTCAGATAATTTTAAAATTGTCCAAAATCGTTAGATACACGATACAATACAAATGCCCCTGATTTATCGTCAGGGGCATTTGTATTGTATCGTTAAATAGGGCGCGGGAAAACCGGCACACCAAAAAAACCCTAAAACCCACCCGAACCTTTAAAACAAATCCCCCATCCTCCCGAACCCCTTTGCCCTCACTATGTCATACATAGTGAGGGCAAAGGTTGCGCCGGCGCCATTTTGAAGATTGGCAATACGGCCCGCGTGCAGGAGGTCACTCCCGGACCCCCGCTAGACTTTTGGCAAGTCTTCTGGGGGTCAGGAGGCCCCCCCCCCAAGCTGGCCAAAAGTCCCTGGGGGTCCAGTGGGGGTCCGGGGGCGATCTCCCACACGCGTGATGTCGGGAGCCAGGAAACAAAATGGCGCCGGCGCTACCTTTGCCCTGTCACATGATAAGGGCAAAGGGCCACCGGCGCCATTTCTCAACGCAGCGGTGGCCAGAGAGCGGGAGGAGATCGCGTCGGGACCCCAGGTAATTTAAAACATTTTGGAGGGTGGGGGATTTGTTTTAAAGGTTTGGGTGGGTTTTAGGGTTTTTTTGGTGTGCCGGTTTTCCCGCCCTCCCTCGATTTACGATTTTTAATGATTTTTAGAAAAAAAAACTCGACCATCAGATTTCCCTCCCCCCAGCCAAAATCGATCGTTAAGATGATCGATTACACGATTCACACCTCTAATATCTAGGCCTATTGAACTATAGTAGTCTTGATGGTATATATACTATATTCTTGTGGGTCAAGTCAGGGAATAGGAAATGATCACACCCCCTTCATTCACAATGAGTAGTGTTGGCTTCCAGTCAAGGTAAAGATATGCATGTGTAACTGTGTACAAATATACAGATACCAGGTATGTAGCTGTATATATGTTTGGGATGTTATTGTCTGGATGTGTGTGTCTCACTCTCTGTCACTCATGGTGTGTGGCATCAGTGTGTCCAAAACTGCTTGCTATCTGTCTCTATGGAAATGAGTATATTCTATTGGACTCCTTTGGTCATCTTCATCATCATCATTCAAATGGACCCTTACAGGCAATGTGTGGCTCTGTGGCTTCATTCTCAAAATACCACATGTGTGGTTTTTTGGGCATATCATTATTACAATGCAGCTAAACTGATTCACATTGGTGGAAAGGACCCTTAGGCTCTAGCTTCATCTTGCATACAAGATTCCATTGATACATACAATGGGCCTACTGGCTACAAGTAATCACTCAATAAACTTATTCCCCACACACCCCATACCCAGATTTCCAGAGAGTGACACATACAATACATACTTACAGTGAAACCCACACAACGACAGTAAGTGAGAGACAAATACACTCAACAACCAGATCCCCATAAAACCTAGCGAGCCACAAAGATCATAGGCTGACACGCACAGTGTCTAGCACATACCACACATATAGCCCAGTGCAGAGATGTTCTGTTAACAAAAGGTACAGTTGGAGTAGGTCTGGAACCCTCATATTGTGACTGGATACTTAACTGCTGATGCAGCAAGTGGTTTCATGCATATAAAATTAAAAAAGATTGTAATCTAAGTTCTTCTTAGTGCCCTAATATGTGAGCTCTATGCTCATAAGGCCATTACATGTCACATTGTAAACCAGTGAGCAGTAGTGGATGCATACACGTCCATTTAATGGGAGACTTTGAAAGTCTGGGAGCAAGGTGTGGTTTACTTTGGAAGCATAGCTGTAAGGCCACTGATAATCTTCCAGACTACTACATTACCCATTCAGCTGCAACTTTGCCTCATAAGCATATAGGTCTCTATCTGTGTGGCACTGTGTCCAAGCTACATTGTGAGAGTTGTCAAGATGTGGCTACATAGTGGCAACTACAGCCAGATCTCAACTCTATTTCATACTCATCCGGGAATGTGGAGCTGGATATCTGAGCTCTTATGCTGCCAATGTTCTCAACCCTCTCTTGGCTGAATGAATAAACAGAGTCAGGCCAAGCTGGAATGTTAGGTTGCAAGCATAAGGCCATTTTCTAACTGCCTACACATTAACATACCTGCAGCTTCCATCCTAAAGAGTGGAAGCACAGGATTGTTTGTGGCTAAAGCCAATGTATGCTCACACTGTGCCTGCTCTGGTGTATGCACTGGTGTGGTAAGGAAGAAAACAACAAGACTACATCATCCTCAGACACAGATATAGACAAAAGCTTACACAGCACATCTAACACACACACGTTAGGAAATTGGTTTTTACAGACTCCCTCCAGCATTTTGGTAACCTACAGAGGCTATAAATTGCTGTTCATCATCAAACAATAATTTCTGTGCCAAGCTTGTCCCTACCTGCTAATAAGGTAGTCAGAGTCATTACTACTCAAAGAAGATTGTATACACCAGACATCATGACTGACATCTGTTGGAAGCATATATGCTCACTGATTCTTCTTTGTAACAGCCATGGGCATCTCCAGACATCAGATGCCAAAAAATGAATGCATTTCAACAAAACAACAGTGAAAGTGCAGAAGACATCATGCCTTCCATATGATACCTCTGGAGCAGTTTGGCTATGCATTTTTTTACTGTGGCAGTCTTCAGAAAGAGGATTGTTGTAGGCTCATGAGCTCATCAGCTGACAACATCTTCTTTTACCTTAATGCTATACATAGAGCTGATGACTGAGAATGTATCAGGATATCCGCCTTGCTCTCAGTATCTACAAAATCGAAAATGTACTAACACCACAGGAGACACATCCTATAGGACTGAAACTCTGCTATGTTGGCCACAAGTTATGTCAGAACATGACCTTTTCTAACTCCTGCATGTCAAGCATGTGGAAAAGCAAGGACCTCTAACCTGTATACAGCTGAAAGGTTGCACCTTTGCTTGGACAATGACTATTCTGATGGCATGTCTCCGCTGGAGTTCATAGCCTATGTGTTTTAAGGGTGGCCACATATAGTATAAGGACTGTAACTGATAATAGTAATCAGAAGAATCAAACTTTGCTAAAGATTTTCTATGTACCCACATAAGGCAGGACAATATGAATAGCCCAGAGCTGGACAGGCAAAAGTCCTTGCTGTGCCTGATATCTCAATATTTCCCAATAGCTACCTGTTACATGACAGGGTAGGTTTCTAGGTTCTACCACATCTTTACTTTTGGTTCAATGAGGAGAACCTTTTCATGTCAAATATGGGTGCTGTTATTGCCATCACAAAATAAACTATAAACTATAAATTTCAGAGGTTTCTTTCTACATCGTGTAAAGACATGACACCATCCTATTTCCAATCCATCCTTCAGATAGCCAGACCAGCATCCTTCAGTAGCCTCCCTGTGCAGCTAATATAACCAACATGTCAGACCAAGAGCCAAGGTCCTCACCATCTGTACATGAGAGTTGACTGCTTATATAGATGTAGCAGGGCCCAGCTGTGCATGGTTGTGTGCAACCCCTATGAAATATGCTAGCTTGCAATGACCTGTGAGAAGTTAGGGATTCCCAAGAATATTTCTTTGAAATATTCCAATTCGGCAAAAACGATTGCAGATCTCTAGTCAGCACTGCTAGGACAGCACTGCTAGGACTTGTGATTTATTATACAAATAGACCATTTAGCTCCATGTCCTAGGTCCTACTTGACTTCCATCATACATATGCAACTATCTTGTCAACATGTGAGAGCTAGGACAGGGTCAAAAGTGTACCCAAGGTTAGGAAGAAAGTGCAAGCTCTGCCATGCTGTGCACACTAATTTGGTAGTCCTGCAATGGTGAGATGTGACTCTTTCTGACTTACATTCAATATGAATACATTGGGACAGCTATTTCTCTTTGTTTTTAGGATTATTTTATGTCAACTTTGCCTACTATTGTCAATTGCAGCTCATGATCTATTTGCACAATGTTGCCTACTAGGCCTAAGTAGTTTCTGTTTTTCTGTTACACACTGACCCAGACAGAGGATCAGTGAGTAAAAGAAAGATACAGATGTGAAAAATCAGTACCACTCTGCTAGGCTCCTTTCTGTGAAATGGGAAGGACTAGATGATGACTAACAGGCAAAGTAGCACTATATAACACTTTGCTGAAGCTGGATACCATTCCGTGTCTTCTCCCTGGCTTGTGCAGGGGGACATGGGGGTTCCTCAGGTAGTTCTGGAACATGGTCAGCTGGAATGCCATAACGTACAGCAAGATTATGAAATGCACAGCAGACAAGCACTATCTCTGCTACTCTGGTTGGACCATATATTAAACTCCCCCCATTTTGTACAAACAGCGAAATCTATTTTTAGAACTCCACTGCGGGTAGAACATAAAGACTCATTGTACTTTGCCTCTGCTGCTGTATTATGTATAGTGACAGGTACAATAAGTCTAGTCCTGCAAAAATATCCCAAATCTCCTGCGACAAAGAGAGAATGGATGCATCACTCATAGCACCGTTACCTTTTTATATCACTGCCAACCCACAACATGCTGTTACACATGAGAAGCTAAGCTATAGCTTGAAATGAGTCTTAAAAGGTTATTTCCAAACCCAAAGTCCATGCCTCCTTTTATTGTTACACTATATGTGAACTATAGCACTTTGTTGTGCTATGTCAGATCTTCATGAATGGAAAAATGCATCTGGGGTTTGTATCGGATGTGTACATGTCATTCAAAATCAAGCAAACTCTACCCATTTCTAGCACTCCTATAACACTGAAGCTATACATCACAGCTGCCACATATGTCATTGCAGAAAGACATCAATCTTGTGATATGATTGTTCATGTCCCTGGCTGTTCTGTAGTATGTTCTCCAGAGATACACATTTGTCAAAAATGACAGTGAATAGGATTGGCCCAAAATACATATCCCACAGCTCCATTGAACCTCTGTGATGGTCAAGGCAAACTGTGGCTGACATCCTGACTGTCAAAGCACAAGCACTGCAGACAGGATACCGATATAGGCATCTTTAGCTGAAGGCCAACAGAGCACCAACAGGGCTCACCTGACCCAGGAGTGCCTGCACTATAGATCAAAAAAGGTTTTGTTGACAAGTAACATTTCAACAGCTCAAAGAAAGAGGATTTGAACAGTCACTTGTTTAAAGTTGACAAGTTGAAAGTCTGTGTCCATTGACTTTACTGGAAACTGTATTGTATGGGCAAGCAACATTATCAGGCCTCTAAAGTATGAAGTAGGGATGTGCATTCATTTTAGACGAAATAGGAAATATAGACAATATTTCCTATTTCGTCATGGATCAGGTGTCCCCGAAAATGATAGGAAAACCCCACAAAATTTCGTATGGTTTTCTTTTTTTTTTTTTTGAGGGGGGGGGGGGGAGAAAGGGAACACAGAAAAAAAAACCCAAACCCACCCCAACCCTTCAGATCTAACTATTTATAATCCCCCACCCTCCCAACCCCCCCCCCAAAACTTGCCTAAAGTCCCTGGTGGCCCAGCAGAGGTCCCGGGAGCAATGTCCCCCTCACGGGCCACCGGCTGCCACTAATCAAAATGGTACCGATGGCCCTTTGCCCTTACCATGTGACAGGGCCTATTGGTGCCATTGGCCAGCCCCTGACACATGGTAGGAGCAATGGATGGCTTGCGCCAATTTTTAAGATGGCACCGACCATCCATTGCTCCTACCATGTGACAGGGGCCGGCCAATGGCACCGATAGCCCCTGTCACATGGTAAGGGCAAAGGGCTACCAGCGCCATTTTGTTTACTGGCAGCCGATGGCCTGAGAGTGGGAGATTGCTCCCGGGACCCCCGCTGGACCACCAGGGACTTTAGGCAAGATTTTGGGGGTCAGGAGGGTGGGGGATTGTAAATAATTAAATCTGAAGGATCGGGGTGGGGGGGGGGTTTCGGATTGGGACAGCCAAAAAACAAAATGGTCAGAACCGTGGGAAACGAAATTTCCTGCGGTTCTACGAAAACGAAACCGGAAACGATTGCCGGTACGATACACATCTCTAGTATGAAGAGAGAAACCTGGGCCTAAATGACCTAAATGTTCAAGCCATTTGTCATCTAACTGATTTAGTCACAACCCTGACAGTCCTCCCATATCACTGCCATTTGTTGTAGAGGGATGATAGAAAGAAGCACTGCTCTTACCTATTTTCTAACCATCACCATAGAGGCCATCTTCAAATTGTTCAAACAGCCCAGATTGCCTAATTATAAAAGAATTGTGTGCAACTCCAGGGTACCTGGTGACCAGATCAAGGATGTGCAGTTGAGCATCACAGATCACTTGAACAATTATAGAGTGGAAGAGCTTTCTGTTGCAGTAGATCTCCTCCTTGAGACAGGGTGGTACAATGGCTATTTGAGTGCAGTCAATAGCTCCTAGAACAGTTGGAAAGTTCACTATGTCATAAAAATCTCTCTTCAAGTCCAGCAAGTCATTATGTAATTATTAATGCAGCTATGTAAAGCTCTTATGACCTGGCCCATACAGCGGGGAAAATATGTTCGGGACATTCCCCCAATGACCCCAACTGTTGTTTGGAATGAGCCAGCATAAAATGCAGGGCACACAATAGTTTGATGAGGTCTGGCATAGCATAGGACCTTTCTGTGACAGGATCCAGCTCCCCTCTGAGTTCTTGATGTAATTCCATGATAGCCTGAGACCTCAAATGATACCTCTTAACCATGTGTTGCTCTGGCATCCCCATTAATGTGTTGCAGGAATGAAAGATTTGCTCTCTGTACCGCCTGAGTGCTCTCCTGCATGGCAAGCCCTGAAGTGGGCCATCGTGCTCTACCGGTAGGGCTTGTAGCTCTGGCTCATGTGCAGATTCTTCCCTAGGAGATGTTTGAACCTCCCTTCTTCTGATGGTGTTTTGTTGTTGATGTAGTTGAGCAGCCTGAAGAATCCAGTGTCCCTCTACTAGTAGACTTCCATCTAACATTTCTGGCTTTAGGAAGACAGGTCAAGTGAAAAAAGGTGTTTTTATTGGTTTACCAGGGTTGTATAGGTGTGTCAGAAAGAAGGTCTCATTTTATCTCACGTGATAATTGACACAATCTGACGACAACGGCCACTACGGTATGATAAAAACTGTTTTGCCACCCTACCACAAATAAAAGAGATGTTGCTATTTCCCAAGTTAAATCCAGCTTTAATATGTGATATTTTACCATGAAATACAGCAGGAGTCCTTTATTTGCATAATTTTATTGATTATGCATGCTCATTATCATATTAAAATACTTCAAACAGCAGCCAGATGCAGCTCAAACTAGATCCTTGCACTTCAATGATGAATATTTCAAGAAATTCTTTTTAATCAACACGGCAAATAACAAGGTAATCATGATTAGTAATGCTGGATCAGTGTTCAATAATCCGAGTTTTAACTGGGCGTGACAGTGCACCCTTGGTCCCCCATTGGAGCTTATTGTCTCTCTCTCAGGATGATCTCATATTTTTTGTAATTGATGCAATGCCTCCTTCCAGTAGAGGGGGGAATGTCTCTGAAATGCTGATTCATAAAGAACAGAGGTGGATATATTTTTTGAATAGCTTATCCCCTCAGGGCCTGAATAATAAAATAGAATGGAGCTATTTTATTTAAAAGGAGTCTATTTTAGTATGGACACGGTCAGTAAGCTTTGATTGGTTCAGCCCCTCTCGAGGCTGCCATGTGATTGGCTCCCATTTTCACACTCTGACAGCAGCTTTAAATGTCGGCTTCTGTCTGTACTGCTTGCTCTCCATGTACATTGCTTAGAACTATGTATAAGAACATAAGAACATAAGAAAATGCCATACTGGGTCAGACCAAGGGTCCATCAAGCCCAGCATCCTGTTTCCAACAGTGGCCAATCCAGGCCATAAGAACCTGGCAAGTACCCAAAAACTAAGTCCATTCCATGTAACCATTGCTAATGGCAGTGGCTATTCTCTAAGTGAACCTAATAGCAGGTAATGGACTTCTCCTCCAAGAACTTATCCAATCCTTTTTTAAACACAGCTATACTAACTGCACGAACCACATTCTCTGGCAACAAATTCCAGAGTTTAATTGTGCGTTGAGTAAAAAAGAACTTTCTCCGATTAGTTTTAAATGTGCCCCATGCTAACTTCATGGAGTGCCCCCTAGTCTTTCTACTATCCGAAAGAGTAAATAACCGATTCACATATACCTGTTCTAGACCTGTCATGATTTTAAACACCTCTATCATATCCCCCCTCAGTCGTCTCTTCTCCAAGCTGAAAAGTCCTAACCTCTTTAGTCTTTCCTCATAGGGGAGTTGTTCCATTCCCCTTATCATTTTGGTAGCCCTTCTCTGTACCTTCTCCATCGCAATTATATCTTTTTTGAGATGCGGCGACCAGAATTGTACACAGTATTCAAGGTGCGGTCTCACCATGGAGCGATACAGAGGCATTATGACATTTTCCGTTTTATTCATCATTCCTTGTCTAATAATTCCCAACATTCTGTTTGCTTTTTTGACTGCCGTGTGTTTGGGAGTTTTTGAACTGAGTCTATGTACTGATGTTTCCCCTGCTGTTCATCCTTGACTTTTAAGAATTTTTCTGTTTTTGTAGATTATAAAGTTTGTCCTCTAGTCCCTCCTGATTCAGCCTTTGGGCAAAACAAGAGATCCATGTCTGGGGACTTAATCATTCATGATTACCTTGTTATTTACAGTGGAGTTGCCATTTTGATTAAAAAGAACTTTTGAAATAATCATCATTGAAGTGCAAGGATCTAGTTTGTGCTGCATCTGGCTGCTGTTTGATGTGCTGATCTTTTGGTGCTTCGGATTGCTCAATTTGTGTTTGTGCTTTTGGATTGTCCATATTAAAATACTAACATATGCTGCAATAAGCAGTGTGCTTTAGTAGTAACACTGGACCCAGTTTACTGCATGATAATGTCCTAACGCAGCTTGATGAATGATCCAGTGAGTTAGTCAGATAAATGCCAATTTTAGAGTCAAAGAGCAGTCCTAATGTTAACAGAGGAAGTTTATTCAACTAACTTTAACAAAACTGGTCATATTCAGCAATGTGCCCATTCTGCTGAATATCTCTGCTAAGTTAGCTGGATAAGTTTATCCAGCTAACTTTCCTAGCCAGCTAGTAGCTTATTATAGAGCTCTAAGTTTTGAAACTTTTGGACAATGTTTGATTTACTACAGTTTCACTAACATGTATTGCAAGAAACTGAACAGGGATTGTCACATCTTGTCTTCAAGTGCCACAAGCTGGTTAGTTTGTCAAGGTATCCACACTGAATATTAATGACATGAATTTGCATGCAAAGTCACCACTACTTGCAAATGCATTTCCATATTAATTGTGGATATCCTGAAAACCCAAATGGCTTGTGGCACTTGAGGACTGAAGTTGCCTACCCCTCATATAGAAAATAAAATAAGCACATTCTTATTTAAAACTATGACCAGGACAGGCTAGGTCACCATAATAAAAACTATTTGCTGAAATACATATTTTTCAAAAACAAATTTACATATGTGAAATAAAGATCACAAACAAGTGATAACATTTTTCCTTCCATGTTACAAGTGTGGGGAGAAGAGGACCATAAAAAATGTCAGAGTACTGAGTTCATACCAACGTATTTTTGTGTGCCTAAAAGAATACTCCTTAACATATTGAGCTCTAATCTGGATAATTATCTCACAAACTGTAAATATTTGTCTGACAACTAAGTAATGGTAAGCAAATGTTGCTCAAGAAATGCCAAAGTTTTCTTTTATTTTGGTGTGAAGGAATGGTGGATAATCCTTTCAGGTTTTAGCAATGCTTTCTGTTCCTGCAATTCCTTCTAAAGCAGAACTGAATCAGCATAACAGCATATGATACTTACTGGTATCTCCTGGCCATAAATCACATTTCTTTACTCTTATTTCACTGAAAAAGGAAGGGTGCTGAGTTTATTAGGATTCTGCTTGTCATCACAATGCGTGATTTGCAGTCCCAGAGCTAGACTTCTCTTCCCTTTCTTCTCTCAACTGCCCCAGGATCACTTTACATTAGACAGAGATCCCCCAAGTCATGACCCTTGTTACTGCCACCAACTTCCTATTTCCTGAGAACACCAACTTGGGAATATTTTTTTCTTCTGAAAGGCTTGGTAGAGAAGGAAAAGAGTGGAAATTGCCCAGTCAGGTAATCATGAAAAAGCAAATATATTCTCCTTGTATGCTGCGCATGCATGCTAAATTAACTGGGGAAAGGATGATGTTACAGTGTTATATCTGGAAAATGCATTTTATACTGCAGTACCATATGTGGTAGCCTTTCAGATAATCTTACAGTTTAACAACAATATTCTGCTGTTACATGGAGTTCCTTGTCTACTGAGCATGCCTGTGGGAATAGCATCAGCTACATTTTTGGAACTGCAAATTATAGTTAAGCAGAAATGAAAGAAAGGCCAAAACTGAGCACTATCTATAGGTAGATTTAACAGTGGAACTTTGAAAACAAATCTGTGGAAAATGCTCCATGTATGACAGCATTTCTATCAGATGCTATTACAAAGTAAAAGTATGATTGCAGTCGAGTTTACAATAGAGCATATATCTGTGGACAATAAAGGATTTGTAAAACATATAAATACTTTTTGTGCATATGTACTTGTTATAGTAAAAGAAGAAAAATAGTTTCTCTCTGCCCTTAAGTACTAAAATACTGTAGAAAACTACTGGATAGAAAAACATGTTTTGCCAAACCATTCAAATCAAGGTAGGATCTCTAGAAACATAACCATTAAGGAAATAAGTCCTTGATGCATAACTAAAGGTTTTTTGAACAGGTTTGTGTTTTATGGGTCTCTGTTATTCCAAAGCTGAGAATATAAAAGAAAAATACTGTAATAATCTCTTTGCTGTAGTTGCCAAAGACAAAAGTCTTAAAGACCTCATCAGAAATTGCAGACTATTGGGACATTTTGCCTGTGGAACTTCTTTAGAGTATGAACTAAGCATAAACAATAAACAATGTTACTGCATTCTTGGCTTCTTATGAACCAATATTCTTTTTTTTTTTTTTTGGCTCAGCGTTTTCTATCTGCTCCTTTATGCTTTCAATTCAATCAGGGCCAGCCTTTGTTGGGAGTGAACCTTTGTTTGCAATTTTGGAGGTGGGGAGGGGGGTTTATTGTATCCCATTTTATACCCCCTCTTAATTCAACATAGCCAGTGCAGCAAGACCTGGAAAAATCACTTAATATTTCCTTTAAACTAACAATAATATTATGTTAAAACATATATGGTTGGAAGACCCAGTCACTGACGTGGTAATGATTTGTGTTGCCGTGTGGAAGATCTTGGCTCAATTTTCTGGGCTGGACAGGTCTGGGGTTGCCTTGGAGGTAGCATTCACAACCTCTGGAGGACAGAAGTCCCAGTCATGGCACAGCAGCAATATCTAATGCCAAGACTTAAGGTGCACATTAGCTAGGTGCTGGAGGGAGCCATGGCTTCTAAACTTTGACTATAGATTATCATTGCAATGCCATATCTGGGAACTCTCAGGATACGACCTGGAGATTCCAGAATTCTAAAAGAATTGCTGGATCTCTGTGCCAACACGGAAAAATTCCAGCTGGGTGCTCAGGCAGCAAGGAAGGAGAAGGAACATTGGGCCACCACAGCAGAAGGAGAAAGAAAGCATTAGGACCATACTAGGGGAAAAAGGAGGAGCAGAAGAAGGAAGAGAACATTCATCAGGCCACTCAACTTGAGCCCCTCAGCAGCAGAAAGGAGGAGATCCATGGGGAGGGAGGAGGAGGAGCCTAAGCCCTGCATGGCATAAAGTAAGAAGAGACCTTTCAAGATGGAAGCAGGAGCAGCCTAGGTTCCTCCACAGCAGAAGGAAGTAAAAAGGCCTGTAGGAGATGGCAACGGCTGTAGCTGGTGGTGCTAGGTGAGGAGAAAGAGAAAGAGTGACTGGGTATTATGGATATGAGAGGGAGAGAGAGATAAGTTAGTGTATATTTGTATGTGTGTGTAAGAGGAAAAGGAGTGAATGAGCGTGTATGTATGTGTGTGTGAGAATGAGAGGAGTGTGAGAGTATGTAAGAGAATGTACATGTGAGAAGGAACATGTGAGTGTTAATATATGTGTGTATGCGTGCTACTGCTCCTCCCTTGAAAATCTGTGACAATCACAGGGTGGGTAGAAATCAGATGTTCCCAAGAATGGCAATGACTAAAGAGGAGAGAATCAAAGAAAAATAGGGGGGAAAACCCTGGGTAGTTACATACATAGAAACATAGAAACATAGAAATGACGGCAGAAGAAGACCGAATGGCCCATCCAGTCTGCCCAGCAAGCCTCACACATTTTTTCTCTCATTCTTATCTGTTACTCTTAGCTCCTTGTTCTATTCCCCTTCCACCCCCACCATTAATGTAGAGAGCAGTGATGGAGCTGCATGCAAGTGAAATATCTAGCTTGATTAGTTAGGGGTAGTAGGGGCAGAACCGCCGCGATAAGCAAGCTACACCCATGCTTATTTGTTTTACCTAGACTATGTTGTACAGCTCTTGTTGGTTTGTTTGTTTTTTTTCTTCTCCCCTGCTGTAGAAGCAGAGAGCCATGCTGGATATGCATTGAAAGTGAAGTATCAGGCACATTTGGTTGGGGTAGTAACCGCCGTAACAAGCCAGCTACTCCTCGCTGATGGCACCATAGCCCATCAGAAACAAAAGAAATGTCATGTTGTGTCAGACCAAGGTCCATCAAGCCTAGCATTCTGTTTCCTACACTAGCCAGTTTTGGTCACAAGTACATGGTAGATCCCAAAACGTGGATCTAGTTTTCATTGCTTATTCCCAGGAATAAGCAATGGCTTTCCCAAGTCTACCTGGCTAATAGCTATTGATGGACTTTTCCTCCAGGAACATATCCAAACCTCTTTTAAACTCTATGCTAGTTGCCTTGACCTGGTGCTCTGGGAACAGATTCCACATGTACTGCCTGAAGAAATAATTTTGCTAATTTGCTTTAAATATGCTGGATATTATTTTCATTGAGTGTCTGCTTATTTTAGTATTATTTGAAAGGATTGATAACCAGCATGGCTTTACCCAGGGCAAGGATTGATAACCAGCATGGCAAGTCTTGCCTCACAAATCTGCTTCACTTTTTTGAAGGAGTTAATAAACATGTGGATAAAGGTGAACCGGTAGATATAGTATACTTGGATTTTCAGAAGGCTTTTGACAAAGTTCCTCATGAGAGGCTTCTAGGAAAAGTAAAAAGTCATGGGATAGGTGGCGATGTCCTTTCGTGGATTGCAAACTGGCTAAAAGACAGGAAACAGAGAGTAGGATTAAATGGGCAATTTTCTCAGTGGAAGGGAGTGGACAGTGGAGTGCTTCAGGGATCTGTATTGGGACCCTTACTGTTCAATATATTTATAAATGATCTGGAAAGAAATACAACGAGTGAGATAATCAAATTTGCAGATGACACAAAATTGTTCAGAGTAGTTAAATCACAAGCAGATTGTGATAAATTGCAGGAAGACCTTGTGAGACCTGAAAATTGGGCATCCAAATGGCAGATGAAATTTAATGTGGATAAGTGCAAGGTGATGCATATAGGGAAAAATAACCCATGCTATAATTACACGATGTTGGGTTCCATATTAGGTGCTACAACCCAAGAAAGAGATCTAGGTGTCATAGTGGATAACACATTGAAATCGTCGGTTCAGTGTGCTGCGGCAGTCAAAAAAGCAAACAGAATGTTGGGAATTATTAGAAAAGGAATGATGAATAAAACTGAAAATGTCATAATGCCTCTGTATCGCTCCATGGTGAGACCGCACCTTGAATACTGTGTACAATTCTGGTCGCCGCATCTCAAAAAAGATATAATTGCGATGGAGAAGGTACAGAGATGGCTACCAAAATGATAAGGGGAATGGAACAACTCCCCTATGAGGAAAGACTAAAGAGGTTAGGACTTTTTAGCTTGGAGAAGAGACGACTGAGGTGGGATATGATAGAGGTGTTTAAAATCATGAGAGGTCTAGAACGGGTAGATGTGAATCGGTTATTTACTCTTTCGGATAGTAGAAAGACTAGGGGACACTCCATGAAGTTAGCATGGGGCACATTTAAAACTAATCGGAGAAAGTTCTTTTTTACTCAACGCACAATTAAACTCTGGAATTTGTTGCCAGAGAATGTGGTTCGTGCAGTTAGTATAGCTGTGTTTAAAAAAGGATTGGATAAGTTCTTGGAGGAGAAGTCCATTACCTGCTATTAAGTTCACTTAGAGAATAGCCACTGCCATTAGCAATGGTTACATGGAATAGACTTAGTTTTTGGGTACTTGCCAGGTTCTTATGGCCTGGATTGGCCACTGTTGGAAACAGGATGCTGGGCTTGATGGACCCTTGGTCTGACCCAGTATGGCATTTTCTTATGTTTCTTATGTTTCTTATCCTTTGTTTACCCATTGTACCCCTCTCATGATTTAATAAACCATTATCATGTTCTCTAGCAATCATCTCTTTTCCAGGCTGAGGAGCCCTAACTTGTTTAGCTTTTCTTCATAAGGAAGCTGTTCCATCCCTTTAGAATTTTTGTTTCCCTCCTATTACTTTTGCTAGTTTCACTATGTCATTTGCAGATGGGGTGACAACTGCATGCAATAATCAAGGCATAGTCGCACCATGGATTGATACAGAGGTATTGGGATATTCTCTGTTCTGTTGTCAATTCCTTGCAAATAATTCTTACAATTCTATATCAACTGGAAGGCAGCCCAAAGGAGTAGGAGGAAACTACCAGGCCCCCAAGAAAACCATATGAGATCAATAAAAGGTCATGAGAGAGAGCTAGCCTATCATGATACCATACAGACATTGTCAATAGAGATGTTCAGTCAAAACATTTGGTTCATTTGTTTAAAAGGCCAAAGTCATTTGTTAGGTTCATTTCAAAAGAAAATACAATTTCCATTTGTTTGTTTTATTTGTACATTCCTTTACCATTATAGTCAATTGAGAAAGCAATGCAGTATATTTTAGTTTTCTAAATTGGGATTTTCTAATCATTTGTAATAAAATTGGTGGGTAGACATCATCATAAGGGTGAAGGAATGCCAACACATCAAGACTATGTCAACATGGCACCAAAAGTGGCATGAAGAACTTAAGGATCCACAATAGAGCAAAACAGTACTAGAAGTGGCAGGAGTTTTCCAAGAAGCAAAACAGCAGCAAAAGTGTCTTCACACCAAGTGTGTAAAAGTAGGGCAAAGGGCACCCACAATAGTGGCATGAACCTCTGAAGTCTATATAAAAGAAGCAAAGTGGCATCAAGTGTGGAAGGAAGAGCTCAAAGTACCATGAAGGGAGAAAAAAGTGCCAAAAGAGGCAGACCCCCCCAAGCAATAATAAAGGGTCAAAGTAAGTGAAAGAGTGGGATGAAGACCCCAATGCATCATGAGAGGCACAAAGAAGCCACCCAGAGTGGAAAGAATATCCCAAGGCTCCAAATGAGGTACAAAGGGCACCAACCAAAATTAGTAGAAATCTCTAGACAGAGAGAAGCCAGAGGAAATATCTGAAGGAGGCCTGATGTCATTTTTATATGGTATCAGGTAAAGGAACTGACTGGGTTGGAATTGGTCTTCACCAAAGGCTAACATACTGATAACTAGAGGCACCAAATTATTTTTAGCCACTAGATGTTTAATATACTGTGATTTAGAGAATCTAGGACATGATTCTTCTTTTGAATCAATTTTTGCAAATACTGCTTCCATTACTTCAGAAGCAGTAATTATGAAAGAGTATGGGCCTGGTTCTGGGTGCTATATTTCAGCAGCCCTTGCCTTTTTCTGTGGGTATAATTCATCGAAGGCTAAATGCCAGATAAGACATAATCACATGAATTATAAGGGAACAGAGTTTGAAAAAGTGTCCAAGAGGATATGAAACTGTTAGATAATTGGATGGTTAAGGCCTGTGAAAAGCAGCAGATGGCTAGGGCAAGACCAATAATCAGCAAGTACTGTAGGGGAAGGGGATTTGGGAAGCACCAAAACAAGAGGCAAAGCATTGGAAAAAGCACCATAATATACCAAGACTAGCTTGGAGAAGCAGCTGCAGCAATGGTGCTGACAATTAAAAACAGAAACAGTGGGGGGACGGAACCAAGATGGCTGCGTGAGAGAATGCTTCTCCTTGCTGCTCTGCTAATTTCCCAAGTTTCTTTTATTTTCCCGGTGTTCTGTGGGTTTTCTCATCTTAGCTATACCCCATAAGAGGAAGGAAAAGGTTAGGGTTTCCATCTGAACCTAACCTTCCCGCGGACCAGCAATCTTTTTGCGAGTATGTGATCCCCACCATAGAGTTGAGGGCTTCTAGCCCCACTGATGAAACAGTGAGAGGAGCCATGTTTTTGCCTGGGGAGATATCTTTGAGCCCTCCTGACCCATGACCACCACTCTTGGCTTCTCCCTCAGATAATTCTGTCAGTGTTAGGGCACCATGAGGAGACTCTGCAGGATTACCTCAGCCAGATGGAACCACCAGCGCTGTGCCTGATCGGGTGTCAACTTTTCCTCCTACTCAGCAACTGGAGATCTTTGCAGAAAGGTTTGGGTTAGCAAAGATGTCCTCCTGGGAACATATATTGGGAGAGTATGTGCTGCTAGAGTTAGTAAAGGTGTTGACCAGCTACCCCAGGAGATATTGAGACTGGCTGTGGTCAATTTGGAGTCCCTCTGGGACCTAATAGCAGGTATGTCCTCCACCTTTAAAGAGCAGACCCGATGTTTAGAAACTGTTTCATTAAGATTGAACACAGTTTCTCAAGATCATAAACAGATCCTCCAGGATTATTCTACTATTAATCAGAAGTTGGAAACAGACATTAAAAATATTCTCTAATGCAGCTATTATTCAGGAACATCTGTCCTCTGTTAGGAGGTTGGGCGTAAAGTGCTGTGGGATCATTTAATAGCTAAAGGACTAGTATATTTTCAGAAAGTGTCCTGCTCTACCCAGCTTGATTTAGGTTTAACTGTTTAACTCCCTCCTACCCTACCCCTCTGCCTACCCACCCCTAGGTTTGTTTTTCTGATATAGCTGCCTAAATTCATAATTGACAACAAGATAAATTAGTAAATTGGTATTTCCTTAGGTGTTAACCATCAAATAAATTACCAAAATGAGGACTATCCAATGTAGCTATTGTGGAGCCTTTATTCTGAGGGAAATCATCTGGAAACTTAGGGCTTGCCCCATTTGTGCAGAACTCTCTTCCTTGAAAAAGGAGATGGCTGAAGTTAAAGCTGAATTAGCTTCAATAAAGAAAGTCTCCCCCACTTTACATTATTCAGGAATTAATTCCCCATTACCACAGAAAAACCAAAAGTCTAGAAAAAGAGAGATACAGTGGGCTCAGGTAGGATAAGACCTGTGACCCACTGACACCCATTCTTGACAGCTAGGCAGCCCACAAGTATACCCCCCGCACACACTCAGACAGGACATTAAGGAATTAATAAAAACCAACAGGATTAAAGTGGGCTCTGGTAGAATTAGACCTATGATGTGGAGACACACACTGTATCAAGTGCAACAAGTAAAAAAAGCCTTCATATTAAACACTGAAGAAGTCCTTGAGAAAAAGATTGAAGTGTTATCTGAAAAGAGAGAAGAAACCCAATGCATACAGAAATTACAGATCAGTAACCAAAGGAAACAGCTCATGGTAATGAATGACTCTGTCATCAGTGGCACAACTGCAAAGGGAAAGGATGACATGAATAACAAAACTCAACTAAAGTCTCAAAAGGTGTCTAGGAAAGGCAGTAACGTGAACGAGAAAAGCTGGAAAGCTATGACCACAAATGCTCGTAGTTTGGGCAATAAAATCCCAGATCTGCAAGCCCTAATGGTGGAGGCGGACTTGGACGTTGTTGCTGTCACAGAGACATGGTTCACGGAATCTCATGATTGGGATATGGCAATACCGGGCTATAACTTGTTAAGGAAGGACAGAGTAGATAGGAAAGGGGGAGGAGTGGCTCTTTATGTCAGAAACAATATACAAGCATCTGAGCTGCAAGGAAGATGGGACAATGAAGAAGCACTATGGGCCGACCTAAAAAAAGATGATGGGGCATCCATTTATATTGGAGTGGTTTACAGGCCTCCAAACCAAAAGGAAGAGCATGACAGAGATGTGGTTGAAGACATCCAAAAGATGGGAAGGAAAGGAGAAGTGTGATCATTGGGGACTTTAATCTGCCGGATGTAGACTGGAGAATCCCTTCTGCAGAATCTAACAATAGTAGAGAAATAGTGGATGCCCTGCAAGGGGCTTTGTTCAAACAAATGGTAATGGAACCCACGAGAAAGGGAGCTATACTCGATTTAGTGCTCACAAATGGAGATAATGTCTCTGATGTCCAGGTGGGTGCCCACCTCAGCACCAGTGATCATCAAAGGGTATGGTTTCATATCACACATAGGATATGTAGAAGAAGCACGAAGACCCGAGTTTTGCAGTTTAAAAACACAGACTTTGATGAAATGGGGAAGTACCTGGAGGAAGAACTAAAAAGGCTGGGAGAACAAGAAAGATGTGGTTCAACAGTGGACCAATCTAAAAGGAGCAATCATCAAGGCAATTAATCTATATGTTATAAAAGTAAAGAAAAGCAAAAGAAAAATGAAACCTATCTGGTTCTCAAAAAGAGGTGGCTGACAAAATAAAAGCTAAAAGAACAGCATTCAAGAAATATAAAGGATCCCAAAGGGAGGAGCACAAAGAAGAATATCTGGTACAACTGAGGGAGACGAAGAAAGTAATCAAGACAGCAAAAAGTCAAGCGGAAGAAAGAATTGCCAAAGAGATAAAGAGAGGTGACAAAACATTTTTCAGATACATCAGAGAAAGGAGAAAAGTTCAAAGTGGTATAGTGAAATTGAAAGGTGAAAAGGATCAATGTGTAGAAAGAGACGAAGAAAAGGCAGAAATATTAAACAAATACTTCAGTTCGGTGTTCACTAAAGAGGACCCTGGAGAAGGACCGTCGCTAGTTAGCAAGAAACTGGATGGGATTGGAGTAGATGTAACTCCGTTTACAGTGGAGAACGTGTGGGAAGAGCTGGGGAAACTGAAAGTGGACAAAGCCATGGGGCCCGAGGAGGTTCATCCCAGGATACTGAGGGAGCTCAGAGATGTGCTGGCAGGTCCACTGTGTGACCTGTTCAATAGATCCCTAGAAACGGGAGTGGTGCCGAGAGATTGGAGAAGAGCGGTGGTGGTCCCACTTCACAAACGTGGGAGCAGAGAGGAGGCTGTTAACTATAGGCCGGTTAGCCTCACCTCAGTGGTGGGAAAAGCGATGGAGTCACTGCTGAAAGAAAGAATAGTGAACTATCTACAGTTGGGAGAATTGCTGGACCAGAGGCAGCATGGATTCACCAGGGGAAGATCCTGTCAGACAAATTTGATTGACTTTTTCGACTGGGTGACTAGGGAGTTGGATCAAAGAAGAGCACTCGATGTCATCTACTTGGATTTCAGCAAGGCTTTTGATATGGTCCTGCACAGGAGGCTGGTGAATAAAATGAGAAGCTTAGGAGTAAGTGCCGAGGTGGTGGCCTGGATTGCAAACTGGTTGACAGACAGATGACAATGTATGATGGTAAATGGAACTTACTCTGAAGAGAGAGAGCATGGTTAAGCGGAGTGCCGCAAGGATCTGTGTTGGGACCGGTCCTGTTCAAGATCTATGTGAGCAACATAGCGGACGAGATAGAAGGTAAGGTTTGTCTGTTTGCGGATGACACTAAGATCTGCAACAGAGTGGACACGCCGGAAGGAGTGGAGAGAATGAGACGGGATTTAAAGAAGCTGGAAGAGTGGTCGAAGATATGGCAACTGAGATTCAATGCCAAGAAGTGCAGAGTCATGCATATGGGGTGTGGAAATCCAAAAGAACTGTATTCGATGGGTGGTGAAGGGCTGATGTGCATAGAGCAGGAGAGAGACCTTGGGGTGATAGTGTCTAATGATCTGAAGTCGGTGAAACAATGTGACAAGGCAATAGCTAAAGCCAGAAGAATGCTGGGCTGCATAGAGAGAGGAATATTGAGTAAGAAAATGGAAGTGATGATCCCCTTGACAAGTCCTTGGTGAAGTCTCACCTGGAGTACTCGCTCAGTTCTGGAGGCCATATCTCCGAAGAGACAGAGACAGGATGGAGGCGGTCCAGAGAAGGGCGACCAAAAAGGTGGATGGTCTTCATCAAATGACTTATGAGAAGAGATTGAATAATCTAAATATGTACACCTTGGAGGAAAAGAGAAGAGGTGATATGATACAGACTTTTAGATACTTGAAAGGTTTTAATGATCCAAAGATAACGACAACCCTTTTCCGTTGGAAAAAAATCAACAGTACCAGGGGTCATGATTTAAAACTCCAGGGGGGAAGACTCAGAACCAATGTCAGGAAGTATTTCTTCACGGAGAGGGTGGTGGATGCCTGGAATGACCTTCCAAAGGAAGTGGTGAAGACCAAAACTGTGAAGGACTTTAAAAGGGTGTGGGATAAACACTGTGGATCCATAAAGTCTAGAGGATGTGAATGAAGAGTGAGTGGTTCACGGGATCGACAGATACTACCTGGAGATAATAAAAAAAAATGCGGGGAGTAACTTGATTGTTACGGCGGTTACTACCCCAAACCAAATAAGCCTGATACTTCACTTTCAATGCATATAAAGCATAGCTCTCTGCTTCAACAGCAGGGGAGCAAGACTGATACTTCACTTTCAATGCATAGCCAGCATGGCTCTCTGCTTCAATGGCAGGGGGGAATGTAGAAAGGTGGATCTATATACAGGCAACAACCAACAAGGACTGAATTACATAGTCTGGGTAAACAGATAAGCATGGGTGTAGCTTGCTTATTGCTTATTGCAGTGGTTAATACCCCTAACTAATTAAGCTATTTCACTTAGATACAGTTCAACACTGCTCTCTACATTAATGGCGGGGGTGGAAGGGGAAATAGAACCAAATAGGTTACTAAGGGCCAAGAGTAACAGATAAGTATGAGAAAAAAAGAAGTGCAAAAGCTTGCTGGGCAGACTAGATGGGCCATTTGGTCTTCTTCTGCCGTCATTTCTATGTTTCTATGAAATTTTTGGAAAACTCTTTGAGACATTTGAATCTGTGGTTACTTAATTTTCCTAAGGTTCTTGGTGAACTTCCTTTGATTACTCTTAAAAAATATCTGGCTGAGATATTAAAGATCCCTTCAGATTTGATTCCCACTATAAAGAAGAGTGTATTTCTTTCTCAGAGGCAAAGACTACCTCAGTTTAATGATGATGGGAACTTTTCCAATTTGTCTGAATACCTAGAAAATTCTACTATAGAAGTTACTGGAAGATTTACATTGTTAGTCTCCTTTTTTCTCAGAGCAAGATCGAAGTTGTGTCATGTGATATTATTTTAAAAGTTTGCATATTCCCTTTTTGGGTGATGCTGTCCAGACTAACCAGACTTAGCTAGAGCCACGCAGATGCATCAGAAGGCCTTTTTGAATATGAGATCTGAAAGTCACCTCTTTGGGTGCAAGTTTTTTCTTGCATTACCCTTGCAAACGTATAATTAAATTACAGAATAATACATATATTTTCTTTAGTTCTGAACAGTTGAGGGAGTTCTTAAATGCTAGGGTGATAGTTCCTGCTATTAATTGTTAGTTTTAGTGGGTCATATTGTGATTAATGATCAGTGGTTCACGCTGCAGTTCCTTGTTGTTTCTTTTGATCTCCTCATTTTGCCTTTTCCCCTGCTGTAATTGCCTCTATGATGAAAGAGAGTTTGCAGTGTATTTCCTGTATTTCTTATTATCATTAATTATATGTTTTCTTGACATGTACTCTCAAAAATGTTTCTTTACAAAGTATTACTTTGAGGTTGTAAATAATAAAGCTTAATAAAGATAAAATTAAAAAACAAAACAAAAAACCCAGAAACAATAGAAGAGTAATGCTGTTGAGCATGTGGACCCTTGGACTGAGGTGGAGTTGACTCAACCTTTTGGAGGTCCCCAGCATACTGGGGCAGAGCTGTTAATTGAAGAATTGGTTGGCTGGTTGCTGGGACCAACACTGGTACCGCTACTGGCGGAGGTGGGGTGGTGGGTATAGACAAGGTGCCCATATTATGACTACCGGCCGTGGCAAACCGCGACCGGGGCCGGTCACTCACCTAAACACTGGGGCCAAACGCCAATGCTAAGGCCAGCGTCAGCGGTTTTCTCTCTAGCAGCCGCTGCTGCTTCAACATGGCCACGGCGTCTTCCCCGCGTGGCCAAGCTCCACCCCCTGAGGTTCCCTAGGGCTGCGCGGGCAGCCTTTGCCTGGATTTAAAGGAACCCATACCGGATGTTGGACGGTTCCTTCCTGCCTGCCCTCATCTTCTGGGACCTATTTAAGGCAAGGTCTGAGCCTTCAGACCTTGCCTTGGCTTCTTGGCTCCTGAGTTGTTCCTGATCTTGATTCCTGCTTGCTTCCTCCGTGCTTGATTCCTGGACTGGCTGCTGTATCTTCTGGATCTCGACCCCTGGATTGGCTGCGGTACTCTCTGGCTCTTGACCCTTTGTACTGGCTGCGGAACTCTCTGGCTCTCGGACCCTGGACTGGCTGCAGAACTCTCTGGCTCTCGGTCCCTGGACTGGCTGCGGAACTCTCTGATTCTTGATCCCTGGACTGTCTGCAGTATTCTCTTGCTCTTGGTTCCTGACTGGGCTACTGAGGAATCCTTGGTTCTGGCTCTTCGACCTGCTGAAGGCGTCAGCAACAGCTTTCTCGACCCGCTGGAGGTGCCAGCTATCTGGAGAACACGACCTGCAGGAGGTGCCTGCATCCAAATCTTCCTCAACCCTACCAGCAACTCCGAGAACTGGCCTCGCCTACCGACGGTAGCGTAACGGACATCGCCGGACCAAGGGTCCACGCCTCTGATCCTAACACAATAAGCCAAGGCCATGGATCCGGCAGAGGCCTCAGCACTGCATGCCATTCCCGGCCTGGCCCAGAAAATCAAGGAGCAACAGAATATGCTTGAATCCATGGCGGCGTCCATGGAGCGGCTTAATGCTCGACTAGACGCAGTAGTTGCTACTCAGCCCAGTGTGTCAGCCACAACTCTCTCGGTCGCATCGGTTCCGCCTGCAGCACTGAGCAGTTCCCGTACGGTTCTCCCACTTCCAGCACCACCACGATACGCCGGAGATCCCCGTCTCTGCCTGGGTTTCCTGGATCAGTGCACGATGCATTTTCGCCTACAATCACCCTTCTTTCCAGATGACATCACCAAAACCACATACATTTTATCTTTATTGGAAGGCAAAGCCCTCACCTGGGCCTCTCCACTATGGCAATGCTCAGATCCAGTATTACAGGACTATTCTCAGTTTATTAAACTCTTCCGGACTACCTTCGAGGAACCCGGAAAACAAGCAGCCGCCGCCTCTGACTTACTTCATCTCCGCCAAGGAGGGCGCTCTCTCACAGACTATAATATCGATTTCAGTATCTTAGCCAATGAACTCCATTGGGAGGAGAACGTTCTTCGGACTATTTATCTAGAAGGATTATCTGTGAAGATCAAGGATGAGCTGGCCGCTCGGGAACTTCCATCCTCCTTAAATGGCACCATTGAATTGGCAAAGCACAAAATGGAGCAAGGTGCTGCACTTCAAACATGCAATAACAGTAAATAAGGAAATGCAGCAGATTTCAATGAGTCCCAAAACAACTTCAACGTTGTAAATAATTTTAAATCTTTATTGGCGGCAACTCCATTGCTTCAACAAAACACACTTTTGTCAAGGGGGACCTTGTCTAAAAATGACTAAGGGTCAGAAACCCTTAGTCATTTCCTCCATCCACGGGGAACCTTTACCTGGAAGAATTACGCATCATACGGAACCTCTGGACTGTTACATTGCACCGGACCACTCAGAACAAATTACTTTTTATGTCCTCGAGAGAGCCATTCATCCTGTGGTGTTGGGTATACCTTGGTTGCAACGCCATAACCCCCAATTTGATTGGGCTTTCCTACGTCTGACACAATGGGGACCTGAATGCCCTAGGACTTGTTTGAAGAGCACTGTTTCTGCTTCCAACTACATCTGCACCTCGGTCCTGAGGGAATTACCCAGCCCATACAAACAATTTGCAGATGTATTTTCCAAGAAAGCGGCTGATACCTTGCCACCACATCGTGCTTTTGACTGCGCTATCAAGTTGGTTCCTGGTTCCACACCCCCGCGTGGACGAGTTTACCCTTTGTCTGCTGCTGAAACCCGAGCTATGTCAGAGTATATTCAGGACAATTTACAAAAAGGATTTATCCGGCGATCCACCTCGCCCGCGGGGGCTGGATTTTTTTTTGTGGAGAAAAAGGACGGGACTCAATGCTATTACAATCAAGGATCGATATCCCCTGCCTCTCATTGCGGAATTATTTGATCGTCTGCAAGGAGCTCAAATTTTTTCCAAGCTGGACCTCCGTGGCGCTTATAATTTGGTACGTATTCAAGAAGGGGATGAGTGGAAGACCGCTTTCAACACCAGAGACGGACACTATGAGTACTTGGTAATGCCGTTTGGTTTAACTAATGCTCCTGCGGTCTTTCAAAATTTCGTTAACAAAATCTTTAGAGACCTGTTGTATATCTGTGTTGTGGTATATCTTGATGACATTTTGATTTTCTCAAAGGATCTACAAACTCATCGCCAACACGTTCTACAAGTATTACAACGACTCAGGGACCACCGGTTGTATGCCAAACTAGAGAAATGTGTTTTTGAAACAGAGTCTTTACCTTTCCTGGGTTACATTATTTCTAAACAGGGTTTCCAAATGGATCCGACAAAAATAAAAAGCATACAAGAGTGGTCTCGACCGAAGGGTCTAAAGGCATTGCAGAGATTTCTTGGATTTGCCAATTACTACCGACATTTCATTAAGGACTTTCCCAAGTTATCAGCACCACTCACTGCACTCACACGGAAAGGAGCTAATATCACCAATTGGTCCGCAGCCACGGAGGAAGCATTTCAAGCTCTCAAGGACTCCTTCTTACAACAGCCCTGTCTCCACCACCCTGACCCGAGACGCCCATTTACTGTTGAAGTCGATGCATCCACCGAGGGGGTAGGAGCGGTGTTCAGAACGATGTGAAAGGTACGTCTCATCCTTGCTCCTACTTTTCGAGAAAGTTTTCTTCTGCTGAACGCAACTATGCTATTGGCGACAAAGAATTATTAGCCATTAAACTCGCCTTGGAATAATGGCAACAATGGTTGGAGGGGGCCCAGCACAGAATCACTATCTTTACAGATCACAAGAACTTGATTTATCTACAGCAAGCTCAACGTCTAAACCCGCGTCAAGCCCGTTGGGCCTTATTTTTTTCACGTTTTGACTTTGAACTCAGGTATCGACCAGCAAACAAAAATATTAAGGCTGATGCATTATCTTGTTCATTTGTCTGTGAAGATGGAGAAGAGCCCTTGCAGAACATCATTGATCCAGCCCGTATCATCCTTTCTGCTACCTTTTCGGTTCCGATCGGGAAAACCATGGTTCCCAGCAGACTCCGTAACAGGGTATTGAAATGCACATCCAGAACGTAAGCGAACACAGGACCTCCTTCAACGATTCTACTGGTGGCCGGGGATGTGCAAAGACATTTGTGCTTATGTAGATTCTTGCCCTGTTTGTGCCCATCATAAGAACCCTGTGGGGAGACCGTGGGGACAGCTACAACCACTGCCGGCACCGACCAAACCATGGACTCACATCTCCACCGACTTTGTGGTTGATTTACCTGCTTCTGAAGGACACACTGTTATCTGGGTGGTGGTTGATCGTTTCTCTAAAATGGCTCATTTTACACCCCTGCCCGCCCTCCCCTCTGCTCCCTGTTTGGCTCAATTATTTATGTTGCATATATTCCGGCTTCATGGTCTACCCCTACACATAGAAAACTGATCTCTTATAGCACTAAGTTTAAGGCAGGGATAGCGGCTCAACAAAGCAACAAACATAAACGCTAATGTCCCAAAGGTTTAGAGTATTATATAAACGTGAATTCACAACATCATATAGAATACTTCTAATGAAAGACCTCATACAAGGCATACAATGATCAGTGCTGATTAGCATCAAAGTATACCGCCAATATAATCATGGGTCTGTAGTGTGCTGATCAACTTTTGATCAGCACACTACAGACCCATGATTATATTGGCGGTATACTTTGATGCTAATCAGCACTGATCATTGTATGCCTTGTATGAGGTCTTTCATTAGAAGTATTCTATATGATGTTGTGAATTCACGTTTATATAATACTCTAAACCTTTGGGACATTAGCGTTTATGTTTGTTGCTACCCCTACACATGACATCCGACTGAGGTTCGCAATTCACAGCCCGATACTGGTGGAATCTCTGTGCCAAATTTCACATTGCCTTAGACTTCACTACCGCCTTCCACCCTCAAGCCAATGGACAGGTAGAACGAACCAATCGTGCTCTTAAACAGTTCTTACGTTCCTACATAAATGCACGACAGGACGATTGGGTGGCTTTGTTGCCCTGGGCGGAATTTTTGCATAACTTCCACACTTGTACCTCGACTGGGTCCTCTCCTTTTCAAATTGTTTTTGGTTATCAACCTACACCACCGGTGCCTCTACCCCTGTCGGTCCCCTCTCCGGCAGCTCAGCTCACTGCCACACAGTTCAAGCAACTAAGGATACACACACGACAAATGCTACGAAAAGCAGCACATACTGCTAAGAGATTTGCGGATAGACATCGGGGACCAGCACCACAATTTCATCCAGGAGACAAGGTGTGGCTTAGCACCAGAAATATCCGTTTGAGGGTCCCCTCTATGAGATTGGCTCCCCAGTATATTGGCCCTTTTCCTGTGACTAAACAGATAGGTCCCGTAACCTATCAACTACGTTTACCCAATTCCCTTCGTATCCATAATATTTTTCACGTATCTCTGTTGAAACCATTGCTCCTCAAATGGCCATCTCGGAAGGTTCCTGTGTCACCACAATTACAGTTGGAGGAAGACACGACGTTTCAAGTCCGGGAGGTACTCGATGTCTGGAGACGAGGTCGTAGATGGGAGTACCTCCTAGCGTGGGAAGGATTTGGGCCAGAGGAGAATTCCTGGGAACCCGCTACTAACATCCAGGACAAGGATCTTCTAAAAAATTTTCATATCAGTCACCCAGGGAAACCCAAGCCTTCTAAGGGGAGGCCTAAAGGAGGGGGTACTATTATGACTACCGGCCGCGGCAAACCGCGACCGGGGCCGGTCACTCACCTAAACACCAGGGCCAAACGCCGACGCTGAGGCCAGCGTCGGCGGTTTTCTCTCTAGCAGCCGCTGCTGCTTCAACATGGCCGCGGCGTCTTCCCCGCGTGGCCAAGCTCCGCCCCCTGAGGTTCCCTAGGGCCGCACGGGCAGCCTTTGCCTGGATTTAAAGGAACCCATACCAGATGTTGGACGGTTCCTTCCTGCCTGCCCTCATCTTCTGGGACCTATTTAAGGCAAGGTCTGCTTGCCTTAAATAGGTTCCTGCTTGCTTCCTCCGTGCTTGATTCCTGGACTGGCTGCTGTATCTTCTGGTTCTCGACCCCTGGATTGGCTGCGGTACTCTCTGGCTCTTGACCCTTTGTACTGGCTGCGGAACTCTCTGGCTCTCGGCCCCTGGACTGGCTGCGGAACTCTCTGGCTCTCAGTCCCTGGACTGGCTGCGGAACTCTGATTCTTGATCCCTGGACTGTCTGCAGTACTCTCTTGCTCTTGGTTCCTGGCTGGGCTACTGAGGAATCCTTGGTTCTGGCTCTTCAACCTGCTGAAGGCGTCAGCAACTGCTTTCTCGACCCGCTGGAGGTGCCATCTATCTGGAGAACATGACCTGCAGGAGGCGCCTGCATCCAGATTTTCCTCAACCATACCAGCAACTCCGAGAACTGGCCTCGCCTACTGACGGTGGCCTAACGGACATTGCCGGACCAAGGGTCCACGCCTCTGATCATAACAGTCCATCCATGCAGCAAGGTGATTAATGTCTATGATGACAAGTTCCAAGGCCATCTATAGTGCTGTAATTTCTGGGCTAGGCTGGGAATGGCCTGTAGCATGGACAAGTCTGCTGGATCCATGTCCTCAGCAAACTGTTGTTGACGTGGACCCTTGGACCAAGGTGGAGTTGGCTCAACCTGCAGTGTAGAGCTGGCTGTGGCAGAGGCCCAATTGAAGCTTCATCTATACCAGCCCTTGATCCCCTTAGGTTGAGCCCTCTGGTGCCAGGGCTGGCAAGCCTTAGGAGGGCATCTTCAGATGAGCTGGATGTCCGTGGAATTGGTCAGGTCACAGGCCACAGTCCAGGGCAGACTTAATCCAGGCATGGTTGTTAGTCAGACTGTGGTCAGTGACAGCCATAGTTCAGACATAGTTATTGGTCAGGTAGGTAGTTATTTATTTATTTATTTATTTAGTGTTTTTCTATACCTGCATTCGCGATGGGAATTGCATCATGCTGGTTTACAATTAACAAAGGGGTGTGAAGGAAGAAACAATAAGAACATTAACAGGTGCTGAACGAAAGTTATAAGGGTAGGTAGGGTTCAGGCATAGTTGAGTGTCAAGCAAACTAATCAGAACCAGAGATCCGTCCAAGGGAAGGCAAGATAGATAGACTGGCAGGGAGGTAAGGAGCTGCTCAGGTGGGCAGTGATGACACAGAAGACACCAAAAAACTGAAGACTGTCCACAAGATGAAGACCTGATGAAGAACTGAAGACTGACTTCACCAGGAAGATAAGAACATAATAAAATGCCATACTGGGTCAGACCAAGGGTCCATCAAGCCCAGCATCCTGTTTCCAACAGTGGCCAATCCAGGCCAAAAGAACCTGGCAAGTACCCAAAAACTAAGTCTATTCCATGTTACCATTGCTAATGGCAGTGGCTATCCTCTAAGTGAACTTAATAGCAGGTAATGGACTTCTCCTCCAAGAACTTATCCAATCCTTTTTTAAACACAGCTATACTAGCTACACTAACCACATCCTCTGGCAACAAATTCCAGAGTTTAATTGTGCGTTGAGTAAAAAAGAACTTTCTCCGATTAGTTTTAAATGTACCCCATGCTAACTTCATGGAGTGCCCCCTAGTCTTTCTACTATCCGAAAGAGTAAATAACCGATTCACATCTACCCGTTCTAGACCTCTCATGATTTTAAACATCTCTATCATATCCCCACTCAGCTGTCTCTTCTCCAAGCTGAAAAGTCCTAACCTCTTTAGTCTTTCCTCATAGGGGAGTTGTTCCATTCCCCTTATCATTTTGGTAGCCCTTCTCTGTACCTTCTCCATCGCAATTATATCTTTTTTGAGATGCGGCAACCAGAATTGTACACAGTATTCAAGGTGTGGTCTCACCATGGAGCGATACAGAGGCATTATGACATTTTCCGTTTTATTCACCATTCCCTTTCTAATAATTCACAACATTCTGTTTGCTTTTTTGACTGCCGCAGCACACTGAACCGACGATTTCAATGTGTTATCCACTATGACACCTAGATCTCTTTCTTGGGTTGTAGCACCTAATAAGGAACCCAACATTGTGTAATTATAGCATGGGTTATTTTTCCCTATGCATCACCTTGCACTTATCCACATTAAATTTCATCTGCCATTTGGATGCCCAATTTTTCAGTCTCACAAGGTCTTCCTGCAATTTATCACAATCTGCTTGTGATTTAACTACTCTGAACAATTTTGTGTCATCTGCAAATTTGATTATCTCACTCGTCATATTTCTTTCCAGATCATTTATAAATATATTGAAAAGTAAGGGTCCCAATACAGATCCCTGAGGCACTCCACTGTCCACTCCCTTCCACTGAGAAAATTGTCCATTTAATCCTACTCTCTGTTTCCTGTCTTTTAGCCAGTTTCAATCCACGAAAGGACATCACCATCTATCCCATGACTTTTTACTTTTCCTAGAAGCCTCTCATGAGGAACTTTGTCAAATGCCTTCTGAAAATCCAAGTATACTATATCTACTGGTTCACCTTTATCCACATATTTATTTACTCCTTCAAAAAAGTGAAGCAGATTTGTGAGGAAAACTTGCCCTGGGTAAAGCCATGCTGACTTTGTTCCATTAAACCATGTCTTTCTATATGTTCTGTGATTTTGATGTTTAGAACATTTTCCACTATTTTTCCTGGCACTGAAGTCAGGCTAACCGGTCTGTAGTTTCCCGGATCGCCCCTGGAGCCCTTTTTAAATATTGGGGTTACATTTGCTGTCCTCCAGTCTTCAGATACAATGGATGATTTTAATGATAAGTTACAGATTTTTACTAATAGGTCTGAAATTTCATTTTTTAATTCCTTCAGAACTCTGGGGTGTATACCATCCGGTTCAGGTGATTTACTACTCTTCAGTTTGGCAATCAGGCCTACCACATCTTCTAGGTTCACCGTGATTTGATTCAGTCCATCTGAATCATTACCCATGAAAACCTTCTCCATTACGGGTACCTCCCCAACATCCTCTTCAGTAAACACCGAAGCAAAGAAATCATTTAATCTTTCCGCGATGGCCCTATCTTCTCTAAGTGCCCCTTTAACCCCTCAATCATCTAACGGTCTAACTAACTCCCTCACAGGCTTTCTGCTTCGATATATTTTAAAAAGTTTTTACTGTGAGTTTTTGCCTCTACAGCCAACTTCTTTTCAAATTCTCTCTTAGCCTGTCTTATCAATGTCTTACATTTAACTTGCCAACATTTATGCATTATCCTATTTTCTTCTGATGGATCCTTCTGGTTAAAATAGCTTCTTTCACCTCCCCTTTTAACCATGCCGGTAATCGTTTTGCCTTCTTTCCACCTTTCTTAATGTGTGCAATACATCTGGACTGTGCTTCTAGAATGATATTTTTTAACAATGACCACGCCTCTTGGACATTTTTTACTTTTGTAGCTGCTCCTTTCAGTTTTTTTCTAACAATTTTTCTCATTTTATCAAAGTTTCCCTTTGGAAAGTTTAGCATGAGAGCCTTGGATTTGCACACTGTTCCTCTTCCAGTCATTAAATCAAATTTGATCATATTATGATCACTATTGCCTAGCGGCCCCACCACCGTTACCTCTCTCACCAAGTCCTGTGCTCCACTGAGAATTAGATCTAAAATTGCTCCCTCTCTCTCTTCGGTTCCTGAACCAATTGCTCTATAAAGCTATCATTTATTCCATCCAGGAACGTTATCTCTCTAGCGTGTCCCGATGATACATTTACCCAGTCCATATTGGGGTAATTGAAATCTCCCATTATTACCGCACTACCAATTTGGTTAGCTTCCCTAATTTCTCTTAGCATTTCACTGTCCGTCTCACCATCTTGACCAGGTGGACGGTAGTATACACCTATCACTATAGGGGATAAAGATCAGGAACACAGGAAACGAAGTCCAGAAACACAGGAACAAAGACTAGGAACATTCTGAGGCAACTTGCTCTACTCAAGGTAGTCGATCTAGTGCCAAGGCGTTAGGGATGTGAATCGTTTTAGGACGATTAAAATTATCGTCCGATAATTTTAATATCGTCTTAAACCGTTATGGAACACAATACAATAGAGATTCTAACGATTTATCGTTATAAATCGTTAGAATCGTGAGCCGGCACACTAAAACCCCCTAAAACCCACCCCCGACCCTTTAAATTAAATCCCCCACCCCCAATGACTTAAATAACCTGGGGGTCCAGCGGCGGTCCGGAACGGCAGCGGTCCGGAACAGGCTCCTGCTACTGAATCTTGTTGTCTTCAGCCGGCGCCATTTTCCAAAATGGCGCCGAAAAATGGCGGCGGCCATAGACGAACACGATTGGATGGCAGGAGGTCCTTCCGGACCCCCGCTGGACTTTTGGCAAGTCTTGTGGGGGTCAGGAGGCCCCCCCCAAGCTGGCCAAAAGTTCCTGGAAGCCAGCGGGGGTCAGGGAGCGATTCCCGCCGCGAATCGTTTTCCGTACGGAAAATGGCGTCGGCAGGAGATCGACTGCAGGAGGTCGTTCAGCGAGGGTTCCGGCGCCTCGCTGAACGACCTCCTGCAGTCGATCTCCTGCCGGCGCCATTTTCCGTACGGAAAACGATTCGCGGCGGGAAATCGCTCCCTGACCCCCGCTGGACCTCCAGGAACTTTTGGCCAGCTTGGGGGGGGCCTCCTGACCCCCACAAGACTTGCCAAAAGTCCAGCGGGGGTCTGGAAGGACCTCCTGCCATCCAATCGTGTTCGTCTATGGCCGCCGCCATTTTTCGGCGCCATTTTGGAAAATGGCGCCGGCTGAAGACAACAAGATTCAGTAGCAGGAGCCCGTTCCGGACCGCCGCTGGACCCCCAGGTTATTTAAGTCATTGGGGGTGGGGGATTTAATTTAACGGGTCGGGGGTGGGTTTTAGGGGGTTTTAATGTGCCGGTTTTGCGATTTTACGATTTTTTGATTTTTCACGATTTTTCACGATATTTTACCCCCCCAAACGGCAACAATACGATTCCCTCCCCCTCCCAGCCGAAATCGATCGTTAAGACGATCGAGGACACGATTCACATCTCTACAAGGCGTAGGTTACAGGAAGGAAGGGCCTTTTAAGGTCAAGGCTATGAGGTCATTAAGAGGGGCCATGGCCTTTCCTGCCTAAGGAGGCATGGTCTAGGGGGGGATTGGTGATGGCAGCCTGCCACATAAAAGTTGTGGCAGCGTCTTGCCACGGGCAGTGGCCTGGTATGTCAGGGAGGCCTTTACATGCCGGAATGCAGTACGCCTGGCTACACAGGAGTAAACATGGGAGTGGCGGTCCATGGGGCTACCCTGCATACCGCTTATCATAAGAAATGCAGCAAGAAGACTAGATGAAAAACCCCCAAGGTATACCTGGATTGCTGAGGGAGGTCGAGAACAAATGGTATTGTGGAAATGAGATGGAAAAGCCCTGTTTTTCTTACAATTATGGCTGGTTTCTGAGAATAAAGGACTGTGCAGTAGGTAAGTTAGATTGCTTACGGCAGAAAAAAGAAGAAATAGGCTTTTGGACAAACTGATAAGAAAACAATAGCTAAAGCAGTCAACGCTAGATATTGTTTACTCTTAACCTTGCTGAGGCCAAAGAAGAGCTCTTGCAATAAAGCATTATTATTCATTGAATTGTTGAATAATTAGAAGATGTAAACATTTGTGATAATATTGGTAGAAAATAAGAACATTGCCTTATAAGTCAATGATGAAAATGTAAACTTCTGCTATTTTAAATAGCTAAATAGTTAAATAGCTTTCTGATTCTGGCAAAAATGTCTTTTTAGATTGCAGTTCTGTGTACGTAAACTAATAAAAAGTGTAAGTTCTTACTGAAGCTTTCTTGGATGTGGTTTTCAGTCTTTTACTGAAGGCAAGGGAGGGAACCTGGGACTGGAAACAGAAATTTGAATTCTGTTTTCCACAGCTCGTGCCTGAAATCCTTTGGGACAGAGTGCTTTTGGTGAGTTTTTCCTCTTTTACCCTTACTCCCTTGCATTAAGATGCTTCATTTTATCCCATCTTTGATATTTTTTCTTACTGGGTTTTTCAGTCTTGTGGGCTTTTCCCTCCTCTGGCTCCACATTCCCTTCATTTGTTTGGCCTTTTTCTGTCGCCTTTCTTCCTTTGTGCTGACTTCAGGCTTTCGCCCTGCACCTGCGCAGGGGAGGGGGGTTCTTCTAGCATGATTTTCTTTGATTTTCTCTCTGGGTTTTGTTTGCCTTCACTGGTGTGTGAGAGAAGTAAATTGTGCACCTTTTTGTTCACCAGTGTTTGAACACCTAAATAGCCTTTGGCGAATGGCTTTATTATTTTTCAGCATACAAATATATGATCTGTGACTGTTTTGGATATATCCAGTGGCATCCAGGTCTGAATTCTACTGGCATTGTACTTTTATTGTATCTTTATTCCTTTGAATGGCTATCGGCATATGGCCAGTGTCTCTACCAGCACATAGAGCTTCCTTATTACTTGCTGTTTCTCCTTTGATTTTGTATGCAAGGATGGTATTATACTCCTTTAAGAAGTTTACATCGAGTGACAGGGAGCTTTCTGGAGCCAGAATGAGGAAATTGCTTACTTTACTATATGGATCTAGTAATGGTGCTGTGTGCTTGTTTTTGATTGTGTACAGATATACACTAAACAACATGATAGTTGTGGTAGTTTTTGTCATGGGTGGCAGTATTTCTTCTGTTTCCTCTCTGAACACCACAGTCCGGGTAATGTGGGACAAATACAACCATGGAAATATAAAGTATCTTAAACATTGGAATTATTTTACTTGGGATTATTTGAAATTACAATTTCCTCTTGAGGGTGATTAGGTTAAATTGAGCATTTAAGGGGTGCTTTAGGAAAGAGTTGTGAAAATACCTCTGACAATGAAATGTAGTTTTCATGATTGGTGCAAAGAAAGTTATGACAGGAACGAGAAGTCTATTAAGGCTGAATTGAAAAACTCCTTAGATAAAGCTAAGGAGTCTCTAGCAAAAACAAAGACCGATTTAAATTAAATGTTCACTAAAATTTATAAACCCCACAGTACCGGTGCTGAGGTGTCTGCTAGTCCTCCCTCAGTGCCCTCACTGGGTCACATATCTACTTCATTGTACCTAAATAAAACAGCTTGAGAACTGGCCTGCCTCCCTGATGATATATTTGCCTATCTAGGGGGCTACCTCGGGGCCCCTGATGGGACTACAGGATTACCTGAGTCTATGCCATATTTTCTCTGGAAGGACCCCAAGGGCCCTGACTCCACTGTGGAAGGAGCCTTGTGGTATGCAGATACCCAGACCCCATCACCCTCCCCAAAGCTATAGGATTGAATCACACTCTGATGATTCTTCTTTCTTGGGCCTTAGTCCCAAAGTACAGGCTGCTCTATGCAACATAGAGCAAACTTTCCATTGATTGTCCCTTCAATTGAAAACTCCTACCCCATTTTATCAACAGGAAATTGAGCCAAGAGAGAGAAGGGAAGTGTCACGTATTGCTTGCAGTATCTGGAGTGACTACATGCTAAATTGAGTAACCCCTATATTTCTCATGTCCCATTGTCTTAGAAAGCACAAGGCTTGTTTCTCTTGAGACAGGTGCCAAGTGCTAAGGTCTTCCCTGGTCTGCAAACAGACCATATTATATGGTCACAATGTGAATTATCAACTGTTAAGAATTCCTTGCCTCATTATTGCAAGAAGCCCTGAAAGTGGGTGGGTGAATTGGGGGTTCTATTTAGTGTTTATAATCCTACCTTTGTTGATATTTGTCAGTAATTACAACTTGTGTTGCCTAAGGATTTCCATGTCTAATTTTATGAGGAAGCTAAGTGGTATTATCCAGTCCCCCAAACCATGAGCCCCCTTTGGACCAAGAGAAGGAGGACATACTAAAACAGCATTGGAAATGTTTCCTTCTAAAACTGATTGGCCAAAACTTTCCTAGTGTAAAATGTTGGTTGCTGTGGAACCTACAGAATATCTTAGCCACCTTATTGAGGGATTTTGGTTATCTCAAGGGTGGGAAGAACCAGAGAAGAAGAACCAAAGAAGAAGAACCAAACTGCTCTGACCACATTTTTTACCAGAGCTTGACCCCTAAATTAAGGGAGCATATCTCTGCTTCCTATATTACCTAGTCAACTGAGCCACCATCTAAGGTGTGTGTGGTAGAACAAGCATGCTTAAATCAGATTTTAAAGCCTCCCAGGCTGAACACTTTATGGTCCTGCAAATTGGAAGTTTTGAGGCTGCTTGGAGGGGTAGGGGACAGTTTCAGGGGAGAGGGAGGGCAATAGAGAGGAGCGGTTATTCGCTCCCCAGGCTTGGCCTTCCTCCCTTGAATTCTCAATATCTCCATTTCCCTTAACACAATTGTAGCCAAGTGAGCCACTGGAGACAAGACTGTCCCTTTTTGATAATCCTTTGACTCAAATTGTTTCCGGTTTCTATTCCCATTCTTTTCCCTGGCACCTCAGACAACTACCACTCTATCTTCCTCTGCTAACCCATTTTTTCCTTAATGTTAAGGATGTATGGATTCCGCCAGGAATTTTCCTTGAGTTGATACTTTTTACAGTTCTTTTTTTCTCCTTGAGCCCATGATAACCCTGATGGTCTCTGGAAAACCTATTGATTGCTTTGTAGATGTGGGAGCTTCCTCCTCTACCCTTTGCATACAATCTGTACCTCTACTTTCTCTTTCCTCAGAGTCTATGCATAGTACTAATACCCCAGAAATGCTCCCCCTGATCGCCCCTGTTTTTGTTTAACTTGGCCCACTGCAGACTTCCCACAACTTCCTCCATTCTTCTTCTTCTTCTTCTTCACCCTTCAACCTTCTCAGCCGTGATTGCTTTGTAAGCTTGGCTGAATCATCTTTTGCTCTCTGTATGGAAGTTTTGTTCAATTCCCAAAAGATAATCTCTCTGTGTTTCCTACTCTCCTTGATTCTATCCCTTCTGTTGCTGTTCCCCTGGTACCTATTTCCCTTTCTCCCCCTGCCTGTCCAGCTGACTTGGATTTTTCCCATCTCCTGAAAACCTTATGGGCCTGAAGTAGTAATAATATCAGTTATTTCTCAAAGCCACCTATTGTTATTCCTGTGGATCCAACCCACCAGATGCCTACCAGGCCCCATATTTCCTTTCAAGTAGCACTGCCAATAAAAGGTATACAACCCGTTATTGAGGATCTTGTGGTTCCAGGAATCTTAGTTTGTCTTCCTCTAACTATACCTGTTAATTGCAGTTCCCCAATCTTACCTATACCTAAACTTGGCACCAACAAGTGCCTCTTTGTTCAGGACTTGTGTGCTATTAATTCTATTGTTTTACCAAGTGCTTCCATGGTGCCACACCCTTATACTTTTACTATCTCTGGATCCTCCCAAAACTACTGTTTTTTGAGTTGTTGTTTATGTCCCATATTTTTTACTATTCCAGTGGTCCCTGAGTATCTTTTCTTGTTTATATTTAAGGGCCAATGGTACATGTGGACCAGCTTGCTACACAGATTCATTCATTCCCCCTCCATTTTTTCACAGGCCCTCAATTCTATTTTGCATTCTTTCATTTACCCATGGGCTCCACTTTACTCCAATATAGTAATGATTTACTGTTGTTCTCTCTATCCTAACAGACTTCTGTTCTGGACACTTTTCACTTCCTTGATCAGCTGGCCTCTGCTGGCTTAAATGTTTCAAAACACAAGCTTCAATTGTGCTCTTCTTCTATTATCTACTTAGGCTTTCAAATCTTACAAGGAGACCTCTGATAAGATCCAGACCATCCTCCATCCTCCTAGGCCAGTGATGGCTAACCTATGACACGCGTGTCAGAGGTGACACGCCGAGCCGTTTTTGCTGACACGCGCAGCGTTTTGGAACTATCGAATTTTTATTTTTTTTTATCGGCTGCGCCGAGCCTTTTTTTTATCGGCTGCGCCAACCCTTTAAAATTAGTTTTTCAGTATCTCCCCAATGCCCCCGGGCGCAGCGACAGGCAGGGTTGTGGTGAGGCTCACGTCACCACAGCCCAAAGAAAAAGATCGTGTTTGAACGCGCTGATGCTCCTCCTCCTTCCTGCCTGTGCAGCCCCGGAAGTAAACGTTGCCGGAGCCGCGTGGGCAGGAAGGAGGAGAAGCATCAGTGCGTGCAGAAGAGGAGCATCGCTTGCGCTTACGGGCCGCCGCGAATCCCAAGTCGCAGCGGCCCGAGAAGAGGAAGAGGCCCGGTAGCAGAGCCGCAGCGGCCGGAGAAGAGGAAGAGGCCCGGTAGCAGGGCCGCAGCGGCCGGAGAAGAGGAAGAGGCCCGGTAGCAGGGCCGCTGCAGAGCCCATCCTGCGGCGACCCGCGAAGAGGAGGCCCAGAGGTGAGAGAGAGGCTGAGGGTCTGTAGAGGGTGTGTGCGTGCGTGTGTGCGCGCGTGTATGAGATGAGTTGAGAGATTGTGTGTGAGGACCTGAATGTTTGCAGAGACTGCATGTGCTTGAGCAAGACAGCATGTGGGAGTGAGAGAGAGCCTGTGTGTGTGAGTCAGACAGCATGTGCCAGTGAGAGCCTGTGTGTATGAATGATTGTATGAGAGAGAGCATGTGCCAGTGAGAGCCTGTGTGTATGAATGATTGTATGAGAGAGAGCATGTGCCAGTGAGAGCCTGTGTGTATGAATGACTGTATGAGAGAGAGCATGTGTCAGTGAGAGCCTGTGTGCATGAATGATTGTATGAGAGAGAGTATGTAACAGTGAGAGCCTGTGTGCATGAATGATTGTATGAGAGAGAGCATGTAACAGTGAGAGCCTGTGTGTATGAATGATTGTATGAGAGAGAGCATGTGCCAGTGAGAGCCAGTGTGCATGAATGATTGTATGAGAGAGAGCATGTGCCAGTGAGAGCCTGTGTGCATGAATGATTGTATGAGAGAGAGCATGTGCCAGTGAGAGCCTGTGTGCATGAATGATTGTATGAGAGAGAGCATGGGCCAGTGAGAACCTGTGTGCATGAATGATTGTATGAGAGAGAGCATGTGCCAGTGAGAGCCTGTGTGCATGAATGATTGTATGAGAGAGAGCATGTGCCAGTGAGAGCCTGTGTGCATGAATGATTGTATGAGAGAGAGCATGTGCCAGTGAGAGCCTGTGTGTATGAATGATTGTATGAGAGAGAGCATGTGCCAGTGAGAGCCTGTGTGTATGAATGATTGTATGAGAGAGAGCATGTGACAGTGAGAGCCTGTGTGTGTGTGAGAGAGAGAAATGCATGTGAGAATGAGAACCTGACTGTGTGTTTGAGGGAAGAAGATGGAGAGAAAAGAAACAGAAAAAAAGACAATATAAAAGGAATTGGAAAAAAAAAAAAGAAAGAAAGGGAAGGTGGAAAAAAAAAGCCTGTGACCAACCAATTAGAAAACTAAGATCAGACAGCAAAGTAAAAAAAAAAAAAATCTTTTTAGTGATTGGCACATGTAATCTTTGGGAATGTGCAAGAATAGCAACATCCCCAATAGTCATGTGGCAGCAGTGACAGTGGCAGCAGAGGAATGAGAGAGGCTCCGAGGTTGCTGGCAAAAGAGAGGGGGATCTGCCTTTAGTGTGTGCATGTGTATGAATGGGACTCTGCCTGGGGGTGTATGTGTGTGAATGCATGGGTGTCTGCCTGGGGGTCTGTGTGTGTGAGAATGAATTGGTGCCTGCCTGGAGGATGGAGCGGGAGTGGTGTGAAAATGAATGGGAGCCTGCCTGGGTGTGTGTGTTTGTGTGTATGTGAGGGAGCCAGTGAGTGTGAGAGCATGAGTATGTATGAGAAAATCCAGGGGAGTAAGAGTTTTTGTGGGAGGGGGGTGGGTGGAGGGGGAGAGAGTGTTTTAATTGAAGATTTAGCCGATGAAATTCAGCAACAAAAAAGTCACTAAGCAGGTAAGGTAAAGAATTATTTGTTTTTGCTTTATTAATAAATACAGTACATATATTGATATTATAACTTTTTGTTATTAATTAGAGCTACAAATATCACAAAATTATGGATTTTTCAAGAAGTGACACACCACCAGAGTTATGCTCGGTTTTTTTTATGAATTTTGACACACTGAGCTCAAAAGGTTGGCCATCACTGCACTAGATGAAGGAGTAATGCCAGATACCTTGAAAGGAGCTATAATCAAACCAATCATTAAGAAAAAGAACCTCGACCCCTAAATCTGAGCAACTATAGGCCAGTCTCCAACTTACCCCTAATAGCCAAGCTAATCGAAAAAACAGTACAAAATCAACTGTCAAACCACCTTGAAAATAACAACATACTATACCCAGCACAACAAGAATTCCGAAAACACTACAGTACAGAAATATTGCTATTAGCTCTATCAGATAATATCTTAAGAGGCTTCGACACAGGAACACACTACATTATGGTCTTACTGGATCTCTCCGCAACATTTGACACCGTAAATCACAGAATACTAATCGATAGACTGAAAGAAATAGGACTCACAAATAAAACAAGAAAATGGTTCGAGTCATACTTAAACAACAGATGTTTCCAAGTACAAATCAAAAACACACTTTCAAAGTCACACCACTAACCGGTATCCCACAAGGATCAGCCCTGTCTGCAACACTCTTTAACATTTATCTCCTCCCAGTATGTCACCTACTAGCAGGACTCGGAATCATACATTACATATACGCAGATGATATACAACTACTGCTACCCATTGTGAACACCATTGAAGAAACAATGAAACTAGCCAATATGTATCTTGAAATAATCAAACAGCTCCTAAACCAGATGGAACTAGTAATAAATATAGATAAAACCGAATTCTTACACCTTGAATGTAAAAACATACACCATATACAACCAACATTCACAATCAAAAATATTCAACCCGTTGTGTTAGCATTAAAAGTACAGAATCTAGGAGTAATAATTGACCCTGAGCTAAACATGAAACAACAATTCTCACAAAAAATAAAAGAAGGATATGCGAAACTAATGATCCTGAGAAGACTAAAACCTCTACTAACACTAAACAATTTTCGCACAGTTTTATAGGCAATGATATTCGCAAGCACAGATTATTGTAACTCCCTGCTATTAGGACTTCCTCAATCCATGATTCAGCGACTGCAAATTTTGCAAAATTGCGCTGCTAGAATTTTTACAGGCAAAAAAAAGAATGACCACATTACAGGAACACTTGCCGAGCTACACTGGCTTCCAATTGAACAAAGAATACAATATAAGGCACTATGTATAATCCATAAACTAATCCATAATGAAAAGGCCGACTGGCTTAACACTGCACTGCGCATACATGTCCCGCAGAGAAACCTGAGATCTGCAAACAAGGCTCTACTATCTATCCACTCTGTCAAATCAGCACATCTCATGCAAGTAAGGGAAAGAGCACTGTTGCTGGCTGGCCCGTACTATGGAACACTATGCCACTCGAAATAAGGCTGCAGAGAAATCTGAAAATATTTAAAACTAATCTGAAAACATGGCTCTTTAAACAAGCTTTTTATAAAGATAAAGAGAAGGAGAAAAACAGTTGATTGATAAGGACACACCAAGCTAGAAGTTGTTAGCTTTAACCTACACATGCATATTAATGTTAGATTCCAAACGCTGAATATGTTCCTAACAAACAGGCTCAATGTACACACTTTGTTATTATATTAACTTGTTACCATACTATGTTGGCACATGATTAATTTGTAATCTACACCACCCATATTTTCATTATAGTGCCTTTATGTAAACCGTTGTGATGGTAATCCAACTTAACGACGGTATAGAAGAGTTTTTAAATAAATAAACATATGAGGCAGGCAGAGCTGCTGGAAGGCTTTAAAGTGCTTTTATTCATCTTGCCATTCACAGGGAAAATCTGGAAACCCAAGCAAAGACATGTTTATTTTCAAAAACACTAGCTTTTCCATCAACTCTGGTGTCAACCTTGAGCGATGAGGGCTCATGATATACTCTGTCATTGAAAAGACACATTCACTGGGCACACTGGTTGGTGGACAGGACAGATATCACTAAGCCACTTTGGATAGGTGTGGCCAGACAGTGGATTTGTGTGCCCAATATGCCAGCGGATCTGTCTCCATGTCCTCAGTGGGCTCTGTGAGAAACCGTGTCACTGACATTTGTGCTGGTGTCTCCTTTGCTTGGTTGGGCTGAGAGTCCTTCTTGCCAGCTGCTTTCGCTCTAGCCTGTGCCAGAAGAAATGATTTGTTAGGGGCAACATGGCTTTGGTGTACTGTAGTGGAGGAGGAAGTACTAGCTGTCGCTGACAGAGTGCTGCTCCTGCTTGGGCTTGTACTACTCTCTGAAGTGCCCGCTGTTTCCTACTCTGCTTCATGCCTAATCTATCTCTGCCTATGGCACTCCTGTTCACAGACCTTTAGTAACAGCAGGTTCTTCACAAATGTGAGACAATCGGACTGTAGGGTGAGTTTCCCTTTCACACGGGGATCACAGACTGTGGCAAGCATGTATGTGTGGTGTTTTGTTAAAGGTCTTAATCTCTCTTGCACCTGTTTCTGAAAAAAGTCCAGACAACGCAGCGCCTCTGCTGTCATTCCCTCTTCCTGTTTAAAGCCCTCCAAATTTTCCTCCAGAACATTAACTATAGGGATGATGTCACCCAAGGTGGCACTTCTGGAACTCAGCTCCTCCGTGGCATCCTTGAAGGGCTGCAGGGGTTTTACCAGCTGACTCATGAATACCCAATCATGATGGAGATAGGTGTGCACTGTGCACACCTATCTCCATTTCCAGAGAAAGTTCATGAAGGCATGTCTGCTGCTCCACTAACCTCTGTAGCATCATATAGGAGTTATTCCACCGGGTGCCAATGTCTTGAATGAAACGCGTGTAAGGCATCCCCAAATCAGTCTGCTTTTGACAGAGAACCTGCCCCGCCTTCACACTTCTGTGGAAGTACCCTGCTATGTTCCTGCACTTCTGTATTAATATATGCAGGTAGTCATTGTCTTGGTGCTTGGACTACAACCCCAGAACTGACTTCACTACCAGTTGCAGAGTGTGTGCAAAACATTGAATGTTCTGAAAGCCCCCGTCTGATATTGCCTTTACCATGTTTTCACCATTGTCTGTGACAAAGAACCCTGCCTGAAGATTCCTGGCTCTCTGGTGTAGCTGCCAGCCCTCTAGCATGTCTCTGATGCATGATAGAATATTGGCCGTGGGAGGGGCTTCATCTGTCAGGTGGGTGTGCAGTAAAACCAACCTGCACCCTGATACTTGGTCACTAATAGAGCTGCTGCCTGCACCTGCCTCAGCCAGGTCCAACCAGTTTGCTGTCAGGGAGAGGTAAGAATTTGAATCATTCATGGTGGTCCAGATATTGCAGATGAGATGCACACTCCCCTGTGCCTTAGTTAGCAGCGCTTGGATGCGACTGCGACACTGTTTTTACAGGCTGGGATTGACCTTTCTGCTAAATGTGGTTCTGGAAGGGACTTTGTAATTTGGAGCTAAGACCTGTAGCAAACGTGTGAAACCCACATTCTCCACTACCTGCAGGGGCTGGTCATCAAGGGCAATCATTTCCCTGATTCTCCTGGTTACAACTTTTGAGGCTGCCTGCCTCCTTCCCTGGGATAGCACAACTGAACACCACCCCATTTCCTCCATGGTGGGTTGTCGCTTCTGACACATGGGAGGGGGCTGCTGGCCTGCCACCTGATGCTGGACAGGGCTGAGGGCGTGGGATGACTCTGCTCCTTTTCAACAACTTTACGCTGCCTGGAAAAATGGGTCCCCTGACTGGTACTGCCACCATCCCTAGATGTCAGTACTGTTGGGTGTTGCTTCTGCTTATGATGCATCATTCCAGAATTGATTACATGGCCCACTTGCTTGCCTCTGCTAATATCCCTGGCACAGTAATTACACTGAGCAAAACGTGGGTCCTCTCTCACTTTAAATTGGCTCCAGATCACAGATTTCTTTCGTGATCCCTTCTCTATAGCCTTCGGGGTGGAGTTGAAGTAGTGGGTGGACTCTGAGAAGCAATGCCAGGGGCATTAGTCACTCTATCTTCCTGCACTGACTACTCTTCCTCATCATCATCACCAGTTTCCTCTCTCTCCTCCAGCACTGAAGTGGAGGCTAAGACGGAACTAACTAATCCTCCTAAATCTTCTTTAGCTATTATGTCTTCCATTTCTGATGAAGGGAACCCCATACAAGATGATTCTCCATCGGAATCAGAAGCAAACAGTGACTGCGCTACATCATCAGCGCTAACTAGAGTATGCTGTTGCACTGCTGCTTTTGGGTCTTTCTCTTTTGCTTTCTCCACTACCCCAACTGCCTTGGATGGCTCAGCCTCCCCTTCCCTCACCTCCAAAACAGAGTCAGAAACAGGTGGTGGTGCATCATCTTTAAATTTTTAAGTTTTTTCTGGCTGGAACTGCCTGCCCCTCCAGAGATTTTGGATTGGAACAGGTCCCTTTTTAACTTTAATGGGGGACTGCCTCTTGAAGTGCCTCCTCTTCCAGTGCCAATCACTTGACCTTTCCATGACGTCATGGATTTTAATGTCACTGGCTACTGGGGATTTGGATTAAAAGGATTATTTCTTTATTGGTTGTAATGTACTGAACACCACTGTACCAATATATGTACAGCAAGACACACAGTGCAGTGTCTTGCTGTACACTACAACTGAGACTGCTCTATGTGCACAAAAACTGAAACTCCAGATAAAACACTAGAAGCCTCAGCCTGAACTATTCCTGCTAGGAGTCTGCAAGCCAAATTCCTACAGTAGTCACTGTGATGCTGCTTGTAGTTGTACAATGCCCACTGCCAGACAGCCACTGCAACTTTCCCACTATCTCCCACCCACACCACCCAAACCCTTCCTGCAACCTACCCCAAGGTGGTAAGATCATGTCACTCCTTTTCTCTCAGTGGGTGAGACAGAGAGACAGTCTGAGTGCAGTATAAAAAGCCTGGCTGCCTGGCACAGCAGCAAAAAAGGACAAAAATATTTTTCAGCAATAGCAATAGCTCTGATTTTCAACAATTGAATAGAGATTTGAGATACTCTGAGAGAGCTCAATCAGCAAACAACCTTCTCAGACAGAACCCAAGAAGAAAGTGCACTTGCTCAAGGTAGAAAAAATACCAGGATCAGCATCACAGAGCAGTGATTGGATGAATTTTAAAAATGCTTTGCTCTGATATGTAGGCATTCTGGTCTCCTTGCTAACCTGTCTGACCCACTCTATGACAGGTCTGTGAGGTCACTTATGACTCACAGGAAAGGGCTGGTTGCTATGGATATTCCCACATGATCTTCTCCTATTGCAAAAGGATGATAAGAAAGCACTGTGAACCAAACAAATGAAACTAATATGATATGTTTCATTCGTGGGGGGGGCATCATTCATTTTGTGGTCCCATGAATGAAGCAAATAGGGACCTATTCATTGCGGATGTCACATTTGTTGTAAACGAATGCACATCCCTACCCATTGCCCTTAGTGCTACACAGATATGTAGTAGAGATGTGAATCGGAACCGGAATCGGTTTCGATTCCGGTTCCGATTCACATCGTTAATTTTTTTTTCGTGCGGCCTGATCGCAGTTTTGTTTATCGGCTGTGCCCGAGCCAATAAACAAAAAACCCACCCTGACCCTTTAAAACTGATCCCTTAATTTCTCCCACCCTCCCGATCCCCCCAAAACATTTTTAAATTACCTGGTGCTCTAGTGGTGGTCCTGGGAGCGATCTCCCGTTCTCGGGCCGTCGGCTGCTACTCATAAAGAAGGCGCTGATGGCCCTTTGCCCTTACCATGTGACAGGGTATCCGTGCCATTGGACGGCCCCTGTCACATGGTAGGAGCACTGGATGGCCGGCGCCATCTTTAAAGATGGCGCCGGCCATCTTGGCCACCATCCAAAAGATGGTGCTGGCCATCCAGTGCTCCTACCATGTGACAGGGGCCGGCCAATGGCACGGATACCCTGTCACATGGTAAGGGCAAAGGGCCATCGGAGCCATCTTTATGAGTGGCAGCCGACGGCCCGAGAATGGTAGATCGCTCCCGGGACCACCACTAGAGCACCAGGTAATTTAAAAATGTTTTGGGGGGATCAGGAGGGTGGGAGAAGTTAAGGGGTCATCTTTAAAGGGTCAGGTGGGGTTTTTTTTAATCGGGCCATCGGCGCCATTTTTGAGTGGCAGTCAAAATGGCGCCAATGGCCCGAGAGTGGGAGATCGGTCCCCACGCCCCCACTGGACCACCAGGTACTCGTAAAAAGTTTTGGGGGGGTTCGAGGGGGTGGGGGAAGGTAAGGGGTCAATTTTAAAGGGTCGGGCCTCACTAAAAAAAAATTAACGATGTGAATCAGAACCGATTCCGATTCACATCTCCAGCGATCAGATTTTTTTCTCCCTCCAGCCGAACCCGATCGTTAAGACGATCGGGCACACGATTTACATCTCTACTAAACATAGATGGCTAATACTGATACTCAGCACTAACCAGCTAAGTTGAAACCCTACTTCTGGAATGCCCCCAAACCACCTTTTTTTTTTTATTACCTGGTTACATTTGAGCCAGGTAATGGCCTACCTAATTAAAACTTATCCAGTCAGAGGAGTTAGATATTTAACCCCCAGGCTTGTTTAGCTAAGGACTAACTTGGCCAGACAAATTTTTATAAATATGGACCTCATCTGTGTTCAACCCTCATTTTCTCTCTGCTTTTCTCCATATTATTTTACTTTCTTCCAACCATCATTTTTATCAAGTGTTCTTGCATAGAAATAATTGTGTAATAGTTTACTACAGTGGTGGTGTTCTCTGTTCTTTCTCCTATTTCTAAAGTGTTTGCAGGCTAGGTTAAGAGACTCTCATTCCTTCCATTTACTTATTAACACTACCTAGCTAACTGGACTTGATTTACTAAGGCTCATCTTCCATTCTTTGCCTATGGGAAAATGTAAGGTTGGAGAATGATTCAGCAGTTAAGGGGTTTAACAAAGAGTGGAATAACCCATGTTTGAGACAGACAGCTATTAGGCACAGGATGCCATAATGTTATCAGTGAGGAAATCCACAACTAACTCCACGTACACAAGGAGAGTCACTGGTTCCTGTATGAGCCACAGAAAGAAAAAGTTCAAATAGGCTGCAGCTCAGCTCTTCCTGTGAAGTCCAGAATTTTTTAATGAGATAAGTAATAATTATAAAACAAGAACTCATTCTCCTTTCATTTTCACAGATTAATTTGTTTTAGGTAACAGTATTATCTGAGCTAAGACACAATTTAGAGTTTGAAATTTGTGATTGTTTATGGATTTGTTGCCCACAGTGAATTTCCACGATTTAATTACTCCATGACCTTGCTTACCCTACACTTCCAAAGAGGATTTTGTGGTATAAACACTTTACGGAAAGTTCAAGTTAACAATTATAAGGGCAAGGTGATGCTGCTGCCTTGTTTGGTACTGTAGTTCTATTTCCAAAGCTATCTTAGAAAATTCCTGAAATCCTTTTTTACCCCTCGTTAGAAAGCCATAGACTATAATTTGTCTTCCACTGCTCCTTACAGCAGTTTTTTTACTAAGTAGCAGATGTGTGCACATAGGGTTCCATTCTGCCAAGTTCAGGAGGCATATTAAGGGGTGAATGTTGGAAGGTTTTGGCTCATATGGAAGTAGAATGTTACCCCCTCTTCCAGGACCTCCCGGCATACAAGGGCTCAGTCCCTGGAGCCACTGTCTCTCCCAGATCCCCCCTTTGACACAGTCCACAGTTAATAGTAAGCCACCGGGGTGCTGGAGTTCTACTGGCAGGGGACATCTCCAGGACTCTAGGTTCTTAAGGATGGGCTCCAGGTCACACAATCTCTCACTCTTCCCTGAGATACAGTCTCCCTTGTACTCACCCTTAAATGTCCTTGCTTATAGGCATCTGTGATGCTTGAATTGGGCGATAAAAAATGTTTACTGTAACCAAAGTTATGGTCCAATTTAAAGTATGATTGGAAGAAATAAAACCTTAGTAAATCACTGAAGTGCATTTAACTCAATGTTGCTACACTGAGTCAGTGTCCTTTTGATTGGAAACCTTAACAGTTCCACTTTGGAGGTTAGGAGCAGGCTTTTAGTAGCACAAGGATCATCTTTCTTCTCTAATGTTACATTCCTTCTGGTGACAGAAAGCTTACATTCAGCGAATCACAGTCCAAAAAGAAACTCCTATTTCTTGTAGGCAGGGATTGTGGTTTAAAGATTCCTCCCTAAAACTTGAAACAACTTCTCTTCTCAAAAGCAAATTCTTCTTCCTTTCCACAGCACTGCTACCCACCTGTACTTCTGCAGCAAAGACAAGCACAAGCAGCACCTTTTCCTACCCTCCACAGTCAGGGGTGATTTCCTCCTGGGCAGTGCAAGTCTCAAAAATAGACCTCTCTCCAAAAGACAAAATTCTCTTTCCAGAACAATACCTCCCAGCTCTGTGAAGAGGCTAAAATAGGCAGAATCTTCTTCCCGTTGGAAAAGACTATGGGACCTGAATTTGGAGACCACTGTTTCTCTCTTTTACTTACTCCACAAATAAAGTAATAAAACCACAGCCTGGTTTTATATGGCAATGCTGACCAATCAAAATTGACTTGGGTGAAGAATCAGAAAGGGATGGTTTGCAAAGTGCTAAAGTCTACCCAGCACATGCCCTTTTATGCGTGTATATGGCTAACATGCAGATCTGTCCCAGTATTTTATAACCTACGTAAATCTACCCTGCAATATTCATGCGCATGTAAAGGATATCTGTGAATACATATTCAGGATAGCCAGGTATCTTCTGACTTCTCCAGCTAAATGGCAGTTTTACCACAACTTAGGCGGATACATCTTAAAAGCGCTACTTATCCAGTTAAGTAAGATAGCTGGATAAGTCTTAGGTTTATGTTAGTGATCTGCTCTCCAGAGGGGAGGAGTTAGCAATCTGTTAGTGATCTGCTCTCCCAGAGGGGAGGAGTTAGCAATCTATTAGAATTCTGCTAGCGTGTAACTCCTGTAAAGGGAAGAGTTAGCAATCTGTTGGTGAACTGCTCCCCCAGAGGGGCGGAGCTAGCGATCTGTTATCGATCAGTACCTCCCGAGGGGAGGAGTAGCAATCTGATATGGATCTGCTCCCCCGAGGAGAATAGCCAGCAGTCAGTTGTACTCCATAGATGGAGTTAGTGATCTGTTGTGGGTTGGCTCCCCACAGAGAGGCAGTCTATTATGATACCACTCTAGTAGTGTAAGGAATGAACACTGTAATGTAAATTGGTGAATCCTGGGCCAAAGGCAGATGACAGCGCCCCCAGGAGGAGATCCTGGGAGGGACCACCAGCTAGGCTGGAGTGTGGAGACAAACACAGATAGTTCTTTATTAGACAGGAAGTAGAACCACCAGAGGTGGCAGTAGTGAGCTGATGTACCCGGCGGGGCTGAAGTCTCTCAGATACTGGAACTGCGATTTCTGGGTTGCTGAGCTGTAGAGAGAGACTATGGATAGTGAGTAGACAGGGTATGCTGGATTCATAACCGGTAGTAGATGATACACTCACAATTGTAGATATCTGTAATGGCTTCTATGCAACAGAGAGTCTTCAGTATATTCAAGAACAGGAGCCATAGGCGAGTACTGATTCCTATATGCAGTCTGGAATAAGAACTCACAATATCTGTGTATGAGATGGCTTCTGAAATAGGAGAGAGTCTTTGGAGGGTTGTAGGAACATAGGCCCTCATGGAGCGAGTACCGGTTCCTATCTTCAATATGAAATAGTAATGCACCAGATATAGGTACGCGATAGCTTCTGACATAGAAGAGAGTCTTTGAAGAGTTTTAGGAACATGGGCCCTCGTGGAGCAAGTACCGGTTGCTATCTGCAATCTGCAATAATAACTCATGATCTCCGTACCTGCGATAACATCTTAGACAGAATAGAGTCTTCGGAGATTAGGAATATAGGCCCTCGTGGAGCGAGTACCAGTTCCTATCTGTAATCGAACTCACAGTGTTCACGTCTGCAATTGCTTCAAGGCTGTAAGGAGTCTTCTGAGTATTCAGGGACATAGGCCCTCGAGGTGTGAGTACCGGATCCCATCTTAACAATCTGAAATCAAGAAGAGAGAGCGGGGCCTCCGAGGAGCGGGTACCCCTTGGTAAATTTGTGGAGGCAGAGCAGCAGAGAAAGAATTCCCCTTGCTAACTCGATTCGAAGTAGCAAACAAAGACCTTTTAAGTTGGAAGTGGATGACGTCACTACGGGGGGACACCCCCGAGGTTTGAGCCCTTGCCGGTACAAACCCTGGAGCGCGCACACGCGCCCTTACATCATCAGGAACATGGCAGATCCGCAGAGTCAGGCCAGCCTGGGGATTCTGGGAGAAGCAGCAAGGAGAAGCCGTGGCAGCATCTGTCCGTCAGACCTGAAGGGAGTCACCACAAAAGTAGAGAGGGTGGAGCGAGGGCAAGAACAGGCACGAATGCAACAGTTTATCTGTCTATAAGTGGAGGAGTAGCCTACTGATTGCAGCAGTGTGCTGTAAACCAGAGAAACCAGGATTCAAATCCCACTGCTGCTCCTTGTGACCTTAGGCAAGTCAATTAACCCTCCTTTATCTGAAGTACAAACTTAAAGTTTGATTTTAAAAGCCCTATACAAGCCAAAGCCAGGAGATATACGCATGTTTTGGGTTGGCACGCGCCGCACAGATTTTCAAAAACACGCGGGTACATACCAGGGATGTGCAGCAGGGACGGATATGTTCGATTCAGTATTCGTATTCATCGGGACCCAAATCCATTACATCTGTTTTCGGGGGACCCCGATTCATCCATTAGTTATGCATGGTATTAATTATGCATGGCATAAGTTTAAAAAAAACCCATCCCAATCCTTTAAATTTAATTAACTACACCTCTTACCCTCCTGACCCCCCCAAGACTTGCCAAAAGTCCCTGATGGTCCAATGGGGGTCCTGGAGCATTCTCCTGCACTCGGGTCATTGGCTGCCGGTATTCAAAATGGCGCCAGTAGCCTTTGCCCTTACTATGTCACAGGGGCTACCGGTGCCATTGGTCGGCCCCTGTCACATGGTAGGAGCAATGGACGGCTGGCACCATCTTGTGCTCCTACCATGTGACGGGAGCCAACCAATGACACCGGTAGCCCTTGTGACATAGTAGGGGCAAAGCCTATTGGCACCATTTTGAATACTGGCAGCCGACGGCCCGAGTGCAAGAGATCGCTCCAGGACCCCCGCTGGACTACCAGGGACTTTTGGCAAGTCTTGGGGGGGTCAGGAGGGTGGGGGTTTTATTTGTTAGTGATATGTTGCATTCATGGGGGTTTGCCATAAGTTTCGGAACCCCACGAATGCAACAAATAGGGACCTATACGTTGCGGATTGGGCATTCGTTCAAAACAAATGCACATCCCTAGCACATACATAGATCAAAACATTTAAAAAAGGGGCAGGCTGTGGGCATCGTCTGGGTGGAACATGGCGGGACATGTGCGTTCCTACTGCATAACTCTACATCTGCTATGGACTTTGTTTAAGTGTTAAAATAAAAAAAACCTAGGTTAGTCAGCAGGGTTTTAAGGGTCGTATGTTATAAAATGGCCGCTTCTCTGAATGTAAGCCGGCATACACATGTACATGTATGCCAGTGTGACTGTTTGAAAGTTACCTTCTTAGCTTGTAAGACCTCTGAGGATAGAGTCATATCTACAGTACCTGAATACCATGTGCAATTCTGGTCACCACATCTCAAAAAAGATATAGTTCACTGGAGAATGTATAGAGAAGGGTGACCAAAATGATAAAGGGGCATGGAATGGCTCCCCTATGAGGAAAAGCTATAGAGGTTAGGGCTCTTCAGCTTGGAGAAGAGACAGTTGAGGGGGGATATGTTAGAGGTCAATAAATTATGAAAGGTCTTGAATGGCTAAATGTGAAACAGTTATTTACTCTTTCTGATAGTTCAAGGACTAGGAGGCACTCCATTAAGTTAGCAAGTAGCACATTTATAACAAACTGGAGAAAATTATTTTTCACTCAATGCACAATCAAGCTCTGTTATTCATTGCCAGAGGATGTGGTTAAGACAACTAGTGTAGATCAGTTTTAAAAAAGTTTGGATAAGTTCCTGGAGGAGAAGTCCATAAACTGCTATTAATCAATAGGGAATAGCTTAGCCATTGCTTATTGCCAGCATTAGTAGCATGAGATCTATTTAATGTTTGGGTACTTGCCAGGTACTTGTAACTTGGATTGGCCACTGATAGAGACAGGATACTGGTCTGATGGACCCTTGGTCTGACCCAGTATGGCATATCTTGTGTTCTTGTCCACTTTGAGATGCCAAAAAGCAGAATATAAATCAAATTAATTTATATTTCTTAGCTGGAGAAGTAGAGCTTTTCAGACTTATCCAGCTTAATTAACCAAATAAGTAGTGCTTTTAAGGCTTAGTTGACATAATAGTGGCAAAGCTGCTACTTAGCCGGTTAAGTAAGAATTTTTTTCTGGCTAAGTGGCATGCAACTGCTCTGCGAGTGTATTTTTACTTCATATTTTAAAATTATACACAGAGAGATTTTACATGAGTAATTTATATGCATTTACCACCTCCCCCCCTTAAATCTGCTTTTATGCGTGTAGTCAGCAAATTTTCCAACATACACAAGTCAATGAAATTACAAATTTTATCATTTCCTCTACCAGTTTGTCCAGTCCATCTGTAGGTCATCAAGAAGAACCTCCTGGCTCTTCAGCCTGATCTCCCTCCAATTCACCCACATCACTCACCCACCCAATCAGTATTAGAGATGTGCATTTTAAACAAATGTGAAAAATGTGACAAATGAGGGCAATTTGTTTCATTCAGGAGCCCCAAAATGAATTGAGGACTGCCTGAATGAAACAAACCTTATTTGTTTAAAAAAAGTGCATCAGGTCTAGGCCTAGGCCCAGAGCCCAAAGCAGGAGCCAGGGCACGATGCCAAGGTGTCAGCCTAGGCCTGGGCTGATGCCAGGGCCTTGGTTGAGACCCAAACTCCCAAAAACTTCACTTACCTGATCCATCAGGTATCCAAGGAAAACATCAAGCCAGGTCCTGACACTGGAGCCTTGACCTGGCCCATGCCTGATGCCAGGGCCTGGCCCGGAGGCAGGTTACCAATGCCTGGGCCTCGGAATAGGCTAGGGCCTTGGCTTAGCCCTGATGCTAAGACCCGGGTCCCAATGCCAGTGGCTCAGTCCAGACCAAGGCCTAATGCCAGGATCTGGCCTGGAATCTGGGTCCTGATACCTGGGCCTCAGTCTAGGGTCAGGGTCAGGCCCAGGCCCGGAGCCCAGGCCTTGAAGCAGCAACTGCATTCTCTTCTTTCTTTTTTTCTTTGTAAAATGACATTTTTATGCATTTATCCCAGCAGATGGTGCCATTTTGATGTACGGGATTGCCATGCCCTCGGCCTATGAAAAGTCGAGGCTTAGGCCTGGCCTAGGCCTTGCAGGCATATCCCTACCAGACTGGGGAAGTGGGGATGGGAGGATCCTGGCCCCGCTATTTTTCTGGGTGGGAGGGATGGGTGGTGGGGATGGGAAGCCTTGGGAGGCGCCGTTTTCTTTTTTTGGTTTGTTATTTTTCTTTTTTTTTTTTAATATTTGATTTCTTTTTTTTTTATACAAATGAAAGAAATCAAGCATTCCACCAACCAAAATTCGTAGGAAAAAAGCTCCCGAAAACAAACCGGAAAAAAAAATTGAATTTTTTTATCCCGAGTCAGTATTTCACATTAAAGACATTTACTATCACTTATGCCAGACAAAGAGCAAGTGTAAATATTAGGGCTGTGCATTTGTTTGCAACGCATTGGCAATCTGCAACATATAGGTCCATATTCGTTGTATTCGTGGGTTCGCGAAACATATCGCGATCTCCCACGAATACAAACATATCATTAGTTTTATTCTTTTGGCTCACTCGCAGTGATTTCTTAGCAGCCGTTTGAAATAGGTGAACGCCATGTGGGTGTATCGATAGCAAAAAACCAGCTCTTTCCTGTGAGTCATAAGTGACCTCACAGCCCTGTCACAGAGTGGGTCAGACAGGTTGGCAAGGAGACCAGAATGCAACCTATCAGCACTAAGCATTTATCTAATGCAGCGAATCGCCGCTCTCATTCAGTGCTCTGTGATGCTGTTCCTGATGACCCAGCACTATATATAACTTAAGCACGCGGCATGCCACACACTTTCTTTGCAAGGGTGGTCTGGGGAGGTGGTCTGTGGAAGGTGTCTTCGCTCAGAGCTAGTCTAAGTGTCTCAAATCTGTATTCAATTGCTAGCTACATCGATAGAAAAAGATATTTGTTCGATTTGGCTGCAGTGCCAGCTACTAGCCCTGTTTTTTTTTACTGCAAATTTTTTTATTGATCTGAGACGGTCTCTCTGTGGCACTGAAAGAAAATGCTAGCACTAGCAGTAGCATTTTGCTGCTTATTTTACCCCCTGGGGTTGGTTGCAAGCAGCATTTGGGTGTTGTGGGTGGGAGATATATTCAATTTGTAGCTAGTTTGATAGAATTGCCATTGAAAGAGATATTTCATCGATTTTGCTGCTGTGCCAAGCCAGGCTTTTTTGTTAACTGGCATAACTGCAGGTTTTTTTTAATTGAAATCACTGTCTCTCTGTGCTCTTTTAATCCAAGAAGGCATTGCACTGGGCATCAGTAACAGTGGGCACTGGGTATTTTTGCAGATTCATGTATATTGGGACAGCGGTGGTCTCGGAAGGCAAATCCTCAGTGGGCCCGTTTTGTAGTTAGTTACAACTTTGTTGTGTACACATACATTACATTAGTGCACATCAAGGCACTATGCCTGTGGACAGCCAGTTTTGCAGACTCACGTATATTGAGACAGCGCTGTCTCTGAAGCCAAATCCCCAGTGGGCCTCTTTTGTAGTTACAAGCTTGGTATGTGCATATACATTACATTAGTGCACATCAAGGCACTGTGCCTATGGGCAGCCAGTTTAGCAGACTTATGTATATTGGGACAGGGTTGCACTCTGAAGCCAAATCCCCAGTGGGCCTCTTTTATAGTTACAAGCTTGGAGTGTGCTCATACATTATATTAGTGCACATCAAGGCACTGTGCCTGTGGGCAGCCAGTTTTGTAGACTCAAGTATATTGGGACAGCGGTGGTCTGTGAAGCCAAATCCCCAGTGGGCCTCTTTTGGAAATAATTCTTTTAATTGAAATCCCTAGTAGGCAGTGACATTAAATCCGTAATGTCAGGGAAAGCTAGACGTGGTCGGGTGATTGGGACTGGGAGAGGAGACACCTCAAAAGGGAGTGCCAGTCCCCCATTAAAGTTAAAAAGGGACCTATTCTAATCTAAAAATCTCTGGAGGGGCAGGCAGTTCCAACTGGAAATTAATGAAATCTAAACATGATGCATCACCACCACCACCTGTTTCTTTTTTTTTTATATTTAATCTTTATTAAATTTTTAAACATTTACATAAAGCATTATTATACACCTTATACCAGAAGGTGTAAACATTTATATTTCTTTAAGGAAGAAAGGGAGAATAATTAAATATTAAATCAAAGCAAAATTTTTATAAATCATTCTTTTCCATTGTCTTATCCCACAGCACTTGTTTCTGGCCCTGCACTTTTGGAGGTGAGGGAAGGGGAGGCTGAGTCATGCAAGAAAAAATGGCATCACCCAAAAGCAGCAGTGCGACAGCAGTCTCGACTTGGCATTGAAAATGTAGCGCAGGCACTGTTTGCTTCTGATTCCGATGAAGAATCATCTTGTGTGGGATTCTCATCATCAGAAATGGAAGACATAATAGCTGAAGAAGTTTTAGGAGGATTAGTTAATCCTGTCTTAGCCTCCACTTCAGTGCTGCAGGGGAGAGATGAAACTGATGATGAGGAGGAGAAAGAGCAGTCAGCGCAGGCACAGAGTGTGACTGATGCCCCCGGCATTGCTTCTCAGGGTGCACCCACTACTTCAGCTCCAATGACAGCATCCACCCTGAAGGCTATAGAGAAGGGATCACGAAAGACATCTGCGATCTGGAGCCACTTTAAAGTGACGGAGTACCCACATTTTCCTCGGTATAATTACTGTGGCAGGGCTATTAGTGGAGGCAAGCAAATGGGACATCTATCTAATTTTGGCATGATGCATCATATGAATAGGCAACACCAAACAACAGTACTGCCATCTGGGGATGGTGACAGTACCAGTGAGGGGACCCCTTTTTCCAGGCAGCGTAAAGTGGTTTAAAAAGAGCAGAGTTACCCCACGCCCTCAGCCCCTTCTAGCAGTCAGATGGCAGGCCAGCAGCCCCCTGCCATGTGGCAGAAGCGACAACCCACCATGGAGGAAATGGGATGGAGTGCGGTAATGCTATCCCAGGGTAGAAGGTAGGCAGCCTCAAAAGTTGTAACCAGGAGCATTGGGAAAATGATTGCCCTTGATGACCAGCCCTTGCAGATAGTGGAGAATGTGGGTTTCATGCATTTTCTGAAGGTCGTAGTTCCAAATTACAAAGTCCCCTCCAGAACCACATTTAGCAGAAAGGTCATCCAAAGCCTGTATAAGCAGTGTCACAGTCGCATCCAAGCGCTGCTAGCTAAGGCACAAGGGAGTGTGCATTTCACCTGTGATATCTGGACCACCATGAATGCTGCACACACTTACCTCTCCCTGACAGCACACTGGTGGGACCTGGCTGAGGCAGGGGCAGGGGAGGTAGGCTTTACTGCAGACCCACCTGATGGACCAGGCCCATACTGCAGCAAATATTCTAGCATGCATCAGACAGATGCTGGCGGGCTGGTAACTACACCAGCAAGACAGGAATCCTCAGGCAGGGTTTTTTGTCACAGACAATGGTGCAAACACTCTGCACCTGGTAGTGAAGTAAGCTCTGGGGCTGGAGTCCAATCACCAAGAGAATGAATACCTGCATACGTTAATACAAAAGTGCAGGAACATAGCAGCGCACTTTCACAGAAGTGTGAAGGCTGAGGAGGTTCTCAGACAAAAGCAGATTGATTTGGACATGCCTCACAAGCGTCTCATTCAAGAAATTGCCACCCGGTGGAATTCCACCTATATGATGCTTCAGAGTTTAGTGGAGCTGCAGACACCCCTTCATGAACTTTCTGGTTCAATGGACTTAAGTGTGCAGAATCCCCTAGGGCATCATGATTGGTTAGTCATGAGTCAGCTGGTAAAAATCCTGTAGCCCTTCAAAGATGTTACGGAGGAGCTGAGTTCCAGAAGTGCCACCTTGGCTGACATCATCCCTATAGGTAATTTCCTGGATGAAAATTTGGAGGGCTTTAAACAGGAAGAGGGAATGACAGCTGAGGTGCTGCATTGTCTGGACGTTTTGCAGCAGCAGGTGCAAGAGAGATTAAGGCCTTTAACAGAAGACCACACATACATGCTCGCCACAATCTGTGATCCCCGTGTGAAAGGAAAACACGCCCTATAGTCCAATTGTCTCTCATTTGTGAAGAACCTGCTGTTACTAAAAGTCCGTGAACAGGAGTGCCATAAGGCAGAGACATGTCAGGCATGAAGCAGAGGAGGAAACAGCAGGCACTTCAGAGAGTTGTGCTAGCCGAAGCAGGAGCAGCACTCTGTCAGTGACAGCTAGTACCTCTTCCTCCACTTCAGTACGCCAAAGGCATGTTGCCCATAAAGATTCATCTTTTGTGCTACGGGATAGAGAGAAAGCAGCTGGCCTGAGTGACTCTCAGCCTACCCAAGCAAAGGAGACACCAACACAACTGTCAGTGACACAGTATCTCTCAGAGCCCACAGAGGACATGCAGACAGATCCTCTGGCATATTGGGCACATAAGTCCACTGTCTGGCCACACCTAGCCAAAGTGGCTCAGCAATATCTGTCATGTCCAACAACCAGTGTGCCCAGTGAACATGTATTTTCAATGACAGGGGATATCATGAGCCCTCACCGCTCAAGGCTGGCACCAGAGTTGATGGAAATGCTAGTGGTTTTGAAAATAAACCTGCCTTTTGCTTGGGTTTCCAAATTTTCCCTGTGAATGGTAAGATGAATAAAATGCTGTGTCTGTCCATTCACTGTCCAGGCCATACATCCTTACTAGGGCCTGACTGGAAATGCTGTGCCTGTCAGTCCACTGTCCAGGCCGTACATCCCTACAAAGGCCTGACCTCAAACGCTCTGCCTGTCCGTCCACTGTCCAGACCGTACATCCCTACAAGGGCCTGACCTCAAATGCTGTGCCTCTCTGAGTTTAGTTCTGGTATTTCTAATTTCAGTTTCATGTATTTGTACATCACTTCTTTCCAGAATATTCTTTTCCTCTTTTGCAACATTTGGAATGTAAGAACATAAAACGCTGACTTCAGATGTTTGGAGCTTGCATAGTTCATATGCTCAATTGTTTTCCTGACCTTCATAATATGGGCCATGAAATCTTGCTTAGGTGCCAACAGTAATGCTTCTAGTACTATAGATAACTGGTGGTAGTTGCAATCTAGTTCATTCTCTCTCTTTCCATAGTTTACAGAGGCACTGTGTAAACCACAAAGTCAACATAGATTGATATTGTAGATTTGGACTTGAGTAGCGGTTTTCTTATTTCGGAGAGCTTGTCATGTTCCTTTGTCATCAGCTGAAGTGCATAAGTGCAGTTAATAGCTTCTGGGTATTCACAAATAATCTCCAGATCAGTTCTTGCTTCACAAATGGCAGTCTCTATTGCTCTAAAAGCATCTTCTTTGAATTATCTTTCAGAAATGAAAAAGATGTCATTTTCTTCTGGCAGTGAACCAGTTCAAGAAGAAGTGACAGATCAAACCACAACATACCTGCACAAAGGAAATCCTAGAATGCTGTGGCTGTCCGTCCAGGATTTATGTCCCTATGAGGGCTTGACCTTCGATTGCTGTGCCTGTCTGTGCAGGCCTTATGTCCCTAAAAGGGCTTGACCTCTATCCTCGATTGTTATGCCTGTCCGTCCAGGCCTTATATCCCTACATAGGCTTGACCTCTATCCTCGATTGCTGTGCCTGTCTGTGCAGGCCTTATGTCCCTAAAAGGGCTTGACCTCTATCCTCGATTGTTATGCCTGTCCGTCCAGGCCTTATATCCCTACATAGGCTTGACCTCTATCCTCGATTGCTGTGCCTGTCCATCCAGGCCTTATGTCCCTATGTGGGCTTGACCTCTATCCTCGAATGCTGTTCCTGTCTGTCCAGGATTTACGTCCCTAAAAGGGCTTGACCTCTATCCTAGATTGCTGTGCCTGTCCATCCAGGCCTTATGTCCCTATGTGGGCTTGACCTCGATTGCTGTGCATGTCTGTCCAGGCCTTATGTCTCTACATGAGCTTGACCTCTATCCTCGAATGCTGTGCCTGTCTGTCCAGGCTTTATGTCCCTAAAAGGGCTTGACCTCTATCCTCAATTGCTATGCCTGTCCGTCCAGGCCTTATGTACCTACATGGGCTTGACCTCTATACTCGATTGCTGTGCCTGTCTGTCCAGGCCTTATGTCCCTACGAGGGCTTGACCTCTATCCTCGATTGCTGTGCATGTCCATCCAGGCCTTATGTCCCTACGAGGGCTTGACCTCTATCCTCGATTGCTGTGCTTGTCTGTCCAGGCATTATGTCCCTACATGGGCTTGACCTCTATCCTGGATGGACATGAAGGCCTATGTGGATTTTTGTCCCACCTGCACTCATCAAAATCCCATGGTGGGATGACCTTGGGGACTGTTACATCCGCTGCCAGCCCCCAAAGAACCCTGGACCCACATATCTACCGACTTTGTGGTAGTTCTCCCCTCTTCAAGTGGCAACAGAATAATTTGGGTCGTCACCGACCGTTTCTCGAAGATGGCTCACTTCATCGCCCTCCTGGCGCTTCCATCCATTCCAGAGCTGGCAAAGCTGTTCACCTCCCACATTTTCCACCTCCATGTATTACCCCATCACATTGTCTCCGATCACAGAGCTCAATTTACTGCTAATTAAATACTGGCGATCCTTGTACTTCAAATTCAATATCAAGCTGGATTTCACCCCTGCCTACCACCCTCAGGCCAACAGCCAAGCGGAACGCACTAACCGCACACTGAAGACCTTATTGCGCTCCTTCGTGAACCTACAACAGGACAACTGGGCAGACCTCCTTCCCTGAGCAGAGTTTTCGCACAACTCTCACTCGAATTCCGCCACAGGGTCCTCACCCTTCCTCGCGGTATATGGGAAGCAACCGCTCCCTCCACTCCCAGTACCTCTGTCTGTTCCGTCTCCCGCTGCCCAGTTGACGGCAGAGGAACTTCAGTCCTTGTGGTCCCAAACAGAAGACCTAATTCGCAAAGCCGCTGAGAGAGCAAAGGTTGCCGCCAACTGACACAGACATCCTTCTCCCCCGCTCAAATCCGGAAACAAGGTATGGCTGAGTAACCACAATATTTGACTCCGGGTACCCTCCATGAGGCTAGCACCCCATTACATTGGTCCCTTCTCCATCCTGCGACAGATTACCCCAGTCACATACCAACTCCATTTTCCAGCATCGTTGAAAATCCACAACGTCTTCCATGTCTTCCTGCTTAAGCCAGTGGTTCTGTCTTGTCCAGCCCGGAAGTTGCCCGAACCGGAGAGGATCTCCTCAGAAGGAGACGAGATTTATCAGGTGAAGGAGATGCTAGATGTCCATCGCCGCCACAAGAGGTGGGAGTACTTGATTGCCTGAGAAGGATACGGGCCAGAAGAGAACTCTTGGGAACCCAGTTCCAATATCCTGGATAAAAGACTTCTTAGAGAATTCCACATTGCACACCCAAAGAAGCCCAGGCCCCGAGGAGGAGGGCTTAAAGGAAGGGGTACTGTTATGGCAGCCGGCTGCGGGATGCTGCAGCTGACCACACTCACCCGGTGGGCAGGTCCCGGCCTCTGCCAACACTCCGCTGATCCCGGGGCCTTCTCCTCACTGCAGCAAAGGGCGCTCCCCACCGCAATGTGCAGCCAGCTGCATCATCCTAGGCACGCAGCTCCTCCCCTTTCATAAAGGGGCCGCACCGGAAGACCTTCCCATGGGACCTGGATGCGCTAGACCCCGCTGGTCCTGCTGCCCCAGCATTGCCTCAGCAACAGACCTCGCTCCTTTTGGGCTACTAAGTTGCTCCGGGTCTTCCAGCCTCCGTGCCTTCCCGTTCCTGGTTCCTGTGTATCCGTCCTGCCCTGCTCCTCCATCCCTTTGGCTTGCTTCTTTGGTACCTGACACGGCTCGTTCTTGGATTCCACTTCTGCCTGCCGCCTGCCCCGACCAACTGCCTGTTCTCCGTTCTGCTGTCCGCTGGCTGCCTCAACCATTGGCCTGTCCTTGGATTCCACTTTGCCTGCTGCCTGCCCGACCAGCTGCCCATCTTGGATTCTGCTCTCATCGCCAGCCCTGACTCTTGGACCGCCTGACCTGCCTGTGCCTCGCTCCACCAGACCAGCTTGCAGGAGACCTGCTCCTAAGTCCTGCCTGCCCCGGCACCCAAGGGCTCAACCTGCGGGGAATGAGAGCTTGTAAAGATGAAGGTCCAGTTGAGTCTCCATGTCCACCTAATAACGTCGAAGGCCTTTAGGGCGCCCCTATAGGCAGCACCAACCTCGCCCTCGGCCATAGGGTTCACATCTCGACATAACATGTTTATAGTGAATGACTGGGAGCTTAGGATCTGTCTTGTTAGTAAGCACCTCTGTAACATGTTTTACTCCTAGCTTGTATCTTAACATAACTGACAGTGCCATACCTAATCTTTCTGCGTAGCCGCGCGTATCTTCTAAAATCCTGGATCGGCGCGTGCAAGGCTGCCGATTTTGGGCAGCCGGCGCACGCCAAGCCGCACAGCCTGCCTCCGTTCCCTCCGAGGGAAATCGGAGCGGCCTCGGAGGGAACTCTCTTTCGCCCTCCCCTCACCTTCCCCTCCCTTCCTCTACCTAACCCACCCCCCCGGCCCTATCTAAACCCCCCCACCTTTATCCATGGATTTACGCCTCCCAGAGGGAGACATAAATCCACGCGCACCGACCCGGGGGCGGTTCCGGAGGGCATGGCCACGCCCCCGGAACGCCCCCGGGCCGGCGCCATGCCCCAGGCCCGCCCCCCAAACGCCATGCCACGCCCCCCAAACGCGGCATCACTCGGCGACGCCCCCGACGCGCCCCCGACACGCCCCTTTTCAGAAACCCCGGGACTTATGCGAGTCCCGGGGTTCTGCGCGCGCCGGCGGCCTATGGAAAATAGGCGCGCCGGCGCGCAAGGCCCTGCTCGCGTAAATCCGGGCGGATTTACGCGAGCAGGGCTTTTAAAATTCGCCCGATAGCTGTTGCAGTCGGATTATGCAGGCGAGGTAGTGGACCCTTGGGCCGGCCCACCTAGGATGACAGGGTAGGCCGGGAGGCGGAGCCACAGGCTGGCGGTATTCACCCGGGAACCAGGAACCCCCCAGGAGGAGCCCGTAGGGTCCTGGAACCTTGGGACTTGGGGAATAGGCTCAATGTCCAGTGGCAGGAAAGGCCTAGGCCGGGAGTGTAGTATCGGAAGTCCAATAGTATAAGATAGTCCGTGGACCGGCTGCACAGGCCGAGGACCAGCTGATGACAGGACAGTGGGCGGCAGCGGAACTGTAGCTAACCGGATACTGAAGCAGAGTCTGTAGCAAGCTGTGGACTGAAGCAGACTGTAGGCTGGAATGGAGTCTATAGCAGGCTGTGGACTGAAGCAGGCTGTAGACTGGAATGGAGTCTGTAGCAGGCTGAAGCAAAGTCAGGAACGAACCAAGGTCTGAGGCAGGCGGCAGGCTGAAGCGAAGTCAGGAACGAACCAAGGTCTGAGGCAGGTGGCAGGCTGAAGCGAAGTCAAAGGCAGTCCAAAGGTCAAGTCAGGAATGAGGAACAGACGAAGCGCAACTCAGAACTACTAGGCAGTAGTGAACCTCGTTGCAAGGCAAGGAGAAGGAGTCCGGACGCCGGTTATATCGGGCTTAGGGCGTGACGTCATCAGCGCAGGCGGGGCCCAACTTCCGGGAGCTGTGCGCACAAAGTGGGCGTCCTTGCGCGCGCGCGAGGCAGCGGGGAGACGGGCAAGCAATGGCAGCCGCCACGTGGAGCAGGCAGCGCCACCGGGGTCCCAGCCACGCGGAATGCAGCTTTTCCAGCAGCGGAGGTAGGCACTGTTCAGACCTAGCGAAGGGGAAGCGGCAGAGACCGCAACAATAGCTGAAAAAGCTGGGAGATAAGCACATATATCTTAATAATTACTGGTTTAATAGCAGAGGTTTCCTGGAAGTGCATTATAGGAGTAATATCTATTGTATGGGAGGAGTTTTCTCCAAGAGCATGGGTAAGTTACTGTAGGACACAAGATGCAATTCTCCATGGCCCATGGTTGGAATCTGCATGGCAAATTGATATAGCATAAGTACTTTTAAATAGTCATTGGCAGAATGGACTTTCTGTGCTAATTTTTCCTTTTATTGCTGATGCAAAGCAAATGATTTGCATCAAATAAGGGTTATAATGGTGTCAGCAGGCTGTGAAGTAACATTTACTAGCTGTCTGAGTGATAGAGATGTGCAGAAGAAAAAAATTCATTTTGGTTTGTTGGGATCCAAATTCATTTCATTAGTTTCAAAATGAAAAACAAATATTTATTTGTTTCATTAGTTTATTCATTTGCCATTAAAAGAAATGGGTGTCTATTTTGGGTTCCAGAATTCTAATGAAAATTGTGGGAAGAAATCATCAGAAAGGGGAAAGAACTTCCAGATACTTAGACTGTGGAAAAGTGGCACCAAAAGTGGCATAAATAGAATAAGGATCTGCAAAGGGATACCAGCATTGTCAGGAATTCTCCAAAGCACTGTAAGAGGAGAAAAAAAGTAACAAGAGGAGGAAGAAATACCCCAAGTGCAAAAGGAGGAAACCATCAATAGTGACATGAACACTTGATGGCATCATGAGAGGCACAGTGATACCAAATGTGGCATCAGCACCCTAAAGTACCATGAAGGAGGATCAAAACAGAAAACAGAAAGGGCCAGATTTTAAAAGGGTTACGCGTATAAGGTACGCGTGTAACCCTTTTAGAACGCCCCTGCGTGCGCCTAGCCTATTTTGCATAGCCTCGGCGACGCGTGCAAGCCCTGGGATGCGCGTAAGTCGGCTCGGGGGCGTGTGAGCGGTCCGGGGGTGTGGCCGAGTGCCCCGACACAGCGGCCTGTGTCGGGGCCTGCTGTGCCAGCAGACAGCCAGTGCACGTAAGTTACTACTGCCCGGAGGCAGGCGTAACTTTTCGAATAAAGGTGGGGGGGGGGGGGGTAGGGAGGGGAAGGGAGGGGAAGGTGCGGGGGGGGGGGGGGGGAAGGAAAGTTCCCTCCGAGGCCGCTCCGATTTTGGAGTGGCCTCGGAGGGAACGGTAGCGCGCACAGGTCTCGGCGCGCGCAAGGTGCACAAATGTGCACCCCCTTGTGCACGACGACCCCGGATTTTATAAGATACGCGTGGCTAAGCGCGTATCTTATAAAATCCAGCGTACTTTTCTTTGCGCCTGGTGCACGAACAAAAGTACGCGCGCGCGTAGATTTATAAAATCTACCCCAAAATGTGACAGGAAAAATCCCAAGGTATTTCATTTCATTTAAAAGAGGACCAAGAATCAGAAAGAGTGTTATCAAGATTTCAAAAGCAGATGAAAGGTACACAGCAGCACCGCAGATTGGCAAGAAGATCTTGAGGTAAAAGAGCAGGCGTATGCCAGGAAGGTATAGTGGCAGAAGTAAGTTAAGAACCACAAGGTATAAACTCTGTGCATGGCAGTAAGGCTGAGTGGCACAAGAATCCAAAGGTGTAGAATGAGGGGCATAGCATTAAGGCAGCGTGGCAAGGGAGATGCCAGACATTCTGTTCATTATATTTCTTGACAACTGGATATTAACTGTGGTAATAATATGACAGTTATATTAGATGATAAACCACGTTACCAAACAATGCCAAAAATTATTTTATGTATAACAACAGCCCTAATTCAGGAGCAAAATGTTTACACTGTATCGTGTTTCATTTTATTCACTTAAATGAGTATGGGATTTGTAACCCATTATGAAGTGAATTGCTCACCACCAGTGATTTGTAATCATCGGGTTGTCGAGTTAGAGTTCTTTTTTTTGGGCAAGAAAATAAACTGTGGCAATGCTGTTTTTTCTTTCAATTTTTTTCAACAAATGTTCACAGAAACAAAAATGAGAAGCCACTTATCGTTATGTTGAATCACAGCGGCACTTGAACTCCTGTGCCCTGTCTGGAACGCTCGACTGTGAACAGCAGCATTTGAACTTAGAGCTGCTTGGTCAACAATGCCCGACACAACGTGTTTTTCATTGAAAGAACTTCATCAGGGGCTCGGGCTTCAACTGTTACTATAAAATGAAAAATTATAATTAGACAAAGATAACCTTAAAATTTAAACAAAGTCTTTTCAATACATACGTGTTTCTCTGTGGGTGGAACTCCTTTCAACGTCTTGGCATATTTCACGAATGGAGCCGTCATAAACGCAAACTCGGGGAGGTATTTAAACTGTTGACTGACTGAAAAATGAGCCAATGAAGGCTCATGAAATGTTTGATGGCAACCAATGGATGATTCAGAAAACCGTCCTATTAAATTAGTGACATCCATTCAATGGTGACATTCATTCCTTTGGGTTGTTCTGTTGCCAATTTAAAGATCCAGCGCTGTTCTTTATAGTTTAATAAAGAGCATGTATCTCCACCTCGTGGGGATGGTGAAATATGATCGATCACTGTCCAGCTTAAATTTGAAAAATCATGTCCGGCTGTTAAGCAATGTTGTACAATAGGGGCCTCCATATTTTTTGTATTTAGGCGGCTCCGGTGTTCTCTTAGCCGAGTTCTATTGGGTCTGGATGTGCGTCCATCATACAATGAAGGACAATTGCATTGTATGATGTAAATTACATTCTGAGTATTACAATCTGAAGAAATTTTTTTTTAAAATGTTTCTTCAGTTACAGGGTATTGCCATAAATTTCCTTCAATAGTGGAACTGCACATATCACAGTGACCACAAGCTTTATGTCCAAAGATCTGTGTTGTTGTTCTCGGAACTGATGGCATGGCCCAAACAACAAAATCTTTGATATTTGAGCCCCTTTGAAAAAATATCAGGGGCAATTCAGAGAAAATGGAATGTAGCCGAAGAACATGCTAATGTTGTTGCACACTCTTGATGATGGCCGCCGATTGATCTGTATATTGTAGAACAAAGACGTCCCATTGCACTGTTTTCTTGGATTGGTATTCCAGTAGTGATTGTCTAGAAGAATACCTCGCTCTTTTGTAAGCTGTACGTATAGCTGAGAGTGGGTAACCTCTTTCTAAAAATCTTTTGGCCAGAATATATGACTGAAATCCTGATCGGACGAACAAATGCATCTTAGACGAAAGTATTGGCTAATGGGCAAACCGTCTTTAAATGCCTTGGGATGAAAACTGTGATATTGAAGTAGATTATTTTTCTCCGTTGCTTTCCGATATAATGATGTTTTAATTGTTCTGCTTTCTTTACTAATGGAAATATTCAAAAAAGAAATTTTGAAAAAATTATAATCAAATGTAAATTTCAAATCATTGTCAATCAAGTTAACCCATGAAAAAAATTACTGTAATTTATTTTCACTTGACTCCCAAAAGAACATCAGGTCGTCAATGTAACGGACCCAAAATGAAATTTTATCAAAAAAAGAAGATGTGTAATATATAATATAAGACATTCTGTTCAAGCATATAGACAACTGGAGAGGGGAATGCCTCTCTTTGTCAAAGTATGGCTGCACCTGGCTGATACACCAATCCAGAAGCATATGCTTGTGTCACAGAGTAAGCCATGTACAAAGTATTTTGTAACTGCGAATGGGCCATGAAATCAGTTACATTACATGGAATGGTACAGCAAGTGTGCAGAACAACAGATAGCCAGGGCAAGAGCAAGAGATGGCAAAAAGCTGAGTACCATAGAGGAAGAACAGTATTTAAAACCTGTGTTCACAAAGCAATGTATGGTTAGAACAAGGCAAAAAGTGGGCAAGTACTTAGGGAAGGGGATTTGGAAAGAACCTTGAACACAGCTGGAAAGTGGAGGAAGAACCCTAAAGTTTCAAGACCAATATGGAATGGCAGCGGCAGAAGAGGTGCTGGTATATCTTAAGAATTGGTATGATAGGAGCAGAGCAATACAGCGAGAAGGGTAGCCATAACACCCAAAAGGCATTTACCGGTTCTTGTACATGCACAAAGCAGTGGAACGAGCAGGCAGTGTAATATAGCAAGAATGGCTTGGCACAGTGGTGGCAGCAGTGTGTTGGTTAATACTTTTTAAAAACTAGAATGGTAGGAACAGAGCAAAGCAGTGAGAAGTGTAACTGTAACATCTCCCAAATGTGGTGTTTATCAGGTTAATGTAGCATTTGTAAAATACTTCTGCAGGCAGCAAATATAGCATTCTTAGGGTCTGCAAAGTTTATTTCAAATGATTAAGTATTCTAAGCCTTTCTAAGACTGTTTTGAAATGGGCAAGATATTCCAGCATGGTTAAAAAACTGCATTAAAATTTGAAAGCTGGTATGCATCTCCAGAAGCAGACATTACATTCTTCACTGTATGCAACATTCTAAGTAATATTCTAGAGGGGATTGAAAGTTATGTTTTTCTTTTTTGGAGGGTACTAAGATCTATAACAGAGTGAACAGGCCTGAAGAAGCAGAGAGAATGAAAAAAGATTGATGAAAGTTTGATGGGTGGTTGACGATTTGGCAGATATAATTCAATTCCCAGAACTGCAGAGACATGCCTCTATAGTGCAATAATCCAAAAGAGCTGTATGTGATAGGGGGAGGGAGAAATAATTATGTGCACTAACCAGGAGAAGGATCTTAGAGTAATAATGTATGGTGATTTGAAGATGGTGAAGCAATGTGACAAGGTGATAGGTAAGGCCAGATGGATGCTGGTCTACATAAAAAGAGGGATAACCGTAAGAAACAGGAGGTGAGAATACCTTTGTTCAGGACCATGTTAAGGCCATACCAGGATAGGATAGGGGTACAGTGCTGTGTTTAGTTCTAAAGACTGCAACTCAAAAAGGATAGAGATGGCAGTGGAAGGATCTAAGTGTATACCCTGAAGGAGATGAGGTGGAGAGGAGATATGAATAAAAAATGCACACAGAAAGTGATGAATGACGCACAAATTTAAAAACATTTCCAGGGAGGAAGACTCAGAACTATGGGCTATGACTTTGAACTAGCCACAGTGGTGCACTTGGGAACATAGAAGGATGAAACTGGAAATGTCAGGATGTTGTGGTTGGAACATGGCAGGCTCAAACTGGAAGTATCAGGCAACAGTGATTATGGTTATAGCATGTGGCATTATAAAATGTAAGTGACAGGTCACAAAGATTATCATTGGAACTGGATGTGTCGGTACACAGTGGTTATGGTTGGGGCATGGCATGCTGAAGTTGGAAGTGCCAGACCCCAATTAATGTGTTAAGAACAAAACAGGAAGATGCAGGCTAAGTCAGGCTACAGTGATTATGATTGGAGTATGGCATGCTGAAACTGGAAGAATTAGGCCCAAGGGTTTGTGGTTGGAACAAGACAGGCTGATGCAGAATATGCCAGGCAACAGTGGTTATAAATGGAGCATGACAAGCTGAAGCTGGAAGAGTCAGGCCACAATGGTTATGGTTGGAGCATGGCATGCTGAAGTTGAATGTGAGTGTACACAGTAGTTATGGTTGGAGCATGGCATGATGAAACTGGAGGTTTCAGGTTCCAGGGGTTGTGGTTTGTGTAAGACAGGTTGATGCAGGATATTTCAGGCCAGGAGCATGGCATACTAAAGCTGTAAGTGTCAGGCAACAGAGATTATGTTTGGAACATGGCATACTTAAGATTAAAGTGTCAGGCCAGTGGCTATGGTTGGAGCATGGCATGCTGAAACTGTATCAGGCCAAGGTGTTTATAGTTGGAGCAAATGATGCTGAAGCTGGAAGTGTCAGGCCATATTGTTATAGGTGGAGCATGGCATGCTGAAGCTAGAAGTGTAAGACCACAATGGTAATAGGTGGAGTATGGCAGACATAAGCTGGAAGTGTCAGGCCACATTGGCTATGGTTGGAGCATGCCATGCTGATGCTGGAAGTGTCAGGACACAGGGGTTTGTGGTTGGAGAAAGACAGGCTGATGGAGGATATGTCAGGCCACAGTAGTTATGGTTGGAGCAAGAAATGCTGAATCTGGTATTGTCAGGCCTCATGGTTGTAGTTGGAGCATGAATGCCGAAACTGGAAGTGTCAGGCCACAGTCATTATGGTAGGAGTAATGGATGGCCGGCACCATCTTTAAAAATGGTGCAGGCCATCCAGTGCTCCTACCATGTGTCAGGGGCCGGCCAATGGCATGGATACTCTGTCACATGGTAAGGGCAAAGTGCCATCGGTGCCATTTTTATTAGTGGCAGCCAATGGCCCGAGAGCAGAAGATCGCTCTCGGGACCCCCACTGGACCACCAGGTACTTGTAAAAAGTTTTTTTTTGGGGGGGGGGTGGTCGGGAAGGTGGGGGAAGCTAAGGGATCTGTTTTAAAGGGTCGGGTGCGTTTTTTGTTTATTGGCTTGGGCGCAGCCAATAAAAAAAAAACTGATCGGACCACATGAAAAAAATTTCACGATGTGAATCGGAACCGATTCCGGTTCCGATTCACATCTCTATTATTTTCCTTAGCATGTGTAAGTCATTAAATTTTGTAACATGCTAACGTGAAGGAAATTGCCACTTTGCCCAATCTATCTCTAGGTCATCAAGACCCTCCTGGTTCTTCAATCTGAACTTCCTCATTTATCCCAAGCCCTCATGCAGTCAGTATTTGGATATAAAGAATTGTATTCTCACTTATAACAGATAATTAGAAGGTGTAAATATATGCAGGTAACATACATATGTGCATCACTTTGGAAGGTTATAAAATACTTATTTGCATAAATGTTGGCCCCACCCCAGAATGCCCCTGGACCACCCCTTTTTTATACAAGCAAATTTGTTCAAGCACTATCACTTGCACATGTATGTTTGAGGTTTATAAAATAGACTATGTGAATATGTGCTATTTGCGTGCATCTGCTAACTGTTATTTATTTATTTAATGTCTCTTATATACCGATGTCCGTTCGCACATCGCATCGGTTCACAGTAAAACATGAACTTTATGGGCGAAGCCCTTACAAAGAACAGATAAATACAGTTAACTTTAGGGCGTAGCCCTTAACAAAACCAGGGAAGCAATACACTGGAGGGGGTATTGATTTACATACTATAACCTATATATATGTATATATATATATATATATATATATATATATATAAATAACTATAAACATAAAATTATAACAGTTTAAAGTACCAAAATCAGAGGCATATCGTAATCCATATTCAGGCCGAGTTCACAATTGTGGATTGGGGTTATCCATTTCAGAAGAAGTTTATGTGATGGGGGGTGACGTAGGGTAGGCTTGCTGGAAGAGCCAGGTCTTTAGTTTTTTTTTTAAAGTGGGTGTATATGTCTCCATGCGGATGTCATGAGGCAAGGAGTTCCAAATAGTGGGACCGGCTAGAGAGAAGGCTCTGCTTATGGTGGAGGAGAGTTTGAAAGCTTTAATGGGTTGGGAACGTAGCGTTCCTTGTAGAGCTGTGTTATATGTGCAACTCTTTGAAAATTCAGCCTTTAGAGTATGCATGTATTTTTAGTTTCATGCATACGTTTTACCCGGGGGAAGGGGTGATCCAGGGGGCATTACAGGGCAGGGTTCAGAAATGCATGTGGTATTTGTTATTTTGTAAGAGATACTGTATTATGCGTATATATTACTGAAATTATTTGTACACTTTTACATCTGCTAATTTATTCATGCAAGTGAAATCAGATGTGTCTATTATCTAGAGTTTTTGGGTGGTAGACCTGGGTTAACTGGTGGAGGTTCAGGGTGAAGTGCTAGAGTGTCTAAGTGAACTGGAGAACTGGTTGAACTGGTAGAGGTATTGGAAAACTGGTGATTCCAAGCACATGTAAGAGTATTTTCAAAACAGTACATGTACTTTTGGAATGGAAGATACAGGGTATTTTATAAACTGTGCAGTTCCCTCAGCACAGTTTATAAAATGCTATCATTATTCTTTTCATGTCTACTTACGTGCACAAATGTACCACTGGTTTGAAAGTTGGGCTTCCAGTAATCATTGCTGCTAGATTAAAGTACATTTAAATGGAATGTACAATCTGCAAGAAACTATCAATCACAAGCAGATTCACAAATGTAAACTTCTCAGTCTTTTGTGTACAAATTCTGACTATTTTATCTCTTTTAGGGATGTGCATTCGTTTCATTCATTTAATGCGTTTCATACGTTTCCCATTACATGTTAATTAGATGCGCATTCGTTTCATATGTTTCATACGTTTCATATTACATGCTTGTATAGGAAATGTATGAAACAGATGAAACGAATGCACATCCCTATTCTCTTTCCCACAAGTTACTTTCAATTCACACAAGGGGCAAATTACAACATTTGCAAGCACTCTGAGAAGAACAGACTGTTTTTACATTACTTTGTTCTTTGTGCTCTGGACACATTTGTAAAACATGACCCTGTGTATTTACTGCTTAAGATTAAGCAAAGGCAGCCTGACCTGGGTGATCTGGAATTAAATGTTGTCTTTAGCTTCTGCTTCTTCATCTTCAGACTGGAAGTGTAATTTCTAAGGGGTATCAGAAAAAAAAAAAAAGGTCTCCAGAAATAAGTTGTAGAATGCAGTTTATCTCTTGCATTATTTATTGATAGGACTTTTCTAGTTGTCCTTTGTATAACACTTACATCTTAGATGAGCACAAGTGAAAATATTTATCACCTTATATTTCTCCTTACAGGGCTGCTGTCCTCATAAAACAAAATTTCCAGGGTTGTGCACAGAAAAACAAAATATGGTGATTTTGGTGCACAATCATTTGCCATTTTCTCTTATTTCATTTGTTTTAGTTCCCAAGTTAATTCATTTATTTCATTGTCATTTAATTGGTTTCCATTAAAATCTATCTGGGAAGCAATGCATCCTATTTTGGACGCTAACACTGGGGTTTTCTATCCATGTTTAAGAAAACTTACAGACAGGCAATAGCAGCTAAGGGAACAGCAGTAGAAGAGCAGGGCAAAGAGGTACTAATAGTGGCAGGAACATCATAAGGCTCTGTGAGATGGTCAAAACAGCCCAAACACAGGTAACACAATAGGGGAAAAAGGCATCAATGACAGTGGCATGAACACCCCAAGACACCATGAGGAGCAAAGCATCTCAAACAAATGCCCCAAGGCATCATGAGAGAAACAAACCATCATCAACAGTAGCATGAACAACCCAAGGCACCATGGTAGCATGAACAACCCAAAGCAGCACCAATAGTGGCATGAACAGTTCAAAGCACCAGGAGAGGGGTAAAACAGCATCAGCTGTGGCAGGAACACCCTAGCACTCTGAGAAAAAGCAAAACAACCCAAACAGAGACATGAACACCCCAGTGCACTAAAAAATTGGCAATGAGCACCAACAAAAGTGGCATAAACACTCCAAAACATCATGAGAGGGGCATCGCGAACAGTAATCTGAAGCAAAAGGGAACTGACATGCAAATTGGTCACAAGACCTGGGTATAGGTGTAAAAGACTAATAAAACTATCTAGTAGCTGAAAGATGAAGAGCTTACTATCCTTGGACAGGGAGAAGCCAGAGGAAATCTCTGAAGGAGGTTCATAGCAATCCTGATGTGAAATTTGGTCCTTGGACCTGTGTACAGATGCAAAAGACTAATCAAAATGATTAGACTCATGGCTGAAGTACTTAAAGGATCTTGAAGAAATACAAATTTTTTCCACCGCAGATGATTCGAACCTGTCTAGTGCAGAGAAGAGAGCCTTGATCGAATTGACTAATAACCCTTCAATAGTTATTAAAAGCACCGCTAAGGGTGTCGCTATTGTTGTCATGAATGTTCAAATCTATAAAGAGGAGGTATTACGCCAACTGAGTGATGATGTGTATTATAGGCAGTTAGATGGGGATCCAACTGGAGGTTTGAAATTGATGATAGATTCCAAGCTGAAGGAAGCGTTCTTGAAATCATGAATTACATCTATGGAACGTAGGTTCCTGACAGTTGATTGTCCTAGAACTCCTGTCCTATATGTACTGCCTAAGATACACATGACTCTTCACAAACCACCGGGTAGACCTATTGTCTCCTCTAGGGGTTTTTACTAGAGCCCCTTTCAATTTTTGTGGATACATTTTTGGCACCCCTGGTAAGGGGTCTACCATCTTTTGTAAGAGATTCCTCTGACATGATTGTTCAACTAAATGCCTTGGCAGATGAAATATTTCCCTGTGAGAATTTTGCATTAGCGACTATAGATGTAGTTGCGTTATTATACAAATATACCACAGAATGATGCTAGTGACATTATCAGTAAGAACTTAAAAGAGGAGATGGTGGCTAATCGTACGCCAGTGGAATTTATTATGTCTCTAGCTAATATGGTATTATACAATAATTATTTTCTCTTTGATGGAGAATATTATTTACAGACTAAAGGAATAGTGATGGGGGCCACGATGGCCCCCAATGTGGCCAACCTGTATATGAGGAATTTTGAGGCGATTTGGTTGCCAGAGAATCCGTTTAAACTTCATATAAAATCATGGAAGTGTTTTATTGATGGTGTCCTGATCATTTGGCAAGGGGATGAAAGTGTTTTTGAGGAATTCATCCATTGGCTAAATACCCATGATTTAAATTTGAAGTTTACATCGACATTTAGTAGAGTGGGTATAGCCTATTTGGATATTTTCATTAAAGCACAGGAGAGGGGCTTTGAGTTTACATTGTTTCATAAGTCGACGGACAGAAACACTTTGCTCCGGTATGAAAGTTGCCACCCCCAGCATTTACGATCCAACTTGCCCTTTGGCCAGTTTTTGAGGCTAAGAAGGCTGTATTCTGATATGAATGATTATAAATCACGAGCTAAAGAAATGATGCAGGGTTTTCGACAGAGAGGGTATCCCATGATCATTTTGAAAAAAGCTTACAAAAGAGCCCAATGGGCTAATAGAGATTTGCTCTTGAGACCCTTAGCAGGCAAAATGCTGTGGAAGACAGAACGATTTGTGTATTACCCTACTCACCCCACATTTACCGGGTATAGAACAGTATTAAACAGCATTGGCATTTTCTAAGTTTACATCAGATTTTTAAAGACAATCCGCAGTTTGCGTTGAAAAGGGGCAGGAATATTAGGGTCAACATACTACATTCAGATTTTTCTGATGAAGTAACTATGTACATGATAGATGGTGACATTAGAAAGGGACATTATCCATGTAATAAATGTTCGGTCTGTGATCAGTCCTTTAGCGGTCAGGTTTTACCGTTCTTTAAAGGGGGTACATTTAAATTAAAAGGATATACTGATTGTTCTGCGTTGGGCGTCATTTAATGGGATTTGGTGTCCCTGTCCACTACTTTACATTGGAAAGACAAAATGATGTTTAAGGACAAGGATGATTGAACATAGGAGCTCTATAATGAGACAGCGGACAGAAGCGCCTTTGGTCCAACATTGTCTGGCAGTAGGGCATGAATTTACATACCTTAGGTTTGCAGTTATTGAAACACCAAAACCTTCATTATGGGATGGAGATTTTGATAATTTTCTTTTACAGAAAGAGCAAAAGTGGATATACTTTTTAAGACAGTTGGCCCAGGTGGTTTAAATAGGGAGATCGACTGGTCTGTGTTTTGAATAAAGTTATTCAATGTTGATTGAGTCCCTTTAAACATGATTGACAGTCTATACTTCCGGGGTGGTGAGTGGATTTAAGTAACTTTGGAGGAAGTGAAGGTGTTAGTTTTAACACTGTGGTGCCATTGTTGCTGTGAATTGAAACAATGGAGAAATTGGAAATAAAGAAAATAGAAACATCATCTCTAAAGATTTAAAGATTTATGGTTAACATAGTGAGTATTTACATTGGGTTGTGTATCACTCTGTGGGATGTGTTATGTGATGGGTTTTGGGTGAGGTGAGAATGTTTATAACAGTTTGTTTATTTTAGGATTAATATCTGAACAACTGAGGCGTCTTAAGGATTTGTCATTATGAGGTGTCCCCTGATGAAGGCTGGTTACAGCCGAAACATGGTCCATGTCGGGCAGTATTTGAAACGCTACAGTGGGAGCTAAGTATTTTTTATAGAGAATAATTGATAATAAAACAAAATAAAACATTTTTCTGGGTTTAGGGAAATTGGTTTTTAAATGGATTAAATAAACTTATGGGTGAGTTGTGAGAGACAACGTCAAATGATTACAGTGAAGTGCTGGAGAAACGGCTGATACTGTTTGTGGCCCATTGCATGGCGAGAGACAGTGGATTAAAAAAGATTTGCACTAAGTTCTGATGACATTGTTCTCTTGGTTTAGTATTAGTATAATGATGGTTTGACAATAACTAAGTTGTTTCCTCTCTGTGACTGTTCATTGATAATTTTGAGGAGATAGAGGCTTCTGGGTGGTGATAAAATTATACAAACCACAAAAAAAATAAAACCTAACTGTTCATGAGATAGTAAGCTGATAAAATAAGTGAAAGTTAAAACTTGGGAAAGAAGCCTGCATGCAGATGTTTCCTGAATTTAAAATATTATTTTTCCTGATGCAGAGCCAGAGGAAGGGAATTCTATAGAGATGTGCAGAAGGAAAAAATATGTTTCGATTCGGTTTTCCTTTCACAAGGACCCAAATTCATTGCATTCATTTCATAGGGGGAGGGGGGGGGGGAAACCAATTCATTGATTAGTTTTATTCATTTTCCGATTTTCCATTAAAGTCAAAATGGGAAGTATTTGCAGCCTATTTTTGGCTGCAGAATTGGAGTTTTCTTATCTATTCTGATGAAACTTCTGGGGAGCAATCATCAGAAAGAGAAAACAGCTCCAAGGTACTTAGACTGTGGCAAAGTGGCACCAAAGTGGCATGAATAGCTTAAGGCACTTTAAAGGGGCAGAGAGGACCAGGAGTGGCAAGAGTGCTTTAACAGGGGTGCAAAGCAGCAGCAAGAGTGTCAAAAACACACCACAGCTTCAAAAGAGAGCACCGATAACAGATGCATGAACCCTCAAAGGCAGCACGACAGGCAAAGTGGCAAGGCAAGTGGCATCAACATCCTACAGCACAATGAGGGGGGAACACAGCAAGCAGAAAGACTAGCACCAACACACTGAGGAACCATGATAGTGGCAAGAACATCACAAGGAGTTAAGTGACTCATCTAGTGTATGGCAGCAAGGCAGATTGGCAGAAAGCTGATAGGGACAAGACAGGCTGGCAGAATGGAGGTAGTCTGGTCCCTATGGTTTTGATAGGGGTAAGACAGGCTAGCCTCGGGGAGAGTTCCCTTTCCTTTGTGCAGGAAATGGCTCCCTAGAATGGATTCTTCCCTAGAGTGGTGTGTTTCTATTGGCATCTAGTGAGCTCTCGCTGGTCTTTTAAAATCTGGAGGAGTTAGCAGATATACAAATGAGAATTTTCAAGCCCGAGGCAGAGGAGGGTGCCATGTGAACAGCGGTTCAACATGAGTCAACAGGTACTAAGAAATAGGCTGGCCGGCTACCCCAGGGAGAGTTCCCTTTCCATTGAGCAGGAAAGGGCTCACAGGAATGGGTTGGTCCCTAGAGTGGAGCACGAGTCTTCAAAGTGAGGCAATGTGGAGGAGGGTGCCATGTAAACAGTGGTTCAACATGGGTCAACAGGTAGTAAGAAATAGGCCTGCTACACAGGGGAGAGTTCCCTTTCCTTTGAGCATGAAAGGGCTCCCTGGAATGGGTTGGCATCTAGAGTGGAGCATGAGTCTTCAAAGCATGGCGACGTAGAGCAGGGTGCCATGTGAACAGCGGTTCAACATGGGTCAACAGATACTAAGAGACAGGCTGGCCGGCTACCCTGGGGAGAGTTCCCTTTCCTTTCAGCAGGAAAGGGCTCCCCGGAATGGGTTGGCCCCTAGAGTGGAGCACGAGCCTTCAAAGTGTGGCGATGTGGAGGAAGTCTCACTGTGAACAGCGGTTCAACATGGGTCAACAGGTAAAGATAGGCTGGTACTGGCTACACTGGGGAGAGTTCTCTTTCCTTTGAGCAGGAAAGGGCTCCCTGGAAGGGTTTGGCCCCTAGAGTGGAGCATGAGCCTTCAAAGTGTGGTGACGTGGAGCAGGGTGCCATGTGAATAGTGGTTCAACATGGCTCAACAGGTAATAAGAGATAGGCTGGCTACACCCAGGGAGAGTTCCCTTTCCTTTGAACAGGAAAGGGCTCCTGGATGGACATACTAGCTGCGGTGTTTTCAATTAGAGTAATCAATGACCCTTAGGAACGCCTCTGAGGACCTGATGGGAGACTGAACACTCCCACGTCCCACGCGGGACCACACCTCTCAGTAAAAACGAACACCCCCCCCTGGTTGAAGAGAGAGAGCGGACGTGGGAGTGTTCAGTCTCCCATCAGGTCCTCAGAGGCGTTCCTAAGGGTCATTGATTACTCTAATTGAAAACACCGCAGCTAGTCTCGGTCTGATGTAGCGAATGGGTGGGTACCCGCGGTAAGTATAAAAAGCGCAGAGTAGGCGAGCGCGCCTCAGACACGGAAGGTAGGCGTCGTCCACGAGCAGAAGTATGGTCATCACAAAAGTAAGTGTTTTATAATGTGCAAATGGTATGTAGAAAAGGATGTTTGTTGAAATGGAATAGAGATGAGAATTAATTGTGTAATCTTCATAGTTGGAGACATAACAGCTACTGTGTACCTGGTTAGGACACAGCACTACCCCTCCCGTAGCCCCTGAAGCAGGCACGAACGTGACGAAACATGGCCCATGTCGGGCAAGCAGACGCAAACCCGTGAGAAGAAGTTGAGACGGATGCCTTGATAAGTATTTACATATAAGCAGCGGGTCGCCTCAGAAAACGGGGAGATAAGGGGTTTTTTAAGAAAATAGTTTAAGAAGAAGAAAAATTGAAAGAAAAATGGTTTCACAAAACTTGGATAATAAAGAATAATAGACGGGGCGAAAGAAAAGGACACCCACCAATTGGTTGTCCTTCAATAGAGCCACCGTACATAAGCAACACCATAGCACAAGTGTTCCCTTGTATTGGTGTATGTTGGAGAATTAATTACATCAGTAGCATGTGTTCTTCTTAGTGTTTGGGTAATTGCCAGGTTCTTGTGGCCTGGTTTTGGCCTCTGTTGGAAACAGGATGCTAGGCTTGATGGACCCTTGGTCTGACCCAGCATGGCAATTTCTTATGTTCTTATGTTCTTAGAGGTCCAGCATCTGGCTACACCTAGCAAGAGTGGCTCAGCACTATTTCTCTTGCCCACTGAGTGTCCACAACAAAAGAGTGTTTTCGATGACAGCGGACATCATGAGACCTTATCACTCAAAGCTGCCACCACAGTTCATAGATAAGTTAGTGTTCTTCAGAATAAATCTGCCTTTGCTTGGGTTTCCAAATTTGCCTTGTGAGTGGCAAGATGAATGAAAGCAATTTCAAGGTCTTCTAGCTGCTCTGCCTGTCTGTCTACCATGACTGAAACACACGCAATGGGGCTATATCCAGCATCCAACAACATCCAATGACTGACTGAATCTGCTTGCTGTGTCCTCAACACTGTCAGTTGGGCCACACTTCAGCAACCACACTGTTCCAACCTGCCAGTCCCAAGATTAAATTCCGAGGGCCAGAACACCTTGAATGCTGAATCCTGCTGTGTCGACAACACCATCCATTGGGCCATATTCCTACAAATACACAGTTATTATCTCCCAGACCCGAGATTATATTCTGAAGGCCAGAACGCCTCAAAGGCTGCATCCTGCTGTATCCCCAACGTTGTCAGTTAGGCCACGCTCCCATAAACACACTGCTGCTGTCTCCTAGGCCTGCGATTACTTTCTGAAGGCTAGAACACCTCGAATGCTGAGTCCTACTGTGTCCTCAGCATCATCATTTGGACCACACTACTGCAAACATACTCTTGCTATCTCCCAGACCTGAGATGCCATTCCAAGGACCAGTTCATTCTGAATGCTGAGTCCTACTATGTCTCCAACACCATCAGTCAGGCCATATTTTACAAATCCACTGCTCTGCCTCCCAGGACTGAGATATCATTCTGAGGGCCAGAACACATACAATACTGAGTCCTGCTGTGCCTCCAACACCATCAGTTGAGTAACACATATCCTACTTCCTTCTGTCATGTCTCCAGAAACATCTCTAGGGCCAACATGCACTGACACCTTCTACATGCCTTGGCCTTTTTGCCATCACTGGGACCAACATGCACTGACACCATTTGCCTGCCTTGCCTTGTTCACTAAGGGGTAGATTTTCAAACCGCGCGATTTGGCCTACTTTTGCTGGCGCATCAGGCGCAAGCAAAAGTACGCTGGATTTTAGTAGATACGCACGGAGCCGCGCGTATCCGCTAAAATCCGGGATCGGCGCGCGCAAAGCTATGGATTCTGTATAGCCGGCACGCGCCGAGCCGCGCAGCCTACCTCCGTTCCCTCCGAGGCCGCTCCGAAATCGGAGCGGCCTCGGAGGAAACTTTCTTTTGCCCTCCCCTCACCTTCCCCTCCCTTCCCCTACCTAACCCACCCGCCCGGCCCTGTCTAAACCCCATCCTTACCTTTGTCGGGGGATTTACGCCTCCCAGAGGGAGGCGTAAATCCCCGCGCGCCAGCAGGCCGCTAGCGCGCCGGGACGCAACCTGGGGGCGGGTACGGAGGGCGCGGCCACGCCCCTGGACCGCCCCGGGCCGTAACCATGCCCCCGGGCCCGCCCCCGACATGCCCCAAAACGGCGCAGCGCTCGGCCCCGCTGGCGCGCTGGCGCACGCCCCCTCCAAAAACCCCGGGACTTACGCGAGTCCCGGGGCTCTGCGCGCGCCGGTAGGCCTATGTAAAATAGGCTCACCGGCGCTCAGGGCCCTGCTCGCCTAAATCCGCCCGGTTTTGGGTGGATTTAGGCGAGCAGGGCTCTTAAAATCCGCCCCTAAATATCAAATAAATCCAGAAGTGTAATTTATTTTTTTTTATATTTAATCTTTATTGAGTTTTGTTAATTTCATGACATAACTCTGCCATTATACAATGTGAATGTCTACTTATACAATATTTGACCATATTAAATGAAAGCAATAATCACAACATGTAATAAATCAAATATAAAATATGTCTGAGCATTTTACATCATTTTCTCATAGACATCCTATTACTATGAAATAGCTGTAAATAAATTTTAAATTGAGCATAAACTAAATAATATGTTTAAATATATCTGGAACATTTACCCCATTTCTTGACATTTTTCAAATACCTTTATTCAGAAGTCATTTTCCCCAATAAATTCTTAGCCTCCAAGAACTTTTTTAAGTCAGAAGGTTCAAAATAGATATAACTTTTGTTCTTTAATTTTAACATACATTTACAGGGGTAGTAAACAGTCATTTGGGCTCCCACTTTATCAGCTAATTGTCTTAAGTCTAAAAATTCCTTTCTCCTACTTTGAGTAATTTTTGTTACATCAGGAAAGATCCAAAGTTGCTGATCATAATATTTTACAGCCCTATTTCTCAAAAATAATTTGAGCACCATATCCCTGTCAGAGGGAAAGATAAATCTGACAAGAACTGTCCCTCTCTTATAAACTATCTCTTCATTTGATGTTTCTAACAATTCAGTGATATTTAATGGCTTTAATTGTCCATCATGCTGTCTATCTTGTTCTCCCAGTCCCCTTTCAGGAAGAAAGTAAATTTTTGCCAATGGTGGTAAAGATTCTTTTGGTATTTTTAGTACCGTACCCATATATTGTTTAAATTGTTCCAGAACTGAGATCCCCTCTATTTGGGGAAAATTGATCACTCTTACGTTTAAATATCTCAGCTCGTTTTCAAATTTCTCCATCTTCTTTTGCCGTGTCAATTCTCCTTGTATTAACCCTGTTGTATTCTCTCCATTTGTATAACCTTCTGATCTAAGTCCTGCATCCGTGTCTTTTGTGTCTCATTCTGTTGTTCTATATTTAACATTCTTTTATTTACGTCTGTAACTACATTTGTGAAAGTAGTTATCGATTTTTCTAAAGTCATTATGGCTGACCAGACGTTATCAAGCGTTATTTTCACTGGTTTTTCAAATTTTTGGGTGGTAGTGAGCTCTGATTCCGAGGCTTTAGCACTATTCACAATTTTGTGTGTGTCAGAGCCTTCTCCTTTATCTTTTGTACAAGGCTCTACACCTCCTCTTTCTTGTAGAGCCTTTTCCCCTAGTGGTATCACATTTGAATCAAGAAAAATTGATGTGGATAAATTTTCACCAAGGGGAGGGTGAAGGAATATTCGGTGCTCACAGACTCAGATATAACTGAGGCAGGTGATGCCATTTTATGCACATTTGTGGACATCACAGCGCCTCCTTCAATGGGAGTAACTTCTGGGGCTGAGTTGAAGAAACTTTCAATTTTAGGCTGGGAAGGGGTCACTGGAGAGGATGTAACCATTACCTTCCTTAGCTTCCTCTTCCATTTGGTATGTGGCATTTCTCAATACCAGAAAAGAAATAAGTATAGGAAATACGAAAGTTGTTCAGCTCTGTCCAGTATCTTAAATTTTAGTTCCAGCCAATGGAGGTTTTAGAGAATTCCAGGCAAAGCCGCGCGCCCCTTAGGCGCACGCGGCTTGGGTGGCACACCGGCGTCGACTGCGTGCCACAGGGAGGGTCACTGGCTCGTCCCGATGACATCAGACCAGGAAGTCCCATTGCTCCGTCGGGCAAGCCACTCACCTCTCGGACCAGCCAAACAATTTTCAAGAGATTCCTTCTCCTCCACCTTGGGTTAAGTCGCATGGGGGGTCAGATTTTAAAGACCTCGCCGGCTCTGCCCCGATGACATCAGACCTGGAAGTCCCATTGCTCTGTCAGGCAAGCCACTCATACCCCTCGGACCAGCCAAACAATTTTCAAGAAATTCCTTCTCCTCCACCTCGGGTTAAGTTGCAGGGGGGGGGGGGGGCAGATTTTAAAGTCCTCACTGGCTCTGCCCCAATGACATCAGACCCGGAAGTCCCATTGCTCTGTCGGGCAAGCCACTCTTACCCCCTCGGACCAGCCAAACAATTTTCAAGAAATTCCTTCTCTTCCACCTCCAGAAGTGTAATTTATTTTTAAGGATAGTCATTCAAAAAATGTTAAAAAATTAAATTGTTTTATTATATCAGATTTCTTTATCACATACCTACATTGTGCCACAAAGTGAGATTTCCTTTGTGGATATTGACATTATCTTTTCACTTCTGGGTTTATTTGATATTTAGTATTGTTACAAGAATACCCTAATGGCATCTTTGGACTGGGAAAATACTTTTAGCTATTCCACTGAAAATGTTGGCAATATCATTCAGGAGTCCTCCTTCTTTTCTGGGGTATCATCTACTTCCTTCTCAAAACAGGATCTTCTCAGCAAACTTACAGCCCTACACAATCAGGCCATTCAAGCAGAACTTCATGGAGCAACATGATTGAATATGTCAAACAATAAATGATTCCTTGTGGCCTCCATATTAATAAGGAGCCATTAATGTTTACTGACAACAAAGAATTTCTTTCTAAATGGGTTGCTATTTTGAACACGTGTTCCTTGGACTTGATGCTCCTCATCATTAATCATATTAAACTTACTTTGAGGAGATCAAGGTTCAAATAGTTGCAGTAGAGGCAGACTACAAACTGAAAACATCATTGGATCAGTTTAATTCATCCATTGAGGAACTACAGCATAACATAGAAAAATTCAAAACCAATATTAAGAAGGCAAAGGTGTCTAAATTTTGCTGCGATGAGCAGGATTATGCATCATCCAAGGTTTATCCTTGGCTGCACCATTCATCAGAATCCCAAACTGGCAAATACAATAAAGTAACATTTGCTTCATCAGATGATTCATCCAGTGGGTCTGATGAAGATCCATCGAGTGGTCCACAAACTAAATCCAAGAATTTTTTAGGTCGAGGTCAACAATCCCACAGAGGGGGGTACTCACAAGGGAAGTTCCATAATTCAACACCCCAAGGGAAACACAGTGGCACAGACCTTTCACATAGTCACAGATGCCCATCAATCAGCCAAAATTAATTTATCTTCCTACTGTTTGACACATATGCAAGATAGGGTGCTAATTGAGAGTTGTCTTTTGTTCCTACAGTTGTACATGATCCTTTTGAAAGCTGGAATTTATTATATCTGCTTTTTGGCTTCAGATTAAGTTGTTTTTTTCTGAGTCCCAGAGTTCCACATTTGATTTTTCAATAGTTAGACCACGCTCTACATGGATCCCTCTAGGCTCTATCGACCCACATATACTTACTTTTCAAAATTTTGTCCTACATGATCTTGAAACATTGAACAATCATTCCCGCATACTTTCTTGAATTTGTCCTCGGAGGAAAACAGGGCATTGAAATCTTTGTCCTCCAAGAAAGAGATTATCATCAAGCCTGCTGATAAAGGAGGGGCAGTAGTCCTTATGAACACAGTGGATTACATACGGGGGATACATAATCAATTGGATGATGTGAAGCTCTACAGAAAATAGACACTGATCCTTCACCATTCTTTCAACAGAAGATCCTAGGGCTCTTACGGTTGGCTAGACAATCTGGATTTTTGACATTTAAAGAAATCTCATTTCTACAAATAGATTTCCCATGTATCCCAGTCATCTATGGTGTTCCCAAGATACATAAGACGTTGGTTGAACCACCTCTTAGACCAATTGTTTCTGCAAATGGGTCCCTTTTGGAACCTTTGGCCCAGTTTATTGACTCTTTTTTACAATCTTTTGTATGTCAGGCAACTTCTTATGTACAGGATACAGCACATATGCTTAGGAAGCTTTCAAACTGCAATGACTTTACACCATAGATTTTTTTAGTCACCCTGGATATTGAGGCATTATATACCAACATCTCTCAACAATCTGCATTACAGATTGTATCAGAGACCCTATCTAAACATGAATTTCCAGCACACGTTCATTCTGATTTTTTAATATCTTTGGCAGAATTGGTTCTATGTAATAACTTTTTTCAATTTGGTACAGATTTTTTTCATCAAATGTACGGGATAGCCATGGGGTCTCCCATGGGCCCTGATGTAGCCAATCTTTTATATACAAAATTCAGGATGAATCAGTATATACATCAACATATTTTCACCATATTAGACTATGGTCAAGATATATTGATGATATTTTTTTCATTTGGGATCATACAGAAGAATAACTTATTCTATTTTTATAGTGGTTAAACCAGCAAAATACAAATTTGAAATTCACCATCACATCTAACCAATTTAAACTATCATTTTTGGACAATTTGATTTGTAAAACAGGTACATCCATACATATGACCTTGTTCTGCAATAAAACAGATCGTAACAACTTGTTGCGGTTTGAAAGTTTCCAACCTAGGCCCTTTAAGAACGGTTTACCTGTGGGCCAATTTTTTCGCCTCAGACATCTTTGTTCCAAAGATGATGAAATCCGGGCACAGTCCACTGATTTGTTTTCTCGATTCCGAGCACAAGGGTATCCCAAAAAAATTATGAAAAGAGCTTTTACCAGTGCACGATTTTCTGATGAGGAGCAATTGTTGCAATATAAAACTAAACTTACCACACAATTGGTCTGTGTTTTGAAGTATTCTAATATGGCGGACAAAATAAAAAATATCATCAAAAAACATTGGCATGTTTTGAGTTGGCATCATATTTTTCAACAACTACCCTTATTTTCATATATAAAGGGTTCTAATATCAAACAGTGGTTGATTATAGCCCAAATACCTATTCCACAAGCCTCCCCCACAGATATTCGAGGACATACACCATGTTATAATTATGACTTTTGATCCACCACTATAGCTGGAATATGATGGCATTCACCCAATATGGACATTTTAGTTGTCAGACATCATAATACCAGCTGCAGATCTTGCAATGTCATCTATGTGATACAATGTCCCTGTCAGCAATTATATGGGAAAGACTTCGCAACCAAGCAAGATTTGCCTGATAGAACACAGGAGCCAGATCTCTACCAGGAAAAAACAGGCTCCCAAGGTGTCTCACTGTTTACAACAAAATCATCTTTTAAGATTTGTGATGGACAGTTATTGAGACCATTCCACTTTCACCTAGGGGAGGTGATATGAAGTCACAACTCAACTGCAGAGAAAACTTTTGGATTTTTAAGTTAGGATCTGTTTTTCCATCTGGGATGGATCATAAAATTGATTGGAATTTATTATAGACATCATGCATAGGTACATTATTAGATGGATCAAGCAGAAGGGAGTTTTTCTCTTATATTTCTCACATAAATTTCTCATATATATTTTTTCTTATACATTTTTCTTACATTTTAGTTCACTTTTTAAATAGTTATTTAAACAATTATTTACCCCTGTCCTTTTATTACTGTTTTTATTCAGGGGTTCTCATCTCTCTTTCCTTGGTCACTTAGCATTTTATAGTATTCTATTTTGCTAATATTTTTCAGTACTAAAACTAAAAATAAGATTTTCAGTTTTTTTGTTTTACAATCCATCTGTCCTGCTTTATTTGCTATGAACATTTCTCTCCAAGGGAGGCACGCCAGCGTCATTATTATGCAGCGCTCAATTTCACGCCATTTTTTTCTTTAAAATGCCGAGGTTCCTGTCTCCCTGCAGACAGCCCTAGTTTCTGCCAGCAGCACTGTTTTTATTCATATACGTTAGAAGCATTCCGCAACACTTCATGTCTTTACTTCTGAATTGATTCTTAATTATTTATGCAGTGTCTCCTGAGGTATAGAATTATTTAAAGCATTCCTTTTCTTTCTCTCTTTTTTGTTCTTGGTAACCAGTTTCCCAACGTTTCTCCTATTGTTACACTGCTGCTTTAAATAGCTTTGGTTTTTCACAACTAGTAAGTGATATTTGATTTCCTTTTTTTCTTTTTGTTTCACGCATTTCACATTTTTCTTTCTGGAACATTTGTTTTTGTTCGTACAGTAAGCTAGTGCACAGCGCTGTTTTCACTGCTCTGGGGCATTTTTTTTTTACCTTTTTTAATATCTTTGGTTTTTACTAGTCTCAAATGTTATGTCTTTTCACTCCACCCTTGTGGGCTTCCTTTGATTTTTATTTGGTCCTCCCTTTTAGAAGAAAATCATCTGGTATTTATAATCATAACATTTTATATGTGTTGCATATATTTTTTATTGTAATCGCATTGTTCCTCATAAATCTCTTGTTTACTCCAGTTTTTCCAAAGGTTTAATATCGCTTTTAAGATGTGTTTTTAGATAATTCAACTTATATCATATGCAATATGTTTCTTTATTTTTATTTTCACAGAATACTGGGTTACAGTGTTCTTCACTTGAACATTCACATTTCCCCTGAGGAAGGAAAGCAATGATCCTTTCTAAACATTGCAATGTTGGGCTAAAAAGAAAAGGGTTATCTCCTAATATTTTTGGTTTTCAAAAAAGGATGACTCTTTGAAGTTATATCTCTCGGTACCTTTTCATCACTTGAGCACACATAATAGCACACACAATCTAGTGCATATTATGTTCCCTAAATGTGTTTCAATTGTACACCATGACTGACTGATGATTATAATGGCTAGCACATAAGGAGCTTCCTCAATTATCCCTGTGTCTCAAAGGTGTCTATAAAGCAGCATTCCATGTGCTGGTACCTGTGCTAAAAGTATGATGGCCATTCAAAAAAAAATTTAAAAATTAAATTGTTTTATTATATCAGATCTCTTTATCACACATCTACATTGCGCCACAAAGTGAAATTTCTATTGTGGAAATTGCCTTGTTTACTATCATACTGGGGCCAACATTCACTGCCACCATCTCCCTGCCTTTCCCTGTTTACTATCACATCAGGGTCTGACCAATCCTGCTGCCTCCTGTCACATTCCCAGCAGCAACATTGGGGCTTGACCAATCCTACTGCCTCCTGTCATGTCCCCAACAAGAACACTGGGGCTTCACTCCTCCTGCTTTCTCTTTATACATACCCAACAACAACACTGGGTCCCAACACTACAGAGGTCTGAAAGCACATACAGCAGCAGCCTTCCATTGCCATACCCCAACACCAACAGTTCAGGGGTCTGGCAGCACATCTAGCAGCCATCTTCCACTAACGTATGCCAACATCAACAGCACAAGGATCTGACAGCGCATCAAAGCAACAGCCTTCCACCTCCATCCCCCAACTCCACCAAGAGGTCTAATTCTGCCTGCCATGTTTCAAGCACCACCACTGGGGCGCATAACTCTACTGAGTTCCTTTGTCTGCTTAGCCCCAAACAACACTGCAGGGTCATGACTCCACTGAGTTCCTCTGCTTCCTTTCTCCAACACCATTACTGAGTCATCTCTCCACAAAATTCCTCTTCCTCTTTTTTGCCAAATGCCACCACTGAGGCACAACTCCATTGAGTTCGTCTGCCTCCTTTTCCCTAAACATCATCAATGAGCCAAGCCTACAGTGAGTTCCTCTGCATCCTTTTCCCCAAACACCACCACTGAGGCATGCCTCAGCTAAGTTTCTCTGTCTTCTTTTTCCTAAATGCCACCACAGAGGCATGACTCCACTGACTTCCTTTGCTTGCTTAACCCCAAATCAGCTGTTCCAACCATAACCACTGTGGCCTGACACTTCAAGCTGTAGCATGCCATGCTCCAACCATATCATGACAATCTTAGCAAGGCTCAGGATCTTAATAATACTATTAAATAAATTTGCAGTCTCCTAGAATGCTACAGTTTTTACGTGTAGAGGACCTTATTTTCCAAAAGCTACAGGAAACAGACAACACCACAACTTTGGGGATGTTACAGTTACTCTTTTCACTTTGTTGTCTGTCCCTACCATTCCAGTTCTTAAGATATACAAGGGATGTGCAGAAGGAAAATATTTGTTTCGATTCATTTTTCATTTCGCCGGGACCCAAATTTGTTGCATTAGTTTTCATAGGGGGAAAAACCCATTCATCAATTAGTTTTATTTGTTTTTCGTTTCCCATTAAAGTCAAAGGGGGAAGTATTTGCAGCCTATTTTTGGCTGCAGAATTGGGGTTTTCTTATCAATTCTGATGAAACTTCTGGGGAGCAATCATCAGAATGAGAAAAGAGCTCCAAGGTACTTAGACTGTGGCAAAGTGTCACCAAAGAGGCACGAATAGCCTAAGGCACTTTTAAGGGGCAAAGGGGAACCAGGAGTGGCAAGAGTGATTAACAGAGGTGCAAAGCAGCAGCGACAGTGTCAAAAACACACCAAAGCTTCAAAAGAGAGCACTGATAACAGTTGCATGAACCCTCGAAGGCAGCACAACAGGCAAAGTGGCAAGACAAGTGGCATCAATATCCTACAGCACAATGAAGGGGGAACATAGCAAGCAGAAAGAGTATCTGAAAAAACCACAAGGCGCAGATAAAGGGACAAAGCAGCAGTTAGACTAGCACTAACACACTGAGAACCATGATAGTGGCAAGAACACCACAAGGAGTAGAGTGAGTCATCTGGTGTATGGCAGCAAGGCAGAGTGGCAGAAATTTGATGTGGGCATGGCAGGCTGGCCCCAGGGAGAGTTCCCATCCTTTGTGCAGGAAAGGGCTCCCTAGAATGGGTTTGCCCTTAGAGTGGGGTGTTTCTGTTGGGCCTAGTGAGCTCTTGCTGGTCTTTTAAAATCTGGTAGACGTAGCAGATATACAAACGAGAATTTTGAAGGCCGAGGTGGAGGAGGTTTCCATGTGAACAGCGGTTCAACATGGGTCAGCGGTTGTTAAGAGATAGGCTGGCTACACCCAGGAAGAGTTCCCTTTCCTTTGCGCAGGAAAGGGCTCCCTGAAATGGGTTGGCCCCTAGAGTGGACCACGAGCCTTCAAAGCGTGGCGAGTCGATGTGGAGGAGGTTTCCATGTGAACAGCAGTTCTGGTTCAACATGGGTCAACGCGTACTAAGAGATAGGCTAGCTACACCCGGGGAGAGTTCCCTTTCCTTTGCGCAGGAAAGGGCTCCCTGAACTGGGTTGGCCCCAAATGTGTGGTGGTTCTGTTGGCATCTAGTGAATACCCAGAAGCTATTAACTGTACTTATGCACTTCAGCTGATGACAATGGAACTTGAAGAACTCTCAGAAATAAGAAAACTGCTACTCAAGTCCAAATCTACAATATCAACCTATGTTGACTTTGTACCCTACAGTGCCTCTGTAAACTATGGGAACACAGAGGATGAACTAGAGTACAACTACCACCAGTTTTCTACAGTACTAGAAACATTAATGTTGGCACCTAAGAAAGATTTAGGGAAAATGTCCCATATTAAGAAGATCATGAAAACTATTGAGCATATGAAATATCCAAGCTCCAAGCTGGACAGACAGCACAGCGTTTGAGGTAAGGCCCTTGTAGGGATGTATGGCCTGAACTGTGGACAGACTGGCACAGCATTTCAGGACAGGCCCTTGTAGGGACGTAAGGCATGGATGGAAAGCCACAGCATTGAGCTCAGGTCCTTTTAGGATGTGCGGCCTGGACAGGGAATGGACGGTCACAGCGTTGAGGTCAAGCCCTTGTAGGGTCATATGGCCTGGACGGACAGGAAGAGCATTTGAGGTCAGGTCCTTGTAGGGACGTAAGGCCTGGACAGTGGACAGACTGTCACAGTGTTTCAGGTCAGGCCCTTCTAGGGACGTAAGGCCTGGATGGACAGGCACAGCGTTTGAGGTCAAGCCCTTCTGGGACGTATGGTCTGGATGGACAGGCACAGCATTTGAGCTCAAGCCTTTGTAGGGACTTACGGCCTGGATGGACAGGTACAGAATTTGAGGTCAAGCCCTTGTAGTGACGTATGGCCTGTATGGGCAGGCACAGATTTGAGGTTAGGCCCTTGTAGGGACGTATGGCCTGGACAGTGGACAGGCACAGCGTTTGAGGTCAAGCCCTTCTGGGACATACGGTCTGGATAGACAGGCACAGCATTTGAGGTCAAGCCCTTGTGGGACGTAAGGCCTGGACGGACAGCCACAGCATTTGAGCTCAAGCCCTTGTAGGGACATATGGCTTGGACGGACAGGCACAGCATTTGAGGTCAGGCCCTTGTAGGGATGTATGGCCTGGACAGTGGACAGGCAAAGCATTTGAGGTCAATTCCCTGTAGGGATGTATGGCCTGGATGGACAGGTACAGCATTTGAGGTCAGGTTCTTGTAGGGACATACGTCCTGGACAGTGGACAGACTGGCACAGCATTTGAGGTCAGGCCCTTGTAGGGATGTATGGTCTAGATGGACAGGCACAGCATTTGAGGTCAAGCCCTTGTAGGGACGTAAGGCCTGGATGGAAAGGCACAGCATTTGAGCTCGGTCCTTTTAGGGATGTGCGGCCTAGACAGGGAATGGACGGTCACAGCGTTGAGGTCAGGCCCTTGTAGGGACATAAGGCCTGGTCATTCAGCCACAGTGTTTCATGTCAAGCCCTTGTAGGGATGTACGGCCTGGACAGTGGACAGACTGGCACAGCGTTTCAGATCAGGCTCTTGTAGGGATATAAGGCTTGGACGGACAGGCACAGCATTTGAGGTCAAGCCCTGGTAGGGACGTACGGCCTGGATAGACAGGCACAGCTTTTGAGATCAAGTCCTTGTAGGGACATAAGGCCTGGACAGACAGGCACAGCCTTTGAGGTCAAGTCCTTGTAGGGACGTACGCCTGGATGGGCAGGCACAGCATTTGAGGTCAGGCCCTTGTAGGGATGTATGGCCTGGAGGGTGTATAGACTGGCACAGCATTTCAGGTCAGACCCTTGTAGGGACATTAGGCCTGGATGGACAGGCACAGCATTTGAGGTCAAGTCCCTGTAGGGATGTATGGCCTGGATGGACAGGTACAGCGTTTGAGGTCAGGTTCTTGTAGGGACATACGTCCTGGACAGTGGACAGACTGGCACAGCATTTGAGGTTAGGCCCTTGTAGGGACGTAAGGCCTGGATGGAAAGGCACAGCATTTGAGCTCGGTCCTTTTAGGGATGTGCGGCCTAGACAGGGAATGGACGGTCACAGCGTTGAGGTCAGGCCCTTGTAGGGACATAAGGCCTGGTCATTCAGCCACAGTGTTTCATGTCAAGCCCTTGTAGGGATGTACGGCCTGGACAGTGGACAGACTGGCACAGCATTTCAGATCAGGCTCTTGTAGGGATATAAGGCTTGGACGGACAGGCACAGCATTTGAGGTCAAGCCCTGGTAGGGACGTACGGCCTGGATAGACAGGCACAGCTTTTGAGATCAAGTCCTTGTAGGGACATAAGGCCTGGACAGACAGGCACAGCCTTTGAGGTCAAGTCCTTGTAGGGACGTACGCCTGGATGGGCAGGCACAGCGTTTGAGGTCAGGCCCTTGTAGGGATGTATGGCCTGGAGGGTGTATAGACTGGCACAGCATTTCAGGTCAGACCCTTGTAGGGACATAAGGCCTGGATGGACAGGCACAGCATTTGAGGTCAAGCCCTTGTAAGGACGTACAGTCTAGACAGACAGGCACAGCATTTCAGGTCAGGCCCTTGTAGGGAAGTAAGGCCTGGATGGACAACCACAGCGTTTGAGGTGAAGCCCTTGTAGGGACATAAGGCCTGGACAGACAGGCACAGCATTTGAGGTCAGGCCCTTGTAGGGATGTACGGACAGTAGATGGACTGGCACAGCATTTGAGGTCAGGCCCTTGTAAATACCCAGAAGCTACTAACTGTACTTATGCACTTCAGCTGATGACAAAGGGACTTGAAGAGCTCTCAGAAATAAGAAAACCGCTACTCAAGTCCAAATCTACAATATTAACCTCTGTTGACTTTGTAGTTTACACAGTGCCTCTGTAAACTATGGGAACACAGAGGATGAACTAGAGTGTAACTACCACCAGTTTTCAATAGTACTAGAAACATTAAAGTTGGCACCTAAGAAAGATTTAGGGGACATGACCCATATTATGAAGGTCATGAAAACTATTGAGCATATGAAATATGCAAGCTCCAAACATCTTAAGTCAGCTTTTTATGTTCTTACATTCCAAATGTTGCAAAACAGGAAAAAGAATATTCTGTAAAGAAGTGATGCACAAATACATGAAACTGAAATTAGAAATACTAGAATTAAACTCAGACAGGCACAGTGTTTAAGGTCAGGGCCTTGTAGTGAAGTATGGGCTGAACAGTGGGCAGACAGGCACAGCATTTGTGGTCAGGCCCTTGTAGTAATGTAAGGGCTGGATGGACAGGCACAGCATTTGAGGTCAGGCCCTTGTAGTGACGTAAGGGCTGGACAGTGGACAGACAGGCACAGCATTTGAGGTCAGGCCATTTTAATGACGTAAGGGCTGGACAGTAGACAGACAGGCACAGCATTTAGGGTCAGGCCCTTGTAGCGACATAAGGGCTGGACAGACAGGCACAGTGTTTGAGGTCAGGCCCTTGTAGTGACGTAAGGGCTGGATGGAGAGGCACAGCAGTTGAGGTCAGGTATATGTGCTGATATTATCTGGGCATATGAGGCAGTTGGAGCAGCTGCAAGGCTTTAAATTGCTTTTATTCATCTTGCAATTCACAGGGAAAATTTGGAAACCCAAGCAAAGGCAAGTTTATTTTCAAAACCACTAGCATTTCCACCAACTCTGGTGCCAGCCTTGAGCGGTGAGGGCTCATGATATCCCCTGACATTGAAAATGCACGTTCACTGGGCACACTGGTTGGTGGGCATGACAGTTATCACTGAGCCACTTTGGCTAGTTGTGGCCAGACAATGGACTTGTGTGCCCAATATGCCAGCAGATCTGTCTGCATGTCTTCTATGGGCTCTGTGAGATACTGTTTCACTGACATTTGTGCTGGTGTCTCCTTTTCTTCGGTGGGCTGAGAGTCCTTCTTGCCAGCTGCTTTCGCTCTTGCCTGTTCCAGAACAGATGCTTGTTTATGGGCAACATTGCTTTGGTGTACTGAAGTGGAGCAGGAAATACTAGCGGCTCCTGCTTGGGCTAGCACTACTCTCTAAAGTGCCCGCTGTTTCCTCCTCTGCTTCATGCCTAATCTGCCTCTGCCTATGGCGCTCCTGTTCAAGGACTTTTACTAACAGCAGGTTTTTCACAAATGTGAGACATTCGGACTGTATGGCGAGTTTCCCTTTCACACGGGGATCACAGACTGTGGCGAGCATGTATGTGTGGTCTTTTGTTAAAGGTCTTAATCTCTTTTGCACCTGCTTCTGCAAAAAGTCCAGACAATGCAGCACCTCTGCTGTCATTCCCTCTTCCTGTTTAAAGCCCTCCAAATTTTCCTCCAGAAAATGAACTATAGGCATCATGCCAGCCAAGGTGGCACTTCTGGAACTCAGCTACTCTGAGGCATCCTTGAAGGGCTGCAGTAATTTTACCAGCAGACTCATGACTAACCAGTCATGATGCCCTAAGGGACTCTGCACTAGAGATGTGGTTCGTTTTTCGCCCGAGTTAGGAAATTCAACGAAATTTCCTAACTCGTTGTGGTTTCGGAGGTCTCGAAACCCGAAAAGAATTTTCCCCGACTTTCGGGGAAATTTCGTTTTTCAGGTTTGCATGGGGAGAGGGACACTTTTTTTTTTTTAAATTAAAACCCACCCCAAACATTTAAATAAACTATAATACAACACCCCCTCCCTGATCCCGATCCCTCCCCAAGACTTACTAAGTACATCCCTGGTGATCCAGCGGGGTCCCGGGTTCCATTTGCCCTCCGTGCCCGTGCTACTTGCAAGCCGTGCTCTTTAAAATGGTGCCGAATAGCCTCTGAACTACCATGTCACAGGGGCTACCGGCGCCATTGGTCAGCCCCTGTCACATGGCCATTGGCGCCATCTTGTGCTCCTGTCATGTGACTGGAGCTGACCAATGGCGCCGAAAGCCTCTGTGACATAGTATGGGCAAAGGCTATCGGCGCCATTTTGATTACTGGCAGCCGACAACGAAATCACTTTTGGATCCCCGCTGGACCCCCAGGGATTATTGGCAAGCCTTGGGGGGGTCAGGAGGGGGCTCTTGACCTCCCCAAGGCTTGCCAATAATCCCTGGGGGTCCAGCGGGGGTCCGAAAGCGATTTCGTTGTCGGCTGCCAGTAATCAAAATGGCGCCGATAGCCTTTGCCCATACTGTGTCACAGAGGCTTTCGGCGCCATTGGTCAGCTCCAGTCACATGACAGGAGCACAAGATGGCGCCAATGGCCATGTGACAGGGGCTGACCAATGGCGCCGGTAGCCCCTGTGACATGGTAGTTCAGAGGCTATTCGGCACCATTTTAAAGAGCACGGCTTGCAAGTAGCACGGGCACGGAGGGCAAATGGAACCCGGGACCCCGCTGGATCACCAGGGATGTACTTAGTAAGTCTTGGGGAGGGATCAGGATGGGGGGGGTAGTTTGTAATAGGGGTGTGCATTCGTTTTGAACTTAAATGTAAACGCAACTTTTTTTTTTTTTAACTTAAAAAAGTGATGAGGCGTAAACGATCGGATTTCCAACTTATTCAACATAGCTATGTTGAATATGTTGGAAATCGCAATTGTTGATCTAAATAAAATTTAAACCCCTCATCCTCCTTAATCCCCCCCCCCCCCCAAGACTTACCAAAACTCCCCAAGCTGGCCAAAAGTTCCGTGAGGGTCCGGGAGTGGACGCGCGGGGAATCACGTGACGTCTGCGTCACTCCGACATGACGCCGACGTCACGTGGTCCATCGCGGTTCCGCTCCCGGACCCCTCATTGGGCCCAAAAGGCACTTTTGGCCAGCTTGGGGGGGTCAGGAGGCCCCCCCAAGCTGGCCAAAAGTGCCCGCGGGGAATCACGTGACGCCACGTCACTCCGACGTGACCCCCACTCCTGACCCCCCCAAGCTGGCCAAAAGTGCCTTTTGGGCCCAACGAGGGTCCAGGAGCGGACCCGAGGGGAATCACGTGACGCCGCGTCACTCCGACGTGACGCCGACCTCACGTGCTCCTTGCAAAGGAGTTCAGAATGGCGTCCTGACCCCGCTGGACCACCAGGGAGTTTTGGTAAGTCTTGGGGGGGGGGGGGGATTAAGGCAGGTGAGGGGTTTAAATTTTTATTTGCACATATGGACATAGACTCAACTTATGGAATTCTCCATATGTCCATATTGACCGCAAATGACCCCCCCTTTCGACTTATGGACTTATGAACTTAAACTTTTGGTCTGCACATCCCTAGTTTGTAAACTTTGTATTTATGTAGAAAACTGATTTTAAATGCTTGGGGTGGGTTTTCTTTAAGCTTCCTTTGCCCTTTCATTTTTTTTGGCCCGGTTTCGGGTTTCCTCGTTTCGTTTTTCAAAAAAACGAAAAGAGAAAACCCGAAATTTACCACGAGGTATCCGAGTCAAAAAACGACCCGGCAGAAAAAAACGAAGCACATCTCTACTCTGCACACCTATCTCCATTTCTAGAGAAAGGTCATGAAGGGGTGTCTGCTGCTCCACTAACCTCTGCAGCATCATATAGGTGGAATTCCACCGGGTGCCAATGTCTTGAATGAGATGCTTGTGAGGCATCTCCAAATCAGTCTGCTTTTGTCGGAGAACATTCCCCGCCTTCACACTTCTGTGGAAGTGTGCTGCTGTGTTCCTGCACTTGTGTATTAATGTATGCAGGTATTCATTCTCTTGGTGCTTGGACTGCAACCCCAGACTGACCTCACTACCAGGTGCAGAGTGTTTGCAAAACATCAGATGTTCTGAAAGCCCCCATCGGATATTGCCTTTAACATGTTTGCACCATTATCTGTGACAAAGAACCCTGCCTGAAGATTCCTGTCTCGCTGGTGTAGCTAACAGGGTAAGGACTCTGCTGGATTAGGACCTGCTGGATTAGGACCCTACACTGAGCCAGAGAGTACCCACTTTGGGCTTGGGGAATCTTGAAGACATTTCTGACAAGTTTTCTTGTAGCTGTGAGTAACCATCTATCTGGTGGAGGAGTGGAATAAAATACTAGCCTGATTTTGCAACAGGGGAAAAGGAGGGAGAAATAACAAAGTTACTGGAGACCTTGTGTTACTATACCAAGAAACTATTTTTATAAGGGGAGTTTGTAAAGAGAGGATTAAAGTTTTCTTTGAACTGTGATTTCATTTAAATTGTACTTCTACCTACATCTACTTGACTGTCACTATGTTTAACGCTTAAGACTGAATTAAACTATCTTTTCTTTGGAGCAGAGTTAGAGACTGGAGAGAGTTTCATTTGGTTGGAGTGTTTTCGGCCAGGCACTGGCCCTGCAGGAAATCCTGCCCCCGGCTCTTGGCACTGGAGAACTGTTTCCCTACCTCAGGGTTGTGAATACCAAGCACCCCAAGACTAGGAAGGTGGCCTACACATAAGGGGGTGTTACATATCTTTATATATTTCTTATCTCAGTGGATATACATTTATTTAAAAGAACTATACCACTATGGCCACAAGTTACAAGTGGGAGCATACCAAAAGTAATACATAATTTAAACATTGAAAAAGTCCTCTGTTTTGTCATAACACACACAGTCAGAACATCGCTCCACCTTCATTTACTGCCCTTTCACATGTATTCCATAAAAACAAGGTACTCAGTTTTGGGAATTAACAGGCCTTAGCTTTATTAACACACACATCTAGCCCGAGCCATTTACAACATAAACCAGTGGTTATTAGAGATGACCTTTATTTTTCTGGGTCAGGTTGGGTTTCAGATCAGGCGCTTTGTGGGAAAACGAGTTTTCACACGGATCGTTTTTTGGGAAAAACGAAGCTGGAACTCAAACCCGAAACCGGAAAAACGAATCAAAAGAAAAGAATCCAAATTGGAAAAAAACCCATCCCCAACCCTTCAAATTTACTGTATTACAACCCCCCCCCCCCCCCACACACACACACACACACACACACACCATCCCGATTCCTCCCCAAGACTTACTAAAAGCCCTGGTGGTCCAGCGGGGTCCCGTGAGCGATCTCTTCCTCTGGGCCGTCGGGCTGTCGGGCCTGCTACGAATTAAAATGGTGCTGATGGCCCTTTCCCTTACATTGTCACAGGGGCTACCGGTGCCATTGGTCGGCCCCTGTCACATGGTAGGAGCAATGTATGGCTGGCGTCATCCATTGCCAAATTGCCTAGACTTGCCAAATTGCCTAATTCGTGATAAATGAATGCACATCTCTAGTGGTTATTCGCCACCCGCCAGCAAGATAACCGACTGCCGGCCACCTGGCCAAGTCCTATTTAGGAAGCATCCCACCACCTAAAAACCAGCCCCAGCCACCAGCCAGCAAGGAGCCAAACCCAGCAGAACCAATCATCCAACAGGTATTGCTCCAGCCAGATGATGCCCCAAAATGGCTACTCGTCGAGCCACCATCTAGCACTAATGAGTCTCAGGCAAACCGCCACAGACCCGGGAAGGCAAGCCTATCCCACGCTCCCCAAAGATGCGGCCATACATTCCCTGCTGAAAACCCATTCCAAGACCTCCTGAATGGAGTTGTTAAACAAGTCCCTGCCAATAAAAAACAAGTGAATTTCATCTGACCAAAAAAGGCTCTCTTGCACATCCCAAGACCACTCATGTTTTATGTGTACCCGCCCATAACTTTTATCCAGGAACCAATTTGCTGATTGGCCTTGAACTTACAGCATCCCCGATACATTGACCTATTTCCACAGGCCTTGGAATGATGTCCAACTAGCATATCAACACTCGCAGCATCCAGATCATCAGCATGGAAAGGTCCTTCCTAACCATGCAAATGAACTGTCGGCCTGATTACTTGTCCCAGTCATAGCCCCCCAAGTGCCCCACTAGCACGTCCGGATGAGGTTTAGAATTCAAAAGATGTCGCACCAGTGGAAGGAATTCTGCCCAGTGCATCCCTCGGCATCCAAGCCAACGAACGGCCACATCTTGAGCTGCTAGGCCTGTGAGGGCCATAGGGCTATTGACCTGCATGCCTGTGGGCCCAGATAATAAAAGAATGCCCGATGATCCATGCTTGACAACCATGGGACCTGACATCTACAAAACAAACAAAAGGCAGTTAGAATATATCATCCAAATCCCCAGCCCCAGGCCTAACATTTGCTTGGAAGGCATCAGACCTCCATTTCCCAATTTTCTGTATCACTTCTTCACCCAAGCCAGATCCCACAGCCGATGTGACAGTCCAATGCGAAATGAATGGGTCCAAAAATTTGCTGCCCCCAGTCCAATCCTGGCGAGCCCCGCCCTGAAAACAGTCTCAAACTGAAAGCGTGTTAAAAGGCGTAAGTCCTGGTGTACCAGAAAATGACATCCTCCTGCAGGGCGTTTAGCAAAATAAGAGTCTAAATTTGTTACTGGACAGGTAAGCAGTCCTGGCACAGCCCTTAAAACCAACTCAGCACCCCGCCCCGCCTGATCCATTTTTTATTTCAGGATCATCAGCCTCGCTATACATTTCATGACCCACACATGATGCAGTTGTAACCCTGTATCCTTTGCACCCCAACTAGCCCTGGACACTAATTCCCCAATACAAAATGCCCCAAAAAAGGTCAAAATGAAGGCCGTATGAAAAAGACAAGCTTCATATTCAGCGGAACAAACTGATGATGCCACATCCAATAAAGCCTCCAAAATATTGTGTGTGACTGGCCATCTGGTGCCATTTGTCACCTCCAAGCTCCTAGTCCATCCCATTAATAACTTATGCACCATGAAGCATCCCACTAGGTAACCCCAGCCATGTGCTCTCATAAAGAATGAAAAACCCGTAAACTGACGGGTGACATCTGCCTTAGAAGACCCAGCCCTGCCCGCATCTTGAATGAATTGAATTAACTCCACATCATGCACCGGTCCCCAGCACCAGCCTCTCCCCAGAAGAAAGTCTACCACCTTGGACGATCCGACCAGATAGCTTGACCAGATTGATGGCGCTAGTGATGCCCACAACTGCCCAGCCTTTGGGAACTGAACTTCCATAGGAAATCTAGCACGAAAGCTCCATAGTGGTCCGCCGAAGGGACTAGGGTCCTGAAAAGTGCCCACTTGAAACAAGAAACAGAATCGGTGAGTTTGTTAAACATACCTGGGGCATGTTGTGTCCAAGCTGTAACATTCAATCTCATGCAGCACAAAACAAATTCCTGTAGAAGCTCGGACACCAAAAGATATTTAGCTGCTCTCTTGTTAATCACTTTGACGACCCCCAAATTATTGCACGAGAATACTATTCTGTGATCGTGTAATCGATTGCCCCATACATGTAATGACACTACGATTGGGAATAGTTCCAGAAAGGCTATTTTTTTTATGACTCCACGTCGTATCCAATCATCTGGCCATGCGAATGCGTGCCATGCACCCTGAAAATATACTTCGAAGCCCTTGCCCCCAGAGGCATCGGAAAAAAGCTCCAAATCCTGACTGGACACCATTTCCTTCTGCCACAGACAGACCCCGTTAAAGTCTGCCAAAAAGGTTTTCCACATAATCAGATCCTCCTTCATACCCTTAGAAATCCTAATACGATAAGAAGGCTTAAGCACACCCGACATTGTGACGGACAACCTTCGCAAGAATACACTCCCCATGGGTATCACACGATAGGAAAATTTTAAACTCCAACCAACAACTGTAGCTGGTGCAACGATAACATATGGCATCAAGGGCCCCTTCCATTATTTCCTTCAACTTGTCAACCTTCTCTGCGGGTAATCTCTAGACCATACTCATCAAGTCCAAGTCAATACACAGAAAGGTCAACAACATACAAGGCCCCTCCATTTTATTACTATCAATCGGGACACCAAACTCACTAGTCATCATCAAAAAAACAGGACAGTGGCTCCCTGCACACCTTCAAGTCCTTTGGTCAAAGAAATAAAAAATCATCCAGATAGTACACTATGGCCTGGATTTATCAAAATGCACTAAATATCGCATGCAATATAAAAAGGGGTGTGTTTTATGGTAATAGGCAGTTTATTGCTAATACCTATGTGAAGTGCTAAGTTACCATAAATTGCGATAACTTTTTTGCACTTTGAGATAAGTGCCATGTTTACTATCAGGGCCACTGGGGGGGGGGGGGGGGGGAGAGAGAGAGAGAGAGAGAGAGAGAGTGAGACTTGCCATAATCCTCACACTAGATAGGTATTTATATCTCAATGGGAGGCCCACCGGCGCTACCTTTGCCCTCACTATGTCATACGGGCGACGGTCGCCCGTATGACATAGTGAGGGCAAAGGTAGCGCCGGCGCCATTTTGAAAATTGGCAATACGGCCCGCGTGCAGGAGGTCGCTCCCGGACCCCGCTGGACTTTGGCAAGTCTTGTGGGGGTCAGGAGGCCCCACCAAGCTGGCCAAAAGTCCCTGGGGGTCCAGCGGGGGTCCGGGGGCGATCTCCTGCACGCGTGACGTCGGGAGCCAGGAACCAAAATGGCACCAGCGCTACCTTTGCCCTGTCACATGATAAGGGCAAAGGGCCACCGGCGCCATTTCTCAACGCAGCCGTGGCCAGAGAGCTGGAGATCGCGTCGGGACCCCCCCCCCCACTGGACCCCAGGTAATTTAAAACATTTTGGGGGGGTTCGAGAGGGTGGGGGATTTGTTTTAAAGGTTCGGGGTGGGTTTTAGGGTTTTTTTTGGTGTGCCGGTTTTCCCGCGCCCTATTTAACGATACAATACAAATGCCCCTGACGATAAATCGGGGGCATTTGTATTGTATCGTGTACTCTAACGATTTTGGATGATTTTAAAATTTTGGACGATTTTAAAATTTTAAAATTATCTGACGATAATTTTAATCGTTCAAAAACGAGTCACATCCCTATTGCTCTCTTGTGAAGATGTGATGACCTTCGGAGTGAGGAAACTCACTCAAAGATGAGATTTGTGCAATGTTCTCTCAACCTAGCTTGATGTTACCCAGGTAGAAGTCTAGCTAGGTTGAGAGAACATTGCACAAATCTCATCTTTAAGTGAGTTTCCTCACTCTGAAGGTCATAAAATCTTCACAAGAGAGCACTGTTCTGTTTGTATGCCTCACTTTGAATGTCAAAGTAGCCCCTAACCCCTACACTAATACCTAAACTTCACCTCAAGTTACTAGGTGGGCCTCCAATAGAGATATAAATTTATAAACACCTATCTAGTGTGAGGGCATTATGGCTTCTCTCTCTCTCTCTCCCCTTCCCCCTCTCCCTTTTTTCTCTCTCTCCTTCACAACTACTAAAACCAGCATTTGAGAATACATCGCAATAAAGGCTTAACACTACTGAAAAAGCTGTAGTTATGGCTTTGCAAAACAGAGAATCCTGCCCTTAACGCCTCCTCTTTTTCTGATTTGCATCACACCACGCGTTAAGTGAAAACGCTATTTGATAAATGACCCTTTCTATTAAGTACTCCCAACCTCTGCTCCACCACCCAATGCACGAAAGAGCTAAACATCTCAAAGTAAGCACAAGAGATGGAACAGCCCATCGGTAAACACCTATTGAAGTAAAACTTCCCTAAAAACTGAAATCCTAATAAAGGAAAAGTATCCAGATGAATGGGAAGTAATCGAAAGGCTGATTCGATGTCAGCCTTGGCCATAAGGGCCCCCACTCCACACAGTGTAAGTATCCGCATCACCGAATGAAACGAGGCATAAGACAAGGAGCATAACTCACGCGGTACAAAATCATTGGTCGAGCTACCTGGAGGAAAGGACAAGTTATGGATAAGCCAGAACTTACCCGCCTCCTGTTTTGGGATCACCGCTAATGGAGATAAAATCATTTTCTGAAACGGACATAAGAACATGCCATACTGGGTCAGACCAAGGGTCCATCAAGCCCAGCATCCTGTTTCCAACAGTGGCCAATCCAGGCAATAAGACCCTGGCAAGTACCCAAAAACTACGTCTATTCCATAATAGTGGCTAATTTCTAAGTCAACTTAATTAATAGCAGGTAATGGACTTCTCCTCCAAGAACGTATCCAATCCTTTTTTAAACACAGCTATACTAACTGCACTAACCACATCCTCTGGCAACAAATTCCAGAGCTTAAATGTGCATTGAGTGCAAAAGAACTTTCTCTGATTAGTTTTAAATCTACCACATTTTAACTTCATGGAGTGCCCCTAGTCTTTCTATTATCCGAAAGAGTAAATAACTGATTCACATTAACCCGTTTAGACCTCTCATGATCTTAAAGACCTCTATCATATCCCCCCTCAGCCGTCTCTTCTCCAAGCTGAAAATTCCTAACCTCTTCAGTCTTTCCTCATAGGGGAGCTGTTCCATTCCCCTTATCATTTTGGTAGCCCTTCTCTGTACCTTCTCCATCGCAACTATATCTATTTTGAGATGCGGTGACCAGAATTGTACACAGTATTCAAGGTGCGGTCTCATCATGGAGCGATACAGAGGCATTATGACATTTTCCATTTTATTCACAATTCCCTTTCTAATAATTGCCAACATTCTGTTTCCTTTTTTGACTGCCGCAGCACACTGAACCGACGATTTCAATGTGTTATCCACTATAATGCCTAGATCTCTTTCTTGGGTGGTAGCTCCTAATATGAAACCTAACATTATGTAACTATAGCATGGGTTATTTTTCCCTATATGCATCACCTTGTGCTTATCCATATTAAATTTCATCTGCCATTTTGATGCCCAATTTTCCAGCCTCACAAGGTCTTCCTGCAATTTATCACAATCTGCTTGTGATTTAACTACTCTGAACAATTTTGTATCATCTGCAAATTTGATTATCTCACGCGTCGTATTTCTTTCCAGATCATTTATAAATATATTGAAAAGTAAAGGTCCCAATACAGATCCCTGAGGCACTCCACTGCCCACTCTCTTCCACTGAGAAAATTGTCCATTTAATCCTACTCTCTGTTTCCTGTCTTTTAACCAGTTTCTAATCCACGAAAGGACATCGCCACCTATCCCATGACTTTTTACTTTTCCTAGAAGCCTCTCATGAGGAACTTTGTCAAACGCACATTTAGCAGAAAGGTCATCCCCAGCCTTTACAAGCAGTGTCGCAGTCACATCCAAGTACTGCTAGCTAAGGCAGAGGGGAGTGTGCATTTCACCTGCGATATCTGGACCGCCATGAATGCTGCACACTCTTACCTCTCCCTGACAGCACACTGGTAGGACCTGGCTGAGGCAGAGGCAGGCAGCAACTGCTTGAAAGCTACATTCTCCACTATCTGCACGGGCTAGTCATCAAGGGCAATCATTTCCCCAATGCTCCTGGTTACAACTTTTTAGGCTGCCTGCCTCCTTCCCCGGGATAGCGTTACCGAACACCACCCCATTTCCTCCATGGTGGGTTGTTGCTACTGCCACATGTCAGGGGGTTGCTGGCCTACCACCTGACTGCTAGAAGGGGCTGAGGGCATTGGGTGACTCTTCTCCTTTTCAACCACTTTACGCTGCCTGGAAACTAATCCTCCTAAACCTTCTTCAGCTATTACTTCTTCAACTTCTGATGATGAGAATCCCACACAAGATGATTCTTCATCGGAATCAGAAGCAAACTGTGCTTGCACTACACTTTCAACGTGAAGTCGAGTCTGCTGTCGTACTGCTGCTTTGGGTCTCGCCCTTTTGTCTTGCATGACTCAGCCTCCTCTTGCCTCACCGCCAAAACTACAGGGTAAGGAACAGGTGGTGACGATGCATCATCATTAAATTTCAGATTTTATAGATGGAACTGCCTGCCCCTCCAGAGATTTTAGATTGGAACAGCTTTCTTTTTAACTTTAATGGGGGACTGGCACTGCGTTTTGAAGTGCCTCCTCTGCCAGTCCCAATCACTTGACCAGGTCTAGCTTTCCCTGACATTATGGATGTAATGTCACTGCCTACTAAGGATTTCAATTAAAATAATTATTTCTGAAAGGGGCTCTCTTGAGGATTTGGCTTCCAAGAGCACCATTGTCCCAATATATGTGAGTCTGCAAAACTGCCCACAGGTGCATGATGCATTGCCTTAATGTACACTACAACTGGGACCACTGTTTGTGCACACAGCAAACTTGTAACTACAAAAGAGGCCTACTGGGGATTTGGCATTCAAAGAGCACTGCTGTCCCAATATATGTGAGTCTGCAAAACTGCCCACAGATGCAGTGCAGTGCCTTGATGTCTTGTACACTTCAACTGAGACTGCTCTGTGTGCACAATTGCTAGTGATGATGCTTCTTGTTTGAAAATACCAACTCACACTATCTCCCACCCACACCCTGCCTGTGCCTGCAACTACCTACAGCAGGGGGGTAAGATAAGCAGCAAAATGCCATTGCTAGCAGCTTGTCTCAGTGAGAGAGACAGAACATCTGAGATCAATAAAAAAAAGTGCGATCAGAAAAAGCCTTGGCTGACTGGCACTTCAGCAATAACGAACAAATATCTTTTTCAATGGAAAATTCTATCAAAGTAGCTAGCAATTGAATACATATTTGAGACACTCAGACTAGCTCTGAGTAAAGCCATCATCCTGGGACCACCTCCCCGGTCCACCCCTGCAAAGAAAGTGTGGCATGCCACGTGCTTAAATTATAAATAGTGCAGCAGCATCAGGAACAGCGTCACAGAGCACTGAGTGAGGGCGGCGATTGGCTGCATTAGAAAAGTGCTTAGCTCTGATAGGTTGCATTCTCGTCTCCTTGCCAACCTGTCTGACCCACTCTATGACAGGGCTGTGAGGTCACTAATGACTCACAGGAAAGGGATGGTTTTTGCTGTGGATATTTGTTTTGTTTTATATTGTTTGCTCCTTGTTTTGTCTGTTTTGTTTGTTACATATTTTTGCCTTTGTATACTTCTGTTTAGTATTTGAATTTTTGTTCTGGGTTGCTTGTTTTTTTTTGCATCTGATTTTCAAGCAACAGATTTGAACATAAAAAAGAAAATGTTTAATACCTCACAAATCAGCCAAAATCACTAAGGCTGATTTGTGCTTAATTTGTTTGTTTTATTGGAAACTAAGGCGGTTTCCAATAAAACACACATAATAAGCAGTATAAAAAATATTAAAATACACTAACTAATTAATAAAATATACATGTACACATTACATACAACATATAATCACATGCCTACCAATCACCTATTCTCTGTTTTAATAATTTAACAGGGTAAAAGGAAATAGGCATATATCAATTCAGAAACTGATTCATATTATATTATTGGCATGAGAAATGTACATATGTTGCAAAAATATTATAGTAAATGAGTTAAAAGGGTAGGAAAAAAGGGACACAATTAGAAAAATGTCCTAAGTAAAATAAAGGTCCAAGTAAAGAAAAGAACATCCTCAGGGACATGTTTCTGGTTTTTTTGATAGCCCCTGTAGCAGAGTTGAGTAAGGAGAAATTTGGGCCAATCGTAGTTGTAAACATATATCCCAAAGCTGATGGTAGCTGTAGTCCCTGATTCTTCCTTTTGAAATCAGTGCTGCTGGGTCCATAATTCATCAGAAATGGGTCTTCTGAAAGCTTGGACTGGTCTGCAATCTCCCTCTTGAAACTGGGTACCATGGCTGTTATGGGATTGTCCCTGCTTTGGTGTCTTTTCTGGCCAGGTGGAAAGAAACCATATATTGTTGCACAAAGAGAAAGCAAAAAGCTATTAAACAGATTCAAGACTTCAGTAGAAAACATGAAAAAATACCATTCAGGTTGCCACAGAGTCAGCAACATTGAATTAAGAGCTTGTATGCCTATTTCTCTGTATAGAAAGTCTGAAAGCTGTGTCAGAAGGAAAGGGAGTGGCTGGAGCAGCCTCATGCCAGGAGATGTCTACATGATTTGTCTTTCCTACTTCCATCACAAGGCCCACTAATGCCCTGCCACTCTACAAGGCCCTGTCTCTGCTTAGAGCTTCGAGAACCCTCATATGCAGTAACTTCATCCTTGGCAACTCCCTGAGTCATGGGCAGTACTGTGATGAAGCACTACTTGTAATTCACTCACAAGGCAACTAATACATTCAAGAATGTGTTTCAACACCTACTCCTAAATCCCTTATCAGGAAATGTCATGGCCTCCCATGTAACAAAGACCCATAGACTTGTGGATGCATCATGGTTCTTGATGGCTTGGAATCTAGAACACACACCAATACATTGCTGAATGAGAAAGGTGACCAGCTCATTGGAGCCCTTCCAGCTGATTCTATTGGCCTCAGTGGCTGAAGCACCTGCTCCAGGTCCAGAGGCCTGATCTCTAGTAGCTATTAGCCAGGCAGTCCATAGGATGGGCGAGGAATTTCTTGGGATGCAAGTCAACCTCAGGAGGTGGAGGAGTAGAACACCTCTTCCAGGCTTATGAGGGCTTCACAGCTGGTCTTGGATTGATGTGTGACCACAACTCCCAGTCCCTTAGGCCAGTCAAGATCTTGCCTCCTGAAATGTATGGGCCCTTTTATTTTAGGTAATTAGTTTACTCCCTAGATATTCCCACCTCTTCCACCTTATTTTACTATTTGTATATAGTTTTAAAGTTGTAAATATTTTTATAAAGTTATTATTTTTTATTTATATATTTTTCTATAAAAAGTACAACAATGCTTAAACAGTGATAATCATGATGCTATTACAAACATCCCCTCCCATACACCATCCCTACAACAGCCATATGATAACAGGAGATGACTTTCCTCTGGCACAGCATATCTGCCTCTCATATATTTCACCATCATATTACAATATCTTCCATTCTTGTAAAGATGCCATACATATTCATGATTCTGTAATCTCAGACATTAAACAACATATTTCTGAATTTGGATGACATATTTAGAATATATTCATGCCAAATCTCAAGGAAGTCATCATATTTTCTTGTCTGGATGTCTTCTTTTTCACAAAAAAACGTTCAAAAACGAGTAACTTTTGCATGCATCCACTGTGTTAGAATTGTCTGCCTTGCCAATAGTAGTGCTTTCCATAGAAAGGCTTTTTGTATTTTATGTATCATAGGAAAGTTATCTCCAAAGACATCCAACAAACAGTTTTGAAGAAACTGAGAGTTGTATTTGAAAAATCCAACTTAAATGTTTAAAGAGATAATTCCAAAACCAGTTATTTTTGTACATGTCCAAAAACAGTGTATGCAATATATGTACCTTGAGATGTTGAACACTTGAGGCTGGATTTTAAAAGGCCTACATGTGTAAAACCGGGGTTTACACGCGTGGCCGGGTCCCTTTGAAAATTTGAGCGGTGCTCACAAGGCCTGGCCATGCGCATAAACCCCGGTACGTGCATAAGTGCCGGGCCTCTTCAAAGGGGCAAGTCAGGACAGTGCCATTATATGCTGTCTTGATGACTCATGTGCTGGCAACTGTCCGGCGAGCACAACTTACTTCAGCTCTGGCCTTGAAGTAAGTTGCAAAACCAAAAAAAAGGATAGATCGGTAGGGTTTAGGGGGTGGGGAGGAGAGGAGAGGATAAGAGGGAGGGAGTTTAGGTAGAGGGGTAGGGAAATTCCCTCCCTGTCCGCTCCTTAATTGGAGTCAATCATATAATACTGCCAGATTTAATCTGGGTTGCTTAGGTCATCAACCTTAAAATTGAGAACTGGTTAAAAAAAAAGGACTGTGCAAGTCGGAAAAAGAAAGAAGAGAATTGTCATGGATTAAGGAAGAAAAGAACCAAATTCCACTTTGTTAACACAAACACCAGCTGATAGCATGGCCCAAAATAGAGATGGAGGAATGGTGCCATAGAGGGGCTAACTTGGAAAGTTTCCAGGGAGGAGCCAAAGAGTGCTGAGAGCACTCAAACTGTATAAAAACCCAATGTGTTGAACATAAAACTGGAGTAGATTTAAGGAGACAAGAAGCAGATGCCAGGAGGACCCCTTCCAATGGAAAAGGAAAGAGAAGTGCTCTCTCAATTGACCGCCAATGTGGACTGTCAGATAGAGACAATGATTGCCCCAACCAATGATAACCTTGTTATAATGTAAATGCTTGGTGATAAATGTAAAAATCTGGAAAATTGACACCCCCCCTGACAATTATCAGCTTTACGTTTTGAGAAGGCGATACAAGGGGCCTTACCCACCACAAAAATTGAGAAAATGATCAGCTGGTTTGAAAAAGTCCCTGGAAAAAAAATGGGCAGCATGGAAAAAACAAAATTCAACCACGGGGCCAGCACCATTTTAAAAGTATCCAACCAGCCCCATTAAGTTAAATGGAGAGGTGATCACTGCAATATAGAGTCCCACATCAGCAAAATATACTTCAGCTTGAGAAATAGTATGAGAAAGAATATCATAAAAACATATACCCACATATTTAAGGCCTTGAATCGGCTTAGGGATGGAATAAACTAGGGATGTGAATCGTTTTTTAACGATTAAAATTATCGTCCGATAATTTTAATATCGTCTTAAATCGTTATAGAACACGATACAATAGAAATTCTAAAGATTTATCGTTAAAAATCGTTAAATCGTGTTAGTGCGCACTAACGGGAGTTAGTGCGCACTAACTCCGAGTTAGTGCGCACTAACTGAAAATGATACAAATTGACACTTTCCAGGTCAGTAAAGGTCAGTTAGGAATGAATATGTGTTCCTATTGGCTGGCTGCCCTCTTATCTATTGATGTTAACCAGGTTCCCACTGAGGTGATGGTTGGGGGGATGGGAAATGGAAATGGAAACTCAGGAACACTAACAGAAAATGATACAAATTATTGACACTATCCAGGTCAGTAAAGGTCAGTTAGGAATGAATATGTATTCCTATTGGCTGGCTGCCCTCTTATCTATTGATGTTACCAAGGTTCCAACTGAGGTGATGGTTGGGGGGATGGGAAATGAAAACTGTTGGTAGTTGACAAAAAAAGTAATGTGATCAGTCAATATGACTAGAACCTGTGCCCTATTCCTGATACCAGGGGTGTTGTGATCTTCCTGCACTCAGTGCCCTATCCCTGATACCAGTCTGAGACAGCTCCCTCCCTGCATTACTAGTGAGAGGCTGGCTTCACAGACAGGGGGGAGCTGCCTGACCCTCACTCCTGACTTCCCCCATGTCCCAGCTAGTGAATGGTGTGTGGGGGAGGGGGGGAGGATGGTGAAGTCTGAGACAGCTCCCTCCCTGCATTACTAGTGAGAGGCTGGCTTCACAGACAGGGGGGAGCTGCCTGACCCTCACTCCTGACTTCCTCCATGTCCCAGCTAGTGAATGGTGTATGGGTGAGGGGGGGGGGGGGGGAGGAGGGTGAAGTCTGAGACAGCTCCCTCCCTGCATTACTAGTGAGAGGCTGGCTTCACAGACAGGGGGGAGCTGCCTGACCCTCACTCCTGACTTCCCCCATGTCCCAGCTAGTGAATGGTGTGTGGGTGAGGGGGGAGGGAGGATGGTGAAGTCTGAGACAGCTCCCTCCCTGCATTACTAGTGAGAAGCTGGCTTCACAGACAGGGGGGAGCTGCCTGACCCTCACTCCTGACTTCCCCCATGTCCCAGCTAGTGAATGGTGTGTGGGTGAGGGGGGGGGGGGGAGGATGGTGAAGTCTGAGACAGCTCCCTCCCTGCATTACTAGTGAGAGGCTGGCTTCACAGACAGGGGGGAGCTGCCTGACCCTCACTCCTGACTTCCCCCATGTCCCAGCTAGTGAATGGTGTGTGGGCGAGGGGGGGGGGGGAGGATGGTGAAGTCTGAGACAGCTCCCTCCCTACATTACTAGTGAGAGGCTGGCTTCACAGACAGGGGGGAGCTGCCTGACCCTCACTCCTGACTTCCCCCATGTCCCAGCTAGTGAATGGTGTGTGGGTGAGGGGGGGGGGGAGGATGGTGAAGTCTGAGACAGCTCCCTCCCTGCATTACTAGTGAGAGGCTGGCTTCACAGACAGGGGGGAGCTGCCTGACCCTCACTCCTGACTTCCCCCATGTCCCAGCTAGTGAATGGTGTGTGGGGGAGGGGGGGAGGATGGTGAAGTCTGAGACAGCTCCCTCCCTGCATTACTAGTGAGAGGCTGGCTTCACAGACAGGGGGGAGCTGCCTGACCCTCACTCCTCCGGGGTATTGTGATCTTCCTGCACACAGTCCCCTATCCCTGATACCAGGGGTGTTGTGATCTTCCTGCATGCAGTGCCCTATCCCTATTAATACCAGGAGTGTTGTGATCTTCCTGCACGCAGTGCCCTATCCCTAATACCAGGGGTGTTGTGATCTTCCTGCACACAGTGCCCTATTCCTGATACCAGGAGTGTTGTGATCTTCCTGCATGCAGTGCCCTATCCCTGATACCGGGATGTGTGCAAGAAGATCCCAACACCCCTGGTATTAGGGATAGGGCACTGTGTGCAGGAAGATCACAACACTCCTGGTATTAATAGGGATAGGGCACTGTGTGCAGAAAGATCACAACACCCCTGGTGCCAGGGTTAGGGCACTGTGTGCAGGAAGATCACAACACTCCTGGTATTAATAGGGATAGGGCACTGTGTGCAGGAAGATCACAACACCCCTGGTGCCAGGGTTAGGGCACTGTGTGCAGGAAGATCACAACACTCCTGGTATTAATAGGGATAGGGCACTGTGTGCAGGCAGATCACAACACCCCTGGTGCCAGGGTTAGGGCACTGTGTGCAGGAAGATCACAACACTCCTGGAATTAATAGGGATAGGGCACTGTGTGCAGGAAGATCACAATACCCCTGGTATCAGGGTTAGGGCACAAGTTCTAGTCACATTGACTGATCACATTACTTGTTTTGTCAAGCTACCAACTGTTTCCATTTCCCATCCCCCATATACTGTCAGTGGGAAGCTTGGTAACATGAATAAATAAGAGGGCAGCCAATAGGAATACATATTCATTCCTAAACTGACCTTAACTGACCTGAAAAGTGTCAAATTGTATCATTTTCAGTTAGTGCGCACTAACTCCCGTTAGTGTGCACTAATCGGAAAAAACTATTTTTAACGATTTTTTAACTAAAAAATCGTGCCTAACACGATTTTCTTGCCCTGCCACACGATTTCTATCGTTAAGACGATATGGAAAATGATTCACATCTCTAGAATAAACATATAAATCAGCAAAAGACCCGAAAACATTCAAAACAAGTATTTCAGTTTCATACCAGCTAACTCTGTATCCAGAAAAAGAAGAATAATCAGAAAGGAGTAGGGATGTGAATCGTTTTAGGACGATTAAAATTATCGTCCGATAATTTTAATATCGTCTTAAACCGTTATGGAACACAATACAATACAGATTCTAACGATTTATCGTTATAAATCGTTAGAATCGTGAGCCGGCACACTAAAACCCCCTAAAACCCACCCCCGACCCTTTAAATTAAATCCCCCACCCTCCCGAACCCCCCCCCCAATAACTTAAATAACCTGCGGGTCCAGCGGCGGTCCGGAACGGCAGCGGTCCGGAACGGGCTCCTGCTCCTGAATCTTGTCGTCTTCAGCCGGCGCCATTTTCCAAAATGGCGCCGAAAAATGGCGGCGGCCATAGACGAAAAAGATTGGACGGCAGGAGGTCCTTCCGGACCCCCGCTGGACTTTTGGCAAGTCTCGTGGGGGTCAGGAGGCCCCCCACAAGCTGGCCAAAAGTTCCTGGAGGTCCAGCGGGGGTCAGGGAGCGATTTCCCACCGCGAATCGTTTTCGTACGGAAAATGGCGCCGGCAGGAGATCGACTGCAGGAGGTCGTTCAGCGAGGGTTCCGGCGCCTCGCTGAACGACCTCCTGCAGTCGATCTCCTGCCGGCGCCATTTTCCGTACGAAAACGATTCGCGGCGGGAAATCGCTCCCTGACCCCCGCTGGAGCTCCAGGAACTTTTGGCCAGCTTGTGGGGGGCCTCCTGACCCCCACGAGACTTGCCAAAAGTCCAGCGGGGGTCTGGAAGGACCTCCTGCCGTCCAATCTTTTTCGTCTATGGCCGCCGCCATTTTTCGGCGCCATTTTGGAAAATGGCGCCGGCTGAAGACGACAAGATTCAGGAGCAGGAGCCCATTCCGGACCGCTGCCGTTCCGGACCGCCGCTGGACCCGCAGGTTATTTAAGTTATTTGGGGGGGGTTCGGGAGGGTGGGGGATTTAATTTAAAGGGTCGGGGGTGGGTTTTAGGGGGTTTTAATGTGCCGGTTTTTCGATTTTCGATTTTTCGATTTTTAACGATTTTTAACGATTTTTCACGATATTTTACCCCCCCAAACGGCAACAATACGATTCCCTCCCCCTCCCAGCCGAAATCGATCGTTAAGACGATCGAGGACACGATTCACATCCCTAGAAAGGAGAGAAAGGAGATGGGAAAGAGAGACAGCAAGATTAGCAAGAAACAACATCATCTGCATAAGCCGATAACTTGTAAACATCAGAACCAATATGAACACCTTCAATAGTAGGCTCCTGTCTAATGCCCAATAACAAAGGTTCCAAAACCAGATTAAATAAAAAGGGAGAAAGGGGACACCCGTGTCTTGTGCCCCATTATAAAGTGAATCGAGAAGTTATCTTGTTATTAAGGTATAAAAAACCCGATGGGAGATGATAAAGCAATTTCACCTAGGTCAAAAATGTAAACCAAAGCCAAACCACCAGAGAGAAGCAAAACAATACTGCCATTCAACACAATCAAATGCTTTTTCAGCATTAAGAGAGAAGGCCAAAATCAGAGAAGCAAGGGATTTGGCCGCCTCTTGAACGTGAAGAAAAAGGCGAGCATTATTGAACATTAAGCAATGTTTAATAAATCTAGACTGATCCAGATGAACAAGATGCCGCATAACATCCATCATCCTTAAAGCCAAGATTTTGGCAAACAGTTTATAATCTATGTTTAAGCGATAGATCTGTAATTAGATACTAACTGTGGGTCTCTACCTGTCTTTGGAAGCACCACTATACAGGCCTCTGTAAAAAAAAGAGTTAGACGATGGGTAAGACAGTAAATCAGAATAAAATTCAAGAAAACGAGGCACAAGTTGCTTTTGGAAGGCTCAATTGAAGTCCACCGTAAAGCCATCTGAGCCAGGAGCCTTCCTGCACCGCAGAGCTGACAAAGCCAAAACAATTTCCATAGTATAATCCTTCCTACTGCCTTTTGGTTTACCCCCGCCCAGTTACATTCTCCTTGTTGAAATGTATTTTCCAAGCTTTCAGTTATTATGTGAACCGGTATGATGTCCCCACTAATACCGATATATAAATGTTTCTAAATAAAATAAAAAAAAATAGTAGTAATAGGGCAATCCAGAATTGTCCATTGTTCTTCAGTGAGGGAGGGATGAGAGAGCTGTGAATGAAACTGATTAATCTATGAGAGAGAAGATGAAGATTTAGACTCATACAGATAGGTATAGAAATCATGGAAAACATTCAAAATATCAGCATCAGAGAGTAACACATCACCAGAGGGAGATTTAATGGCTTGAAAACATTTTTTATCCTTCCTCTTTTTAAGATAGGAAGCTAGTAAATGACCACATTTGTTATTTTCTGCATAATATTGAGCATGATGAGTAAATGAGAGTGTGCCAGCATGGGAACTTAAAAGCTTATTATATTCATAACACATTTTATATTAAGGATGTGAATCGGTACCGGACTCATTTCCAGTATTGGGTTCAGGGAAAAACCACAGGAAATCTTTGTTCCCATGGTTCTTAGGGTTTTTTATCGGCTCTCTCGTGCCAAAAAAAAAACAACCCACCCCGAACTTTTAAATTTAATTATTTCAAATCCCCCACCCTCCCGACCCCCCAAAAACTTTTTTAAAGTACCTGGTGGTCCAGCGGGGGTCCCAGGAGCGATCTCCCGCTCTCGGGCCGTCAGCTGCCAGTAAACAAAATGGCGTCAATGGCCCTTTGCCCTTACCATGTGCCAGGGGCTATCCGTGCCATTGGCCGGCCCCTGTCACATGGTAGGAGCAATGGACGGCTGATTTAAAGGCTCGGGGTGGGTTTGAGGGTTGTTTTTCAGTGTGCCCATTCTTCCCCCAAAAAAAACGATAAGAAAACCTCATGAAAATTTTCGTGGGGTTTTCCTATCAGTTTCGGGGGCCCCCAAATTTTGACGAGTTTGAAAATATCGTCTGATATTTTCAGTCGTCAGAAAAACGATTCACATCCCTACTTTATATAAAGCTAGAAAAGTGACAGGAGTGGGGCGAGAGATATGTTTTGTCTCCAAACTAGCCACCTTCATCTGTAAAGAGGAGAAAGCTGCATGCTGCTCTTTCTTGGAATGAATGCTGTAGCTTATAATTTCATCTCTAATAGTGGCTTTAAAGCAGCCCAGACCATCCAGAAAACATCAGGGGTGACATTATGCAGAAAATAATCAGCTATTTTATCACGTGGAAAATCAGAGGAGGAGGGATAGGCAAGCAAGGAGGAGGTCAGAACAGTAGTCAGGGAGACTGCAGCATGGTCAGAAACCAAGATAGGGTGAAAAACAGCCAATTGAATTTAGGAAACCAAAGACCCAGATACCAAAAAATAATCAATACGTGAGTACGTAAGATGGAAAGGGGAAAAAAAAAGTATAATGCTTCCTGTTCCACGTGCAGGTCCCCAGAGGCAGGCAGAGCTCCAGTTTCAATGCGTGGATGAGACGATGGTGCAGGGAAGAGGGATTCAGCTTTGTAAGGAACTGGGGAAACCTTTGGGGAAAGGGGAGACTTTTCCGAAAAGATGGGCTCCACTTTATCCAGAGTGGAACCAAGCTGCTGGCACTAACTTTAAAAAGGAGCTAGAGCAGCTTTTAAACTAGAACAAGGGGAAAAGCTGACAGTCACTCAGCAGTGCATGGTTCGGAGAAATGTATCCTTGAAGGATACTAATGAAACAGGAGAGTTAGGGTAGCCCAACAGAGAGGTTCCATTAAAAGCAAACATAGTTCATATGCCTATAGTAAAAAATCACCAAAGCTAATGATTTCCGAATTATCCCAAACAACTGAAAAGCAGGTTATTAAAACAAGCAAAAACCACACTTTGAAATGTCTGTATGCCAATGCCAGTAGTCTAAGAAGTAAGATGGGAGAATTAGAGTGTATAGCAGCAAATGAAGAGATTGACATAATTGGCATCACAGAGACTTGATGGAAGGAGGATAACCAATGGGACAGTGCTATATCAGGGTACAAATTATATCGCAATGATAGGGAGGATCAACCTGGTGGGGATGTGGCACTTTATGTCCGGGAGGGTATAGAGTCCACCAGGATAAAGATCATACAAGAGAGTAAATGCTCAGTAGAATCTATATGGTAGAAATCCCATGGGTGTTGGTTTTGGCCTCTGTTGGAAACAGGATGCTGGGCTTGATGGACCCTTGGTCTGACCCAGCATGGCAATTTCTTACGTCTTATGTTCTTATGTAAGAGTATAGTGATAGGTGTATACTACCGTCCACCTGGACAAAATGGTCAGACATGATGAAATGCTAAGAGAAATCAGGGAAGCAAACCAATTTGGCAGTGCAATAATAATGGGAGATTTCAATTACCCCAATATTGACTGGGTAAATGTAACATCAGGACTTGCTAGAGACATTAAGTTCCTGGATGTAATAAATGATTGCTTCATGGAGCAATTGGTTCAAGAACCAACAAGAGAGGGAGCTATTTTAGATTTAATTCTTAGTGGAAGATTTGGTGAGAGAAGTAACGGTGGTGGGGCCACTTGGCAACAGTGATCATAACATGATCAAATTTAAACTAATAACTGGAAGGGGGACAATAAGTAAATCTGCAGTTCTAACACTAAATTTTAAAAAGGGAAACTTTGATAAAATGAGGAAAATAGTTAGAAAAAAACTGAAAGGTGCAGCTGCAAAGGTTAAAAGTGTTCAACAGGCTTGGACATTGTTTAAAAATACAATCCTAGAGGCGCAGTCCATATGTATTCGGCGCATTAAGAAAGGTGGAAGGAAGGCAAAACGATTACCATCATGGTTAAAAGGTGAGGTGAAAGAGGCTATTTTAGCTAAAAAAATATGCTTCAAAAATTGGAAGAAGGATCCATCTGAAGAAAATAGGATAAAACATAAGCATTGTCAAGGTAAGTGTAAAACATTGATAAGACAGGCGAAGAGAGAATTTGAAATGAAGTTGGCCATAGAGGCAAAAACTGATAATAAAAACTTTTTAAAATATATCCAAAGCAAGAAACCTGTGAGGGAGTCGGTTGGACCATTAGATGACAGAGGGGTTAAAGGGGCTCTTAGGGAAGATAAGGCCATTGCAGAAAGAATAAATGAATTCTTTGCCTCTGTGTTTACTAATGAGGATGTTGGTGAGATACCAGTTCTGAAGATGGTTTCCAGGGGTGATGAGTCAGACGAACTGAACGAAATCACTGTGAACCTGGAAGATGTAGTAGGCCAGATTGACAAACTAAAGAGTAGCAAATCACCTGGACCAGATGGTATGCATCCTAGGGTTCTGAAGGAACTCAAACATGAAATTTCTGATCTATTAGTTACAATTTGTAACCTATCATTAAAATCATCCATTGTCCTTGAATACTGGAGGGTGGCCAATGTAACCCCAATATTTAAAAAAGGATCCAGGGGCGATCTTGGTAACTATAGACCAGAGAGCCTGACTTCAGTGCCGGGAAAAACAGTGGAAACTATTCTCAAGATGAAAATCGTAGAGCATATAGAAAGACATGATTTAATGGGATGCAGTCAAAATGGATTTACCCAAGGAAAGTATTGCCTAACAAATCTGCTTCATTTTTTTGAAGGGGTTAATAAACATGTCGATAAAGGTGAACCGGTAGATGTAGTGTATTTCGATTTACAGAAGGTGTTTGACAAAGTCCCTCATGAGAGGCTTCTACGAAAACTAAAATGTCATGGGATAGGAGGCGATGTCCTTTCGTGGATTCCAAACTGGTTAAAAGACAGGAAACAGAGAGTAGGATTAAATGGTCAATTTTATCAGTGGAAAAGGGTAAACAGTGGAGTGCCTCAGGGATCTGTACTTGGACCGGTGCTTTTCTATATATATATAAATGATCTGGAAAGGAATATGACGAGTGAGGTTATCAAATTTGCGGATGATACAAAATTATTCAGAGTAGTTAAATCACAAGCAGACTGTGATACATTACAGGACTGGAAGATTGGGCATCCAAATGGCAGATGAAATTTGATGTGGACAAGTGCAAGGTGTTGCATATTATAGATGTGTATCGTGTGATCGATCGTCTTAACGATCGATTTCGGCTGGGGGGGGGAGGGAATCGAATCGTCGCGGTTTTGTTTTTGTAAATATCGTGTAAATCGTAAATCGGGGAGGGTGGGAAAACCGGCACAATAAAACATCCCTAAAACCCACCCGACCCTTTAAAATAAATCCCCCATCCTCCCGAACTCCCCTCAAATGTCTTAAATTACCTGGGGTCCAGTGGGGGGGTCCCGTTGTGATCTTCCACTCTCGGGCTACGGGAGCATTGATAGAAAATGGCGCCGGCGCTACCTTTGCCCTGTCATATGACAGGGCAAAGGTAGCGCCGGCGCCATTTTGGTTCCTATCCCCCGACGTCACGAGTGTAGGAGATCGCTCCCGGACCCCCGCTGGACCCCCAGGGACTTTTGGCCAGCTTGGGGGGGCCTCCTGACCGCCACAAGACTTGCCAAAAGTCCAGCGGGGGTCCGGGAACGACTTCCTGCACTCGAATCGTGTTGCCGTACGGCCGGCGCCATTTTGCAAAATGGCGCCGGCCGTACGGCAACACGATTCGAGTGCAGGAGGTCATTCCCGGACCCCTGCTGGACTTTTGGCAAGTCTTGTGGGGGTCAGGAGGCCCCCCCAAGCTGGCCAAAAGTCCCTGGGGGTCCAGCGGGGGTCCGGGTGCGATCTCCTACGCTCGTGACGTCTGGGGACAGGAAGCAAAATAGCGCCGGCGCCATTTCTATCAACGCACCCGTGGCCCGAGAGTGGAAGATCACAATGGGACCCCCGCCACTGGACCCCAGGTAATTTAAGACATTTTGGGGGGTTCGGGAGGGTGGGGGATTTATTTTAAAGGGTCGGGGTGGGTTTTAGGGATGTTTTAGTGTGCCGGTTTTCCCGCCCTCCCCTTCCCCTCCCCCTTCCCCCGATTTACGATTTTTGATGATAAATCGGGGAAATTCCTATTAAATATTGCCTCTAATGATTTTTGACGATTTAAAATATATCGGACGATATTTTAAATCGTCAAAAAACGATTCACATCCCTATTGCATATAGGGAAAAATAACCCTTGCTGTAGTTATACGATGTTAGGTTCCATATTAGGAGCTACTACCCAGGAAAAAGATCTAGGCATCATAGTGGATAATACTTTAAAATCATCGGCTCAGTGTGCTGCAGCAGTCAAAAAAGCAAACAGAATGTTAGGAATTATTAGGAAGGGAATGATTAATAGAACGGAAAATGTCATAATGCCTCTGTATCGCTCCATGGGGAGACCGCACCTTGAATATTGTGTACAATTCTGTTTGCCACATTTCAAAAAAGATATAGTTGTGATGGAGAAGGTACAGAGAAGGGCAACCAAAATGATAAAGGGGATGGAACTGCTCCCCTATGAGTAAAGGCTGAAGAGGTTAGGGCTGTTCAGCTTGGAGAAGAGAAGGCTGAGGGGGGATATGAGAGAGGTCTTTTAGATAATGAGAGGTCTTGAACGAGTAGATGTGACTCGGTTATTTTCACTTTCGAATAATAGAAGGACTAGGGGGCATTCCATGAAGTTAGCAAGTAACACATTTAAGACTAATCGGAGAAAATTATTTTTCACTCAACGCACAATAAAGCTCTGGAATTTGTTGCCAGAGGATGTGCTTAGTGCAGTTAGTGTAGCTGGGTTCAAAAAAGGTTTGGATAAGTTCTTGGAGGAGAAGTCCATTAATGGCTATTAATCAATTTTACTTAGGGAATAGCCACTGCTATTAATTGCATCAGTAGCATTTGGGTAATTGCCAGGTTCTTGTGGCCTGGTTTTGGCCTCTGTTGGAAACAGGATGCTGGGCTTGATGGACCCTTGGTCTGACCTAGCATGGCAAGTTCTTATGTTCTTATGTTCTTTATCTTTGTCGGTGGGATGCAATAACTGACAGGGATCAGTCATATCAGAGGAGTCAATAAAATCATGTAAATATTTATGTGTTTTAGTATAGGATAGTCTAACTGTAGATTGTTTATCCAAAAGGGAATCTAATGGCTCATTAAAGCCCCTGATAACCAAATTATAGGGCCCCATTTCCAAAACTTGAGCAAAAAGTTTGTGGGGGGAAAAACAGAGTCATCAAATTTAGGCACATAAAAATTTTAAAAAGCAAAAGATTAAGTGTCTAATAGTAACCACACAGTTACCCAATGACCTTCAGGATTGGTCTTATACTGGATGATCTGGAGCTCCAGCTTTTTATGAAATAAAATAGCCAACCCTTTCTTTTTATGCTATGTGAAACTGAAGAACACTTCACCTACCCAAGTTTGTTTCAACTTAAGGGACTCCTTATAAGAAAGTGAGTTTCCTGGAGCAAAGCCATATCTGCATGTAAGGATTGTAAATAGGTTAATATAATTTTCCTTTTAATAGAGTGTGAAAGACCATTAATGTTGAGAGAAATTATTTGTAAGGAAGAAACAGTAGAAGCCATGATATTATTGTTGCGGTCTTGGTCGTGAGTCTCACGACCGAGCCCTTACCTGCGCCGCTGGGGCTCCGACTGCGGGGTCCGGGGTTCAGGCTCTCTTCCTCTCTCCCAGCACACCGACGGCGAGGGCCGCTGCTGCTCGGGCCTGCTCGGCCTGCCTCACGGCGGCGCCTCCACGAGGGAGACGCCGCCAAGCCTTGGAACTTGGCCCCTCCCACCCTAGGTGCGCGCGCGCACAAGGAGGGGCAATTTAAAGGGCTTTTTCCGCTAGACCGTGGGCCACCCCCTGGAGTGATGTCAGACACCGGTAGATATTTAAGCCCAGCGTCTGACTGAATCAAATTGCCTTGCAACGAGGTTCCTGCTTGGTGCTTGTTGCAACGCTCTGACTCTGCCTTGCCTGGATCTTCTGTTGGTTCCTGTTCTTGGTTTCGTTAGGTTCCAGTCCCGGATCTCCAGCTTCTGTTCCAGTCTCGGATCTTCAGCTTTGGTTCCAGTTCTGGATCTTCAGCTTCAGTTCCAGCTCCGGATCTTCTGCTTGTTTCTCTGGTTCCTGACTCCGGCCTGCCTCTAACTCTCCGCGTTTGCCAACTGCCTCGACCTAGGTCAGTCTCGTCCACCTTCCTCTTTCTCCGTCACCTAAGTCCCAGCGGCTCGGGACCTCACAGGCTCCTCCCGGAGGGTCCTCGGGCTTCCAGGGTGAAGACGACTCTTCATTTCTCTCGGTCTCCTAAGTCCCAGTGGTTCGGGACCTCATGGGCTCCTCCCGGGGGGTCCTCGGGCTTCCAGGGCGAAGACTTCAGCTTTACATTCAGCTTGGCACCACCTGCCAGCCTACTTCTTCACAGCGGAGTGCTCTTCCTCTTCTACCATCTCACTCCGCTAGGCCAGCCCAAGGGTCCACCGCTACTCCCGCAGCAGTTTGCAAGGCCATGGACTTTGCGGATCTTTCTGGCCTCCAGGCTATCCCCGGAATGGCTCAACGCTTACAGCAGCAGCAACATTGCCTGGATGTCCTTGCGGCTACTGTGGAACGTTTGGCAAATCGATTGGATGCCACGCCTTTAGAAGCTCCTCAGGTTCCGCTACCTGCCCCAGTGGTGAGTGTCAGTACGCCTACTCAGCTGCCTGCACCTACTCCCTACTCTGGGGAGGCCAAGACTTGCCGTTGTTTCTTGAACCAATGTTACATCCGGTTCTCTCTTCTACCCAATCAGTTTCCCACCGACTCCGTGAAGGTAGCCTACATCCTGTCCCTGCTTGATGGGAGGACTTTGACTTAGGCCTCACCCATGTGGGAACGAAATGACCCTCTGCTCAACAGCTTGCCACAGTTCGTGACCAATTTTAAACAGGCCTTTGATGAACCCGCACGATTATCTACCGCCACTTCGGAACTGCTTCAATTAAGACAAGGGTCTCGCTCCTTAGCAGATTATGCCATTGAATTCTATACTCTCGTCCTTGAAGTTGGGTGGCGGGAGGATAGTCTTCGAGGAGTGTTCCTAGAAGGTCTGTCGGCGCGAATTAAGGATGATCTAGCAGCCCGCGACATCCCGGATGACATCAATGGGCTCATAGACCTGGCTGGGTGAATAGATCTCCGCTTGCAACAGAGAGCTAAGGAGGGTTGTCCTATTCGACGCGCTGTGCCGCTAGCACCCGGGTTCTCTAGACCTATGACCTCGGTGTCCAATCAAGGAACAACGCGTTCAGAAGTCTCCACGGAGGAGCCCATGCAGATGGGGCGCACTCCACTGTCTGCGGAGGAGAGATGACGACGACGCCGAACCTTGGGCTTATGTCTCTACTGCGGTTCTAAGGGCCACTTTTTAGCCCAATTTAAAGAACGCCCGGAAAACACCAGAGCCTAGGATGTCGAGGGGAGCTGCTCCTAGGCTGTGTCAACTCTGCTCCTCAATGTACGGTACCTATTACTTTGGAATACCCTGGTGGTTCTTTTGAGACTCTCGCCTTCATTGACTCTGGGGCAGGTGGGAACTTTATTCTGACAGACCTTATTCAACAATTACGAATTCCCATCCTCCCACGAGAGCCTCCTTTACGTATTACATCTATCCGTGGAACACTTCTCCCAGGAAGTATCTCCGCCTCAACGGTTCCTCTCACTCTACACACCAGAGTCCTGAATTCGGAAAAGATTTCTTTGCTAATCTTGGAAAGAGCCGTACATGGCTACAGCAACATTCTCCTGTCATTCACTGGGACACTTACAGATTACAGAGTGGAGTCCCTTTTGTTTTGCTAATTGCCTCAAAGTCCCGTGTGCACCTTGCATATCTCTTTCACATACTTCCATTGCGCCCTCGGCGCCCTACATGGACTTTGCAGATGTATCTTCTAAGAAGAAGGTGGAGATTCTACTGCAACATCGCCCATTTGACTGTGCCATAGAACTATTACCTGGAACCACACCACCTCGTGGGAGGGTGTATCCCCTATCCCTGCCTGAGACTCGAGCTATGTCAGAATACATTGCTGAAAACCTAGCCAGAGGATTCATCAGACCCTCCAAGTCGCCTGCAGGGGCAGGTTTCTTCTTTGTGGGGAAAAATGATGGATCTCTGAGGCCATGCATCGACTATAGAGGTCTTAATGCTATCACTAAGAGGGATCGTTACCCCCTTCCCTTGATTCCTGAACTCCTAGACAGGTTGCAAGGAGCCAGGATCTTCACCAAGTTGGATTTGTTGGGTGCTTATAACTTGGTCCGAATTCGCCCCGTTGACGAGTGGAAGACGGCCTTTAACACCAGGGACGGACATTATGAGTATGTCGTCATGCCGTTTGGATAATGCAATGCTCCAGCAGTCTTCCAGCATCTAATGAATGAGGTTCTTCGTGAACTATTACATGCATCAGTCATCGTATATTTGGATGACGTGTCAATTTACTCCAGGGATCCGGAGTCGCATCGCCAGCATGTAAGACAAGTTTTGCAGATCCTCAGAGATAACCACTTGTATGCAAAACTGGAGAAATGCATGTTTGAACAAGAGATTCTCACCTTTCTGGGTTATATTGTGTCAGCAACTGGATTTCAGATGGATCCCGAGAAAGTGGCTGCTATTAGAGATTGGCCTCGTCCTAGAGGATTAAAAGCCTTACAACGTTTTCTCGGCTTTGCAAACTTTTACAGACACTTCATTCCGCACTACTCCCTCTTAGTAGTGCCACTCACTGCTCTCACAAGGAAAGGGGCTGATGCCGTGGAATGGCCGGAGGCGGCCTGTCTAGCCTTCGAAGATCTCAAGAAGGCCTTCCTAAGGGATATCTGCTTACGTCACCCAGATCTCCTTTGCCCGTTTATAGTGGAGGTAGATGCCTCCAACATAGCTGTGGGGGCTGTACTTAGCCAAAGCACCAGCTTGGGAGGACTACTACCATGCTCTTACTTCTTTAAGAGATTTTCTGCAGCTGAATATAATTACAGCATTGGAGATAAGGAACTTCTAGCAATCAAGTTGGCTTTCGAAGAATGGAGACAATGGCTGGAGGAGGCGGCGCACCCTATCACTGTCTACAAGGACCACAAGAACTTGGAGTTCTTATGTCAAGCACAACGCCTGTGTTGCGGAGCGCTCGGAGAGCGATCCCACTTCCTGAGAGCGGTGTGTGTTCTTGGGCCGCGGCTCGACCCCAGAGGATTCCGAAGAGGGCCGCGGGAGGCGTGGCATGCCCGAGCATGGGTAGGACGGAAGCAAGACTGGAGTGATGACCAGGCGATAGGCCCTCCTCCGGACCTGCATGCTTCGGAAGACCCAACAACGCAATGTTGGTCTTGTGAACAGTCCTCCGACCGTTCCCAGCCCTTTCGGACCTGCCGCAGGGTACGGCACGAAGCGGCAGGCTGGACAGAGGCCAGGACAGCGAAGACTGGAACATAGATTCAGACGAGACTCAGGAACAGGGTACTGGAAGTGCAGACGTAGACTCAGAAGCAGGGTACTGGAAGTGCAGACGTAGACTCAGAAGCAGTGTACTGGGAGTGCAGACGTAGACTCGGAAGCAAGGTACTGGGAGTGCAGACGTAGACTCAGAAGCAAGGTACTGGACATGCTGACGTAGACTCAGAAGCAAGATACTGGAAGTGCAGATGAAGACTCAAAGACAAGATACTGGGCGTGCTGACGTAGATTCAGGAGCAAGATACTGAAGGTGTAGAGGTAGATTCAAGGGCGAGGTACTGAAGATGCTGAGGTAGGTTCAGAAGCGAGATACTGAAGGTGTGGATGTAGACTCAGGAACAAGGACAGAAGGAAGACTTGAGCACAGTCCCTCAGGGTACCCTGCTCAGACCACTCCTGGGACTGAGTCAAGGGCCACCCTGTCCCACGCGTCCCCAACACTGCCTTGGAGGGCAGGTCACGGACCCCGCAGAGAACGGGAAAATGCAGGAGAGAACCAGGCGAAGCGAACTCCGATGCTGGGATACTGACATCCGAAGCCCCGTCAGCTGGCAGGAAGGGAAGCTCCAAAGCGCAGGGACGAATCCCACCTGTTGGCCACTCCAGGGCCCAACAGGCCAGAAGGCTCAGGAGCCAGACAAGACGAAGGGCAGAACATATGGGACTGGATCAGGAACTGGGAAGAAGCTGGATTGCTGCACACCGGCAGCCAAGGCAGGAGACAGGGTCAGGAACAAGGACTTCTCAGACTTAGAAACGAGGTACATGGCTTGCATCACAGATGGCCCTAAACAGCCCGCCCTGAGGGCTGGTCACGGACCACAGCATGGCTTGCCGCGAGGTACCAGGACATTGGAAGACACAGGATCAAGGTGCTAGCTTTCAGGAGATTCAAGGCAAGGTACTTAGTTTTCAGGCGAGTTCTTAGAAACGAGGTACATGGCTTGCATCACAGAAGCCCTAACCAGCCCGCCCCGAGGGCTGGTCACGGGCCACGGCATGGCTTGCCGCGAGGTACCAGGACATTGGAGGACACAGGATCAAGGTGCTAGCTTTCAAGAGGTTCAAGGCAAGGTACTTAGCTTTCAGGCGAGTTTCAGGATCAAGGTACAAGGCTTGTAACATCTGGACTGGATCATGGATACCGGATAAGAATCAGACCTCAAGGCAGGAACAGGAACAGGCAAACATCAGGACTGGAACAACTGAAGACATCAGGACTGGAACAACTGGACAAGAAGCTTCAACGGAAAACATGGAACACTGGACCTTGCAGAAGGCTGGAACACAAGGCAGCTCCTGGAACGAGGATCTCAGGAGTGACCAACTCCTTGTGAAGGCAAAGACAGACTGGACTCTGAATCCCTTTGTAGAGCTGAGGTGGACAACGCCCAGGGAGGAGCCAGCAGGGGCCACACCTGGCTGGCCCTTGAAGAACAGACGAGGGGCGCGCACTCGCGCCCTAGGAAGCTGGAGAGATGAGTGCTGGATTGTTGGTGGCATTCCCAGCCACGTGGAGGATCCATGGAGAAGCAGACGATCGTCAGGGCAGCCCTGCCCTGAAGCTGGAGAGATGGCAGGCTGCTAGGACGGCTCCCGGCCACGACGACTGAAGCAGGGGAGCAGGAAAGGTAAGGCTGGCTGCAGGGAGCTGCAGGCTCCGGCAGGGACGGCCTCCCTGCCGGCCAAGGACCCGGCAGCCATACAGGCATCGGCAGGGACGCCTTCCCTGCCGGCTGAGGACCCCGGGATCGTCGGTCACACGCTGGGGAACTCCGGAGCAGCAGCGGGGGTCCTGACCGCGAGGGAAGGCTCGCGGGGGATCGGCCCCGCTGCCTGAAGCAGAAGGCAGCCGGGGAGGAGCCCGGACTGCAGCGAGGGACCGCCGAGGCGGTGGCGGCGTCAGCGGCCCGGCTGGCCGCGCGGGGGTAAGAGCCTGCCCGCGCTCCTCGCGGGCAGGATCGTAACAACCTGAATCCCAGGCAAACACGTTGGTCTCTTTTCTTCAATCGCTTTAATTTCATGCTTCGCTATCGGCCCACATCCAAGAATGTGCGAGCTGATGCCTTATCTCGTACTGCAGAGTTAGAGGAAGAGGCGGAACTTCCTCAGTATATTCTGGATCCTGCAAAGATTAACCTGTCCAGTACAATGGTATCTCCACAGGGGAGGACTGTGGTTCCTCGACGTTCCAGGACGAGAGTTCTAGATTGGGCCCACGAGTCCCTTATGGTGGCCATGCCAGTCGTGAGTGAACACTTGATTTATTAAGTCACTATTTCTGGTGGCCCCCTATAAGGCAAGATGTTCGTGCCTATATCACTTCATCTGCCACTTGCGCCAGACAGAAACTGCGAATTGGGAGACCGTGGGGATTGCTGCAACCCTTGCCCATACCTGTAGAAACCTGGATGCACATCGCCACAGACTTTGTGGTAGATCTGCCTGCTTCGGAGGGGAACACTGTCATCTGGGTAACTGTGGATCGTTTCTCCAGGATGGCCCACTTTATTCCACTCCCCAAGTTACCGTCAGCTCCAGAGCTAGCCCAGCTCTTCGTACAACATGTTTTCCGGATCCACGGCCTCCCGCAAGATATTTTATCTGATCCGGGAACCCAGTTCACCGCTCGCTACTGGAGGGCACTTTCGCCAATGAAAGAAAGGATAATTGGGTGAGACTGCTCACTTGGGCCGAATTCTCCTACAATAATCATACCCATTCAGTCACAGGAAAGTCACCCTTCTTTACAGTATATGGCAAGCAACTCAAGCCACCACTGCCTTTACCCATGCATAGTTCCTCTCCAGCTGTTCAACTCTCTGCACAACAGTTACATTATCTCTGGATCTCTATCCAAAGTAAGCTCTCTAGAGCAGCCAACGCAGCCAAGAAGTGGGCAGATCGTCACCGCCATCTGGCTCCAGTCTTCCTCCTCGGCGATCGAGTCTGGCTCAGTTCCAAGAATATTCATCTTCGGGTTCTATCTCGAAGATTAGCTCCAAAATACTGTGGTCCATTTTGTGTGGCAGAGAGAGTGGGCTCGGTGTCTTACCGTCTATGTCTTCCATCCTACATGCGCATTAATAATGTGTTCCACGTCTCTTTGCTAAAACCTCTTATTCTCCCCAGGTATCATCGCAAAGTTCTAAAATCTACGGACACGCCTGTCCAAGCTGATCCCATCTATCAAGTCCGGGAGGTCCTTGATGTCCGTTTTCACCGACGGCGATGGGAGTACCTGCTGGCTTGGGAGGGGTGTGGACCTGAGGAGAACACGTGGGAGCCAGCCTGCCATATCTTGGATAAGTCTCTCCTTCATCAATTCCATCTCAGTCACCCCGGTAAACCTGGCCCTTCTAAGAGGGGGCGTAAAACGGGGGGTACTGTTGCGGTCTCAGTTGTGAGTCTCGCGTCCAAGCCCTTACCTGCGCCGCCGGGGCTCCGACTGCTGGATCCGGGGTTTGGGCTCTCTTCCTCTCTCCCAGCACACCGACGGTGAGGGCTGCTGCTGCTCGGGCCTGCTTGGCCTGCCTCGCGGCGGCGTCTTCACGAGGGAGATGCCGCCGAGCCTCGGAACTTGGCCCCTCCCCTCCTAGGCGCACGCGCGCAAGGAGGGGCAATTTAAAGGGCTTTTCCCGCCAGACCGCGGGCCACCCCCTGGAGTGACGTCAGTCGCCGGTAGATATTTAAGCCCAGCGTCGGACTGATTCAAATTGCCTTGCAACGAGGTTCCTGCTTGGTGCTTGTTGCAGCGCTCTGACTTTGCCTTGCCTGGATCTTCTGTTGGTTCCTGTTCTTGGTTTCGTTCGGTTCCAGTCCCGGATCTCCAGCTTCTGTTCCAGTCTCGGATCTTCAGCTTCAGTTCCAGCTCTGGATCTTCTGCTTGTTTCTCTGGTTCCTGACTCCGGCCTGCCTCTGACTCTCCACATTTGCCATCTGCCTCGACCTAGATCAGTCTCATCCACCTTCCTCTGTCTCCGTCACTTAAATCCCAGCAGCTTGGGACCTCACGGGCTCCTCCTGGGGGGTCCTCAGGTTTCCAGGGTGAAGACATCTCTTCAGTTCTCTCGGTCTAAGTCCCAGCAGTTCGGGACCTCATGGGCTCCTCCCGGGGGGTCCTCGGGCTTCCAGGGCGAAGACTTCAGCTCTACGTTCAGCTTGGCACTGCCTCCCAGCTTACTTCTTCACAACGGAGTGCTCGTCCTCTTCTGCCATCTCATTCCGCTAGGCCGGCTCAAGGGTCCACCGCTACGCCCGCAACAATTATTATAAAAAAAATAAAAGAAGCACATCTTGTTTAGAAAAACGATAATTAGGTATGCACAATTACGGTGTATCAAAACGAAAATACCCTTATGGAAAAACATATCAAAGAAAAAAGGGAAATAAATGGAGAGAAATTGCAATGACAAAGAAAGCACCCATAGCTGCAAAATTGGCAACATGTATAAAATGACCCTCTAGTCAGAACCAGTAGCTAAACAAGATCCAGCTGAAATATAAAGATGGAAACTACGCCTATAAAAGAAAATGTGTATATATTCAAATAGACCATTGAGTCCAAAAAAACTACGTCGACCTCCGTCAAAACTGAATGCTGCTTTACAAATTCTGTCTGTATTGAGTCCAGCCAGCATAACATGGCATCCAAAGAAAAACAAAAATGGCATGTCAGCCAGAGAGAAGACCATATATATATCACATGCAAAGTTAAATTGCTCAGGTCACCATATCTTGCTTATCCTCAAGAGAGGTAAGAAACGTCGCAAGATCGTCGGCCATGTCAAAAGCCTCAACAGCCTCAACAAGCCTCCTCAACAAGCCTAAACCTGGTACTAAACTCTGCCAAAACTGAAGTTTTACTCATAACTCCTGACAACAATCTCACAGCCTGTCTCCCAACCAACCTACAAACCACTCATGTGAGAGATCTAGGTGTGCTAATCGACAATAAACTGAACTTCAAAGCCCACATCAATAAAACCACCAAAGACTGCTTCTTTAAACTGCAAGTCTTAAAAAGGATAAGACCACTATTCCATGCCAAAGACTTCAGAACCATCCTCCAAGCCCTCATTTTCTCTAAACTGGACTACTGCAGCTCTATTCTACTTGGCCTCCCCTCCTCATACACAAAACCACTCCAAATGGTTCAAAACGCAGCAGCCCGTCTACTGACTAACACTAGGAGAAGAGACCACATCTCCCCAGTTCTACATGACCTCCACTGGTTACCAATCCATTTCAGAGTCATTTATAAATCCATCACCTTGATATACAAAATCATTCACCAACATACCATAATCGACCTACAAATTCCGCCCTGTTTACACAAATCCACAAGACCAACCAGGGAAGCCTACAGAGGATGCCTCATTGTTCCACCCACGAAAACCATTAAGCACAGCACCTTAAGAGACCGAGCCCTTTCCACAGCAGGACCACCGTTATGGAACTCCATCCCTCCAGATCTCAGAAACGAACCATGCCTCCTAACCTTTAGGAAAAGGCTAAAGACATGGCTTTTCAGGCAAGCCTTCCCGAACTCCACCTAACATGCACCACCAATAATTTCTCTGCTCAGAAGCTGTATATATTGGACTCCATATTTACATTGTACATTTGTATATAATTAACCCCCTCTATCTCTCTTTATTTCTTACAATCCCAGTTCATTAGCCCTTGTTAATTGTAACTGCTTCTTTTCATCACGTTTTATTATGTTTTTTGGTTGTATTCTTCGCACCCCTGTTTTCTGTAAACTGACATGATGTGAACGAGTTCATGAATGCCGGTATAAAAAAACCTTAAATAAAAAATAAATAAAATAAAATAAAAGATCTAGTCTGGTTATGGTAAGTACTTTCATGTGTGCAGGATAAAGCAGGCTTTAATGGGCCCCCAACACTTGCAGGCAAGGGCATAGGGCCAAAAAGGCCTTGAGTTTTCGCTGTGGTGGATTTGACCAAGTCCGGTACAAATAAAAGTGAATGTCCTTGAAAGGTGACTGTCATACGAGAACGCACTGCCAAAAGAATCGCCAGAGCCAGCAAGTATCAAAGAACCTTAAATATTACCAGCCTGGGGAATCTAGAGGATTTTAGTGGCCTGAACAGTATTCGATGTGCCTGCTCAATTTCGAAGGGCAAATAAAAGGAGAGCTGGAGGCACGCAGGGATCATAGTCGTAAGAAAGCTGATCATATCTGATCCCTCTAGCCCTTCAGAAACACCAAGAATCTGGATATTGTTACATCTATTGCACTTGGCTAGATTTTCCATCTCCTGCTGCAAGCATTCCACCTTCTAGGTAAGTATTGGAATCGGCCAGGTGACTAGCAGCAATGAGGCCATTTGAGATTCAACATCATCTGGGCGTGCTTGAAAAGTGGACATTTGCAAGGACGTCACAGATAAATCCATCTGAATCGACGACGTCATGTCTATGTTAACTTTCAGCATGTCCTTGAGTTGTTTTAACTCTGAAAGGACTAGCTCTGCTGATGCCATTGCTTTTTCAGGTGGCACTTTCACTGGCATCAGGGGATCTTGTTTTGCGTGCTTTGTGCCAGCTGCCACAGCAAAAATGGTGTCGATCTTGCCCAGCTTCTTGTCTGACATTGCCCAATATAGACAGGAAAGAGATCTAATAAGGGCATAGGATAGAAATCGAAAAAGGGATCTTGAAGAGCAGGAAAATCAAGCAGCCATCTTGGTTGCTGCATAAGAGCAACCCTGAGGTATAAATATTTTAATAAATAAATACCCTACCACAAGCCCACAATGCCCCCCTTATCCCCCACCTCCACAACCCTTCCTCACCCCCAAACACTCCCTAACTCCTTTACCTAATCTTCCTACCCCAAAAGCCCTCCAACCCACCTCTAACCTCTATTCCCACCCCACCCCCTAAAAGTCCACCCAATCTACCATTAATCCTCCTATTCCTACCCACCTGACTGGTTACTACAATGTAATTTCCTATGGAGGTAGGAAGTTCCTTGATTAAACTCAGCCTGTAGGCTTCTCCTGGCCTGTTGCATCTTTCAATTGTTCCTCCTGACCTCAGGGATAGAGAACAGGAGGACCTTGTACATTACCACCAAGGATTCCAGCCTTGACACTTCCCTGGTGATGAAATTCAACTGCCTTGCCAGGGAGGCCACCATGGCGAAACAGGAAGTGCATGTGCATGCACATCAAAATATATGCAGGTACAAGTTACCAGGTGAGTGTGAACATTTCAACATACTTGTATATTTGTACATGAATATAAAATGTATGCATCCACTAGAGATGTGCAGAGGGACCGCATATGTTACATTCGGTATTCGTATTTGTGGGGGGGCAGATATGTTGCATTCGGCAAGGGGGGGCCCTGATCCGTTCATGCGTTCCATTCTTATTCGTTTCCCGGCTAAAATTTTATTAACTACAACCCCCCATCCCCCCTGACCCCCCCAAGACTTACCAAAACTCCCTGGTGGTCCAGCGGGGGTCCGGGAGCCATATAATGCACTCACGCCATTGGCTACTGGTATTCAAAATGGCGCCGATAGCCTTTGACCTTACTATGTCACAGGGGCTACCGGTGCCATTGGTCGGCCCCTGTCACATGGTAGGAGCAATGGATAGCCGGCACCATCTTGTGCTCCTACCATGTGACAGGGGCCGACCAATGGCACCAGTAGCCCCTGTGACATAGTAAGGGCAAAGGCTATCGGCGCCATTTTGAATACTGGCAGCCGACAGCCCTAGTGCAGGACTCCTGACCTCCCCAAGACTTGCCAAAAGTCCCTGGTGGTCCAGCGGGGGGTCCTGGAGCCATCTCCTGCACTCGGGCCATCGGCTGCCGGTAATCGAAATGGCACCGATAGCCTTTGCCCTTACTATGTCACAGGGGCTATCGGCGCCTTTTTGAATACCGGCAGCCGATGGCGTGAGTGCAGTAGATGGCTCCTGGAGCCCCGCTGGACCACCAGGGAGTTTTGGTAAGTCTTGGAGGGGTCAGGAGGGTCGGGGTTTTGTTTAAATTTGCTCCTTTAGACGGCTGAATAATTCGCTGAAGATTCGTTGTATTCGTGGGAATCGTGATAGTTTTGCTTCCCCACGAATGCAACGAATATGGCCCTATATGTTGCGGATTGCCAATATGTTGCAAATGAATGCACACCCCTAGCATCCACACAGATTCTAAAATACAATAGTAAATCTTTGTGAACTCAAATATAGACATATATGGGGCTGCGCAAAGTTGTTTGTAAGTTATCCTCCTTGGTTCTTATGAAAACAATGAGGATAACTTTTAAATGTACGCTGTGGTATATACAAGTGTATATGACCACTCATAGTTTTACCATAGTATTTCTTTTTTTATAACATGCACATATCATGTACGTTTCTCAAAATGGGGATGTACCTCAAGGAGTTATTAGCTAGATGAGAAAATCTAGGGGAAGTAGAAGTACAGTGGGTAAAATTGAAAGGAGACATCATAAGGGCAATTAATCTTTTTGTTAGACATGAAAATAAAGGGAAGAGGAAAATAATCATTATGGTTTTCTAAAGAATAGCTGAAAAGGTAAGGAAGGAAAGATTAGCATTCATAAACTACAAGAGGTTGCAGAAAGAGGAAGACAGATGACAATATCTGGGAAAATTAAGAGGAGCTAGGAAATTATTCAGGAATGTGAAAAGTCAAATAAAAGAAAAAATAGTAAATATGGTAAAATGGAGGGACAGTAATTTTTTAAGATATGATAATGATAGAAGGAAATATAAAAGTGGCATTGTGAGACTCAAACGTGAAGGGGAGGAATATGTAGAAGCTGATGAGGAAAAAGCAAAATTACTTAACAAATATTTCTGTTTGGTATTCACTGTGGAAGGGCCTGGAGCAGAACCACATAGAACAAACTCAAATTAGATTGGAAGTGTGATAAATCTCAATCGATTTTCAGAACAGTGTGTTTGTGAGGAGCTAACTAAACTTAAAGTAGATAAGGCGATGGGGCTAGATAGGATACATCCGAGGGTACTAAGGGAAGTTAGAGATGTCCTGGCAACTCCGATGGCTTACATTTTCAATGCTTCTTTAGAGTTTGGAGTAGTTCCAGAGAACTGGAAAAGGGCAGATGTGGTTCCTATTCATAATAGTGGAAGTAAGGAGGAAGCTGGGAACTACACGCCATTTAGTTTGCCAAAAATTGCAAGATTCGAAGCAGCATGGTTTTACCAGAGATAAATCTTGTCAGAGAAATCTGATCAATTTCTTTGATTGGGTGACCAGAGAGCTGTAAGAAGGGAGAGCACTAGTTTAAGTATACTTGGATTTCAGCAAGGTCTTTGACAAGGTTCTACAAAGAAGACATAAATAAATTGTGTGCTCTTGGTATGGATCTTAGAGTGACTAACTGGGTTAGAAACTGGCTGAGTGGGAAGTGGTAAATGGAGGTTTCTCTGAGAAGGGGGTTGTTACCAGCGGTGTGCCTCAGGGGTCAGTCCTTGGACAGGTTCTTTTCAACATTTTTGTGAGTGTCATAACGGAAGACTTGTCAGGAAAGTTTTCTCATTTTTGCGGCTGATACCAAAATCTTTAAAAGGGTGGACAGCCAGGAAGAAGCGGAAAACATGAGGCGGGATCTAGCGAAGTTCGAGGAATGCAGCTAAGATTTAATACTAAAAAATACAGAGTAATACATTTAGGATGCAGAAACACAAGGGAAAGGTACAGTATTGGAGGTGAAATACTTCTAAGAACAAAGAGTGGGATCTGCTGGGTGTAATTATATCTGATGATCTTAAGAGAGCCAAACAGGTGGATAAAGCGACAGTAAAAGCCAGAAAGATGCTTGGCTGCATAGGGAGAGGAATGGTCAGTAGCAAAAAGGAGGTGATATTGCCCCTGTGTAGGTCCCTGGTGAGATCTCACTTGGAATATTATGTACAATTCTAGAGACTGCACTTTCAAAAGGATATAAACAGGATGGAGCTAGTCTAGAAAGTGGCTACTAAAATGGTCAGTGGTCGTCATTCTAAAGCATATGGGGATAGACATAAAGATCTAAACATGTATTAGGGATGTGAATCGTTTTAGGACGATTAAAATTATCGTCCGATAATTTTAATATCGTCTTAAACCGTTATGGAACACAATACAATAGAGATTCTAACGATTTATCGTTATAAATCGTTAGAATCGTGAGCCGGCACACTAAAACCCCCTAAAACCCCCCCCCGACCCTTTAAATTAAATCCCCCACCCTCCCGAACCCCCCCCCAAATGAGTTAAATAACCTGCAGGTCCAGCAGCGGTCCGGAACGGCAGCGGTCCGGAACGGGCTCCTGCTCCTGAATCTTGTTGTCTTCAGCCGGCGCCATTTTCCAAAATGGCGCCGAAAAATGGCGGCGGCCATAGACGAACACGATTGGACGGCAGGAGGTTCTTCCGGACCCCCGCTGGACTTTTGGCAAGTCTCGTGGGGGTCAGGAGGCCCCCCACAAGCTGGCCAAAAGTTCCTGGAGGTCCAGCGGGGGTCAGGGAGCGATTTCCCGCCGCGAATCGTTTTCGTACGGAAAATGGCGCCGGCAGGAGATCGACTGCAGGAGGTCGTTCAGCGAGGCGCCGGAACCCTCGCTGAACGACCTCCTGCAGTCGATCTCCTGCCGGCGCCATTTTCCGTACGGAAAATGGCGCCGGCCATACGCGTATGGCCGGCGCCATTTTCTGTACGAAAACGATTCGCGGCGGGAAATCGCTCCCTGACCCCCGCTGGACCTCCAGGAACTTTTGGCCAGCTTGTGGGGGGCCTCCTGACCCCCACGAGACTTGCCAAAAGTCCAGCGGGGGTCCGGAAGGACCTCCTGCCATCCAATCGTGTTCGTCTATGGCCGCCGCCATTTTTCGGCGCCATTTTGGAAAATGGCGCCGGCTGAAGACAACAAGTTTCAGGAGCAGGAGCCCGTTCCGGACCGCTGCCGTTCCGGACCGCCGCTGGACCCGCAGGTTATTTAACTCATTTGGGGGGGGGTTCGGGAGGGTGGGGGATTTAATTTAAAGGGTCGGGGGTGGGTTTTAGGGGGTTTTAATGTGCCGGTTTTGCGATTTTTAGATTTTAGATTTTTCACGATTTTTCACGATATTTTACCCCCCCAAACGGCAACAATACGATTCCCTCCCCCTCCCAGCCGAAATCGATCGTTAAGACGATCGAGGACACGATTCACATCCCTAACATGTATGCCCTAAAGGAAAGGCGAGATGGGGAGATATGATAGAGACATTCAAATATCACAGGAGGTGAGCCTTTTTCAATGGAAAGGAGGCTCTAGAACAAAAGGTCATAAGATGAGATTGAAAGAGGGTAGACATAGGAGTAACCTTAGGACATTTTCTTTACAGACAAAGTGGTGCATGTGTGGAACAGCCTCCCACTGGAAAAGGTGGAGCAAAAACAGTATCTGAAATCAAGAAAGCATGGGATAAAATACTAGAGATGTGAATTTGTTTATCATGAATTAGGCAATTTCAATGAAATTGCCTAATTCGCAGTGGTTCGGGGGACGTGAATCACGAAATGGATTTTCCCCGAACTTTGGGGAAAATTCATTTTTTGGGTTAGTGCGGGGGGGAGGGGCACATTTATTAAAAAAAAAAACAAACAAACACCCCAACCCTTCAAATTTACTGTATTATAACCCCCCCCCCCCCCCCCACCATCCCTATCCCTCCCCAAAACTTAAGCACTCGTGGTCCAGTGGGGTCCCGCAAGCAATCTCTCCCTCCGGGCTGTCAGGCCTGCTACGAATCAAAATGGCGCCGATGGCCCCCTTGCCCTTACGATGTCACAGGGGCTACCGGTGCCATTGGTCGGCCTCTGTCACATGGTAGGAGCACAAGATGGTGCCGGCTATCCATTGCTCCTACCACGTGACAAGGGCCGACCAATGGGGAGGTCAGGAGTCCTGCACTCGGGCCGTCGGCTGCCAGTATTCAAAATGGTGCCAATAGCCTTTGCCCTTACTATGTCACAGGGGCTACCGGTGCCATTGGTCGGCCCCTGTCACATGTGCTCCTACCATGTGACAGGGGCCGACCAATGGCACCGGTAGCCCCTGTGACATAGTAAGAGCAAAGGCTATTGGCACCATTTTGAATACTGGCAGCCGACGGCCCGAGTGCAGGACTCCTGACCTCCCCAAGACTTGGCAAAAGTCCTTGGTGGTCCAGCGGGGGGTCCTGGAGCCATCTCCTGCACTCGGGCCATTGGCTGCCAGTATTCAAAATGGTGCCGATAGCCTTTGCCCTTACTATGTCACAGGGGCTACCGGTGCCATTAGTGGGCCCTTGTCACATGGTAGGAGCACAAGATGGCACCGGCCCGAGTGCAGGACTCCTGACCTCCCCAAGACTTGGCAAAAGTCCTTGGTGGTCCAGCGGGGGGTCCTGGAGCCATCTCCTGCACTCGGGCCATCGGCTGCCAGTATTCAAAATGGTGCCGAAAGCCTTTGCCCTTACTATGTCACAGGGGCTACCAGTGCCATTGGTCGGCCCTTGTCACATGGTAGGATCACAAGATGGCGCCGGCCATCTATTGCTCCTACCATGTGACAAGGGCTGACCAATGGCACCGGTAGCCCCTGTGACATCGTAAGGGCAAAGGGCCATCAGCGCCATTTTGATTCGTAGCAGGCCCAACAGCCTAACGGCCCAGAGGGAGAGATCGCTCGTGGGACCCCACTGGACCACGAGGGTTTTTAGTAAGTCTTGGGGAGGGATCATATTGTATTGTATTGTATTGTAATACAGTAAATTTGAAGGTTTGGGGTAGTTTTTTTTCCGATTTGGATTTTTATTTTGATTCATTTTTCCGGTTTCGGGTTCGGGTTCCAGCTTCGTTTTTGCTGAAAAATGATCCGTGGGAAAACGAGTTTTCCCGCGAAGCGCCCAAACTGAAACACGACCCTACCCAGAAAAATGAAGCTCATCTCTATAAAATACAGGGGATCTCTAAGGAAGTGAGAATTATAATGCTAAATTAATTGGATGGATGGGCAGCCTGGATGGGTCATACGGTCTTTTTCTGCCATCATTTTTCTATGCTTCTATGTTTCTTATGTGAGTTTTATAAAATATGTATATTTTTACCTCAAATCATATGCGTAAATGTACGTTTACATGCGAATACATGCAATACATTGAAACATTGTACAGTATATCAATGAATTGAACCTGCATGCTTTTTCTACCTTTTTTTAAAAATATACTTGTGTATATTTTACATACAAAAATAAATTAGGACTTACTTGTAAATATCAGAATTTATAAGCACAAGTTGACCAATTTTAAAACATGTGCTTGTGAAGGAAATTACCAGTTTTAAGAACATAAGAAATTGCCATGCTGGGTCAGACCAAGGGTCCATCAAGCCCATCATCCTGTTTCCAACAGAAGCCAAACAAGGCCACAAGAACTTGGCAAGTACCCAAACACCAAGAAGATCCCATGCTACTGATGCAATTAATAACAGTGGCTATTCCCTAAGTCAATTTGATTAATAGCAGTTAATGGACTTCTCCTCCAAGAACTTATCCAAACCTTTTTTTAACCCAGCTACACTAACTGCACTAACCACATCCTCTGGCAACAAATTACAGAGCTTAATTGTGCATTGCGTGAAAAAGAATTTTCTCCAATTAGTCTTAAATGTGCTACTTGCTAACTTTATGTAGTGCCCCCTAGTCCTTCTATTATCTGAATGTGTAAATAACCATTTCACATCTACTCATTCAAGACTTCTCATGATCTTAAAGACCTCTATCATATCCCCCCCCCCCCCCCCAGCTGTCTCTTCTCCAAGCTGAACAACCCTAACCTCTTCAGCCTTTCCTCATAGGGGAGCTGTTCCATCCCCTTTATCATTTTGGTTGCCCTTCTCTATAACTTCTCCATCACAACTATATCTTTTTTTGAGATGTGGAGACCAGAATTGTGCACAGTATTCAAGGTGCGGTTTCACCATGGAGCGATACAGAGGCATTATGCCATTTTCTGTTTTATTAAACATTCCCTTCCTAATAATTCCTAACATTCTGTTTGCTTTTTTGACTGCCGCAGCACACTGACCTGACGATTTCAAGGTATTATCCACTATGATGCCTAGATCTTTTTCCTGGGTGGTAGCTCCTAATATGGAACCTAACATCGTGTAACTACAGCAAGGGTTATTTTTCCCTATATGCAACACCTTGCACTTGTCCACATTAAATTTCATCTGCCATTTGGATGCCCAATCTTCCAGTCTTGCAAGGTCCTCCTGTAATGTATCACAATCTGCTTGTGATTTATCTACTCTGAATAATAATTTTGTATCATCTGCAAATTTGATAACCCCCACTCGTCGTATTCCTTTCCAGATCATTTATAAATATATTGAAAAGCACCGGTCCAAGTACAGATCCCTGAGGCACTCCACTGTTTAATCTTTTCCACTGAGAAAATTGACCATTTAATCCTCCTCTCTATTTCCTGTCTTTTAACCAGTTTGTAATCCACAAAAGGACATCGCCTCCTATTCCATGACTTTTTAGTTTTCTTAGAAGCCTATCATGAGGGACTTTGTCAAATGCCTTCTGAAAATCCAAATACACTACATCTACTGGTTCACCTTCCTCCACATGTTTATTAACCCCTTCAAAAAAATGAAGCAGATTTGTTAGGCAAGACTTCCTTTGGGTAAATCCATGTTGACTGTGTTCCATTAAACCATGTCTTTCTATATGTTCTATGATTTAGATCTTTAGAATAGATTCCACTATTTTTCCCGGCACTGAAGTCAGGCTCACTGGTCTATAGTTTCCTGGATCACCCCAGTAGCCCTTTTTAAATATTGGGGTTACATTGGCCACTCTCCAGTCTTCAAGTACAATGGATGATTTTAATGATAGGTTTCAAATTGTAACTAATAGATCAGAAATTTCATGTTTGAGTTCCTTCAGTACCCTAGGATGTATGCCATCTGGTCCAGGTGATTTGCTACTCTTTAGTTTGTCAATCTGGCCTATCACATCTTACAGGTTCACAGTGGTTTGGTTCAGTTTGTCTGACTCATCACCCTTGAAAACCATCTCTGGCACTGGTATCTCCTCAACATCCTCATTAGTAAAAACGGAAGCAAATAATTAATTTAGTCTTTCTGCAATGGCCTTATCTTCCCTAAGAACCCCTTTATCCCCTTGGTCATCTAACGGTCCAACTGACTCCCTCACAGGTTTCTTGCTTCGGTTATATTTTTAAAAGTTTTTATTATGAGTTTTTGCCTCTCTGGCCAACTTCATTTCAAATTCTCTTTTCGCCTGTCTTATCAATGTTTTACACTTAACTTGACCAATTAGAACACCAGTTCACCAAGTCCTTCTCCAGGACATCAAGAACCTCCTGGTTCTTTAGCCTGAATTTCTCCCAGTTTACCCAGACCTTCCACCAAATCAATAGTATACAATAAACACATTTAATATCACTTAAGCTACACAATTAGCAGATGTAAAAATATGCAAGTTGGCAAATGTAAATGTCTTTAAAATAGCAACTTACATGCATATCAGTTGGCTTTGCCTTGGAATGCATCTAGATTGTTCCTTTTTTACATGCATATATGTGAGCATGAAAGTGAATATATTTCTACTTTTATAAAATACAGAATGTGTGAGTTGAAGCTACTTATGCATGTATAGGCTAATTTTCACAACCATACATTTTTGAAAATTTACCTGAATGGCTTTAGTATGAATCAATGATGACCGCTTAGATGAAATTTTTCAGATGTGATTCACACAGGTTAACAGATAAGTTTTTCTCTCTTACTTTTAGAACCATATAATTTTCTACATTGTATGTCATCTCTGGATTCAACGTTATTCTAACTTTAAATTTGATTTTTATCTGTATAGTTGATTCAAATATTATTGTTTTGTTTTAAATTCATTATAATCCACATTGAGATCATCTATTTAAAAAGGCAGAATATCAAATGTCTAAAATAATGTATTGATGGACAGGGGTGGATTGGCCTATCGGGGCTTTGGGCATGCCTCAGTGAGGTCAGTCATGTGACTGTGTTGATCGCAGCAGTCCCATACCTGCATAGCTGCTGCAATCAATACCGGGCCCTGCAGCAGCTCTTCTGGCAGAGTGGGAGCCTCTTTGTTCACTTTTGTTTTGCCTTTTGATTTTTTGTTTTTATCCCTGTAGCTCCATGGATCTGCCTTTTGTTTTTTTGGTTCCATGGCTCCATTGCTCTGCCTTTTTATTTTTCTCCATGGCTCCATGGGTCTGCTTTTTGTTTCTCTGGCCCCCACCATGGCTCCATTGGCCTGTCTTCCCCCACCCTCCTCGCAACACGCTCAATGCAGCATGGGACTAATTCCCCCCTCTCCTCATCACCACAGAGGCAGGAAACATTCCTGCCACCTCTTTTCACTCTAGTCCTGGGGTCCTGCCAATGTCTCTGATGCAGAAGGCAGCAGGTAGACTGCCCATTGCTTATCAACCAGTTGAAGGTCTCTCCTTGAGCTCTGCCACCTGCCGGCCCCCATCTTATGTTGGGACCGCAAAAAAATTATAACACGTTCCCCCCACACACATTGGGGCCTTTCCGACCACCTCTTCCCACACCAGCACCATCAGCAGATATCACTGTCTGGATTCCCCCTGACCACCAATGTGAGTAAAAATATATATTTTTAATATATTCAGAGGAGGTTGAGAAAAAGAGTGAGTGTCAGTGAGCATGTATTTGCATGTATGACCGTGAGAGCGTGAGAACCATATGTGCAAGGGAGCATGCATATTTATGTGTGCCAACATGCGCAAGTGAATATGCATGTGTTTGGGAGAGTGTGTGCCAGCAAAGGTGCATGGGAGCAGGCATGTGTGTTTAGTAGGTAGATGTGTCAGCAGGCATGTGTGAGGGAACATGCATGCATGTGTGCATGTCAGGGAGTCAGTGTGTGTCAGAGTCTGTGAGGGAGCATGTGTGTGTCAGAGAGCATGTATGTTAGAGATCATTAGGGAGTGTATGTGTGTGTGTGTGTGTGTGTGTGTGTGTGTGAGAGAGAGAGAGAGAGCACATATGTAAGGGAAGAGAAAGTTTGTGCACTTTCACTCCCACTAATCCACAACAATTTCAAGATGACTGGAAATTAAAAGTTCCCAAGTCAAAGGATTTATTCATTCTTACTGGTTTTAATTATTGGATGTTAGCTGATGTGTCTGTTGTTTAAAAATATTTATTGGTGGTTGAGAAATTTTTAAACAATTTTATATGTTTTTAATTATTGGATGTTCTATTCATCAGCTGTTTGAAATATGTATTCTTTTTATTAGAATGTTTTTTCTATTACCGATGATTTATATTTCTTAATTTCATTGTTTAATGTTTTATGAGGAATGGTGATGTTTCTGAATTTCCCTTGTTCCACCACATACAGAGTCTGATTTCTTGCAGTTTTCAGTTCAGTTTTTGTCTGCACATTTCTATTTATACTTTATGGTCTCCTTATTTTGTATTTGGTGAGGGTCTATCTGTGTACTGCATGTGTGTCCAAGTTGAGCGATTTTCCCAGCGTGTAGTTTTTATGTGGGGATCTATAGCAGCCTAGTTTGTTCTGTTTTCCTAATAGACTGTATATTGTTGTTTTATGGGCTGGTGTAATATTTGCAATGTTGCCGTTACATAAGTAGGATTGTCATTGTTTGAGTGATGGTATTTAGTGCTATTTTGATATGGGAGGTTTACTGTATGCCAATTGTAATTTAGTTTACTCATGGCTTTCTGAGAGCTGAGCCTATGCCCAATATGTGTTAGAATAGGCAAATGCAATATGGGATCCAAGCATCTTTTTACTTTTTTTTTTGGTGGAGTTTTAGGGTTGGCACCAAGGCAGTGTATGAAATTGTAATGTACTTGTGATATTTTTACTTCAAAAGACTGTACTTGCAACATGTCCTTTGATGTAAAATTGATAGTCATAAATGCATAATTTTAAATTATGTGTGGGGAGGGGGGACTGGAAAGTACTTGGATGTAAGGTTTACCTACGACTCCTAATACCCTTGCACCAGCCCTGGCTGCATTGGCGCCATGTGGGAAAGCAGGATTGTGGAGCTGTGCTGCTTTGGATCCTGTGACACTCCTCGGTCTCAGACCTGGAGGAACAAAATAGATCACTTCTTATCCCCCCTCCCCTAGAGTAGGTAGGTAGTACAGAGCCTGAGGAACTATAAAAGCAGCAGACTCTGTAGCATACAGTCAATGGGAATGCAATGAAATGGTTGTGGGGGAAGGAGAAATGGAGGCAAGCTACAGTTACAGAAAAGGATGGAGTGAGCCAAGAAGAAGTGCCTGCATACTGCTGGGGAGGCTACTGTCAGTGTCTGCTAGGCTCACTTCTGAGAGGGGCAGCTGGCTGTGGAACCAATGAGTCTTCTGAAGAGGAGGGTACCAAGAAGGGGTGGGAATGGGAAAGGGCAGGCTGGGGAAGGGCTGGCAGCAAGAAAAAAAAACTTTACATAATGATGCAATGGTACTGGAGCAAGGGCACTCACTGTGTGAGCACATGAATAGCAGCACAATGACAGCATGTGTGTGTCAGAGAGAGTGTGTGTAGAGGCATCTTTCTGTGTTTCAGAGAGAGACATACATACACACACTTGGGGTAGATATTTGAAAGCTAAACATTTTTCTAAGTTAGCCAGACAGATAGCCAAATATCTAGCATTAAACATGCTTTGAATATCCAGCCCTTTGTATCTGAGTATGTGTGTGTGGGTATCATTTTTTTTCTATGACACAGAAAGATCTACACACACACACACACACACACACACACTCTCTGTAACACAGACAAGACACATACACACACACACACACACACACACACACACAGAATGTCTATTGGGTGTCTTTGTGTCAGAGAGACTCCCACATACTTTCTCAAGCACAAAGTGGGTGTTTGAAAGAGTGTATGTGGGTGTTTTTTGTCTGAGAGACTGTGAGTGTTTGTGTCTGACACTGCCTAGCAGTGTGTTGTCTCATTACTTGGCAACTGGTTCAAGAGCTGGTTAGTTGGCAAGAGACTTTAATACTAGATTAGGAAATCAGGATGTATATGTATATATATCAGATGTGATCAAATTTGTTTTGGGGGGGTGGAGGCACAACTGATTGCATGGATAGAAGGGGACCTGTAGCTGTGCTGGCTCATCCTTGGTCTTGGGTGTACTCTATTACTTAGTTATTTAGGAAAAAATGTGAAATATATGTTGAAGATATTTTGCTTTAGTTCTGTCAAGCTCCAGGTCACATGATGTACCTCTGAAGGGTCAGTTTGTCATGCTTTTGGGAACTGTTGAAATACACAATGCATGGAAAGCACAAGGAAGTCAGATATATTCCCCATGGGCTGGTTTTGAAAAAAATCCTCCAGGCTGATATTTTCCTGCAATCCGTCCTTGTTGATGGACATTCATGATCTCCTATAATATATGAAAGGAGAAGCCAGGAGTTGAAAGGGGTTGGAATAAAAATAATGCCATGGTTTTTCCTACTACAGTTGTAATACTATTCAGGAATTTCTAGATAAGTGTGACTATCACAATTAAACCTTCTAATATAGTACCTCCTAACCATTAGTCCCAACAAGAAACAGAGATGAAAGGAAAGAAAGAAAAGGTGCATAGTTATTTTGTGTGTTTCTGTAGCACTTGGTATTAATTATCAGTTGATGATGTCTAGCTTCTTTAATTATATTTGTTCAATATTAATTAATTAGTTCATCCTTTCCCTCTACTCTTCCTCATTCCTCCTATGAAGTTGCAAGTTTGAGCCATGAATTTTAACTGTCTTCTAAGAACTTTCTATATGAGACCCTTGCACAAACAGTTTTCTACTTGTTAAACTTATAATTATTTAAACATCTGCTGTCATCTTTATCAGTTTCCCAAGTTACCATAACACCTTGTTTTTTGTAATTTCTCTCTTCTCTTTACCGTTAATGTTATAATACCCCAGTTCCCCATAAACCGATGTGCTATGATACTTTTTCAAGAATGCCCGTATATAAAAGAGTCAAATAAATAAATAAATAAATAAATAAATAAATAGATGTTTTTGCATGGCAGCTAATCAGCTCATTAAAACTCCTGTTGTTCCTGCAAGATATTTGATCAGAAAAGTACATGCACATATATTGGGCAGATGGATATCAGCAAGATAAAGGAGCTGAATTAGCACAAGTATGAAACTTTTGAGCAGTAGTGCTAAGGTCTTTGCTCAAAATTATTCCTGAATTATTTCACAACTTAACTTGCTGCAGTTTCCTAACAGAGTTTCATAATGTTTTCTGCACTGGTGACTTTGTCTCTTTAGCCCCTCCAAGAAACAGTGAATTTTTGAGTGAAGACAACACATGGGGAATTTGCTTACCTTCCTGCTGTGGACTGACGGTGGGAATAAGCCTGGGAAAAACGTCTCAACCTTTGACCTGAGGGGATTGATGATTTACTTCATCTTCTATGAAGAGATGATGGGTTCTACAGAGGTGGCCACAATTCATAGCTGTCACAGTAGCCATTCCAAAGACCTAAAGAAAGTCCACTACTCTCAAAACCCACCAGAATGATCATACATGTACCTCTCACTTCCAGCCAGAATACGTTTATAGAATAGAATTGATAGCTCTTGCAGCAATTAGTTGCAGCCCCTATGAAAATGTTCAAAGGATGTTACAGAGAATGGGGATTTGGAGAAATCTATTTATGGAAAAAAATTGTGCTTGTATCTTTCTGACACATTATTGTATCTTACCTGTTGCTTTATATTTTTCTATATAGCATTAGTTACTATAGTAATGATGGCAGAAAAGGACCAGCGGGCAGACTTGCCCAGCCAGTCTGCCCAGCATGTTTCTTACAGTAGTATCTGCTGCTCTGTGCAGAATACCCCCATGTTTCTCTCAAGAAAAGTAACTGCCGCTCCATGCAGTTACCCCAAGCCTTATAAGAGTAATAATATTTACAATCAATCAAAACCAAACAACTGTCAAACCCGTAAATTACTGCTAGCAACAGTTTTACTGGGAGAGGAGCCTTCTTCATAATTCAGACAATGCTGTTTGATGTTCTTTGCTTTGGGACTTGGCCATAGAAGCAATTCTGTGCTTTTTCCCATATGTTTTCTTGTTAATTCAGAAAATTCTGCATGATAGTCTTTGCTTTGGGACTTGGCCATAGAAGCCATCCACTGCTTTTTCCTTTATGTCTGCATGTTATGCCCAGGAGGGTCGTGAACCCTTGGACCGACGGGAGGTTGGTATGACCTTTAGGAGATGGCTCCTAATGTTCCCCCGTCAGGTGGCAAGGCGAAAGAGAAGTTGGGGATGGCTGGATCCTCACTGTTGGAGACTTATATGAGCCCCCTGAGAGGGCAAAGTGGCGTGAAGGCAGAGCAAGGAGCAACTGGATCTTCGCCACTGGAAGTCCGCGGGACCCCAGGAGGAGCCCGTAGGGACCCGGGTCACTGGGACTTAGGTGGGCCCTTAAAGACGGATGGTCTGGAAGGAGTCCAAGGTCGAGTACCGGGGATCACGCTTGCCAGTCCGAAATCACACACCAAGGGATCAGCGCTTGCCAGTCCGAAGTCACACATCGAGGATACGTCCGAGAAGAAGCAGGAACCAGGAACCAGGAACCCGAGGCACCAGAAGACTTACCGGAGTGAGCAGACTCGTTGCCAAGTCAAGGAGTAAGTGGAGGAAGTCTCTTTTTATACTTCCCCTGTGCCTAGCCCATCAGGATCAGGTGCAGGCAATTTGGAGTGCAAGGCCCCTTTAAATCTACAGAGGAGGCGCGACCTCGTGCCTAAGGGTAGGGCGGCCATCTTGGTCCCGGGAGCGGTGCGGAATGGCCCGATGCTGTGAGGGAAGGTCTGGGGTGCCTCCCCCACCGGCAACCACCACGGGGACCTGGGTCGAAGTGCGGGGGCGAATGGGCCAGATTCCCCGATGTTGCTGCGGCGGACCCGACGCTGCAGATCAGGTAGGGGGTCGCGGTTGCGGGTGGCCGCGGCTGCGAGGCACAACACTGCATGTCAGTACCCCAGACGGTAAAAGTTAGGGTCCATGTTGGTTGTTATCTGTATCCAGTTCCCCTTCCTTCCTCCCACCCCCCACTGTCAAAGAGGAGAGCGATGTTGCAGTTGCATCAAAAACATCAAGGCAATTGATTGAAGGTAGTAATCCCCATGCCTTCTGTTAAAGATAGTAACTGCCACTCTGTGTTATGAACACTGCCCGTGGGTTCCCCCTCGAGCAGGCTCACTTACCTTTGCTGCATCTTCACCCGACGAGTCTGGAGCCGCGCTCTGCTTCTCTCCCCCGCGGCCCGGAGGCCGCTCTGCTTGTTCTCCTGCTCAGCGGTCGGAGCCGCGGCCCTCTGGTGTCTTCCCACGGGGCTGGTACTGCCCGCAACGCTGACTTCATCTTCGCGGCACTAAGGCCGCAGCCCCGGGCTGGAGTAGCGGCTGGAGCCACCCCCGGGCCCTCCTGCAGCGGCTGGAGCCACTGCCGACGTCGGAGCCAGTGTTCAGGCTCAGCCCTGCCTCTTCTGACGCTGTAAGTCGGTGCAGGCCGCTGTCCGTGGTCCTGCACAGCTCCCTGCTGCTTCTTAGGCACCGGCCCGCGCCTCTCTTCTGGATTTAAAGGGTCAGGCACAGGAAGTGCGCTGGCCCCACCTGTTTTGGACTTCCTGCCTTAGCCCTATAAAGGGCTGCTTCGTCAGTCTGTTCTTGGCCTTGCATCGTGGTGACTTCCCTCTGGAGGCTCCTGCCTGCCAGAGTTGTAAGGTCCTCTGTCTTCATGGAGCTCCTCGTCTCGTCTTGTCTGCCTTCTTCCATGTCTTCTTGTCTTGGTGTTTCGCCTGAGGTCCCGGTCCATGTTCTGATGTCTCGTTATGTTCCTCCACGTCCTGATGTGTCTCCCTTCCAGGATGTTCTTCCCTGTGTCTTCGTCTGGTGCTCTCGAGCCTTCTGTTCCTGTAAGCCGGTGCTCTCGGATGGTATATGCCCGAGAATGAGGTGGCTTGCAGGTGGGAAGTGTCCCTGTGCTCCTGAGCCTCCGTTCCTGCCAAGCCTTGGGGGAAGCTTCGGATGACACCGGCTCCATCATTGGAGTTCCTCCTTGCCTGGACCTTTCCTGCGCTGCCCCGTTCTCCTCGTGGTCTGTGACCAGCCTGCAAGGGCTGTGTAGGGCACTCAGTGGGACAGGGTGGTCCGCAACCAGCCCATTGGGTCCACCCGTGAAGGTGAGCTGTGTAGGGCGCCCTGAGAGACAGTGCCAATGTCCATGCCTTGTGTTTTGCCTATTTAGATGTCAAGTTCTTTGTCATGGATGCCGTCGCATCAACCCAGTGTCTTGTCATGGATGCCATTGCATTAACCCAGCGTCTTCGTCATGGATGCCGTTGCATCAACCCAGTGTCTTTTGTCAGGATGCCGTCGCATCAAAGTCCTGTTTTCATGTCAAGGCCGCCTGCCCTCAACCTCAGGCCAGGCCTGCTGCTCCATGCTGTTCGCAGCAGGTCTGAAAGGGCTCGGAATGGTCGGAGGACCATTCAACTTCCAACATCCTTGGATGTTGGCCTTGGGAGCTTGCTGGCCTGGCAGAGGGTAAGACCGTCAACCATGCGGAGCCACCGTCAACGCTTGGCTCGGCCCTGAAGGTCTGGGCCCAGGCTGAGGCCCAAGGGCACACTAAACACCCCGTTCTCAACAGAATGCAAGGCCATGTGCCCGACGGTGGTGCTCAGCAATGGACCCACCTTGTTCAAGTCTTGTTTGTTCCTGGACTGTTATGGGACCGGAAAAATTTTTTCAGGATTTTTTTATGTACACGACCGACTGGAGGCGCCAGTTTGCCATAGTTATGACCTGCTGGAGGCGCCAGCTGTCTGAATTTCTTTTTGTAACGACCCGCAGGAGGCGCCTGCATCCAGACCTTTTTGTCATCATGTTGCCAGGTTGGGGTTTTACGACCTGCAGGAGGCGCCTGCACCCCTACTGGTTTTGCTGGTTTTTCTTTGCCCGCCCTGGGTTCCCTTCCCCAGGTCTTCTTGGTGTTTCTTGCTGCTTCTTGTTGGTTCTTGCTTGTTGCTCGTTTGTCTATATTGTTTGTGCTGTCTGTTTTGTATTGTTTGTGCTGTCTGTTTTGTATCGTTTGTGCTGTCTTGTTTTGTATGGTTTGTGCTGTTTGTTTTGTATGGTTTGTGCTGTCTGTTGGTGTTGTGCTGTATGGTTGCTTGCGTTGTATGTTGGTGTGGTTGTTTGCTCGTTGGCGCTGTGTGTTGGTTGGTTGCGCTTGTTTGTGCTGTTTTGTTTGTGCTGTGTTCTGTTTGTTTGCTGTTTTGTGTAGCTTGCTTTTGCTGTGATTGTTCTGTTTGGCTCCTTGTTGATTGTTGCTGTTGTGTGTGGCTGTGGTTGTGTGTGTTGCTGTTGTGTGTTGTATGTGCGCTAGGTTTGGTTGCACTGTGTTGTTGGTTGCGGTTGTGCTCGTTAGCGGCTGTGGGGGTTGTGTGTGTTGCTGCTGTATGTTGTTGTTGTTTGTGTGCTAGGGTTGGTTTGGTTGCATGTGCGGCTGCTGTATGTGTGATTGGTGGCATGGTGTTGGTGTGTTTGCGCCGTGTTGTGTTGGTTTGGTTGCGTGTGCGGCTGCTGTATGTTTGGTTGGTATGTTGGCTGCTGTGTGTTGTCTGTTGTGTGTTTGGCTGCGGTTGCGCATGTGGCTGCTGTGTGTTTTGTGTTTTGTTGGTGCTGTTTGTTGGTTGTGCTGTTTGTTTTTGTTGGTTGTTGTTCGCCTTTTGTGTTGTGTGTTCTGTTTTGTCTTGTTCTTTTCTCTGGTTTCCGGTGGTTTGTCTTTTGTGTTTCTGCTGCTTTGCTTGTTCTGTTCATACTGTCCCCGGAGTTACCAGCTTCCATTTTTTGGATCCTCGAATACCTCCATCCGGTATGGACTGATACCCTTATCCTCGAACTGTTGATAGGAGGCTTAAGGAGGGGGGCTTTCAGGAGGGGGTACTGTTATGAACACTGCCCGCGGGTTCCCCCACGAGCAGGCTCACTTACCTATGCTGCATCTTCACCCGACGCGGCAGGACGCCGCCGTCAGGCTTCCCACGCGGCTGGAGCCGCGCTCTGCTTCTCTCCCCCGTGGCCCGGAGGCCGCTCTGCTTGTTCTCCTGATCCTTGGTCGGAGCCGCGGCCCTCTGGCGTCTTCCCACGGGGTTGGGACTGCCCGCGACTCTGACTTCATCTTCGCGGTGCTAAGGCCGCAGCCCCGAGCTGGAGTAGTGGCTGGAGCTGCTTCCGGGGCCTCCTGCAGCGGCTGGAGCTGCTGCCGACGTCGGAGCCTGTATGCAGGCTCAGCCCTGCCTCTTCTGACGCTGTATGTCAGTGCAGGCCGCTGTCAGCGGTCCTGCACAGCACCCTGCTGCTTCTTAGGTGCTGGCCCGCGCCTCTCTGCTGGATTTAAAGGGCCAGGCACAGGAAGTGCGTTGGCACCACCTGTTTTGGACTTCCTGCCTTAGCCCTACAAAGGGCTGCTTCGTCAGTCTGTTCTTGGCCTTGCATCGTGGTGGCTTCCCTCTGGAGGCTCCTGCCTGCCAGAGTTGTAAGGTCCTCTGTCTTTGTGGAGCTCCTCGTCTCGTCTCGTCTGCCTTCTTCCACGTCTTCTTGTCTTGGTGTTCCGCCTGAGGTCCCGGTCCATGTTCTGATGTCTCGTTATGTTCCTCCACGTCCTGATGTATCTCTCTTCCAGGATGTTCTTCCCCGTGTCTTTGTCTGGTGCTCTCGAGCCTTCTGTTCCTGTAAGCCGGTGCTCTCAGATGGTGTATGCCCGAGAATGAGGTGGCTTGCAGGTGGGAAGTGTCCCTGTGCTCCTGAGCCTCCGTTCCTGCTAAGCCTTGGGGGAAGCTTCGGATGACACAGGCTCCGTCATTGGAGTTCCTCCTTGCCTGGACCTTTCCTGTGCTGTCCCATTCTGCTCATGGTCCATGACCGCCCTGCAAGGGCTGTGTAGGGCACGCAGTGGGACAGGGTGTCCGCAACCGGCCCATTGGGTCCGCCCGTGAAGGTGGGCTGTGTAGGGCGCCCTGAGAGACAGTGCCAATATCCATGCCTTGTGTTTTGCCTATTTGGATGTCAAGATCTTTTTCATGGATGCCGTCGCATCAACCCAGTGCCTTCGTCATGGATGCCGTTGCATCAACCCAGTGTCTTGTCATGGATGCCGTTGCATCAACCCAGCGTCTTTTGTCAGGATGCCATCGCATCAATCAAAATCCTGTCTTCATGTCAAGGCCGTCTGCCCTCAATGTCAGGCCAGGCCTGCTGCTCCATGCTGTTCGCAGCAGGTCCGAAAGGGCTCGGAATGGTCGGAGGACCATTCAACTTCCAACATCCTTGGATGTTGGCCTTGGGAGCTTGCCGGCCTGGCAGAGGGTAAGACTGTCAGCCATGCGGAGCCACCGTCGACCCTCAGCTCGGCCCTGAAGGTCTGGGCCCGGCCTGAGGCCCAAGGGTACACTAAATACCCCGTTTTCAACACTCTGTGTAGGTTATCCCCATGTACCCTCTTCTTCATATCCATCCTCTAGCCTTTAGGGATCCACAGTATTTTTCCCATGTCCCTTTGAATTTGTTGGGGCAACAGTACAAATTTGTATCTCTGTTCAATACAGAAATCCAGATCGGACATTTGGCTGCTAATTCTGTACTGTTGCCCCCACAGCTTTGTTTGGCAGCCTCCCTTGCTGTTTCTTCAGTCCATCACCTTTGAATTTGTTGACTGTTTTCTTCTTCACCACCTACTCTGGAAGGCATTCCAAGCATCCACCACCATCTCCATGAAAAAATATTTCCTGACATTGGTTCTGAGTTGTCACCCCTGGAATTTCATTTTGTAACCCCTGGTTCTACTGTTTCCTTTCCGATGGAATAGGTTCAAAGTTTGTGCATCATTAAAAGCTTTCAGGTATCTGAAGGTCTCCTCCTCTCCTCCAGGGTATACATATTTAGATCCTTCAGCCTCTCTTCATAAGTCTTCTGATACAGACCCCACACCATTTTGGTCACCCTTCACTGGGCTACCTCCAGCCTGTCTCTATTCCTTTTTGAAATAGGATCGCTAGACCTGAAGACAATGCTCCAGGTGAGGCATCAACAAGGATCTAAACAAAGGCATTATCACCTCCTTTTTCCCGCTGGTTATTCTTCTATCTATGTAGTCCAGCATTCTTCTGGCTTTAGCAATTGCCTTAATGCCTTGTCACATTGCTTCACCGTCTTCAGATCACCAGATACTATTACCCCAAGGTCTCTCTCTTGGTCCAGGTCCATCAGTGTTTCACTCTCCATCATGTACAGCTCTTTTGGATTACCTCACCCCAGATGCATGTCTCTGCACTTCTTGACACTGAATCCTAGCTGCCAAATATTTGACCACTCTTCAAATTTTTTAAAACACTTTTCATTCTCTCTACTTCTTCAGGCATGTCCACTTTGTTGCAGATTTTAGTATAATCAGCAAATAGACAAACTTTACTTTCCATCCCTTCTATTCGAGCATGGCCTTCAGATACTGTTACGGGCATGGCCTTCGGATACTGTTGCGAACATGCACTCGTCGGGACCAAGCTTATGGCCTTTGGATACTGTTATGAACATGGCCTTCGGATACTGCTATGAGCGCGGAGGCACGGTCGTTTCTGGAACAGGTGATGTGAGCCCTTGAGCCATGGCATTGCTCAGGAAGGAGCCCCAAGACACACCGTGGGAGGTGAGCTGGTGGGAACATGGGTAACAAGGAGCAGGATAAGGCTGGAATGAAGACAAGGAGACAGGAGGTCTGACACTCTATCGGCCCTGCACACCCCAGGATGACCAACAACGCAATGTTGATCAATGAACAGTCCTCCGACCAGTCCAAACCCTTTTGGACCTACCGCTAGGGAACGGCAATAGGCGGCAAGCCGGACAGAGGATGAGGATAGATGGAGGCTTGGCAAGACATGGATACTTGGACAAAGACTCAGGCGAAGACGAAGTTACTTGGATGAAGACTCAGGCAAAGACGAAGGTACTTGGATGAAGATTCAGGCGAAGATGAATTTACTGAAGACGAGGGTTCAGGAACAAGGTACTGAAGATGAGGATTCAGGAACAAGGTACTGAAGATGAGGATTCAGGAACAAGGCTCAGGATCAACGTCAAGTACTAGGTTGAGGCTGCGACGCAGCACACCCTACACAGCCCACCACAGGGCGGACCCACGGGACTGGTCGCGGACCATGCTTGAATGCGAGGCAGACTCCAGATGGATACGTGTAAGATGAAGCTGGTAACATGGCGAAGATTCATTAGAAGCCTGTACCGAGGAGTGCCCTACACAGCCACCCATGGCTGGTCAAGGACCACGCTGAAGCGGAACAGGTTCAGCCAGAGTTTTAGGCATGGACAGAGCAGCCCCAAGATCATCCAAGGGCAGGATCGAGAGTCAGGATGGAGGACCAAGACGGGACTTGGCTTCAAACAGGAAACAGGACCAAGACGAGACTTGGCTTTGGGCAAGGATGACCATCTAGAGCTGCGGACGAGAAGACAGGCAAAGTACCATGAGGAGACAGGACCACCATGGGGCACGCCAGGAAAGGGTAGCATCGAGGAACCAGGGGTTCTGGAAGCAGAGACAAAGACAAGGCATCAGGAAGCAACATCAGGAACCAAGGACATCGGACATCAGGAACGTGGAAATATCTGGAATACGGACGAAGGAACATCGGACATCAGGAACATGAAGACGGAGCCATCAAAGTAGGAGAAGACCATGGAGGACCTGGATCGAAGATGAGGACACAGACAACTGTGAGACCTGATTCGAAGGCCAAGCAAGACTGAAGGAAAAGCCCTTTTATAGGCCTGAGACAGGAAAATGTCATCAGGTGGAGCCCAGGGTATATCCGGCCGAGGGCCCTTTAAATGTAGTGAAGAGGCGCGCACCGTCACCTAAGGCAGACAGGACACAGGAAGGAGCAGCACCACGGACAGCTGTGCTCTCCTGCACGTTGACACAGATGGACAGGCAGGCTTCGGGGTGGATCCAGGCCGCGGGATGATGTCGGAGCAGCAGCGGCCTCCTGTTGCCGCTCAGGAGGGACTTCAGCGGCGGCTCCTCATAGCAATAGGAGCTGGTGGGTGCAGCCTCCAGGCCACATGAAGATGGCATCGGCGGCAGTGGTCCCAAGCCGCGCGGGCGTAGTCTGGCAGCGCCCGAGCCCTGGCGCCCCCCCCCCAGCCGCATCGGAGAAGCCAGCGCGACAGAGAAGGGTGAGAGGCCTGCTCGTGGAGCGTAGTTCCGCCAGCAGGAATCGTAACACCTTCCACAATATCACTCACAAAGATATTGAACAGAACCAGTTCCAAAACTGATCCTTATGGCACTTAACTTAACATGGTTCTCTCTTCAGAGTAAGTTTCATTTAGCATTACATACCATCTTCTATCAGTCAACCAGTTTGTAATCCACACCACTATAAGAACATAAGAACATACCATACTGGGTCAGACCAAGGGTCCATCAAGCCCAGCATCCTGTTTCCAACAGTGGCCAATCCAGGCCATAACAACCTGGCAAGTACCCAAAAAACTAAGTCTATTTCATGCTACTGTTGCTAGTAATAGCAGTGGCAATTTTCTATGTCAACTTAATTAATAGCAGGTAATGGACTTCTCCTCCAAGAACTTATCCAATTCTTTTTTAAACACAGCTATACTAACTGCACTAACCACATCCTCTGGCAACAAATTCCAGAGTTTAATTGTGCGTTGAGTGAAAAAGAACTTTCTCCGATTAGTTTTAAATGTGCCACATGCTAACTTCATGGAGTGCCCCCTAGTCTTTCTATTATCCGAAACAGTAAATAACTGATTCACATTAACCCGTTCTAGACCTCTCATGATTTTTAACACCTCTATCATATCCCCCCTCAGCCATCTCTTCTCCAAGCTGAAAAGTCCTAACCTCTTTAGTCTTTCCTCATAGGGGAGCTGTTCCATTCCCTTTATCATTTTGGACACCCTTCTCTGTACCTTCTCCATTGCAACTATATTTTTTTTGAGATGCGGCGACCAGAATTGTACACGGTATTCAAGGGACGGTCTCACCAAGGAGCGATACAGAGGCATTATGACTTTTCCATTTTATTCAGTATTCCCTTTCTAATAATTCCCAACATTCTGTTTGCTTTTTTGACTGCCGCAGCACACTGAACCGACGATTTCAATGTGTTATCCACTAAGACGCCTAGATCTCTTCCTTGGGTAGTAGCACCTAATATGGAATCTAACATTGTGTAACTATGGCATGGGTTATTTTTCCCTATATGCATCACCTTGTGCTTATCCATATTAAATTTCATCTGCCATTTTGATGCCCAATTTTCCAGCCTCACAAGGTCTTCCTGCAATTTATCACAATCTGCTTGTGATTTAACTACTCTGAACAGTTTTGTATCATCTGCAAATTTGATTACCTCACTTGTCATATTTCTTTCCAGATCATTTATAAATATATTGAAAAGTAAGGGTCCCAATACAGATCCCTGAGGCACTCCACTGCCCAGTGCCCACTCCCTTCCACCTAGAAAATTGTCTATTTAATCCTACTCTCTGTTTCCTTTCTTTTAGCCAGTTTGTAATCCATGAAAGGACATCGCCACCTATCCCATGACTTTTTATTTTTCCAAGAAGCCTCTCATGAGGAACTTTGTCAAATGCCTTCTGAAAATCCAAGTACACTACATCCACCGGTTCACGTTTATCCACATGTTTATTAACTCCTTCAAAAAAGTGAAGCAGATTTGTGAGGCAAGACTTGCCCTGGGTAAAGCCATGCTGACTTTGTTCCATTAAACCATGTCTTTCTATATGTTCTGTGATTTTGATGTTTAGAACACTTTCCACTATTTTTCCTGGCACTGAAGTCAGGCTAACTGGTCTGTAGTTTCCCGGATCGCCCCTGGACCCCTTTTAAAATATGGGGGTTACATTAGCTATCCTCCAGTCTTCAGGTACAATGGATGATTTTAATGATAGGTTACAAATTTTTACTAATAGGTTTGAAAATTCATTTTTTAGTTCCTTCAGACCTCTGGGGTGTATACCATCCGGTCCAGGTGATTTACTACTCTTACGTTTGTCAATCAGGTCTACCACATCTTCTAGGTTCACCGTGATTTGGTTCAGTCCATCTGAATCATTACCCATGAAAACCTTCTCCAGTATGGGTACCTCCCCAACATCCTCTTCAATAAACACCGAAGCAAAGAAATCATTTAATCATTCAATGATGGCCTTATCTTCTCTAAGTGCCCCTTTAACCACCTCGATCACCTAACAGTCCAACTGACTCCCTCACAGTCTTTCTGCTTCGGATATATTTAAAAAAGTTTTTACTGTGAGTTTTTGCCTCTACGGCCAACTTCTTTTCAAATTCTCTCTTAGCCTGTCTTATCAATGTCTTACATTTAACTTGCCAACGTTTATGCATTATCCTATTTTTTTTTATTGGTTCCTTCTTCCAATTTTTAAATGAAGATCTTTTGCCTAAAATAGCTTCTTTCACTTCCCCTTTTAACCATGCCGGTAATCATTTTGCCTTCTTTCCACCTTTCTTAATGTGTGGAATATATCTGGATTGTGCTTCTAGGATGGTACTTTTTAACAATGACCACGCCTCTTGCACACTTTTTACTTTTGTAGCTGCTTCTTTCAGTTTTTTTCTATTTTTCTCATTTTATCAGTTTCCCTTTTGAAAGTTTAGCATGAGGGCTGTGGATTTACTTACTGTCCCCTTTCCAGTCATTAAATCAAATTTGATCCTATTATGGTCACTATTGCCAAGCGGCCCTACCACTGTTACCTCTCTCACCAAATCCTGTTCTCTGTTGAGAATTAGATCTAAAATTTCTCCCTCTTTCGTCAGTTCCTGAACCAATTGCTCCATAAAGCTATCATTTATTCCATCCAGGAACTTTATCTCTCTAGCGTATCCCGATGATACATTTACCCAGTCAATATTGGGGTACTTGAAGTCTTAAACCATCCAAGACAGAAGCAAACCTTGCACATGAGCAAGTATCAACCGAAGAAGGTGCAAGAACACACTTAGGCAATCCACCTTTCAAGTATAAATGTTCTTTAATGAAAAGTCTTTCACTCAATGTAATCGGCAACTCCACAAACTTGCAAACAATGTTTAAATAGGTCCCCCGACAAGGGTCCATGTTTCGCTTTGTCGCTGCATCGGGAGGGGCCACAAATATAATTGTCAATCTTTCAAACCAATCCGGGCGCTCCCGGATTGGTTTGAAAGATTTGTGGCCCCTCCCGATGCAGCGACAAAGCGAAACACGGACCCGTGTCGGGGGACCTGTTTAAACATTGTTTGCAAGTTTGTGGAGTTGCTGATTACATTGAGTGAAAGACTTTTCATTAAAGAACATTTATACTTGAAAGGTGGATTGCCTAAGTGTGTTCTTGCACCTTCTCTGGTTGGTAATTGAAGTCTCCCATTATTACCGCACTACCAATTTGGTTAGCTTCCCTAATTTCTCTTAGCATTTCATTGTCAGTCTCACCATGTTGACCAGGTGGACGGTAGTATACTCCTATCACTATAGTCTATCCCAACACAAGGGATTTCTACCCATAGATTCAATTGTGCATTTAGTCTCGTGCAGGATGTTTATCCTGTTGGACTCTATGCCATCCCAGACATAAAGCACCACACCACCTCCCGGGTGCTCCTCTCTGTCATTGCAATATAATATGTACCCCGGTATAGCACTGTCCCATTGGTTGTCTTCCTTCCACTATGTCTCTGAGATGCCAATTAAGTCTATGCCATCATTCACTGCTATACATTCTAATTCTCCCATCTTACTTCTTAGACTTCTGACATTAGCATACAAACATTTCAAAGTTTGTTTTTTGTTTGTATTTTCATTCTGCTTTTTAATTGATAGGGATAAGTTAGAATTTTTTAGCTCAGGTGAGTTTTTAGTTACAGGCACTTGGACTACTTTTCTTATTATTGGATCCTCACTGTCAGGATACCCTAATTCTAATGCATCATTAGTAAACTTTGAAGATACCTCTCTCCGAACCATGCACTGCTGAGTGACTGTTGGCTTTCCCCTTTGTTTTAGTTTAAAAGCTGCTCTATCTCCTTTTTAAAGGTTAGCGCCAGCAGTCTGATTCAACCCTGGTTAAGGTGAAGCCCATCCCTTCGGAAGAGACTCCCCCTTCCCACAAAAGTTTCCCCAGTTTCTAACAAAACTGAATTCCTCTTCCTTGCACCATTGTCTCATCCACACATTGAGACTCCAGAGCTCTTCCTGCCTCTGGTGACCTGCGCATGGAACAGTAGGGGTGTGCATTCGGTCCCTACGTATTGGCAATCCGCAACAGATGTGCCAATATTCGTTGTATTTGTGGGGAAGCGAAACGTATCGCGATTTCCCACGAATACAATGAATTTTCCCCAAATTATTCAGCCGCCAATTTAAACAACACTTCCACCCTCCTGATCCCCCCAAGACTTACCAAAACTCCCTGGTGGTCCAGCGGGGGGGTTCGGGATCCATCCCCTGCACTCTCACACCCTCGGTACGTTTCAAAATGGCGCCGGTAGCCCCTGTGACATAGTAAGGGCAAGGCTATCGGCGCCATTTTGATTCCTGGCACCCGACGGCACAAGTGCAGGAGATTGCTCCCGAATTTCCGCTGGACCCCCAGCGACTTTTGGCCAGCTTGGGGGGGCCTCCTGACCCCCACAAGCCTTGCCAAAAGTCAAGCAGGGGTCCGGGAGCGACCTCCTGCTCTCGGGCCGTATTGCCAGTATTCAAAATGGTGCCGGCGCTACCTTTGCCCTCACTATGTCACAGGGCCAACGGTCGGCCCCTGTGACATAGTGAGGGCAAAGGCTAGTGGCTGCCAATACTCAAAATGGCCTTGCCCTTACTATGTCACAGGGGCTACCGGTGCCATTGGTCAGCCCCTGTCACATGGTAGGAGAACAAGATGGCGCCGATGGCCATGTGACAGCCCTGACCAATAGCATCGGTAGCCCCTGTGACATGGTAGGTCAAAGGCTATCGGCGCCATTTTGAAACTGGTTCGAGGGTGTGAGAGTGCAGGGCATGGGTCCCGGACCCCCTGCTGAACCACGAGGGAGTTTTGGTAAGTCTTGGGGGGGGGTTCAGGAGGGTGGGGGGGTTGTAGTAAATTTAATTTTATCCGGGTACCAAATAGGATTAGACGTAAAACCGTATCGGGGTGCCATACGGACGTATGCAACGTATTTGCCCCCTAACGAATACGTATCCCGAATGCAACGTATGGCGTCCCTCTGCACATCCCTATGGAACAAGGACCATTTCAGAGAATGCTACCCTGGAGGTTCTGGATTTAAGATTTCTACCTAAGAGCCTAAATTTAGCTTCCAGAACCTCCCTCCCACATTTTCCATTTCGTTGGTGCCTACATGTACCACGACAGCCGGCTCTTTGCATCGCATGCACATGTACAGCTTCTCACTGGTGGGTAAAAAATCATACATGTGACACTCGTTGCAAAAGACTGGGACTGGGAAGCCCCCCTCTTGCTGCGGGACTGCTGCCTTCATCTCAGTTTTGATCAGTTCCTAGTTAAGTTTTAGGTTGCTATGGGAGTAGGAATGTGTCTAATTAACGTCCTTTAAATGTATTAGTGAATTCACTATATGTCTGGTAGTGGCCTACAGGGGTCTGATCAAACTCTCAATAAAGTTTTTGTTGTTGTTGATGTTGTTGGGTTTTTTTTGTGAAAGTGGCACCGGCCTATAAATTAAAGGATAAGCTAGGGGAGGGTTAGGAAATACAATCAGTCTAACTTCAGTTAGTCAGCTGGAGTGACTCACTGCTCTCTTGATTAACAAATGTTGGTACCTATTCAAACCAAATCACACTACCTCAACACCTTTCCAAGGTGAGTAACTGAACTGAACTTTTCAACCTTTTTCTTAGGTATACACTGCTCCTAGCTTATTTCTAGCTTCTGGCTACTTTTTGGGTGTTTTGGTTTTTTTTGTGTTTTTGTTTTAAATACAAACACTCAGTTCTGCTTACTAGTGCCTTACAGACTTTTAAAAATAAACACACTACCTACTGCTTACTAGCTGCCTTATTGACTGACTATTTAAAAATACAAACAGTCTAACTTGTTTATTCACTGCCTTACTGATTGTTAAAAGCACAAACACACTAAATAATATTCCCAAATAGTTAACTTTGCCCCAATACTTTTAAAAAAGACAATGTCCCAAGCAAAAACTTACTGATTCCTTTCAGCCACCAGCAAGCTGATCCTCTCCTCTCAGTGCTCCCATTGGATATTGCCTTTACCATGTTTGCACCATTGTCTGTGACAAAGAACACTACCTGAGGATTCCTGTCTTGCCTGCTAGCATCTGTCTGATGCATGCTAGAATATTGGCAGAGGTATGGGCATCGTCTGTCAGGTGCGTGTGCTGTGAAGCCCACTTCCACCCTGATACTTGTTAACTAATAGAGCTGCTGCCTGCCCCTGCCTCAGCCAGGTCCCACCAGTGTGTTGTCAGAGAGCAGTAAGAGTGTGCAGCATTCATGGCGGTCCAGATATCACAGGTGAAATGCACACTCCCCTCAGCCTAAGCTAGCAGCACTTGGATGCGACTGCGACACTGGTTGTATAGGCTTGATGTTACCCAGGTAGAGAGTCCCTCAAGCTAGGTTGAGAGAACCTTGCCCAAATCTCATCTTGGAGTGAGTTTCCTCACTCCGAAGGCCAGCAAATCTTCACAAGAGACCACTGTTCTGTTTGTAGAATGTCAAAGTGGCCCCTAACCCCCTACACTCTTACCTAAACCCCACCTCGAGTTACTAGGTGGGCCTACCATAGGGATACAAATACGAACCTATGGGCCATGACATTATGGATAGTCAGTCTCTCTCTCTCTCTCTCTCTCTCTCTCTCTCTCTCACACCATTAACAATGGTCTCCTGGTGGTTGAAGGAAATACAACAGGTCTGGCACTTATTGCAAAATCTGAAAATGGTATCACTCTTTGCACAGGTTATTAGCATAAAACACACCCCTTTTGCTATCGCTTGTGGTACTTACCACATTTTGATAAATCCACCCCTTAGTTAGATGTCCCATTTGCTTGCCTCTGCAAATAGCCCTGACACAATAATTACACTGAGGGAAAAGCGGGTCCTCCTTCACTTTAAAGTGGCTCCAAATTGCAGATTTCCTTCGGGATCCCTTCTCTATAGCCTTTGGGGTGGATGCTGGTACTGGAGCTGAAGTAGTGGGTGCACCCTGAGAAGCAATGCCAGGGGCATCAGTCACACTCTGTGCCTGCACTGACTTTTCTTCCTGCTCCTCATCATCAGTTTTATCTCTCCCCCGCAGCACTGTAGTGGAGGCTAAGGCAGAACTAACTAATCCTCTTAAACCTTCTTCAGCTATTACGTCTTCCATTTCTGATGATGAGAATTCCACACAAGATCATCCTTCATCGGAATCAGAAGCAAACAGTGCCTGTGGTACATTTTCAATGCTAAGTCGAGTCTGCTCTCAGCACTGCTGCTTTTCGGTGTCGCCCTTTTGTCTTGCATAACTCAGCCTCCCCTTCCCTCACCTCCAAATCTACAGGGTCAGAAACAGGTGGTGGCGATGCATCATCTTTAATTTTCAGTTTTTACGGATGGAACTGCCTGCTCCTCCAGAGATTTTAGATTGGAACAGGTCCTTTTTTAACTTTAATGGGGGTCTGGAACTGCCTTTTGAAGTGCCTCCTCTGCCAGTGCCTCCACTACCAGTCCCAATCACTTGACCATGTCTAGCTTTCCCTGACATCATGGATTTAATGTCACTGCCTACTAGGGATTTCAAATAACATTATTTCCAAAAGAGGACAACTTGGTATTTGGCTTCAGAGAGCACCGTTGTCCCAATATATATGAGTCTGCAAAACTTCCCAAGGCTATGAGGCAGTGCCTGGATCAACACTACTACTGGGACCGCTGAATGTGCACACACCAAACTTGTAACTACAAAAGAAGCCTGCTGGGGATTTAGCTTCAGAGATCACTTCTGTCCCAATATATGTGAGTCTGCAAAACTATGCACTTACGCCCAGTGCACTACCTTCTTAGATTAAAAGAGCTCTGCTCTACCAATATATGTGAGTCTGCAAAACTGCCCACTGATGCCCAGTGCACTGCCTTCTTGGCTTAATAGAGCACCACTGTCCCAATATATGCGAGTCTGCAAAACTGCCCACAGGCCACGAGGCAGTGCCTGGATGTACACTACAACTGGGACCGCTGTATGTGCACACACCAAACTTGCAACTACAAAAGAGGCCTACTGGGGATTTGGCTTCAGAGAGCACCGCTGTCCCAGTATATATGAGTCTGCAAAACTGCCCACTGACACCCAGTGCACTGCCTTCTTGGCTTCACAGAGCACCGCTTTCCCAACATATGTGAGTCTGCAAAACTGCCCAATGACGCCCATTGCACTGCATTCTTGGCTTAAAAGTGCACTGCTGTAGGGATGTGAATCGTGTCCTCGATCGTCTTAACGATCGATTTCGGCTGGGAGGGGGAGGGAATCGTATTGTTGCCGTTTGGGGGGGTAAAATATCGTGAAAAATCGTTAAAAATCGTGAAAAATCGAAAAATCGAAAAATCGAAAAACCGGCACATTAAAAACCCCCTAAAACCCACCCCCGACCCTTTAAATTAAATCCCCCCCCCTCCCGACCCCCCCCCCACATAACTTAAATAACCTGCGGGTCCAGCGGCGGTCCGGAACGGCAGCGGTCCGGAACGGGCTCCTGCTCTGAATCTTGTCGTCTTCAGCCGGCGCCATTTTCCAAAATGGCGCCGAAAAATGGCGGCGGCCATAGACGAAAAAGATTGGATGGCAGGAGGTCCTTCCGGACCCCCGCTGGACTTTTGGCAAGTCTCGTGGGGGTCAGGAGGCCCCCCACAAGCTGGCCAAAAGTTCCTGGAGGTCCAGCGGGGGTCAGGGAGCGATTTCCCGCCGCGAATCGTTTTCGTACGGAAAATGGCGCCGGCGCCGGCGCCGGAACCCTCGCTGAACGACCTCCTGCAGTCGATCTCCTGCCGGCGCCATTTTCCGTACGAAAACGATTCGCGGCGGGAAATCGCTCCCTGACCCCCGCTGGACCTCCAGGAACTTTTGGCCAGCTTGTGGGGGGCCTCCTGACCCCCACGAGACTTGCCAAAAGTCCAGCGGGGGTCCGGAAGGACCTCCTGCCGTCCAATCTTTTTCGTCTATGGCCGCCGCCATTTTTCGGCGCCATTTTGGAAAATGGCGCCGGCTGAAGACGACAAGATTCAGAGCAGGAGCCCGTTCCGGACCGCTGCCGTTCCGGACTGCCGCTGGACCCGCAGGTTATTTAAGTTATTTGGGGGGGGTTCGGGAGGGTGGGGGATTTAATTTAAAGGGTCGGGGGTGGGTTTTAGGGGGTTTTAGTGTGCCGGCTCACGATTCTAACGATTTATAACGATAAATCGTTAGAATCTGTATTGTATTGTGTTCCATAACGGTTTAAGACGATATTAAAATTATCGGACGATAATTTTAATCGTCCTAAAACGATTCACATCCCTACACTGCTGTCCCAATATATGTGAGTCTGCAAAACTGCCCACTGACATCCAGTGCACTGCCTTCTTGGCTTAAAAGAGCACTGCTCTACCAATATATGTGAGTCTGCAAAAGTGCCCACAGGCCCAGAGGCATTGCCTGGATGTACACTACTACTGGGACTGCTGTATGTGCACACACCAAACTTGTAACTAGAAAAGAGGCCTGCTGGGGATTTGGCTTCAGAGAGCACTGCTGTCCCAATATATGTGAGTCTGCAAAACTGCCCAGTGCCTACTGATGCCCAGTGCACTGCCATGTTGGCTTAAAAGAGCACAGAGAGACAGTCTGAGTTCAATAAAAAAAAACTGCAGTTAAGGAAAAAGCCTGGATTGGCACAGCAGCAAAACGAAGAAATATATTTTTCAATGGAAAATTCTATCAAGCTAGCTAGAAATTGAATATATCTCCCACCCACAACACCCAAATCCTGCTTGCAACCTACCCCAGGGGGTAAAATATAAAAATAAGCAGCAAAATGCCACTGCTAGCAGCTTGCTCAGTGGGACAGACAGAGAGACCGTCTGAGATCAATAAAAAAAAATGCATCAAAAAAAGCATGGCTAGCTTTGGCAATGCAGCAAAATCGAACAAATATCTTTTTCAAATGAAAATTCTTTCAAAATAGCTAGCAATTGAATACAGATTTGAGACCCTCAGACTAGCTCTGAGTACAGCCACCTTTCTGGACCATCCCTGCAAAGAAAGAGAATGGCATGCCGCGTGCTTAACTTATATATACTATAGCGTCATCAGGCACAGCGTCACAGAGCACTTAGTGAGAGCGGTGATTTTCTGCATTAGAAAAATGCTTAGCTCTGATAGGTTGCATTCTCGTCTCCTTGCCGACCTGTCTGACCCACTCTATGACAGTGCTGTGAGGTCACTTATGACTCAAAGGAAAGGGCTGGGTTTTGCTATGGATACTCCCACATGGCCTTCTTCTATTTCAAACGGCCACTAAGAAATCACTGCGAGCCAAAAGAATGAAACTAACATGATATGTTTTATTTGTCGGGGATCGTGATGTATTTCGCAAACCCACGAATACAATGAATAGGGACTTATGCATTGTAGATTGCACATTCGTTGAAAATGAATGCACAGCCCTATTCAATACTGTATCTCTTTCAGATCTCAATTTTGCATCTCTGGCCTAGACAGAAGCTACATAGTGTTTGTTGTAGTGTGGCTCAACTGGTAGTATTGGGGACACAGCAGGACTCAGCATTGGCATGCTGTGGTCCTCGGATTGGCTTTTCAGGCCAAGGAGGCAGGAGCAGTAAATTTGTTGAAGTGTGACCCCAATGGCGGTGTTGGTGACCAAGCAGGACACAGCATTGCATCCCTTCAAGCCCTCAATATTGAATCTTAAGCCTGGATAGAAGCAGCAGTGGTGATTGAAGTGTGGCCCAACTGGTGGTGTTAAGAACACATAAGGACTCAGCACTGCATAACTTCCAGCCCTCTATCTTGCATTTGAGGCCTGGACAGGAGCAGTAATATAGATGGCAGTGTTGGAGTACACAGGACTCAGCATTGCATCATTTACAGCTCTCGATCCTCCATCTCAGGCCTGCACAGCAGTGGGGGGGGGGGGGGGGGTTTGAAGTCTTGCCTAGCTCATGGTGTTGGGGACACAGCAGGTCTCAGCACTGCATCTCTTCCAACCCTTGATCTTGCATCTCAGGGCTGGACAAAACAGCAGTGTAGGATTATAGTGTGGCCCAACTGACGAAGGCTGCAGTATTCAGCACTGGTGAGCTGAAGCCACTGGATTGGCTTTTCGCGCCTTTGAGGCAGGAGCAGTGTGGTTGCTGTAGTGTGCCCTACTGATAGTGTCAAGGAAACAGCAGGAATCAGTACTGCATCTCTTCAAGCCCTTGATTTTGCATCTCATTCCTGAACAGAAGCAGCAGTGTGGTTGTTAAAGTGTGCCCAAATGGCGGGAACACAGCAGGACTCAGCAATGCATGTCTTGCAGCCTTCAAGCTTGCATCTCAGGACTGGACAGGAGCAGCACTGTGGGAGGTTAAATGTGGCCAAACTGGTGGTGTTGGGGAACCAGCACGATTCAGCATTGTCGTGCTGCGTACCTTGGATTGGCTTTTCAGGCCGTGGAGGCAGCAGCAGTGTGGTTGTTGAAGTGTAGCCTTCCAGCCTTTGATCTTGAATCTCAGCTGGACAAACAGTGTATTGGTTGATTTGTGGCCCAAATGGCGGTGTTGGGGATACAGCAGGACTCAGCAATGCAGCTCTACCAGCCCCCAATCATAAATATCAGGCCTGGATAGGAGCAGCAGTGTGTTATAGTGTGGTTGAACTTGCAGTGTTGGGGACACAGCAGTACTCAGCATTGCATCTCTTCCAGCCCTCGATCTAGCATCTGAGTCCTGGGCAGGAGCAGCAGTGTGGGGGTTGAAGTGTGGCCCAAAGGATGGTGTTGTGGACAGAGCAGGACTTAGTATTGATGTGTTGTGGCCTTTGGATTGGCTTTTCAGGCCATGGTGGCAGCAGAGGTGTGTTTCTTGAAGTGTGAACCTATTGGGGACACAGCAGGACAGAGCATCGCATCTCTTCCAGCCCATGATTTTGAATCTGAGGTCTGTACACGAGCAGCAGTGTGGCTGTTTTAATGAGGTGCAACTGGAGGAGTTGGGGACACAGCAGGTCTCAAAATTGTATCTCTTTCAGCTCTCTTGATCTTGAATCTCAGGTCTGGACAGGAATAGTTGTGTGGGAGTAGAGGTATGGCCCAACAGGCAGTGCTGGAGACACAGGAGGACTAAGCATTGCATGTCTACCAGTCCTTGATTTGCATCTCAGGCCAGGACAGGAGCATCAGTGTGATAGTTGAATTGTGGCCCAACTGGCGGTGTTGGGGACAATAAAGGTCACAGCATTGCCTCTCTTCTAGACTTTGATCTTGCATCTCAGGACTGGACAGGAGCTGCAGTGTGGCTGTTGTAATATGGCCAATTTGCCGTGTTGGAGACACAGCAGGACTCAGCATAACATCTCTTCCAGCTGTAGAACTTACATCTTAGGCCTGGACAGGAGCAGTAATGTGGTGATTGTAGTGTGGTCAAACTGCCATTGTTGGGGACACAACAGTACTCAGAATTGCATCTCTTTCAGAATTGCATCTCTTCCAGCATAAGAGACCTGAAAAGGAGCAGCGGTATGGTTGTTTTAGTGTGGCCAACTCAAGGTGTTGGAGATACAGCATTGCATCTGTTTCAACTCTTGATCTTGCTTCTCAGGCCTGGAAAGTAGCATCAGGGTGGATGTTGTAGTGTGGCCTCCACTGGCGGTGTTGAGGATACAGTAACAGCACTCAGCAATGCATCACTTCAAGCCCTCGATCTTGCATCTTAAGCCTGGAGTCAGGCAGCTGTGTGGTTGTTGTAAAGTGGCCCTGCTGCTGATGTTGGGGATACCACAAGACGCAGCATTGTATCTCTTCAAGTCCTCGATCTTGCATCTCAGGTCTAGACAGGAGCAGCAGTGTGGTAGTTCTAATGTGGCCCAAATGACAGTGTTAGCGAATGCAAGGACTCAGCATTGATGTGTTGTAGCCAATGGATTGACTATTTAGGAAGTGGAGGCAGCAGACATATGGATATTGATGTATGGCCCCAGTGGCAGTGTGGGGACATAGCAGGACTCTGCATTGAATCTCATCCAGCCCTTAATCTTGAATCTCAGAACAGGACTGGAGCAGATGTGTGGTGGTTGAAGTGTGGCTCAACTGGCAGTATTAGGGACACAAGAGGACTCAGCATTGATGTGTTGTGACCCTTGGATTGTCATTTTGGGCCAAGGCGGTAGTAACAGTGTGGTTGTTCTAGTGTGGCAGTGTTGGGGACACAGCAGTACTCAGCATTCCATCTCAGATTTGGAAAGGAGCAGCAGTGTTTTAGTGTGGCCCCACTGGCGGTGTTGGGAACATAGCAGGACTCAGCATTGCATCTCTTGTAGCCCTCGATCTTGAATCTCAAGCCTGGACAGGAGCAGCATTGTAGTGCTTGAAATGTGGTCCAACAGGCAGTGTTGGGGATAAAGCAAGACTCAGAATTGCATCTATCCAGCTTTCTATCTTGCATCTCTGGCTAGGATAGGAGAAACTATATGGTGATTACTTGTCACCCAACTGGCGGTGCTAGGTACACAGCAAGACTCAGCATTGCATCTCTTCCAGCCCTTGATTTTGAATCTCAGGCTTGGACAGGAGAACCTGTCTGGTGGTTGAAGTATGGCCCAACTCTTGGTATTAGTGACACAGAAAGAATCAGCATTGCATCTCTTCTTACCCTCAATTGTGCATCTCATGCCTGGACACAAGCAGCAATTTGGTGGTTGTATAGTGGCTCAATTGTCGGTGTTGGGATACATCAGGACTCAGCATTGCATCTCTTGCAGCCCTCAATCTTCCATCTTAGGCGTGGAAAGGAGCAGCAGTGTGGTTTTTGAAGTATGGCCCCACTGGCAGTATTGAGGACTTAGCAGGACTCAGCACTACATTACTTCCAGCCCTTGATCTTCAATCTCAGGCCTGGAAAGGAGCAGCAGTGTGATTGCTGTAATATGTACGCACTGGCAGTGTTGGGGATACAGCAGGACACAGCACTGCATCTCTTCCAGGGCTCAATCATGCATATAGGGCCTGGTCAGGACCATCAGTGTAGTTATTGTAGTGTAGCTCAACTGGCAGGGGCGGGGACAAAGAAGGACTCAGCATTGCATCTCTTCCAGCACTTAATCCTTCATCTCAGGCTTGCACGCAACAGCATTGTGTTAATTCAAATGTAGCCCAACTGGCAGTGTTAGGGACACAGAAGGACTCAGCACTGCATCTTTTCCAGCCCTTGATCTTGCATATCAGGCTTTGACAGGAGCATATGTTTGGTTGTTTTAGTGTGGCACAAGTGGAGGTCTTAGGGACACAGCAGGACTCATTACTGCATTTCTTCAGTTCTTGATCTTTCATCTCAGCTCATAAAGGAGCAACAGTGCGGGGGTTGAGGTATGGCCCTACAGGTGGTGTTGGAGACACAGCAGGACTTCGCATTGCATATTTTCCAGCCCTCGATCCTTCATCTTAGTCCTGCACAGCAGCAGCATTGTTGGAGTTGAAGTGTGGCCAACTGACTGTGGTGGGGACAACGCAGGACAGCATTCCATCTCCTCCAGTTTTCATCTTGCTTCTCAGGCTTGGACAGGAGCAGTGTGGTTGTTGTACTGTGGCCCCACTGGGGTGTTGGAGACACAGTAAGTCTCAGCAATGCATCTCTTCAAGCCCTCGATCTAGCATCTGAGGCCTGGATAGTAGCAGCGTGTTGGGGTTGTTGTAGTGTGGCCCCCAACTGGTGGTTTTTAGGATACCGGAGGGCTCAGCATTCCATCTCCTCTAGCTTTTATCTTGCTTCTCAGGCCTGGAAAGGAGCAAAAGTGTGGGGGTTGAAATATGGCCCAACTGGCAGAGTTGGGGACACAGCATGACTCAGCATTGATGTGTTGTGACCCTTGAATTGACTTGTCGGGCCATGGAGGCAGCAGCTGTGTGGTTATTGGTGTGTAGCCACATTGGAGATGTTGGGGACTCAGCAAGACTAAGCATTGCATCTCTTCCAGCTCTCGATTTTGCATCTCAGGTCTGGACAGGAGCAGCAGTGTGGGAGTTGAAGTGTGGCCCAACAGGCGGTGTTAGAGACACAGCAAGACTCAGTATTGGCATGTTGTAGACCATGAATTTGCTTTTTCGGGCCTTTGAGGCAGCAGCAGTGTGGTTGCTGTAGTGTGCCCCACTGACAGTGTTAGGGATACAGCAAGACTCAGCATTGCATCTCTACCACCCCTCGATTATGAATCTCAGGCCTAGATAGTAGCAGCTCTGTGGTGGTTGAAGTGTGGCCCACATGGCGGTGTTGAGAACAAAACAGGACTCAGCATTGCATCTCTTCCAGCCTTTGATCTTGCATATCAGTCCTGAATTTTTTCTAGCCCTTGATCTTGCATCTGAGGCCTGGACAGGAACAGTAGTGCGGCTGTTGTAGTATGGCCTCGCTGGCAGTGTTGGTGACACAGGTGGACTCAGCATTAATGTGTTGTGGCCCTTGGATTGGCCTTTTGGGCCATGGAAGCAGCAGCAGTGAGGTGCTTATAATATGGCCCAACTGACTATGTTGGGGACACAGCGGGACTCAGCATTGCATCTCTTCTAGCCCTTGATCTTGCATCTCAGGCCTGTATAGGAGCAACAGATTGGAGTTGTAGTGTGGCCCAACTGGCAGGATTGAGGATACAGCAGGACTCAGCATTGTATCTCTTCCAGCCCTCGATCTTGCATCTCAGGCCTGGACACGAGCAGCAGTGTGGTGGTTGTAGTGTGGCCCAACTGACGGTGTTAGGAACACAACAGGATTCAGCATTGATGTGTTGTTCCCCTTGGATTGGCTTTTCAGGCCTTGGAGGCAATAGCAGTGTTTTTGTTGTACTATGGCCCCACTGGTGGTGTTGTAGACACAGCGGGATTCAGTTTTGCATCTCTTCCAGCCCTCGATCTTGCATCTCAGGCCTGGACAGGAACAGTAGTGTGGTTGTTGTAGTGTGGTCCAACCGGCAGTGCGTGGGACACAGAAGGACTCAGCATTGCATCTCTTCCACCTTTGATCTTGCATATCAGTCCTTATCAGGAGCAGCAGTGTGGTTGTTGTAGTGTGGCCCAGCTGGCAGTGTTGGTGTCACTGCAGGATTCAGCATTACAAACCTTTCCAGCCCTCGATCTGGCATCTCGGGCCTAAAGAGCAGCAGCAATGTGGTTGGTGAAGTGTGGTCCAAATGATGGTGTTGCTGACAGAGCAGGCAGATGCAGTTAGTCAATCACAGACACTAGATTTTGCTTGATGCTCGATGTGGGCCCCATTCCTGTTACTGAGGCACAGCAGTCAGAAAGGTAGAGCAGCCAGCAGCTACAGGACCTTCAACATTCCTTTCATTCATCTTGCCATTTACATGGCAAATCTGTCAACCAAGCAAAGGCAGATTAATTTTAAGGAACACTAGCTTCTCTATCAAGTGTGGTGACAGCCTGGAGTGAAGAGGGCTTATGATGTATCCTGTCAAGGAAAATACTCTTTCGCTAGGGGCACTCATTGATGGATAAGAGAGATAGCACTGAGCCACTCTCGGCAGGACCAGCCAGATGCTTGACTTGTGAGACCAATATGCTAGCACATTTGTCTCCATGTCCTTGATAGTCTCAGTGAGATGGTGTGACACTAGGATTTGAGCTGCCATCTTCTTTGGTGGTATTGGACGCAAATCTTTCTTCCCAGCTGCTTTAACTATCATGTGTCAGAAGTGTGTGTTGTTTCTGTTTTCCTATGGAAGGTGTGATATGTGGTGATGACAGGGTGTTACTCAGACAGGGTGTTGCTCACACTTGCACTACTGTCTGATCTGGCCAATGAAGGTGTTTCATCCTGTGCTACATGCCTCCTCTGCCTCAAATTCTGGTGCTCTAGTTGACAGAACTCTTCTGGCAGCATGCTCTTCATATGTGTCAGATTTTTGGTTTCCAGTGCAAGTCTCCCTTTCATACATGGATCGCATAATAAACAGAAAATAGAAAAAAGCTGAAAGGTGCAGCTGCAAAGGTTAAAAGTGTTCAACAAGCGTGGACATTGTTTAAAAATACAAACCTAGAGGCGCAGTCCAGATGTATTCCACACATTAAGAAAGGTGGAAGGAAGGCAAAACGATTACCGTCATGGTTGTTGCACTTCCCAGCCTCATTCGCTCCACGGCCGAGCCTGCTCACCTTTCTCATCTGTCCATGAGCTCCGGGCTCTCATACGCCGCAGCTGCAGCCAGTTCGCAGCATCCCCGGCTCCCCCACACTCAGGCTCCTGTCCAGGCCTCACGGCAGGGCTCGGTGTCTTCTGTGGCATTGGCCCCGCCCCTAAGCACACGCCTGCGGACCGCCCGGCCTCTTAAAGGGCCAGGGGTGGATCCCACCTCTGCGGCGCACCTTGATTGATGGGTGTATTAAAGGAAGTGGCCTGACACCACTTCCTCGCCTTGGCAATCGGGTCGTACACTCCGGTGTCTCTAGTTTGCCTCCCAGCATCTCCTGTTCCAGTGTCCCTTGTTCTAGTGTCTCTTGTTCCAGTATCTCCTGTTCCAGCGTCTCCTGTTCCAGCTTCTCCTGTGTCTCCAGTTCCAGCGTCTCATGTTCCTTTGTCTCTCCATGCCTGGTTTTACCCTTCGGACTGATCTCACGGTACTGACCATTGCTTGCTCCTGACAACTCTTGATTGCTGCCTGGACCTGTCCTCTGCTTGTTCTCTGACTACTCCTGATCGCTGCCTGGAACTTGACCTCTGCCTGACCACTGACTTCTCCTGATCACTGCCTGGAATGTGACCTCTGCCTGACCAGACTACTTCCAGATTGACTACAGGTACTGACCCCTGCTTCGCCTGACCATTCTGAACTGTTACTCTGGCCTTGTTCCTCGCTATCCACTCGGACTCTCTGTTCTGGCCTCCTGTGACCTCTGGACATTCTTGTTTGGACATTGACCGTGCACCCTTCCTCTCTAGGAGATCCTGTGAGGCCTACCTAAGACCAGGCGGCCCGGTAACCAAGAGCTCAACCTGAGGGAACCCTGGGTTGATATTGGTGAAGCTCCAGCTAGCCTCTGTCTCCTCCTATGCTCCGCCTCCTGGTAGCAGGCGCTCTCCGGGTCCGACTGGAGGGCTGTACCAATCTTGCACCAGGCCAAGGGTTCACCTCCAGTGCAACAGGTTGCCAAGACCATGGACTCAGCAGAGTCTCCCGCCTTGCTGGCCATTCCTGGCCTAGCCGCTCACGTCTGAGAACAACAGCGAATACTAGAAGCATTGGCTTCATCCATGGAGAGACTATGGTCTCAGTTACAAGACTCTGTTATGGGCAATTCCGGGGGTTGGGCTCAAACCCCGCCTCCACGGGCATCACTGGCTCTTCCAGCTCCACCCTGTTTCCATGGGGATCCGCACCTCTGCCGAGGCTTCATCAATCAGTGCTTTATGCAATTTGCACTGCATCCTGCATTGTTTCCAAGTGAGACCACCAAGATTATCTTCATCCTTTCATGCCTTGAAGGGAAGGCCCTGGCATGGGCTTCCCCACTCTGGGCACGTTCAGATGATATTCTCCGTCACCTCTACCACTTCATAACTATTTTTAAGAGGACCTTCGAAGACCCCAGCCGACAGGTGGTTGCGGGTCATCAGCTTCTTCGCTTCCGTCAAGGCTTGCATTAGCTCACCAAATTCACAGTGGAATTTAGGACACTAGCCACATAACTGGGGTGGCAAGAGGACTGCCTTAGGGCAATATATCTGGATGGCTTGTCTCCTGCCCTCAAGGATGAGTTGGCTGCTCGTGAGATTCCCACATCTCTGGATTACCTGATTTCCCTGGTTGGCAAGATTGACCATCGCCTACGTCAGCTACACCAGGAGGTAAAGGTCTACTGGCCACCGGCCTCATGCCCAGTACGTGCTAGGAGTTCCCATTTGAAGGCCTTACCATCACCTCCTCCATCACCAGAGGAGCCGATGCAGATCAATTGCGGGCACTTGTCTCCTGAAGAGCGCCTTCATCTCAAGAAGCAAGCCCTTTGCCTATACTGTGGTGGTTCTGGACATCTCCTGCAATCCTGTCCCGTACGTCCGGGAAACTGCATAGCCTGAGCCCAGCGGGGGTCCCGAGCTTGGGCGCTACTTATATTTATTTATTTATTTAAAAGTTTTTATATACCGCAAAATAGTCAGGGGATGACCATCTAAGCTACTGTTACTGGCCCTCAATTGTTACTCCCTGTGTCCCTCTGTAGGGAATCACGCTCCTTTGCCATAACCACGCTCGTGGATACTGGGGCAAATGGCAACTTCATTCTGGATGATATCATCACACTACTCCAGATTCCTCTTCAGCCTCTGGAGGGAGCTCTCTGCATCGCATCTATCCAGGGAGAGCACCTCCCCGGACGCATTACTCATCGCACCATGACCTTCCGCCTTTCCGTGGGAACCCTCCATGAAGAGGAGATCTCCCTTTACATTTTAAAGCATTCTACACATCTGATAATCCTAGGACTTCCTTGGCTCCAGGTCCACGGACCACATTTCGACTGGCAATCCCTACAGCTAATTCCGTGGGGACCCCAGTGCCAGAACCTCTGTCTATTACAGATGTCTCCAGCGGTCACCGTTCTGAACTCTACAGCCCTTACCAGGTTACCAGTTCCATATTCTGACTTTCAAGATGTGTTCTCCAAACAAAATGCAGATATCCTGCCTCCACTCCATACATTTAATTGCCCCATTGAGCTCCTACCAGGTACCACACCTCCCAAGGGCAGAACCTACCCTCTCTCGCTGCTATAAACTCAAGCAATGCCTGAGTACATTAAGGAGAATCTGAATAAAGGTTTCATAAGACCCTCCTATTCCCCGGCAGGAGCCAGATTCTTCTTCATGAAGAAGAAGGATGGCAGTTTATGTCCTTGCATTGACTACCATGGGCTAAACGCCATGACTTGCAAGGATCGTTACCCTCTGCCACTCATTAGCGAACTCTTTGATTGCCTACAAGGAGCCCAGATCTTTACAAAGTTAGATCTCTGAAGGGGCATACAATCTGGTATGGACCCTGCCAGAAGATATCTGGAAGACCACTTTCAATACTAGGGACAGCCACTACGAATACATAGTAATGCCTTTCGGACTTTGTAATGCCCCTGCGGTCTTTCAGCGCTTGATGAATGAGATCTTCCGGGACCTACTCTATTCATTTGTTGTAGTATATCTATACGATATACTGACCTTTTCCAAAGACGAAGTCCCACCTCTCACATGTTCAGACAGACCTCCAATCTCTCAGAGACAATCATCTCTACGCAAAATTAGAGACGTGTATCTTCGAACAGACTCGTCTCCCATTTCTGGGCTACATTATCTACAATCGTGGTTTCACCATGGATCCTGAGAAACTCCAAGGAATTCTAGACTGGCCCCTGCCTCCATGCCTTACAGAGATTCCTTGGATTCACAAACTATTACAGGAACTTCATCGCTAACTACTCCACGCTAGCTGCTCCACTCACGGCCATGACTAGGAAAGGTAGTAACCTTCAAGTTTGGAGTCCCAAGGCTTAATCTACTTTCCACGCCTTGGAAGAGGCCTTCTGCACCGGACCTTGTCTACGTCACCTAGATTCTAACCATCCCTTCGTCATCGAAGTCAATGTCTCCGCCATTGGAGCAGGGGTGAGCCTGAGCCAATTTTCCTCCAAGGGGGTCTTAGTACCCTGCTCCTTCTACTCTCACAAGTTTTCGCTAGCAGAGCAAAACTACACGATTGGTGACCATGAGCTCTCAGCTGGGAAATTGGTTCTTCAAGAGTGGCGCCCCTGTTTAGAAGGAGCCCAACATAAATTCACGATCTTTATAGACCACAAGAACCTTGAACACTTAAAGAAGCTCAAATATTGAATCCCAGACAGGCCTGTGGGCGCTGTTCTTTGAACTTTTTAACTTTGAACTCCCCTACCGGCCTGCAGCAAAGAACCCCGAGAGGATGCTTTCTCTCACCCTCTTGAACCAGAAGATACGCCCGAAACTCCCAGGCACATCATTGACCCAGCCTGTATAACCCTCACAGTTACCCACACAGTGCCAGCTGGGAAGACGGTGGAACCACATAAGAACATAAGAACATAAGAAAATGCCATACTGGGTCAGACCAAGGGTCCATCAAGCCCAGCATCCTGTTTCCAACAGTGGCCAATCCAGGCCATAAGAACCTGGCAAGTACCCAAAAACTAAGTCTATTCCATGTAACCATTGCTAATGGCAGTGGCTATTCTCTAAGTGAACTTAATAGCAGGTAATGGACTTCTCCTCCAAGAACTTATCCAATCCTTTTTTAAACACAGCTATACTAACTGCACAAACCACATTCTCTGGCAACAAGTTCCAGAGTTTAATTGTGCGTTGAGTAAAAAAGAAATTTCTCCGATTAGTTTTAAATGTGCCCCATGATAACTTCATGGAGTGTCCCCTAGTCTTTCTACTATCCGAAAGAGTAAATAACCGATTCACATCTACCCGTTCTAGACCTCTCATGATTTTAAACACCTCTATCATATTCCCCCCTCACTCGTCTCTTCTCCAAGCTGAAAAGTCCTAACCTCTTTAGTCTTTCCTCATAGGGGAGTTGTTCCATTCCCCTTATCATTTTGGTAGCCCTTCTCTGTACCTTCTCCATCGCAATTATATCTTTTTTGAGATGCGGCGACCAGAATTGTACACAGTATTCAAGGTGCGGTCTCACCATGGAGCGATACAGAGGCATTATGACATTTTCCATTTTATTCATCATTCCTTTTCTAATAATTCCCAACATTCTGTTTGCTTTTTTGACTGCCGCAGCACACTGAACCGATGATTTCAATGTGTTATCCACTATGACACCTAGATCTCTTTCTTGGGTTGTAGCACCTAATATGGAACCCAACATCGTGTAATTATAGCATGGGTTATTTTTCCCTATATGCATCACCTTGCACTTATCCACATTAAATTTCATCTGCCATTTGGATGCCCAATTTTCCAGTTTCACAAGGTCTTCCTGCAATTTATCACAATCTGCTTGTGATTTAACTACTCTGAACAATTTTGTGTCATCTGCAAATTTGATTATCTCACTCGTCGTATTTCTTTCCAGATCATTTATAAATATATTGAACAGTAAGGGTCCCAATACAGATCCCTGAGGCACTCCACTGTCCACTCCCTTCCACTGAGAAAATTGCCCATTTAATCCTACTCTCTGTTTCCTGTCTTTTAGCCAGTTTGCAATCCACGAAAGGACATCGCCACCTATCCCATGACTTTTTACTTTTCCTAGAAGCCTCTCATGAGGAACTTTGTCAAACGCCTTCTGAAAATCCAAGTATACTATATCTACCGGTTCACCTTTATCCACATGTTTATTAACTCCTTCAAAAAGTGAAGCAGATTTGTGAGGCAAGACTTGCCCTGGGTAAAGCCATGCTGACTTTGTTCCATTAAACCATGTCTTTCTATATGTTCTGTGATTTTGATGTTTAGAACACTTTCCACTATTTTTCCTGGCACTGAAGTCAGGCTAACCGGTCTGTAGTTTCCCGGATCGCCCCTGGAGCCCTTTTTAAATATTGGGGTTACATTTGCTATCCTCCAGTCTTCAGGTACAATGGATGATTTTAATGATAAGTTACAAATTTTTACTAATAGGTCTGAAATTTCATTTTTTAGTTCCTTCAGAACTCTGGGGTGTATACCATCCGGTCCAGGTGATTTACTACTCCTCAGTCTGTCAATCAGGCCTACCACATCTTCTAGGTTCACCGTGATTTGATTCAGTCCATCTGAATCATTACCCATGAAAACCTTCTCCATTACGGGTACCTCCCCAACATCCTCTTCAGTAAACACCGAAGCAAAGAAATCATTTAATCTTTCCGCGATGGCCTTATCTTCTCTAAGTGCCCCTTTAACCCCTCGATCATCTAACGGTCCAACTGACTCCCTCACAGGCTTTCTGCTTCGGATATATTTTAAAAAGTTTTTACTGTGAGTTTTTGCCTCTACAGCCAACTTCTTTTCAAATTCTCTCTTAGCCTGTCTTATCAATGTCTTACATTTAACTTGCCAATGTTTATGCTTTATCCTATTTTCTTCTGTTGGATCCTTCTTCCAATTTTTGAATGAAGATCTTTTGGCTAAAATAGCTTCTTTCACCTCCCCTTTTAACCATGCCGGTAATCGTTTTGCCTTCTTTCCACCACGCCGTCTCCGAGAGTGCGTCCTCCGCTGGACCCATGACTCAAAGTTGGCTGGCCATCCCAGCCTGGCTCAGACCCTTGAGATGTTAAGAAGACATTACTGGTGGCCTAACATGGTTAAGGACTCCCGCAGTTATGTGAACGCCTGTCCCATCTGGGCACAGCAGAAACCTCCAACTGGCCATCCTTGGGGTCTCCTCCAACCTCTCCTGGCTCCCACTGAACCCTGGTCGAGCATCTCTTCTGACTTCGTCGATCTGCCCCCATCAAAGCGAAACATGGTCATCTGGGTTATTATCGGCTGCTGTTCAAAAATGGCCCACTTCGTTCCACTACAGAGCCTCCCTTTGGCTCCTGAATTGGCAAAACTCTTCCTGCATAATGTATTCCGACTACATGGGTTACCCAAGGAGATCATTTCCGATCATGGACCACAATTCGCAGCCAAGTACTGGAAGTCTCTGAGCACAAATTTTGATATCACCCTGAACCTGACGTCGGCCTATCACCCTTAAGCGAACGGCCAAGCTGAGAGGACAAATCACTCATTGAAGACATTCCTGAGATCCTACGTGAATGATCAACAGGACAACTGGGCCGTCCTCTTGCCCTGGGCCGAGTTGTCCCACAATACTCATCTCGCCTCTGCCACCGACGTCTCTCCCTTCTCTGTAGTATTCAGTCACCAGCCAAGCTTGCCTCTACCAATGCCGCTCTCCATACCCTCGTCTGCATCCCAGTCCATGGCACAGACGATTCGCCATCTCTGGGATCAGGTCAAGGATAGACTGGGTCAGGCAGCCAAGAAAGCCAAACGTTTTACTGATGCCCACCGTCGCACTGCACCTCTGTTCCAACTAGGCCAGAAAGTTTGGCTCAGCAGAAAAATATAAAGTTACATCTACCTTCACAGTGATTGGCTCCCAGGTTCATTGGACAATTTCTAAATCATACGAAGAATAGGAGCAGTTACTTATCAGCTGCAGCTGCCCACCTCAATGGGAATCCACAACACATTCCAAGTTTCCTTGCTGAACCATTGGTCTTAAAATGGCCTTCTTGAAAATCTCCTGCTCCTTCCCAGGTCACCGCTGAACCTGAGGACATTCTCCAGGTAAAGGAGGTTCTGGATGTCTAGCGTAGAAGAGGTCATTGGGACTACCTCCTATCATGGGAGGGCTTCGGTCCGGAGGAGAACTCTTGGGAACCCTCCCACCACATCTAAGACAAAGACCTCCTCGCGGAGTTCAACAGGTCCCATCCTGACAAACTCAGGCCGGTAAGGGGGAGGCCTTGAAAGGGAGGTACTGTTGCGCTTCCCGGCCATGTTCACTCTGCGGCCAGGCCTGCTCACCTTTCTTGTCCATCCACGAGTTCCAGGCTCTAACATGCCGCAGCTGCAGCCAGTTTGCAGCGCCCCCGGCTCCCCCGCGCCCAGGCTCCTGTCCAGGCCTCACGGCGAGGCTCGGCATCCTCCGGGGTGTCGGCCTCGCCCCTAGGCACGCGTGCGCAGACCGCCCAGCCTCTTAAAGGGCCAGGGGTGGATCCCACGTCTGCGGCGTGCCCTGATTGATGGCTGTATTAAAGGAAGTGGTCTGACCCCACTTTCTTGCTTTGGCAATTGGGTCATACACTCCGGTGTCTCTAGTTTGCCTTCCAGCGTCTCCTATTCCAGCGTCTCCTGTTCCAGTGTCTCTGGTTCCTGCATCTCCTGTGTCTCCAGTTCCAGCGTCTCCTGTTCCTTCGTCTCTCCATCCCTGGTAGTACCCTTCGGACTGATCTCATGATACTGACCATTGCTTGCTCCTGACTACTCTTGATTGCTGCCTGGACCTGACCTTTACCTGTTCTCTGACTACTCCTGATCACTGCCTGGAATCGACCTCTGCTTGACCACTGACTACTCCTGATCGCTGCCTGGAATGTGACCTCTGCCTGACCAGACTACTTCCAGATTGACTACAGATACTGATCCCTGCTTCGCCTGACCATTCTGAACTGTTACTCTGGCCTTGTTCCTCGCTATCCACTCGGACTCTCTGTTCTGGCCTCCTTTGACCTCTGGACATTCTTGTTTGGACATCGACCACACACCCTTGTTCATGGTGGGCACTCCTCTGCACTTACTCTCTAGGAGATCCTGCAAGGCCCACCTAAGACCAGGCGGCCCGGGTAAGCAAAGACTCTACCTGAGGGAACCCCGGGTTGCTATTGGTGAAGTGCCAGTTAGCCTCTGGCTCTTCCTGTGCTCATCCTCCTGGTGGCAGGTGCTCTCCGGGCCCAACCGGAGGGCCGTACCAATCCTGCACCATGCCAAGGGACCACCTCCAACGCAACAATGGTTAAAAGGTGAGGTGAAAGAGGCTTTTTTTAGTCAAAAAAACATCCTTCAAAAATTGGAAGAAGGATCCATCTGAAGAAAATAGGATAAAACATACGCATTGTCAAATTAAGTGTAAAGCATTGATAAGACAGGCGAAGAGAGAATTTGAAATGAAGTTGGCCATAGAGGCAAAAATTCATATTAAAAACTTTTAAAAATATATCCGAAGCAAGAAACCTGTGAGGGAATCGGTTGGATCATTAGATGACCATTATATGTTCTTATACCTGCTATTAATTAAGTTGACTTAGAAAATAGCCACTGCTATTACTAGCAACAGTAACATGGAATAGACTTATTTTTGGGGTACTTGCCAGGTTCTTATGGCCTGGATTGTCCACTGTTGGAAACAGGATGCTGGGCTTGATGGACCCTTGGTCTGACCTAGTATGGCATGTATTTAAGTTCTTATGAGGGGTTAATGGGGCTCTTTGGGAAGATAAGGCCATTGCAGAAAGACTAAATGAATTCTTTGCTTCTATGTTTACTAATGAGGATGTTGGGGAGATACCAGTTCCGGAGATGGTTTTCAAGGGTGATGTATTAGGCCAGATTGATAAACTAAAGAGTAGCAAATCACCTGGACCAGATGGTATGCATCCTAGGGTAATAAAGGAACTAAAAAAATGAAATTTCTGATCTATTAGTTAAAATTTGTAACCTATCATTAAAATCATCCATTGTTCCTGAAGACTGGAGGGTGGCCAAAGTAACCCCGATATTTAAAAAGGGCTCCAGGGGTGATCCGGGTCACTATAGACCTGACTTCAGTGCCGGGAAAAATATTGGAAACTATTCTAAAGATTAAAATCACAGAGCATATAGAAAGTCATGGTTTAATGGAATACAGTCAACATGGATTTACCCAAGTGAAGTCTTGCCTAACAAATTTGCTTCATTATTTTGAAGGGGTTAATAAACATGTGGATAAAGGTGAACCGGTGGATGTAGTGTATTTGGATTTTCAGAAGGCATTTGACAAAGTCCTTCATGAGTGGCTTCTAAGAAAACTAAAAAGTCATGATATAGGAGGCGATGTCCTTCCAAGGATTACAAACTGGTTAAAAGACAGGAAACAGAGAGTAGGATTAAATGGTCAATTTTCTCAGTGGAAAAGGGTAAACAGTGGAGTGCCTCAGGGATCTGTACTTGGACTGGTGCCACACAACAGCAAAATATGGTGTATCCTCCACAAGTGAGAGAATCCGGCTGCAAGATGAAACAATCAGGGAATACTATAAGGATAAAAAGTTCAGTGATTCACTGATTTAGAAAAATGCTTCCATCTAAATTGTTCCCTTGCTTTGTCAGTCTAGTTTCTTTGACAGCAGATCCCAGTTCTCCTCTGACCTTGCATATGAGTCATAGGCATCAGGGCTGGTTGCTATGGAAACTCCCACATCACCTGCCCAGTCTCAGACTCTGGGCCGGATTTTAAAAGATTTACATGCGTAACCGGGTCTACGCGCGCCGGGCCGATTTTAAAATGGTCCGGCGACATGCGTAAAGCCCCGGGACATGTGTAAGTCCTGGGGATTGCAAAAAAGGGCGGGGAGGGGGGTTGGCCAGGGCGGTCCTGGGGCGAGGGTGGGGTCAGGCAATGGCACAGCGGCCATATTTGCTGCTGTGCCGGGGATCGTACGCTGGCAGTCGGCCGGCATGCGCAACTTACTTGGGGATAAAAAAACCAAAATTTCAAAGGTAGGGGGGAAGGGCGGGGGAGATAGGGGAAGGGAAGGGAAGGTGGGGTGGGGGTGTAGGAAAGTTCCCTCCGAGGCCACTCTGATTTTGGAGCGGCCTGGGAGGGAACGGGGGAGGACAGCGCGGCTTGGAGAGGGCTCGGCGTATGCAAGGTGCACAATTGTGCACCCCCTTGGGCACACCGATCCCGGATTTTATAACATGCATGTGCCTGCGCGCACATGTTATAAAATCGGGCATACATGTGTGCACGTCTGGTAGCACGCGCACATGTACACACTCATGCGCTTTTTTAAAATCTACCCCTTTATCTTTTTAATGTAGCCAATGCTTTTCAATAGGGAAATGTAAACAAATGAAACACATGATATATGTTTAATTCATGGGACCTGTTCATATGTTTTTGGGGGCAAACAAATCAAATATACTGTATTCGTTGCGAATAGGCCATTTGTTTTAAATGAATGCACATCCCTAGTACTAAAAGACCCACAAATGTAAGCTATATGTTCTGTTAAGTAGTGTTTGGCGAGAATTATGTGAGTAAAGGAGGGGAGATGGTAGTCTAAGATTTGGAATACAATGTATCATCAAATGTTGTCCTTGATTGTGTATACCATAGGGATGTGCATTCATTTTCAACACATTGGCAATCTACAACGCATATGTCCCTATTCGTTGTATTCGTGGGTTCGCGATACACATCACGATCCCCCACGAATACAACATATCATATATGTTTCATTCTTTTGGCTCGCAGTGATTTCTCAGCGGCCGTTTGAAATAGGAGATAGCAAAAACCAGCCCTTTCCTGTGAGTCATGTGACCTCACAGACTTGTCATAGAGTGGGTCAGACAGGTTGGCAAGGAGACCAGAATGCAACTATCAGAGCTAAGCAATGCAGCCAATCGCCGCTCTCAGTCACTGCTCTGTGACACTATTCCTGATGACGCAACATTATCTATACGTTAAGTACGCGGCGTGCCACACACTTTCTTGGCAGGGATGGTCTGGGGAGGTGGTCCAGAGAGGTGGCTGAACTCAGAGCTAGTCTGAGTGTCTCAAATCTAGAGATCTGAATCGGAACCGGAATTGGTTCGGATTCCGGTTCCGATTCTTATTGTATTTTTTTTTCGTCCGGCCCGATCGCGGTTTTGTTTATCGGCTGCGCCCGAGCCGATAAACAAAAAACCCACCCCGACCCTTTAAAACTAATCCCTTAGCTTCCCCCACCCTCCTGACCCCCCCAAAAACATTTTACAGGTACCTGGTGGTCCAGTGGGGGTCCCGGGAGTGATCTTCCGCTCCTGGGCCGTCTGCTGCCACCAATAAAAATGGCGCCGATGGCCTTTGTCCTTACCATGTGACAGGGTATCCGTGCCATTGGCCGGCCCCTGTCACATGGAGGGAGCACTGAATGGCTGGCACCATCTTTAAAAATATCGCGGGCCATCCAGTGCTCCTACCATGTGACAGGGGCCGGCCAATGGCACGGATACCCTGTCACATGGTAAGGGCAAAGGGCCATCGGCGCCATTTTGATTAGTGGCAGCCGATGGCCCGGGAGTGGAAGATCACTCCCCACTGGACCACCAGGTACCTGTAAAATGTTTTCGGGGGGGGTCAGGAGGGTGGGGAAAGCTAAGGGATTAGTTTTAAAGGGTCGGGGTGGGTTTAGAGGTTATTTTTTTTTGCCGTTTTTCCCGCCCTCCCCAAAATGATAAGAGAACCCCCACGAACAATATCGTGGGGTTTTCCTATTGTTTTGGGGGAGCCACCGATTTCTAACAATTTTGAAAATATCGTACGATATTTTCAGTCGTCCGATGCCCGATTCACATCCCTGCTTCAATTGCTAGCTACTTTGATAGAATTTTCCAAAGAAAAAGATATTTGTTCGATTTTGCTGTAGTGCTACAGCCAGCTAGCTAGCGTAGCCATGCTTTTTTTGACCGCACTTTTTTTTATTGATCTAAGATGGTCTCTCTGTCTGTGCTACTGAGAGAAGCTGATAGCAGTGGCATTTTTCTGCTTATTTTACCCCTTGGGGTAGGTTGCAAGCAGGATTTGGGTGTTGAGGGTGGGAGATATATTCAGTTGCTACCTACTTTGATATAATTTTCCATTTAAAAAGATATTTCTTTTTGTTGCTGCTGTGCCAAGCAAACCATCCTTTTTATTTAACTGCAGTTTTTTTTATTGAACTCAGACTGTCTCTTTGTGCTCTTTTAAGCCAAGAAGACAGGGCACTCACTGGGCATCATTGGGAACTGGGCAGTTTTGCAGACTCACATATATTGGGGCAGTGGTGCTCTCTGAAGCCAAATCCCCAGTGGGCCTCTTTTGTAGTTACAAGCTTGGTGCATACACATACAGTGGTCCAACCTTTAGTGTACATCAAGGCACAGCCTCGTGGGCCTGGGGGCAGTTTTGCAGACTAATGTATATTGGGACAGCGGTGCTCTCTCAAGCCAAATCCCCAGTGGGCCTCTTTTGTAGTTACAAGCTTGGTGTGTGCACATACAGCGGCCCCAGTTTTAGTGTACATCCAGGCACAGTCTCATGGGCCTGGGGGCACTTTTGCAGACTCACGTATATTTGGACAGTGGTTCTCTCTGAACCCAAATCCCCAGTGCGCCTCGTTAGGAAATAATTCTTTTAATTGAAATCCCTAGTAGGCAGTGACATTAAATCCATAATGTCAGGGAAAGCTAGACATCATCGATTGATTGGGTCTGGCATAGTAGGCACTTAAAGGGTAGTGCCAGTTCCCCATTAAAGTTAAAAAGGGACCTGTTCCAATCTAAAATCTCTGAAGGGGCAGGCAGTTCCATCCGGAAAAAAATGAAATTTAAAGATGATGTATCACCACCACCTGTTTCTGACACTGTAGCTTTGGAGGTGAGGGAAGGGGTAGCTGAGTAATGCTAGACTAAATGGCAACACCCAAAACCAGCAGTGCGACAGCAGACACGACTTAGCGTTGACAATGTAGCGCAGGCACTGTTTGCTTCTGATTCCGATGAAGAATCATCTTGTGTGGGATTCTCATCATCAGAAATGGAAGAAGTAATAGCTGAAGAAGGTTTAGGAAGATTAGTTAGTCCTGTCTTAGCCTCCACTTCAGTGCAGCAGGGGAGAGATGAAACTGATGATGATGAGGAAGAGCAGTCAGCGCAGGCACAGAGTGTGACTGATGACCCTGGCATTGCTTCTCAGGGTGCAACCACTACTTCAGCACCAGTGCCAGCATATACCCCGAAGGCTATAGAGAAGAGATTTGGAGCCATGTTAAAGTGATGGAGGACCCGCGTTTTGCTCAGTGTAATTACTGTGCCAAGGCTATTAGCAGATGCAAGCAAATGGGACATCTATCTAATTTTGGCATGATGCATCATATGAAGAGGCAACACCCAACAACAGTACTGCTATCTGGGGATGGTGGCAGTACCAGTCAGGGGACCCATTTTTCCAGGCAGCGTAAAGTGGTTGAAAAGGAGCAGAGATACCCCATGCCCTCAGCCCCGTCTAGCAGGCAGGTGGCAGGCCAGCAGCCCCCTGCCATGTGGCAGAAGCGACAACCCACCATGGAGGAAATGGGGTGGTGTGCGTTAATGCTTTCCCAGGGTAGGAGGAAAGCAGCCTCAAAAGTTGTAACCAGGAACATTGGGGAAATGATTGCCCTTGATGACCAGCCTTTGCAGATAGTAGAGAATGTGGTTTTCAAGCATTTGCTGAAGGTCTTACTTCCAAATTACAAAGGCCCTCCAGAACCACATTTAGCAGAAACGTCATCCCTAGCCTATACAACCAGTGTTGCAGTCGCATCCAAGAGCTGCTAGCTTAGGCTGTGGGGAGTATGCATTTCACCTGTGATATCTGGACCGCCTTGAATGCTGAATACTGTTACCTCTCTTTGACAGCACACTGGTGAGACCTGGCTGAGGCAGAAGCAGGCAGCAGCTCTATTAGTGAACAAGTATCAGGGTGGAGGTGGGCGTTACTGCACACCCACCTGATGGACGAGGCCCATCCCTCAGCCAATATTCTAACATGCATCAGACAGATGCTGGCGGGCTGGCAGCTACACCAGCGAAACAGGAATCCTCAGGCAGGGTTCTTTGTCACAGAAAATGTGACAAACATGGTAAAGGCAATAACCAACGGGTGCTTTCAGAACATCCGATGTTTTGCACACACTCTGCACCTGGTAGTCAAGTCAGCTCTGGGGTTGGAGTCCAATCACAAAAAGAATGAATACCTGCATACATTAATACACAAGTTCAGGAATATAGCAGCACACTTCCACAGAAGTGTGAAGGTGGGGCAATTTCTCCGACAAAATCAGACTGATTTGGACATGCCTCACAAGAGTGTCATTAAAGACATTGCCACCCGGTAGAATTCCACTTTCATGATGCTGCAGAGGTTAGTTGAGCTGCAGACACCCCGTCATGAACTTTCTGGTTCAATGCACACAGGTGTGCATAATCCCCTAGGGCATCATGATTGGTTAGTCATGAGTCAGCTGGTAAAAATCCTGCAGCCCATCAAGGATGCCACGGAGGAGCTGAGTTCCAGAAGTGCCACCTTGGCTGACATCATCCCTATAGTTAATTTTCTGGAGGAAAATTTGGAGGGCATTAAACAGGAAGAGGGAATGACAGCTGAGGTGCTGCATTGTCTGGACAGATTCGCTGGCATATTGGGCACACAAGTCCACTGTCTGGCCACACCTAACCAAAGTGGCTCAACAATATCTGTCATGTCCTCCAACCAGTGTGCCCAGTGAATGTGTATTTTCAATGACAGGGGATATCATGAGCCCTCACCGCTCAAGGCTTGCACCAGAGTTGATGGAAATGCTAGTGTTTTTGAAAATAAACCTGCCTTTGCTTGGGTTTCCAAATTTTCCCTGTGAATGGCAAGATGAATAAAAGCAATTGAAAGCCTTGCAGCAGCTCCAACTGCCTCCTATGCTCCAGATAATATCAGCACTTGCCCTGACCTGAAATGCTGTGCCTGTCCGTCCAATGTCCAGGCCGTATGTCCCTACAAGGGTCTGACCTCAAAAGCTGTGCCTGTCCTTCCACTGTTCAGGCCGTACATCCCTACAAGGGCCTGACCTCCATGCTGTGCCTGTCTGAGTTTAGTTGTAGTAATTCTAATTTCAGTTTCATGCATTTGTGCATCACTTCTTTCCAGAATATTATTTTCCTGTTTTGCAACATTTGGAATGTAAGAACATAAAAAGCAGACTTCAGATGTTAGTAGCATCTGGGTATTCACAAATAATCTGCAGCTCATTTCTTGCTTCACAAATGGCAGTCTCTATTACTATAAAAGCATACTCTGTTGAATTACAAAGGTTTGACCTCTAACGCAGTGCCTATCCATCCAGGCTTTATGTCCCTAAAAGGGCTTGACCTCTAATGCTGTGCCTGTCCATCAAGGCCTTATGTCCCTAGAAGGGTTTGACCTCTAACGCTGTGCTGTCCGTCCACATTTGGAATGTAAGAACATAAAAAGCTGACTTCAGATGTTTAAAGCTTCTGGGTATTCACACATAATCTCCAGCTCATTTCTTGCTTCACAAATGGCAGTCTATTGCTTTAAAAGCATCCTCTGTTGAATTATTACAAGGGCTTGACCTCTATCCTCTAATGCTGTGCCTGTCCATCCAGGCCTTATGTCCCTGAAAGGGTTGACCTCTAATGCTGTGACTGTCCGTCCAGGCCTTATGTCCCTAAAACGGCTTGATCTCTATCCTCCAATGCTTTGCCTGTCCGCCCAAGCCCTATGTCCCTACAAGGGTTTGACCTCGAATGCTGTGCCTGTCCATACAGGCCTTATGTCCCTACAAGGGCTTGACCTCTAATGCTGTGCCTGTCCGTCCAGGCTTTACGTCTCTACAAGGGTTTGATCTCGAATGCTGTGCCTGTCCGTCAAGGAGCCTTTTCCTGCTCAAAAGAACAGGAACTCTCCCCGGGTGTAGCCAGCCTATCTCTTAGTACCTGTTGACCCATGTTGAACCGCTGTTCACATGGCACCCTTCTCCACATCACCACAATTTAAAGGTTCGTGCTCCACTCTAGGGGTCAACCCATTCCGGGAAGCCCTTTCCTACTCAAAGGAAAGGGAACTCACCCCGGGATAGCCGGCCTATCTCTTAGTACCTGTTGACCCATGTTGAACCGCTGTTCACATGGCACCCTTCTCCACATCGTCACAATTTGAAGATTCATGCTCCACTCTAGGAGCCAACCCATTCCGGGAGCCCTTTCCTGCTCAAAGGAAAGGGAATTCTCCCCGGGGTAGCCGGCCAGCCTATCTATTATTGTTATCATCCCGGGCCGTGCTCTGGTCCCCCCTCCTACCTCCCAGCCGCCCCGATTGGTTTCGGTGTCCTTGAGGCCCTGCTCAGGCCTGGCTGGCTCCTGCTCTCGATGTTCCCTCCGCGAGGGAGATGCCGCCGACGCTCTTCAGCGGGACCCGTCTCTCTAGGCGGCGAGTGTGTGCTGGATCTTCAAGTTTAAAGGGACCAGCTCGGGAAAGATGGCTCTGCCCCCAGGAGCATGTCAGACGCCAACAGGGATTTAAACCCTGCAGCCGTACTACGCCTTGCCTTGCAACGAGGTTTCCTCTTTGAGGTTAGTAGTTGCAGTCTTCATTCTTGCTCCTGTTCTTGGCTTCTGACTTTGGCTCATCTCCTGGCTCCTGACTTCGGATCGTCCCTTGGCTCCTGACTTGGCTTATCCTCTGGTATTCTGCTTGCTGCCTGTCTCGACTCTGGTTCGTCTTCGGTATCTGCTGTCTGCTGCCTGACCTGACTCCTGGTTTGTTCCACTTCCTGCTTGTCTGCTGCCTGATTTCATCCAGACTGCTCTGTCCAGGAGACCTCGCCTAAGTCCAAGCAGCTCGGGTTCTCATGGGCTCCTCCTGGGGATACCTCGGGCTTCCAGGGGTGAAGTTCCGATTGGTCTCCTGGTTCCAACCACTCCTCTGCTTCACCACCTCTGGACAACTCTTCAGGTACTCGTCTTCAGGAGACCGCACATAAGTCCAAGCGGCTCGGATTCTCAAGGGCTCCTCCCGGGAGAATCTCGGGCTTCCAGTGGTGAAGATTCAGTGGGTCTCCTGACTTGATCTGCCTCCCGGCTACGACCTCCACTGTGGGCTTTTTCACAGTGCGCTTTCATCATCCTAGCCAGCTCAAGGGTCCACGAATTCAATAGTTTGCAAGCCCTGGACCCGGCGGACATTGCCGGCTCCAGGCCATTCCTGGAATCGCTCAGTGGCTACAACAGCAGCAACACTGCTTAGATGTTCTGATGGCGACAGTAAAGAGACCCCGCAAACCGTTTGGATTCTACACCCCCGGTAGCACCCCCTGCCTCCGTTCTGATGCCAAGCCCCGGACCTGCGGCTTCCATGCAGCTGCCAGCTCCACCCATGTATCCGGGTGAAGCCAAGCAGTTCCGTGGGTTCCTCAACCAATGTTATGTACGGTTTAACCTACTGCCAACACAGTTTCCGTCAGATCTGGTGAAGACCAGCTATATCATTTCCTTGTTGGAAGAGAAGTCTCTGGCCTGGGCCTCACCATTATGGGAACGTAATGATCCTATCCTGGGAAACTTACAATTTGTGTCTACATTTAGACAAATCTTTAATGAGCCAGCCCGCAAGTCTACAGCGGTTTCCAAGTTGTTACAGCTATGTCAGGGCTCCCATTCTCTTGCTGAGTACACGGTCGAATTCCACACGTTGGCAACCAAGCTAGACTGGAGGGAGGACTGTCTCCATGGTATATTCTTGGAAGGATTGTCCTCACACCTTAAAGATGAGCTAGCGGCAAGGGACCTTCTGGACGACCTAGATGGCATGATCGACCTGGCAGGAAGGGTTGACCACTAACTCCAACAACACTTCTGAGAAGGGAGATCAGTTTGAAGACCGGTAAACCTAGCACCTGCATTTTATCGACCTATGTCTTCTCCCTCTACTTCTTCGGGCAGCAAGGGGTGGAGCCTATGCAGTTACGGCAAAGCCCCCTCTCTCAAGAGGAACGGAGACGTCGCCGCTCACTAGGCCTCTGACTATACTGTGGGAATAAGGGGACGTTCTAGCCCAATGTGGTGAACTGCTGGAAAACGCAGAACCTAGGTGTCATCAGGGAGCTGACCCTAGGAAATAACCATCCTGCTCCTCTGTTGCATCCGTCGCTGCTTGATGCCATCACTCCGCCCTCTTTACCTCTGTGGCGACTCCCTCCGGGTCTGATGGATGGCTGGCTGCCGCGGCATCTCTATGCCGTCTCCCTCCGGCGTCCCCGGACCGGCTCAACATTGCAGATCCGTCATGTTGCCTGATGACCTAGGGTGCCACGCAAGTGCTCTGATTAAAGTGCCAGCAAGGGCACAAACCTCAGGGGCGTCCCCCTGAGATGATGGCATCCACTTCCAATATTTAAAGGTCTCTAATTCACTTTCTAACTGAGTTAGCAAGGGGATTGCTTCGGCTTTTCTCCCAAGCTACTCTGCCTCCTCGGACTTACCAGAGGTACCTGCTCCTCGGGGGCCTCGTTCTTTTCTTTACTTTCAGATTACAGATAGGAACCGGTACTCACTCCTCAAGGGCCCATGTTCCTGGACACTCTGAAGATTCTCTACTGCCTGGAAGCTATCGCTGCTACAAACAATTGTGAGTTACCATTGCCCTCTCAGAGCTTTCTCTGGAACCAGGAACTCGCTCTCGAGGGCCTAAACCTTTCCAGCTCCTGGGCTTCCTTGAGACCTTATGTGAGTTTTGTCATCTAGTTCTGTTCATGAACCTTGTCTACTCTACCTACTCACTTTCTACAGTTCTCAACAGCTCAGCCATCCTGGATCGCGGTTCCAGTGCCTGAGGGACTACAGCCCTGCCGGGCATATCAGCTCACTACTGCCACCTCTGGTGGTTTCCAAAAAACCTGTTTAATAAAAGAACTAATGTGTGTCTCCATACTCAAGCCTAGCCAGAGGTCCCTCTCGGGATATCTTCCCAGGGGCGTGGTCATCTGCCATCGGTCCAGGGATTCACCACTACTATCTCAGATTCATAACAGATTGCTAACTACCAGCATAGCGGAATAACAGAATCTGAGACTCTACAAGATAGATGACTCCTCCTTCTTAGGAGCCATTCATTCAGATTGCTCCTCCCATCTACGCCCAGCTCTCTTATAGATATAATGGATTGCTACTCCTCACGGAGATACCTAATAGATCGCTAACTCCAAGCTCTAACACAGAGCTTTCACAACAGATTGCTAACTCCCTAGCAAATTCACAACATCCTCAATGTACCGTACCAGTTACCCTCGAATACCCCAGTGGTTCCTTCACCACATTGGTTCCTTCACCACATTGGCTTTTCCTGACTCTGGAGCAGGAGGAAACTTCATTCTGGCCAACCTCATTCAGCAATTACAGCTTGCCGTACTACCTCACTTCCCCCCACTCCGAATCTCTTCATTTCATGGAACTCCCCACCCGGGGAACATCTCTACCTGCACTAATCCTCTAACTCTCCGTACTGGCCTCCTACACACCAAAGAAATTTCATTCCTTGTACTAGAGAAGGCCATCCATCCTATTGTCCTGGGCTTACCTTGGCTCCAGAGACACTCTCCAGTTATCCACTGGGATACCCTCCAAATCACATCCTGGAGCACATCCTGCTTTACCTCCTGCTTGGCCACTGTGTCCCACTCTTGACCACATCTCTGACTATACCCAAACCCTATCTGGACTATATAGATGTTTTCTCTAAAGAAAAGGCCGAACTCCTCCCAGAACATCGGCCCTTTGATTGTGCCATAGTCTTGCTACCGGGACCAAACCCCCCAGGGGACGTGTATACCCCTTATTGCTACAGGAAACCCAAGCTATGTCTAGCTACATCCAAGAAAACTTAGATCGTGGCTTCATTCAACCTTCCAAGTCTCCCGCTGGAACTGGATTCTTTTTTGTGGCGAAGAAAGATGGATCACTCAGACCCTGTATCTACTACAGGGGCCTCAATGCCATCACACGACGTGACCGATATCCATTGCCACTGATTCCAGAACTTTTAGACCGGCTGCAGGGAGCCAAGATTTTTACCAAGCTTGACCTCTGGGGTGTGTACAACCTTGTAAGAATACGTTCTGGTGATGAATGGAAAACTGCATTCAGTACTCGATACGGGCACTACGAGTACCTGGTCATGCCATTTGACATATGCAATACCCCTGCAGTTTTCCAAAACCTCATGAATGAAGTCTTAAGAGATATGCTACACACTTCCGTCATCGTATATTTAGATGATGTATTGATTTACTCTAAAGACCTCACTATGCATCGCTTACACGTGAGAAGAGTGTTACAAAAACTTTGAGACAACCATCTCTTTGCCAAGTTGGAAAAATGCCAGTTCGAACAGGAATCCCTGCCCTTCCTTGGATACATTGTGTCTTCTATAGGTTTCCACATGGATTCGGACAAATTGGCAGCCATCAAGGATTGGCCTCGGCCAGTGGGGGTTAAAGCTCTTCAATGCTTCCTTGGTTTTGCCAACTTTTACCACTGGTTTAACCCACAATACTCTCAGATGGTGGCCCCATGCACCGCTCTTACCAAGAAAGGAGCGGATGCCAGGAACTAGTCCCCAGCATGCACAACTAGCCTTTCAGGAGTTGAAGGGAGCCTTCCTTCAGGATACGTGTTTGCACCATCCAGATCCTCAGCGTCAGTTCATCATGAAAGTAGACACGTCTGACCTTGAGGTAGGGGCCGTCCTTAGCCAAATATCTAATAAAGGTAAAATCTTACCATGTTCCTATTTCTCTCGGAAGTTCTCACCTGCTGAGAAGAATTACGGTATAGGGGACAAGGAACTATTAGCCATTAAGCTAGCATTCAAAGAATGGCGCCAGTGGCTGGAAGGGGCCCAACATACCACTATTGTCTATATGGACCACAAGAATCTAGAGTTTTTGTGTCGAGCTCAAAGCCTCAATCCACGGCAAGCTCGATGGTCCTTATTTTTCAGTCGCTTCGACGTTTCTCTCCACTACAGACCAGCTGCTAAGAACGTACAGGCAGACGTATTATCTCGCACTACTGAGACAGAGGATGCTCTCAACCCCCCTCAATACATCCTAGATCCAGCTAAGGTCCTCATTGTGGCTTCCAAGCTCGTTCCTGTGGGGAAAACAGTAGTGCCAGTTTGCCTAAGGAGGAAGGTTTTGTCATGGGCTCATGATTCCCTGATGGCAGACATCCTGGAACAGCCCGTACGCTGGAACCCCTAACCAGATACTACTGGTGGCTCCAAGTCAAGAAGGATGTGCAACTGTATGTCATCTCCTGTCCTACTTGCGCTAAACAAAAACCCTTGCCTGGTCCACCCTGGGGGCTTCTCCAACCACTACCCATTCCAATGGAGCCATGGATCCACCTGTCTATTGACTTCATAGTAGACCTACCATCTTCGGAAGAGAAGACCGTAATATGGGTTACAGTTGATAGATTCTCCAAGATGGCCCACTTCATGCCTCTAACCAAGCTGCCCATGGCCCTTGAACTGGCTCAACTCCTTCCATTTTGGGCAACCAAAATTAAAAAGGGGATGGAACAGCTTCCCTATGAGGAAAGGCTGAAGAGGTTAGGGCTGTTCAGCTTGGAGAAGAGACGGCTGAGGGCGGATATGATAGAGGTCTTTAAGATCATGAGAGGTCTTGAACGAGTAGATGTGACTCGGTTATTTTCACTTTTGAATAATAGAAGGACTAGGGGGCATTCCATGAAGTTAGCAAGTAGCACATTTAAGACTAATTGGAGAAAATTATTTTTCACTCAACGTACAATAAAGCTCTGGAATTTGTTGCCAGAGGATGTGGTTAGTGCAGTTAGTGTAGCTGGGTTCAAAAAAGGTTTTGATAAGTTCTTGGAGGAGAAGTCCATTAATGGCTATTAATCAATTTTACTTAGGGAATAGCCACTGCTATTAATTGCATCAGTAGCATGGGATCTTCTTAGTGTTTGGGTAATTGCCAGGTTCTTGTGGCCTGGTTTTGGCCTCTGTTGGAAACAGGATGCTGTGCTTGATGGACCCTTGGTCTGACCCAGCATGGCAATTTCTTATGTTCTTATGTTCCATAACCACGGGCTGCCACTCCATATTGCCTCTGACCGAGGGTTGCAGTTCATGGCAAGTATTGGAGGGCACAGTGTAAAAGGTTTGGGGTCCAATTGGCCTTTTTACAGCCTTTCACCCACAAGGCAACGGCCAAGCGAAACATACTAATCAAATCCTGAAAGCGTTCCTCTGAGCTATTGTAGGAGACAAGCAAGATGACTGGGTTACCTTACTGCCCTGGGCCGAATTCTTGTATAATCACCATCGCCATTCGGCCACCAGTCTGTCCCCCTTCCAGTTGGCTTACAGGAAACAACTCAAGCCTCCTCTGCCTCTGCCTCTGACCGTCTCCAGTGGCGCAGCTAACAGCCCGACAGTTACGCAATCTTTGGAGATCCACTCAGAAGATGACAGACTGCGACTCCCTGCTCCTGTATTTCTCCCTGGAGATAAGGTGTGGTTGAGCACCAAGAACTTTCAATTGTGGATTCTTTCCATGTGCCTGGCCCCTAGCTACATTGGTCCATTTGCCATAACGGAGCGAGTAGGCGCTGTTTCATACCGTTTACGTCTTCCGTCCACACTAAAGATTCATAATGTCTTCCACATGTCTTTACTCAAGCTTTTGGTCTTGTCAGTCTTCCACGACAAGCCTCCTGAGCCCACCAAACCAGCAGCAGAACAGGACATCATCTATCAAGTAAAGGATGTATTAGATGTACGTTTCCATCATAGAAGATGGGAGTAGCTTTCTCTTGGGAAGGGTATGGCTCGAGGAGAATAGTTGGGAAGCGCCCTCCAACATTCTGGATAAGACCCTTCTTCGCCAGTTCCATTTAGACCACCCTGCAAAGCCAAAGCCCCCAGGAAGGGACGTAAGAGGAGGGGTACTGTTATAATCCCGGGTCAAGCTCCAGACCCCCTCCTACCTCCCAGCCGCCCCTATCGGCTGCGGCGTCCTTGAGGCCCTGCTCAGGCCTGGCTGGCTCCTGCTTGTGGCGCTCCCTCCGCAAGGGAGATGCCGCCGACGCTCTCCGGCGGGTCCCGCCCCTCTAGGCGTGCACACGCGTAGGGGCTTTGAGTTTAAAGGGACCAGCATGGGAAAGATGGCTCCACCCCCAGCATGTCAGTCGCCGACAGGGATTTAAACCCTGCAGCCGAACTACGCCTTGCCTTGCAACGAGGTTCCCTCTTTGAGGTTAGTAGTTGCAGTCTTTATTCTTGTTCCTGCGTTCCCCTAGTCCCTGCTCCAGCCTTGTTCCTGCTCCAGCCCATCCTTGCTTGCTACTGTCCTGGCTTGTGACTTCAGCTCTTCTCCTGGCTCCTGACTTCGGCTCGTCCCCTGGCTCCTGACTTTGGCTCGTCCCCTGGCTCCTGACTTGACTTGTCCTCTGGTATCCTGCTTGCTGCCTGTCTCGACTCTGGTTTGTCTTCGGTCTCTGCTGTCTGCCGCCTGCCCCGACTCCTGGTTTGTTCCACTTCCTGCTTGTCTGCTGCCTGATTTCATCCAGACTGCTCCTTCCAGGAGACCTCGCCTAAGTCCAAGCGGCTCAGGTCCTCATGGGCTCCTCCTGGAGGGACCTCGGGCTTTCAGTGGTGAAGTTCCGATTGGTCTTCTGGTTCCAACCACTCCTCCGCTTCACAACTTCTGGACAACTCTTCAGGTACTCGTCTTCAGGAGACTGCACATAAATCCAAGCGGCTCGGATCCTCAATGGCTCTTCCCAGGAGGATCTTGGGCTTCCAGTGGTGAAGACTCAGTGGGTCTCCTGACTTGATCCGCCTCCCGGCTACGACCTCCATTGTGGGCCTTCTCACGGTGCACTTTCATCATCCTAGCCAGCTCAAGGGTCCACGAACTCAATAATTAGTACTTGTTGACCCATGTTGAACTGCTGTTCACATGGCACCCTCCTCCGCCTCGGCCTTGAAAATTCTCATTTGTATATCTGCTAACTCCACCAGATTTTAAAAGACCAGCGAGAGCTCGCTAGACGCCAATAGAAACACCCCATTCTAGGGGCGAACCTATTCTAGGGAGCCATTTCCTGCACAAAGGAAAGGGAACTCTCCCCGGGGCCAGCCTGTCTTGCTCCTATCAAAACCACAGGGACCTGACTACCTCAGCTCTGCCAGCCTGTCTTGCACCTATCAGTTTTCTGCCACTCTGCCTTGCTGCCATATACCAGATGACTCACTCAACTCCTTGTGGTGTTCTTGCCACTATCATGGTTCCTCAGTGTGTTGGTGCTAGTCTTTCTGCTTGCTATGTTCCCCCTTCATTGTGCTGTAGGATGTTGATGCCACATTGCCTGTTGTGCTGCCTTCGAGGGTTCATGCATCTGTTATCGGTGCTCTCTTTTGAAGCTGTGGTGTGTTTTTGACACTCTCGCTGCTGCTTTGCACCTCTGTTAAAGCACGCTTGCCACTCCTGGTACCCCTTTGCCCCTTTAAGGTGCCTTAGGCTTTTCATGCCCCTTTGGTGCCACTTTGCCACAGTCTAAGTACCTTGGAGCTCTTTTCTCGTTCTGATGATTGCTCCCCAGAAGTTTCATCAGAATTGATAAGAAAACAATTCTGCAGCCAAAAATAGGCTGCAAATACTGCCCCCATTGACTTTAATGGGAAAACGGACTACGAATAAAACCAATAAACTAATTGGTTCCCCCCCCCCCCCCCCATGAAACTAATGCGAAACGAAAACCGAATCGAAACACATTTTTTCCTTCTGCACATTCCTGGTATCCCATGAACTCAGATTTCTTCAGTATTGTCTTTATACCCTTTATATTTCATGCTTATTAGAGATGTGCTTCGTTCTTCGCCCGAATTAGGAAATTGCATGAAATTTCCTAATTCGTTGCGGTTTCGGAAGCCCCGAAACCCGAAATGAAATTTCCCAGAATTTCGGGGAAATTTCGTTTTTCGGGTTTGATACACCCCCCCCCCCCCCCCCCCCCCCCCCCCGGATCCCGATCCCTCCCCAAGACTTACCAACATCCCTGGTGGTCCAGCGGGTCCAATTTGCCCTCCGTGCCCGGTGTGCTACTGCAAGCCGTGCGCCTCAAAATGGTGCCGAATAGCCTGAACTACCATGTCACAGGGGCTTTCGGCGCCATTGGTCAGCCCCTGTCACATGGCCATCGGCGCCATCTTGTGCTCCTATCATGTGACAGGAGCTGACCAATGGCGCCGAAAGCCTCTGTGACATAGTATGGGCAAAGGCTATCGGCGCCATTTTGGTTACTGGCAGCCGACAACGAAATCGCTCCCGGACCCCTGCTGCAGCCCCAGGGATTATTGGCAAGCCTTGGGGGGGTCAGGAGGGGGCTCTGGATATCCGGCGCCATCTTTACTCATCAGCCCATAGTATGGGCTGATGAGTAAAGATGGCGCCGGCCATCCAGTGCTCCTACCATGTGACAGGGGCCGGCCAATGGCACGGATACCCTGTCACATGGTAAGGGCAAAGGGGCATCAGCGCCATTTTTTTTTTTTTTAGAACAGGTGATGCCTGGGAAATCTTTCCCCGAGGTCCCCCTGGATCTCTCCTCTCCCCGAGGCCCCCCTGGATCTCTCCCCGAGGTCTCCCGAGGTCCCCCTGGACCACCAGGTAACTTTAAAAGGTTTTGGGGGGGTCGGGAGGGGGGGGTCTATTTAAAGGGTCGGATGGTTTTTTGGTTTTTTTTGCGGCACGGGCCTCCATAAAAAAAAAATAGCGATGGGTCGGGTCAGGTCGGGAGGGGGGGGGGGTCGATTTAAGGGGTCGGATGGGTTTTTTTGTTTTTTTTGTGGCGCGGGCCTCCGTAAAAAAATAATTAGCGATGGGTCGGGTCGATTTAAGGGGTCGGATGGTTTTTTTTGGTTTTTTTGCGGCGCGGGCCTCCGTAAAAAAATAATTAGCGATGGGTCAGGTCGGGAGGTCGATTTAAAGGGTCGGATGTGTTTTTTTTTTTGTTTTTTTTTTGCGGTGCGGGCCTCCTAAAAAAATGTGAATTGGAATCGGAAACGATTCCAATTCACATATCTTAACGATCAGATTTGAGCCCCCCCCCCGCAGCCGAATCTGATTGTTAAGACGATCTGGCACACGATTCACATCTCTAATAACTAGGCAGTCCACACATATTTCCATCTTGTAGACAACAATTATTCATTTCAAAAATATGTTCTATAGTTATTTATAGGGATTAGGAATTCACCCTATTAAATACCATTATTAATATTAACTTGTGCCTTAACTTCCAATCATTTTTTTTCGAATTGTGAGGAGTGTAAGAACAACCTTAACTGAAGGGAATGTAATAATCAACAGCTATGTAATTATACTAATTTAATATTGTAAGCAAACTTTGGATAGGTTTTATAGGCCCAGGAGCACAGTATATATGAAGCCAATTAATTCAATTTATTCAATGCCCACCTTCTTAGCTCAATTTTTATTTTGATTATATACATAGCACTGCAAGTTATTTCTATGCATAACTATAGTTACAGGCCGATACAGTAAAAAATGGCGGGAGAGCAGGCGAGTGAGCACAGGCCATTCTCCTGTGCGTGCGATTCAGAAAAACAAAATTGTTTATATTAGGGCCCATGGTAAAAAGAGGTGCTAGGGACACTAGCGCGTCCCTAGTGCCTCTTTTTTGACAGGAGCAGCGGCTGTCAGCGAGTTTGACAGCCGACGCTCAATTTTGCCGGCATCGGTTCTCAAACCCGTTGACAGCCACGGGTTCGGAAACCGGACGCCAGCAAAATTAAGAGTCCGGTTTTCAACCCACGAGCCACGGGCCGATTTAAAATTATTTTTTTTTTTAATTATTTGTAAGTTTTGGGACCTCCGACTTAATATCGCCATGATGTTAAGTCGGAGGGTGCACAGAAAAGCAGTTTTTACTGCTTTTCTGTGCACTTTCCTGGTGCCAGCAGAAATTAACGCTTACCTTTGGGTAGGGGCTAATTTCTGAAAGTAAAATGTGCGGCTTTGCCGCACATTTTGCTTTCTGTATCGTGCGGGAATGACTAATAGGGCCATCAACATGCGTGTTTTTGATGCGCTATTAACCCTTACTGAATAAGGGGTAAAGCTAGCGCGTCGACAACGCGCGTCCAAATGCGGGTTAACAGTGCGCTCCACTGGAGCGCACTGTACTGTATCTGCCTGTTATTTTGAAGAAGAATCTGTACAATATTTTGAAGATTTTATCTTCCAAACTGAACTGGCACAACCAAAAATGGAATTCAAAAATACCATCTTTAATTAAAACTTTAAAGGAGGACAACCACAGATTATTTTAAATAATACTTCTGTAAACAAACATTATAATTATAGATCATTGGAGGCTGTAATTTTAGAAACTGCACTTGTTTTAAAAAACAGTCCCTTTTAATTTACATTTTTTTTTACATTACACCAAAATAGTGGGAACTTGGCTTCTGATGATACTCTAGGCATGAAATTCTTGCAGCTACATCATTGCAGTCCTGTATATGCAGCCACATTCCAGAATGACACCAGATAAATTTTCAAAGACTTAGGTGCCTTTTACATGGGTAAAAATCAACTTAATCCATCTAAGTCAGCCCTCTAGTTTTAAGTGGAGTTTTAACCATCGAAAAATACATACTGCATACGTTCAGAACATATTTATGTTTGGCTGCACAAATGAGAGGTGTTCCCAGGGTGAGGGGAGAAAGTGTTTCAGAAGTGTTTGAGAACTACACTTATGGTTTTAGGACCCAATATTCAGTAAGCCAATGAGCAGACAAGTATCTGGCTATAACTTGTCCCATATATTCAGCTGGACAAATGTCCTGTTGAATATACTTGCCTTAAGTTATCCGGCTACATGTAACCAGATATATTTAAAAATCTAACCAGCTATGGGGGTTATTTTGTAAGCCTATCGCACGCGAAAAGTCCCTTTTCGCGTGCGATAGCTTGCTAGGGGCAAAGTTAGGGCGGAGTCAGGGCCGGAAGGGGAGGAGTCGGGGCAGCGTCGGGGCGGACTTCGCGGTGTCTTCACTGGTGGCGATAAGGTAAGCCACATTATCGCCGCCAGTAGCGCGAACAATAGCACTACCTTTCACGGTGGCGCTATTGGGTGCGAAAGCTGGCAGTGATAACACCGCAGTGGTGCGATCGCTGCCGGCTTTCGCAGGCCACCCCCCGTTACTGCTGGATTCTCCATTCTCTACGAGAATGGAAAATCCAGGCCTCTGTTTGAATATAATTAGTTAGGTTTTAAAGTTATCCAGCCTTAGATTGCCAGATAACTTGCCACTTAACTGGATATCTTCAAAAGATATCCAGTTAAGTGGTACTACAAAAAAAAGTGTAGGATTGGGAACCAATTCCCACCCGTGCCTCCAAATCTTAAATAAATAAATGACTATGCAGGGCATATCCCCATCCTATTTTCTATTTAAAAGTATGTTGTGGTTTACAGTATCAAAAGCTGCTGAGAGGTCTAGCATCACTAGAATGTAATGTTTACCGTTATTGAATCCTCTCATGATGTTGTCTGTCAGCGCCAGTAGTAGTGTCTCTGTGCTATAATGTTTTCGAAAACCATGTTGTGAGGGATATAGGATGTTATTGTTATCTAGGTGTTCTGCTAGTTGCTTTTGTATAGATTTTTCTATTAATTTTGCAATTAAGGGTAGGTTTGATATCGGTCTGTAGTTGCTCAGGTTAAGAGGGTCGCTGTTTTTTTTCTTTAAAATGGGTTTTACGTTTGCTCCTTTCAGTGTATCTGGCATGGATCCTTCCTCTAAGGATAGATTAACGATCTTTGCCAGTGTCGGTGATACAGTGTTGGCTACTTTTTTTATCTCTGTGGTTGTTATTGTGTCGCATGCATGTGGGGCGGGATTTAGTTTTTTTAGCAAATTTTGAATTTCCAATTCTGATACTTCATCAAATGTTGACCATTGTTTGATTTCTCTTTTTTTCATTTTGATTTCTTGTTTCGTGGTATTAGGTATTTTAATTATAAGGTTCTTAATTTTGTTATTAAAAAATGTTGCAATTTCGTTGCATCTATTTTCTGGAAGGGTTTGTGGAGATTCGGACTTGTCATTAGTGAGGTTTTTTACTATGGTAAATAATGTTCTTGGGTTGTTTTCAAATTTTTCTATTTTAGAGCTATAGAACTGTTTTTTTGAATCTAGAATGACTTGTTTGTAGAATGCTAGGTGTTTTCTGTATTTTGTTAAGTTTTCATTGTTTTTATTTTTTCTCCACTCTTTTTCTTTTTTTCTTAGCTGTCTCTTGATTTCCTTTATTTTTTCATTATACTATGGGTTCGTTTGTTTAGTCTCCTTAATGTTAATATGTTTGATTGGGTTTATCTCTTCAGCTATTTTACTTGTTGTTTGCAACCATGCTTTAGTTGCGGAGCAGCAGTCCGTGTAGTCTAATTTTGTTAGTTTATCTTCTAATTGTTCTTTTAGGGTTTCTAGGTCATACGGTGGGCGATATTTCACTTTGATTGGTTCTTTTTTCTCTTCTTGTGTATGGGGTTCACTGTATTTAATTGAGGATTGTATGAGGAAGTGATCGGACCATGGAATGGGTGTGTAATCGGTTTTAGTGTGTTCTAAGTGGTTGTGGCTGATGAATGTTATATCGAGCGAGTGTCCTGCTCTATGCGTGGGTTTATCAGTAATTAGAGTGAAACCTAGTGTGGTCATGAAGTCCAATAGTGTTTGACAGGTGTTGGACAGGGGTTTTGTGTCTATGTGTAGGTTGAAGTCTCCTAGTATGATGGTTGGTTTGTCAGTATTTAAGTGTGTTGTTAAGAACTCAATTAGTGGGGAGCTATTTAATTCTAGTATGCTCAGTGGGCAGTATATTAGGCAGATTTGCAAACTTATCGTTTCAAAAAGGGCAATTTCATGGTTTCTTGGCGGTATTGTGGGTATTAGTTTACATTTAAATTTTTTTTCGGTTACTAGCATTAGTCCCCCACATCTTTTATTTAATCTGGGGATTGAAAAGACATCGTAGTTCTTGTGTGCTATTTGATTTTTTAGGACTGTGCCTGTCTGTTTTAACCAAGATTCAGTGATTGCAATGAAGTTTGGTTTTGAGTCATAGAGTAGATCTGTAATAATTGGGAATTTTTTTGTGATGGATTGTGCATTAACTAAGAGAAAGGTTAACATTAAAAGGTTATTTGATAATGGGTTTGTAGGGATTTTGGTCCTTTTTATTCTTATGAGGTTGCTGGGCTCTATGTGTTTTGGTTTTTTCCTGTTTGTTGTGTTTGTTATGTGTCTGCTCTTATGTGGTGTTGTGTAATTGTCTCTGTATTTACCTTTGTTTAGGCAGGTTGTGATTGTTTGTACTACCAGTTCTTGGACTTTGTAGACCTTATCCATGTTTGTCCCATCTGGATTGTCCTCAGTGTGTCTTCTGTCATCAGGTTTTCTAAGTGGCGTACGAAGGGGCGTACAAAGGGGCATGCCCCTTTGTCGCGTCCCTTCGTCGTGGGACGCCGGCATGGGACGCCTCCGGTCTCGGGTCGGCCCTTTAATCTTCCCCCTGGGGCATCGGGGACGCCCCAGGGGGAGGAGGACAACCAATGGTACAGTGCTATACCAGGGTACAAATTATATTGCAATAACAGAGAGGAGCACCCGGGAGGCGGTGTGGCACTATATGTCCGGGATGGCATAGAGTCCAACAGGATAAACATCCTGCATGAGACTAAATGCACAATTGAATCTTTATGGGTAGAAATCCCTTGTGTGACACGGAAGACTATAGTGATAGGAGTATACTACCGTCCACCTGGTCAAGATGGTGAGACTGATAGTGAAATGCTAAGAGAAATCAGGGAAGCTAACCAAATTGGTAGTGTGGTCATCATGGGAGACTTCAATTACCCCAATATTGACTGGGTAAATATGTCATCGGTACATGCTAGAGATATAAAGTTCCTGGATGGAATAAATGACATTTTTATGGAGCAATTGGATCTGGAACCGACAAGAGAGGGAGCAATTTTAGATCTAATTCTCAACGGAGCACAGCAATTGGTCATCAGGTTTTCTAAGTGGCGTACAAAGGGGCGTACAAAGGGGCATGCCCCTTTGTCGCGTCCCTTCGTCATGGGACGCCGGTGTGGGACGCCTCCGGTCTTGGGTCGGCCCTTTAATCTTCCCCCTGGGGCATCGGGGACGCCCCAGGGGGAGGAGGACAACCAATGGTACAGTGCTATACCAGGGTACAAATTATATTGCAATAACAGAGAGGAGCACCCGGGAAGTGGTGTGGCACTATATGTTCGGGATGGCATAGAGTCCAACAGGATAAACATCCTGCATGAGACTAAATGCACAATTGAATCTTTATGGGTAGAAATCCCTTGTGTGTCACAGAAGACTATAGTGATAGGAGTATACTACCGTCCACCTGGTCAAGATGGTGAGACTGATAGTGAAATGCTAAGAGAAATCAGGGAAGCTAACCAAATCGGTAGTGTGGTCATAATGGGAGACTTCAATTACCCCAATATTGACTGGGTAAATATGTCATCGGTACATGCTAGAGATATAAAGTTCCTGGATGGAATAAATGACATTTTTATGGAGCAATTGGATCTGGAACCGACAAGAGAGGGAGCAATTTTAGATCTAATTCTCAACAGAGCACAGCAATTGGTGAGAGAGATAACGGTGATGGGACCGCTTGGCAATAGTGATCATACTATGATCAAATTTGAATTAATGACTGGAAGGGGGACAGTAAGCAAATCCACGGCTCTCATGCTAAACTTTCAAAAGGGAAAATTTGATAAAATGAGAAAAATAGAAAAAAACTGAAAGAAGCAGCTACAAAAGTAAAAGGTTTGCAAGAGGCGTGGTCATTGTTAAAAAATGTCATCCTAGAAGCACAGTCCAGATGTATTCCACACATTAAAAAAGGTGGAAAGAATGCAAAATGATTACCGACATGGTTAAAAAGCGAGGTGAAAGAAGCTATTTTAGCCAAAAGATCTACATTCAAAAACTGGAAGAAGGATCCAAAAGAAGAAAATAGGATAATGCATAAGGGTTGGCAAGTTAAATGTAAGACATTGATAAGACAGGCTAAGAGAGAATTTGAAAAGAAGTTGGCCATAGAGGCAAAATCTCACAGTAAAATTTTTTTAAAATATATCCGTAGCAGAAAGCCTGTAAGGGAGTCAGTTGGACTGTTAGATGATTGAGGGGTTAAAGGGGCAATTAGAGAAGATATGGCCATCGCAGAAAGATTAAATGATTTATTTGCTTCGGTGTTTACTGAAGAGGATGTTGGGGAGGTATCTGTACTGGAGAAGGGTAATGATTCAGATGGACTGAACCAAATCACGGTGAACCTAGAAGATGTGGTAGGCCTGACTGATAAACTGAAGAGTAGTAAATCACCTGGACCAGATGGTATACACCCCAGAGTTCTGAAGGAACTAAAAAAAATGAAATTTAAGACCTATTAGTAAAAATTTTTAACCTATCATTAAAATCATCCATTGTACCTGAAGACTGGAGAATATCTAATGTAACCCCAATATTTAAAAAGGGCTCCAGGGGAGATCCTGGAAACCACAGACTGGTTAGCCTGACTTCAGTGCCAGGAAAAATAGTGGAAAGTGTTCTAAGCATCAAAATCACAGAACATATAGAAAGACATGGTTTAATGGAACAAAGTCAGCATGGCTTTACCCAAGGCAAGTCTTGCCTCACAAATCTGCTTCACTTTTTTGAAGGAGTTAATAAACATGTGGATAAAGGTGAACCGGTAGATGTAGTGTACTTGGATTTTCAGAAAGCGTTTGATAAAGTTCCTCATGAGAGGCTTCTAGGAAAAGTAAAAAGTCATGCTATAGGTGGTGATGTCCTTTCGTGGATTACAAACTGGCTAAAAAACAGGAAACAGAGAGTAGGATTAAATGGACAATTTTCTCAGTGGAAGGGAGTGGAGTGCCTCAGGGATCTGTATTGCGACCCTTACTTTTCAATATATTTATAAATGATCTGGAAAGAAAAACGACGAGTGAGGTAATCAAAATTACAGATGATACAAAATTGTTCAGATTAGTTAAATCACAAGCAGATTGTGATAAATTGCAGGAAGACCTTGTGAGACTGGAAAATTGGGCATCAAAATAGCAGATGAAATTTATTTTTTTTTAATTCTTTATTTTCAAAATTTTGAATTAACCCAAGACAATTCTTGTACAGAAAATATTTGTTGGCTCTTGACATTTCTTAATAGGAAATTTAAACAATAAGAATTACAATCAATTTCTATTATCACCAACAATAAAATTATGAGAAAAATGGGTGAGAGGCGGAAAGGAGCTACACAATTCAAGCAAAATCTAAATAAAAGAAAATTAGGCCGCTAGCCTAATAGTACAACAGCTCTATTTCTATTATGTTACCGGGGCGGTACTCGAGGTTCCTTGGGATAATGACCGTATGAAAACTCTGAGCTGGTCTGGTTCTTGATAAACATAATTAACATTAAGGTAACGAATACAGCATTTTGATGGATATTTTAATACAAAACTTGCTCCCAGCTGCAAGACCTCAGATCTCATTGAGAGAAATTCCTTATGTCTCGTTTGTGTCACTTTTATTACATCAGGATATATCCAGATTGGATGACCAAAGAAAGCCGTCTGCTTATTTCTTAGGAATAGCCTCAAGATATGATTCCGTTCAGAAAGAAATGCAAATGATATAAGCAGGGGTTTTCTCTGTATAATCTCTGAATCCAACGACGTTTCCAAGAAATTAGTTAAGTCCAAACTTGTAGCTTGAGGCCCAGCTAGGCCTTGTTCTGTTACTTGATCTTTTTGCTGAAGATAGTAAGCCTTAACAATGACTGGTATAGCAGTCTCTGGGATCTTTAGAATCCGTGTCATATATTTAGTTATTTATTTATTTATTTATTTATTTATTTATTTATTTAACATCTTTTTTTATACCGACATTAAAGTACACATCATATCGGTTTACATTGTAACGAAAGATTGAAATTACATGAAACAGGGGAGGGGAGAACCGGGAAAAAATGAGTAAGAGAATAAGGGCTCTAGGGAGAGCCTGAAAAAAGTCATATTTACAAACAAAAGTCATATTTACAAGCATTGATCGTGGGCATGAAGGTGAACATAATTACATGATTACAACTGGGGGGGCAAGGAGTGGGAGAGGGGGTAGACTAGTCTGGGAAGGCCTGGTGGAAGAGCCATGTTTTGAGCATCTTTCTGAATTTCAGGGGCAGGGCTCCAGACAGAGGTGGGGTGGCAAGGCGTTCCACTGTGTTGGACCGGCAATAGATAGGGCACGTTCCCTGGTTGCTGAGAGGCGGGCCTTCTTGAGGGATGGGACTTGAAGGGTACAAGCAAGGTTTGCTCTGGTAGGGTGGGCAGATTGAGTGAATTGGAGAGGTTCGCTGAGCCATGAGGGATTGTTCTTGTAGATAGATTTGTGTATGATGGTAAGGGATTTGAAGAGGATACGGAAAGAGATGGGTAGCCAATGCAGTTCCTTAAGGACTGGGGTTATGTGGTCTGTTTTACGTGTGTTGCTAAGGAGTCTTGCGGTGGCGTTTTGAAGTATCTGGAGGGGTTTGATAGTGGAGAGGGGGAGTCCAAGGTAGAGTGAGTTGCAGTAATCCAGCTTGGATGAGAGGGTGGCTTGGATGACTGTTTTGAGATTGTGTGTGTGAAGTAGGGGCTTGAGTTTTTTGATGATGTTAAGTTTGTAGAAACCTCCTTTAAACATATCTAGAGGGGGTGTTAGCTGTTGAACAGGAAAATTTAAGACTCTTAAATTATAAGCCCTTAATGCGTTCTCCACTCCCTCTAGTCTTTTGTTAATGATCTTTTCAGACAATATTAAGTTCTGTTGAACTTTTTCTGTTGAATTTATTCTTACTTCTAAGTCTTCCACTTTTTTATTAAACAATTTTACCAAATTATTATTTGATATTGTCTGTTCTCTGGTGTCTAATGTAATTTGGGACAGTGTTTTAATGGACTGATCTATTGATCTCAGTGCTGTCCAAATACCTTCCAAAGTGCCTGTATTCATATTTGATATTTCAGAACCTGCAATCATAGTTCTCAAACGGCTTTCTCCCTCCTCCATAGTATCTTTTCCGCACTGCACAGAGCCTTGCAGGGACGTTGTTCCTCCGACCAGTTGTTGAACTTGCAAGGGTCGCGATGCTGCTTCCTCTAGCGTTGTTCCTTGGGAAGCATTTCCTCCTCGCGATCCTCCTGGGTCTCTCCCTCCGGCATTAACCCCTACTCCACCCAGGTATTTCTCCTGGGGAGCCTCTGTTTCTGCCGAGTTACTTGCAGGCTCTTCGCTGTTCGATGCAAGTGTGGGCCGCTTCGGATCTCCGGGACTCAAAGAGGTATCTGGGGTCAGGGGTGAGGACGCGCGCTCCAGCGCATCTCTCCCAGCGACCTGGCTCACCGGCGTGGAAGCAGTTGCACTCCCGAAGAAGCCGTCGATGTTAAGCTGAGAGGACTCCTGGGGGGGGTAAGTTGTCGCTCACCCCTCTCAGTCTCCCCTTTCTTTTGGTATGGGGCATTTTTAAAATGTAGCAAGTAGAAAAGAAGCAGCGATTCGCAGACGATCCTCCCGGGTCCTATTAGGCGGCGGCCATCTTGCCTCAGCAGATGAAATTTTAATGTGGATAAGTGCAAGGTGATGCATATAGGGAAAAATAACCCATGCTATACTTACACAATGTTAGGCTCCATATTAGGTGCTACCACCCAAGAAAGAGATCTAGGCGTCATAGTGGATAACACATTGAAATCGTCGGTTCAGTGTGCTGCGGCAGTCAAAAAAGCAAACAGAATGTTGGGAATTATTAGGAAGGGAATGGTGAATAAAACGGAAAATGTCATAATGTCTCTGTATCGCTCTATGGTGAGACCCCACCTTGAATACTGTGTACAATTCTGGTTGCCACATCTCAAAAAAGATATAATTGTGATGGAGAAGGTACAGAGAAGGGCGACCAAAATGATAAGGGGAAAGGAACAGCTCCCCTATGAGGAAAGACTAAAGAGGTTAGGACTTTTCAGCTTGCAGAAGAGACGGTTGAAGGGGGATATGATAGGGATGTGCAGAGGGATGTGCAGAGGGACGCCATACGTTGCATTTGAAATTCGTATTTGTCAGGGGGCAGATACATTGCATTCGGCAAGGGGAGCCCCCAATACGTTAATGCGTTCATTCTTATCTGTTTCCCAGCTAAAACTGAATTAACTACAACCTCCCATCCTCCTGACCCCCCCACCATCTCATGCACTCAAGCCCTCGGCTGCCGGTATTCAAAATGGCACTGATAGCCTTTGAACTTACTATGTCACAGGGGCTACCCTTGCCATTGGTCAGCCCCTGTCACATAGTAGGAGCGCTATTGGCGCCATTTTGAATACCGGCAGCCAAGGGCTTGAGTGCAGAGATGGTTCTCGGACCCCCCGCTGGACCACCAGGGAGTTTTGGTAAGTCTTGGGGGGGTCAGGAGAGGGGGGTTTGTTTAAATTTGCTCCTTTAGACGGTCGAATAATTCGGCGATTCTTTGTATTCGTGGGGAATCGCGATACGTTTTGCTTCCCCACAAATTCAACAAATATGGCCCTATACATTGCGGATTACCAATACATTAGAAACTAATTCCCCCCCCCCCAGGATATGATAGAGGTGTTTAAAATCATAAGAGGTCTAGAATGGGTAGATGTGAATCGGTTATTTAGTCTTTCAGATAATAGAAAGACTAGGGGGCACTCCATGAAGTTAACATGTGGCACATTTAAAACTAATCGGAGAAAGTTCTCCTTCACTCAATGCACAATTAAACTCTGGAATTTGTTGCCAGAGGATGTGGTTAGTGCAGTTAGTATAGCTGTGTTTAAAAAAGGATTGGATAAGTTCTTGGAGGAGAAGTCCATTACCTGCTATTAATTAAGTAGACTTAGAAAACAGTCACTGCTATTACCAGCAACGGTAAAATGAAATAGACTTGGTTTTTGGGTACTTGTCAGGTACTTGTAGCCTGGATTGGCCACTGTTGGAAACAGGATGCTGGGCTTGATGGACCCTTGGTCTGATCCAGTATGGCATGTTCTTATGTTCTTAATTATGATTAATGATTTATATATCTTGATTTTATTGATTTGTTTCACGAGGAATGGTGAAATTTTTGTTTTTCCATTGTTACACTGTATGGAGTGTGGTGTGATGCGTTTTACAATTCAGTTTTTGTCTGCACATTTCTATTTAAACTTTATGTGGCTTTATTCTGTATTTGGTGAGGGTTTGTTTTCTGAATGCAAAGACTGAGATGAAGCATTCTTTTAGCATGTGGTTTCTCTGTAGGGATCTGTAATAGCTTGGCCTGTTCTGTTTTCCTGATAGGAGGTGTATTGAAATTTTAGATTCTGGTGTAATATTTGTGGTATTCTTTTTCATAGGTGGGGTTGTTATTCTTTGAGTGTTGGCAAATATACTGTGTTGATACGGGAGGACCATGCCGAAATATATCACAATAGGTATAATGCCATATGAATTCCAAGATGCAAAGTTTTCTTGTTAGCATCACAACAGTGCATGAAATTATCACAACAACTTGTATATTAATTTCACCTCAGAATGTCATTTTTCATGTAAAATATGTTATAAATCCATAATTTAAAATTGTGTATAGGGAGGGGGGCCAGACTGTAAGGTTTGCTTAGGGTGCCTAATACCCTTGCACCGGCCCTGATCTTAGTATCCTTAAAATGCTGAAAACTAGAGTGAAATTTTCAGCATTGTCTTATCTGCTAAGAATCTAATGATCAGTAGCAGGAGCATGGATGCTTCCAAGGCCATTGTTTCATATGTGAACATGCTGCCAGCCCTAGGATTCTCACAATTAAAGTTGGTTTCAAAATGCAGTTCATAAAAGGCCTGTGATTTAGTATCCCATCCCTGCACTCTGAGGAAAAGATCCTGCCAGTTCTAGGGTTCTAGAAACTCACTCACATGTCAGAATCAATTTTTTCCCTAAAAACCTAAATTCTAATGGACTTATGGTTTACTTTACTTGATCATACAAGTCAAAATATGAACTGGGAAGCAACCAGCTGAGTTGGAATCGGACACAGGTCACAGCTAGCTCACTTGCTTCTTGTTTCGGAAAAAAAATAAATTATAAATACAATGTCATTCAAAGCTATCTAAATGACTGTCAAACTATTAAAAAATGAGAACAATTAATTTGCGGACCTCTAAGGTCAACAAAACATATGCTGCAATTGTAGATTTCATGCTATAAAAAATGTTGTGATGGCTGAATCCGCAGCAAAAAACAGTATATAATGTAATGGACATTAAAATTGCAATGTCATTCTGCAGTCTCGCAGCAAATTTGTTTTTAATAGCTGTTTCCATTTGTCTTTCACAGTAAACTGCACATTCAGAACAGAATGATTGGAACATGGTTTTGGCCATGGAATGGGAGGCTGATTATAGAAGACCCCCACATAAAAAATAGTCTTTCAACGCCAGTACAGTAACATTTGCACTGCTGTGCTTAATCTGACAGTTATTTATTGCATTGGGTTAGATAAAAAATGCTAGGCAGAAAGGAATCTGGGTCTCAACTTAATATGTGCCAGAATTCACAGATGGCATGTTTCTCATATAAATAGATCTTAGAAGAATATGTAATCCCTTGATCAGAGAATTTCTGCTATGACAAAGCTTAGATTTATACTCCATCCCCAAGGACTGAAAGCATTTTTCTGGTATCTAATCTACACATCATTTTCCAAAATCATTTAAGTGCTTAGAATGCGAATGAAAAGGTCAAGGCCAGAATATTTGAGCTAGAGAATTTTAATTCCAATTGTGCTATAGTATTCATTTTTAGAAAACATACAAAAACAGGTATTTTATGCCACTGAAATTCAATTAGAGGCATTTCAAGAAGTAAGAGCATACTGCAGGTAGACTCATGCATATACTTGATATTCAATGATAGTCATTGGGAAATCATTCATTTGCAGATAACATGCACATAGGAAGTAACCCTGTGATCATATTCATATAAAATTTTATATTTCTAGTATTTATAAATGTATCTCATGCATTTTGAATAATCTGAAAATCATTTTGTAGTGGTTGAACACTGGAATTGTGTTCTCCTGCTTTAATATATTACTTCCACATGCCCTCTTTAAGATTGCCAAATGACTGCAGATTTTCATAGTAATGACGGTAGAAAAGGACCTGATGGCCCATCCGGTCTGCCCAGCAAGCTTCTTATGGTAGTATCTGCTACTCAGTGCAGGATACCCCATGCTTCTCTCAAGGACAGTAACTGCCATTCTGTACAGTAACCACTAAGTCTTATGATAAGGGTGGTAATATTTACAGTCAAAACCAAGAAACTGTCAAACCCATAACAAATTACTGCTAGCAACATTTTTACTGGGTGAGATGCCTTCTCGATAATTCACACAATGCTGCTTGACATTCTTTGCTTTGAAACTGACTGATGTTCTTTGATTCAGGACAGACTGATCCAGTCTTGGTTTTACACTACTGCCTGCATGGACTTTAATTCAGGTACCAATTTCAAGGTGTTTGGTGAATGTGCCATGGGGCTTCCAAGGAAGCCCTGCCATAGGTATTTGTCTTGAGATCTATTTCACATACAAATCCCAAGGGTTAACACAGTAGGGAGTTGTTAAACAGCCCCTGTCGCAGGTATCAATAGTTGGGTCCTACATCTCATAAGGTAACTGCAAAAGAAACTAAACATGGAATAATAACTGTCTGGTGGTTTCCCACTAGACAGAAGAAGCTTTGTGATTTCTGGTGTCCCTATTGATTTTTTTAAGAAAAGCAAAACTGCAGGCAGCCAGGCCTATTTTAGATCGACTGCAGGCTGATGCCACCTGGTGTTGGCATTAGCGCATTTCATCCAAACTTGAATCCCTATAAGGGGACTCAAGTAGAAGACCTATCTAAACTAAAATTGAAATTAAACCAGTTAACGTGCCTGTAACACAAACATGAAATAACGTGCACAGGGTAAATCAAATATTCAAGTACAAAACATAATCCGGGGTGAAAGGGGGTGAGCAGAGAACACTATTCGGTGTCCACTGGCTAGCGAAGGCATCCACCGAACCAGTAAACACCACAATGTAGTGTTCTCCTTGGAGGTGAGAGTGCAACAGTGCAGTCCTCCCCATCCAGTTGTTGCCTCCTGGTCTTATAGATGGACATTTTTGCAAGAACCAGGAGGAGGTTAATAAGGAGGTCCCTTGCTCTGTAAACTGGGTTCTGGGGTATGGTTTGTCAAAAAATAAACATGTGTGGGGAGAAACAAAGCTATAACTGAAAAGTAGGTTTTAAGTAAAAAAAAAAAAGGGGTGTGGGGGGCTGCAGTCTGGCACAAACTTGTGCAAATTTGTACAAAACTCTGCTGCTCCTTTACTCTCCAGTTCTAAGTTATCTATCATATTACTCCTACGTTGTATAATCTCCATTGGTTACCCATCAGTTGGCGCATACAGTACAAATTGCTCATCATTATTCATAACTTAATTCACAATAGAAATTGACAGCTTTCTTCAACCTTACATTTATACACTCCATCTCGTACCTTAAGATCCCAGAACAAAATGCTACTGCAAGTACCATCTCCTAAATCCACCAAGCTTTCATTACTCATGAAAGGTCCTTTTCCATTGCTGGCCCTATCATCTTGAATACTCTCCCTACACATATCTGACTTATAACTGATTCCAAGAAATTCAAAAAGGCACTAAAAACTCATCTCTTCAAATCTGCATTCCCTGATTAACATTTCTCTTAATCTCTTTCATTTCACCCTCAGAAGGATTCCCTTTCTTTTCTTATCCGCACTGTCTTTTCACTCTATTCTTTCACTATCTATTATAAGTATTGTTTTTAGTTTATTTGTTTAATTCTAATTTTAATTTTAACTTGTATTTTAATTATCTAATTTTATTTTACTTTTTATGTATGTTCCATTGTAAACTGCCCTGAACCATGGAGGGCGTGGTATATAAGCACTTTTAAACTAATAAACAAACAAATAAATAAATAAAATACACATGAAATACGAACTCTGATATCCCACAAAAGGGACAGAATGGTGAAGAGTCTATGAAACTGGCTAAAATCTCGCCCATGCTAAGAGCACCATGCATGATTCTCCAGCTCAGATCCCTGGTAGACCTTAGAATGTGTTAGGAATAGAGGATGCCCACTGGAGGTTCTTGCCCTTAGATGGCATAAGAACGTCCTGCCAGATGTTGTCTGGGTGGGAGATAAGGGTGAGGAAACGCATGGTGTGTAGCACAAGTAAGTAGATCTTATGCCTTGACATAGTGCAGAAATGGATGGGTTGTTAAGTAGGAGGCTGAGGGAGTTCACAGAACATAGAACTGATAAGCAGATTTGGACACACAGGGCTCTAAGTCAGGTGGGAGTGTCTGATCTGCGGAAGGAGGGAGTTCTTATCTCCTGAAGCAGATGACAGGCAACAAGAGAGGTTGTGAGATCCATGAGATGGGCTAGGGTCTCTGGGGTCACCCACTCATGTCTAACGGTGGGAAGGGGGACATTTTTGTTTTGTTTTTGCGGGCTTTTTCCCCACAAATTTCATTCTGTGCAAGTTTATTTTGTTTCTTTAGTTTAAAAAAAAAACCAAAATAAACAATGAAAAGTTCCCCAAAAATGGAAAAAAAAGAAGAAATGAGACCTCCCATGCCCCCCCCCCCCCCCCCCAAAAATGACATGGCCAGGATCCTCCCAGGTTCCCACTTACCCAGTCTGAGGGGATCGACAGTCAAGGCCCCCCACTTACCTGTTCCGGAGCAGATCAAGCCGGGGCCTTGCTAGGGCCTAGGCCAAGGTCCTGGCCTAAGGCTATGCAAGGCCTAGACCAGCCTTGGCTAGGTATCCAGGTCCAGCTGGTCCCAAAGCCTCAGTTTTGTGTAGGCCTAGGCCGGGGAAAGTCACTGCAACTTTGGCCTAGGCCCTATGCAAGGCCCAAGCTTGGTGGTCTGGACTCAATGCGTGGGCCTTGGCCTAGGCCAGGGCCTAGACCCAGTCCTGACTCTGCAACTTGGCCTAGAGTCTGTGTCCTGACACCAGGGCCTGGCCCAGAGGATGGATGCAGATGCCTTGGTCTGGGCCCTGGCCTAGCTGAGGCCCCTGTGTCAGGGCCTGGCAAAGATCCTAGCATCAGAACCCAACCTCCAGGCCGGGCATCGAGGTTTGGATCCAGACCAAAGCCCTAACATCAGGACTTGACTAGGAAGCAGCATCATATTTGGTAAGTATGGAGGAGGGGGTCATCAGGAAATTTCCCAGGCCTCAGCCTCAGCATCAGACCAGGGCCTAAGCCAAGACCTTGGCATCATGCTTGGGTGTAGGCCACAGCTCCTTCATTAGGCTGTGGCCTATGCCTAGGCGGAGGCACTGGAGTCATGCTCAGGCATAGGCAGGAACTCCTGCTTTGGGTCTCTGCCTACTCCCTAGGCGAGGCCCCAGATTCGAGCCTAGGCCTAGTCCTGACCAGTGATTTATTTTTAATAGGTTTTCAAAATGAAATGAGATTACAATGAAATTTCACTGGATTTTAACTAGTTCCATTTTCCTATTTCATTTCTTTTGACTGCCTATCCCTATTATATTCATTCTTGGGCTCCAGATGCTCCAGAAGAATACCTCATCTGCTCAGCCTCCTCACTCAGACAACCCATCCATGTTTTCTGACTTCATCACAGCATATTTCTGCACTATACTTTACTTTAAGGCTGTTATAGAACTTATGGAGATGGATGTGTTTGGCCATTCCATACAGTTTGGCACAATGGTTGGCATGGAGCATGTCCCAGACTGATCACTGTAGCAGCTCTGCATCTGGCCACTTCTCCAGTGCCAAATGTGTCTTCCTTCTGTGATGCAGGGTCTCCTCCAGGAACTGAAGGATCTGCTTTGAGATAATGGGAGCCTCAGAGTCTTCAGGCTCTGCACTACCTTCAGACTCATCATCTGACTGCTCACCATCCCTTGCCTCCCCATTGCTGAGGATTTCAAAGCTCTCCCCCTGATCAGAGAGAGACTTTCTTCTCAGCCTTGTTTTAATCAGTCACTCACTGCCCTGTGATGGTGTCTTTGATTGTGAGGGACTCACATTCTTCCCAGTGGTGGAAACTGGAGGCACTTGGCATGGTACCTCCGGAGTGGAAGAGAAGGCTTTCAGCAATGTGACAAGAACCCTTTCAGGAGTTTCTCTGGAAGGGTTATGGTCATCACTTCTGGGACCTCAGGAGGTTGTCTGGTGAGGGAAGGGACAACCTCCAAGGAGTTTACATCTGTTGATTTCTCTCCCTCCAGCCTTCTAGATGTTTCATTGGAGTTGGGCTCCATGGCCAAGTCAGGGGTTACTGAGATTCTAGATTCTCTTTCCTCGTCATCCATTTCCTCTGGCTCCAATTCTTCTGAGGCCAAATCTGCCCCACTGATTATTTCGACTCCAATGTTTATTACTGGGGTCAGTTCTGGTTCCTCTCCCTGGCTAGGTGGTAACACCAAGGGGGTCTCCCCCTCCTATCCAGCTGCCTAAGACTTGTAGATCTGCAGGCTGACTGGTTGTGTTTGGAGAGAGGGGCAAGAAATTTCCTTGGCGATTCCACTGAGCCACAAAGGCTGGGGGGGGGGGGGGGGGGGGGGATCTATTCATGTGACAGAGCATTTTCATGGCAGGATCTTTGCAGGGACTCTTTGTCAGATTATTTATGCATTATTGGTTCTCATGATACCTTTAAATATTCATTTAAAACCTATCAATTTAAACATACAGTTACAACTTAAGCTGTAGAGAAAATTATTTTTGTTGTTGGTTACAAGATTGCAGACACAATTATTTGAGGTTACGTTCTTGAAATTAATGAAGTAATGAATTATCGTGTTGTTATGTTAATTGTTTTTATTTCTATTTCTATTTATTTGTTTTATTTTGTTACTGATTATTCAACCAAATATCTGACACCTTCCCATGTGATACAGGTGTCCCTCAAGGCTCAGCATTCTCAGCAACATTATTCAATATATACATGCTCCCACTGTGTAAATTACTGACAAATCTAGAAATTAAATTCTTCTTGTACGCAGATGACCTACAGTTCTACATACCACTCTACAGATCATTTGAAAATACGGCAGCAATAATATCCAACTACATGAAAGCAATACAACAAGACCTTTCTCAACTTAAACTGACACTAAACCCTACAAAGACTGAAATAGTTTGGCTAAGTAGAAGCTCATTAATATTTAAACCACCTTAGACCTCAGCAACTTTCAAATTAATCCCTCAAATCAAATACATGATTTAAGTGTACAACTAGATGAGAATCTAACAATGAAAATGCAAATCAGGAAACTGAATAAGACAGGTTACGCTAAACTGCATATACTGCAAAGACTGAAACCATTGCTAACAGCTGTGGACTTTCGTATATTGTTGCAAACTCTAATATTCTCAAACCTAGACTACTGTAACTTCTTACTTCCAGGTCTCCCAGCAAGTCTCTTAAAACCACTACAACTACTTCAGAATGCCACAGCAAGAATATAAATAGGATCTAAGAAATATGATCACATTAAACCCTCCCTGATAGCACTGCATTGGTTACTAGGGATGTAAATCGTTTTTTGACGATTTAAAACAATCGTCAGATATATTTTAAATCGTCAAAAATCGTTAGAGCCACGATACAATAACAATTCCCCCGATTTGTCGTCAAAAAATCGTAAATCGGGGGAGGGCGGGAAAACCAGCACCCTAAAACCCACCCCGACCCTTTAAAATAAATCCCCCACCCTCCCGAAGCCCCCCAAAATGTTTTAAATTACCTGGGGTCCAGTGGGGGGGGGGTCCCGGCGCGATCTCCCACTCTCGGGCCACGGCTGCATTAAAAGAAATGGCGCCGGTGGCCCTTTGCCCTTACCATATGACAGGGCAAAGGTAGCGCTGGTGCCATTTTGACTTTTTCCCTCACTATGTCGACATAGTGAGGGCAAAAGTAGCGCTGGCGCCATTTTGAATATTGGCAATACGGCCCGCGTGCAGGAGGTCGCTCCCGGATCCCCGCTGGACTTTTGGCAAGTCTTGTGAGGGTCAGGAGGCCCCCCCCCCAAGCTGGCCAAAAGTCCCTGGGGGTCCAGCGGGGGTCCGGGAGCGATCTCCTGCACTCGTGACATCGGGTGACAGGAACCAAAATGGCGCCGGCGCTACCTTTGCCCTGTCATATGGTAAAGGCAAAGGGCCACTGGCGCCATTTCTTTTAACGCAGCCGTGGCCTGAGAGCGGGAGATCGCGCCGGGACCACCCCACTGGACCCCAGGTAATTTAAAATATTTTGGGGGGCTTCGGGAGGGTGGGGGATTTATTTTAAAGGGTCGGGGTGGGTTTTAGGGTGCCGGTTTTCCCACCCTCCCCCGATTTATGATTTTTTACGATTAAAAAAAAAAACAGAAACCATGACGATCAGATTTCCCTCCCCACCCAGCCAAAATCGATCGTTAAGATGATCGATCACCCGATTCACATCCCTATTGGTTACCAATACAATCCAGAATCTACTATAAAGTAATAACGATAATATTCAACAACATTCATTCCGGACTGTTAGGAGTGACATTACTGCCATACAACCCTCAATGAACACTAAGATCCCAAAATAAGGGACTACTAAATATTCCCATACTCCCGAGAACGCACCTGACACAAATAAGAGATCAAGTATTCTCCATAGTGGGTCCATATCTTTGGAATTCTCTACCTGAGACATTTTGTAACCTAACAGATAGAAAGAAATTTAGAAATGAACTAAAAAATTGACTATTCATAAATGCATATAATTTAACTTAAAAACACAGAATATACGGAGCCACAAAGACATGAAGGACAAAAGATAACTGTATCACAAAGAATACATCAACTGAGAGAACGCAAGATTCTCAAACAACCCACAGACAAAGATGTGAAAAGCACCATTCATATCCAAAACTACACATACTCCATGCCTATTGTACTAGACCAATTCCATAGGTCCAAGAAACTCGCCTTTAGATAGATGGAAATTAATACCTATAGACGATAACCAACACTGTAACCAATCATTTTGTTTCTAATTTTTGTTTGCTGAATTTATAACTATGAATGTCACTCTGTAAGCCATTGTGATCTGTACATGGAACAATGGTATATAAAATGCTTAAATAAAATAAATACATATTCTGAATGTTATTGTATGTGATCCACCTTGAATGCTTTTTGGCTTGTTAAAGAGCAGAACACAAGTTTTAATAAAATTCAAAAAAATTCAGAGGAGATGTGCGTGGGCACTTGCTTTACCCATGAGAGCTGATATTCTGGAGATCAAAACTCTGGTGGTGTAACTTCTGCAGGTATGATGTTTCAGGCCCCTGATCCAGACCCTTGCTGGTAAATGGACCTGGATCTTCTGCCCAATCCCAAATCTCCTGTCCCATAAGGGACCAGCATCCTCCTCCTAACTTTGGGAGCAGGCCTTTCCTCCCCTGTACACTTACCCCACACCCAGCCACCCCTGGCTCCTCCTTTTCCCTCGTTCCAGGTTTATTTCTCCTTCTCCCACTGCAGCGGTGTTGTCAAAGGGAGAGGTGACATTGAAAGAGTCAGAGGGGGAGAGTCAGATATTTCCTTCTTGGGAGTTGACCGAGGTGTGGGCATTGAAAGGGAAGACAGTTGTAACTCTTTGTTAACCTGCTCCCTTTCCACTTCAGCAGCAGCCAAGTCTCCAGAGACTGTCACTGCCTCCTCTGCTGAAATTGGAGAGTTAGCTGATGGTGGCAGTGCTAGCATGACTGCCACTTTCTCATTAGAGGCAAACCTCTGCAAGGTGGAATTCACGGAGGTGGTTGCTACATTCTTAGTAGCTCCCTACAAGTTGGTATTCACAGGGTGGCTGCTACATTTTCATCAGATGCAGTCTCCTGCAAGATGGTATTTGCAGGGGTATTTGCCTCTGTAGTACTGGGATGAGGGGCAGTTCTATTTGGGGTGGTAAAAGGGCATATTCTTTGACATGCCAGAAGGAGTTGCCTCTTTATTGCAGGTTTGGCAGTAGGTCATTTAGTGATGTTGGTCTTGGGGACTTTTGAGATGGTATTGGAGGTCCCACCTATCAAGGTCTGTTGTTCCTTGGCATTGGCAGTTATGCCACTGTTGTGGGCATTTGCAAATGTGGTGGAGGAGGGGGTTGCTTGTGTGTTATCAACTGGATGGGTCCTAGCAGTGGTGGTAGGAAGGCTAGGATCTTGGACTCTGGAAGTGCTGGTGAATTTTGGGGTGGAGGACTCCAGCTGCCATGGTGCTGATAGCAACTGAAGATGGAGCCACAGAGGAGGGAGGCTCCGGTGAGGCAGGTTTATTGGCCTTTTTTGCCTTGGGGCATACCTTATGGCTATGCCCGACCTCCCAGCACAAAAAGCATTTCACCTTCTCTTTGTTATAATATATAATATGCATGGCCCTTCATGTGGGATGATATCCTCCACTTCCTCCCTTCGCTGAGGCAGCTTCATGGTTACCTACAGTCTGTAGGACAGGATATGATGTATAATCCTGTCCTTGGACCCAAGGAGTATCATTGTAATAGGAGAGCGGACCTCCCCCAGGTGCAGAGGTTCCCCATCAGCACTGCCTCAGGTATATAGGGTAGTACATTGGACAGCATCACCTGGGGACCTCCAGAGGCTCTATTGGTACATATAGCCCTTCCACCACCATGGCTCTCACAATGGCCATATGTGTGTTGGACAGCACATGGAGGAAAAAGACTAAGACTATAGAGCCCACCACCTCAGCCAGTGCCACTATATGGGCCTCAATAGTTGCCACTCCCATGGTTAGACAACTGACCTCATGCCTGTGGAAAAGGTAGGTAACAAATCTTGTTCGGGGAGGAACCCTACTGACTGATCCTAGCTGCTGCACTCACCTTTCATTCCCACTGGTAGAGCCATCAGCTGTTGTGCCTGATACCACTGTTACATAGGATCTAATCTGCTTTGTCCTTACTGTGCCCATCTGCATTCAGATATATTTTAGTATTATCTGCAGCAGCAGGGACACCATTTATCTTTCTGGCCAGCAATGCAGCCACTTTCAAAGTGGAAGGAGAGGTCTTGCCAGCCAGAGTTGCTGCCTCAGCGGTGGATGAAGATGAGCCAGGAATGCAGAAGTCTGTGAAATGGGCTAAAATTTTCCCATGCTAAGAGCATCATGCATGATTCTCCATCTCAGGTCCCCGGTGGCCCTTTGGATGTTCAGGGAATAGAAGAATGCCCACCAAAAGAACCAAGAAAAATGATCAATCTAAACTAAAATTCAACATTAACTGGTTAATGTGCCTGTAACTCAAAAATGAAATACAGAACAGAGGAGAAAATCAAATGTTCAAGTGTAAAACATAATACAGGGGGCTAGGGGGTGAGCAGAGCACATTATTTAGAGCCCACTGGCTGGTAAAGGCATCTATTGAGCCAGTAGACACAGCAAAATAGTGCTCTGCTCAAAAGCAGGAGTGCACCAATGCCTGAAACAGGACCTCACAGTCCATGGGAAACTCCCCGTATAGTTGTTGCCTCCTGATCTTGTAGATGGACATTTTTTGCAAGCGCCAGGAGGAGGTTGATAAGGACGTCCCTTCCTGCTTGAGCTGGGATCCGGGACATGGTACATCCAAAAATAAATGTGGGAGGAGAAATAAAGCCAGAAATGAAGGATCAGGTTTTTCAGGAAAATAAAAAGGGGCTGCAGTCTGGCACAAAAGAAATAAGCATGAAAAATGGAATACAATATTCTGAAAAAGGGACAAGATGGTGAGGAGTCCATGAAACGGGCTAAAACTCAACTGTGCTGAGAGCACTGTGCAAAATTCTCCAGCTCAGATCCCTGGTGGGCCTTGTTATATGCTGGAAATAGAAGGATGTTCACTGGGGCTTCTCGCCCTCAGATGGTAGAAGAGTATCCTGCCAGATGGTATCTGGATGGGAGATGAGAGTGAGGAGGTGCATGATGTGTAGCATGAGTGAATAGATCGTGTGCCTTGGTATGATGCAGAAACATGCCGGGATGAATTCGGACAACCTGAATGGGTTATCTGGGTGAGCGGGCTGAGGGGACTCACAAGGCATGAAACTAATAAGCAGATCAGGACATATGGGGCTCTGAGTCTGGTAGGGATATCGGGTCTGCAGAACCCCCCTCAAGGAAGGAATACTGGTTGGGTGTTACTGATTCCCTAGAAAAGATGACGGATAACATGAGAGGTTGCAAAACCCATGAGATGAGCTAGGGTCTCGGGTTACCAACTAATGTCCAACATAATCAAGGAGATCCCTGACCTTTGTAATCCCAGCCAGCATAGCTGATGGCAAACCATGGGGGACTTGAGCATGCTCACACCTAGGCATGGGTTGAAGAGCATTGGCTTGACTAGAAACTCCATGTTTATGGCCACTGGGGCTTCTCTGGTCACAGAGATCAAGTTCCAAACTTTAATCGGATCTTGATAGAAGCCATGTTGTCCAGGTACCATAGGGCGCACATGCCACGCGGCCCTGCTTCTTATTCTCTCTTTGGCGCGAACCTCAGGGGCGTCCCCCTGTGATGACGTCATGCATCCCGGATACTAAAGCCTACACTTTTTGCTAGCTAATCGAGTTACCAAGGTGGGAACTCCTTACGGATGGGATTCGCTCTCTGTACCTAGCTACTCTGCCTTTACAACTTTTGGACTTTATCCTAATGGGGTACCCGATCCTCGGGGGCCTCTCTTATTTCTTTCAGGTCGCTATCAGGAACCGGTATTCGCTCCTCGAGGGCCCATGTTCCCTGACTCGCTGCCTGAACTTATCACTTCTGCTTGGAAGAAACCGCTGCCTACATCATCAGTGAGTTACCAACTTTATTTCCTCAGAGCTGTTCCCTGGAACCAGGTACTTGCTCCTCGAGGGCCTGCCTCTATTCCAGCTTCTGTGTTACCTTCCAGGAGAAACCGCCGTGTGAGTAACTTTACCAACGAGACTCTATACCAGAACTCTGTGTATGCTCCACTGTACTCACTATCTCAGTTTTCTCCACTACAGCACAGCCATAGAGGGAATCGCTGTTCCAGTATCCTGAGGAACCCTAGCCCAGCCGGGCTTCATCTCTACTCACTACTGCCACCTCTGGTGACTTATCAACTTTATTTAATAAAAGATATAACTCTGTGTTGTGTGTCCCAAAGCTGAGCCTGACCTGTGGCCCCTCACGGGACTTCCCATGTGGTCATGGTCAGCTGCCACAGTGTCCAAGGGTCCACCCAAAACCTTACAAACAATAACAGGTTGTCCCTCTGGAAGAGGCATGCATCTGGTTTTGGACAAATTATGTAGCATACAGCAGGCTAGGAAGATCTGAGAGACTTTAGGTGGGTTGTATTGGAGGCATCCTCCAGATCTGTCCAGACAAAGGAAGCATATTTTGAGTCGGCCGAAGGTACTCTCGATGATTGCGCTGGTCATCCATTGGGCCTTGTTGTATTGCGCCTCTGCTGCACTCTGTGGTTGGCCACAGGGATAATGAGCCAGGTATTGAAGGGATAGCCTCTGTCACCTGTAAGAGAGAAACCACAGTAGAACAGTTATATAGCCTTTGGGGTAGATTTTATAATTTTGCGCGAGCGCGTACTTTTGTTCGCACACCAGGCATGAACAAAAGTACGCTGGATTTTATAAGATATGCGCGTAGCCATGCGTATCTTATAAAATCCGGGGTCGGCGCACACAAGGGGGTGCACATTTGTGCAACCTGCTCGCGCCGAGCCCAGCGCGCGCTGCCTGTTCCCTCTGAGGCCGCTCCGATATCGGAGCGGCCTCGGAGGGAACTTTCCTTCGCCCTCCCCACACCTTCCCCTCCCTTCCCCTACCTAACCCACCCCCCCGGCCCTATCTAAACCCCCCCCCCTTACCTTTGTTGCACGATTTACGCCTGCTAAAAGCAGATGTAAATCTGCACAGACCAGCGGGCTGCTGGCGCGCCATCACCCAACCCGGGGGCTGGTCCGGAGGCCTTGACCACGCCCCCGGGCCTTGACCACGCCCCCGGGCCCGCCTCTGCAACACCGCGTCATGTCCCCGAAACGCCGCATCATGTCCCCGAAACGCCGCGTCATTTAGGACACGCCCCCGACATGGCCCTTTTACAAAGCCCCGGGACTTACGCGCGTCCCGGGGCTCTGCGCGCGCCGGTGGCCTATGCAAAGTTAGAGGTTAACAACAAGCCTGGCTGGCCACAAAAAGATGTGGAACACTCGATGGTGAAGTTGGGAGAAATGGAGAAATGACTTTGATGTGAGAAGTAACAGTGTTGGAGCCACTTGGCAATAGTGATCACAACATTGTCAAATCTGCCTTAATAACTGGAGGGAACAAAAATAAAGAAATATACTATTACAGCATTTAACTTTCAAAAAGATAACTATTATAAAATGAGGAAAATGGTTAGGAAGAAACTGCAAAGTTTAAGAGTTTAGCTCAGGCATGGATATTGTTTAAAAATTACTCAAAAAATAGTCCAACCCCAATGCATTCGATGCAGTGACCAAATACAAAAAGATATGTGCATGCCAATTTTCAATATCTTATTTATGAAAAAGGACCATCATACTACCCTGCAGTATTTGAACTTAAACTTTAGTTCAATAGTAATACCTGACCAGGGTCACTTATAATCATTGGTCCTAAGATGGTAAATGTCCATATGAAAAACATTTTTAGTAAATTTTTAGAAATGCTTATCTCACTTATCTAAACCAGAACAATCCAAGAAAACCCAATACAAAGGATCCCATATGTATACTTCCTTTAAACAGTCCAACTAGAAATGCCCAACATGACATCATGTTTCGTGGTAAACTACTTCAGAGGCTCCAGTTGTAAATTCAGAATAATGGTCACAACATTTTGAATGCCGGAATGTTTGTTGGACTATTTAAAGGAAGTATACACTTGGGGGTAGATTTTAAAAGGTGCACGCAGGCATTCATGTGCACGTACTACTTGTACTTACACATGTACACCATATTTTATAACATGTGCGCGCAGGAGTACGCATGTTATAAAATCAGGGGTCAGCGCACGCAAGGGGATGCACAATTGTGTACCTTGCGTGTACCTTGCGTGTACCAAGGTGTACCAAGCCCACTCCGAGCCGTGCTGCCTTCCCCCATTCCCTACCCCCACCCCACCTTCCCTTCCCTTCTCCTACTTCCCCTGCCCTTTCCCCCATACCTTTTTCAACTTCTTTTTTTTGTTACAAAACTTACTTCTTCCCTGGGGCTGAAGTAAGTTTTGCGTGCCAGCCGACTGTTGTCACACAATCCCTGACACAGCAGTCGTGAGGAGCATCTGGCCACACCCCCTCCCCACCCCTTTTTGCAAGCCCCGGAACTTACACGCATTCTGGGGCTTTACGCGCGTCGCCGGGCCTTTCGAAAATAGGCCCGGCGCATGTATGACAGGTTACATGCATAACCCTTTGAAAATACGGCCCTTGGGTTCCTTTCCAATGGGTTTTCTTGGATTGTTCCACTTTAGATAAGTGTGATAAGCATTTCTAAAAATGTACTAAAAATGTTTTTCATATGAACATTTACCATCTTAGGACCGATGATTATAAGTGACCCTGGTCAGGTATTATTGAACTAAAGTTTAAGTTCAAATACCGCAGGGTGGTATGATGGTTCTTTTTCATAAATAAGATATTGAAAATTGGCATGCTCATGACTTTTTGTTATTGTTTAAAAATACCATCTTGGTAGCTCAGATCAGATGTATTCTACACATTAGAAAAAGTGGAAGGAAGAATACACGACTACCAGCATGGTTGAAAGTTGAGGTGAGAGAGGCTATAATATCTAAAAGAACATCTTTCAAGAAATGGAAACAGGATCAGAATGAAGAAAACAGGAAACAGCATAAGCACTAGCAAGTCAGATGCAAAGCATTGATAAGGAAGGCAAAGAGAGAATATGAAAAGAACCTTGTCATGGAAGCAAACACTCATAATAAAATATTTTTCAGGTACATTTGACTTAGAAAGCCTGTGAGGGAGTAGGTTGGACCATTAGATGATTAAGGGGTAAAAGGGGCATTTAGGGATGACTAAGCCATAGTAGAGAGATTAAATGAATTCTTTGCTTTGGTATTCACTGTGGAAGATGTAGAAGATATACCTATGAAAGAAACTAACCCAGAAGTGTACCCCAAACATACTGTTAGTAAATCAAATCAAATATACCTACCACATGTCAATGCAAAAAACATTTTTTGAGATTTTGATTTTTATCTTCAAACATATCTCTATAAATTATATATAACTTAACAGAAGTCTATCATCTGGCCCTTCTTTTACCATTGCTTCTTTTACCATTGTTAAAAACATTGGGTTAGATGATAGACCTGTTAAGTTATGTATAATATGTAAAGAAATGTTTGAAGATAAAAATCAAAATCTCAAAAAAAATGTTTGCATAGCCAGTAATGATATTCAAAGTTGATCATTCAGAGGATCTGAACAAATCTCGGTGAACCTGGAGGATGTACTAAGGCAAAATGACAAAATAAAGATTAGCAAATTACCTGAGCCAGATGGTATACATCCTAGAGTGCTGAAAGAACTGAGAAATGAAATAGTGGACCTGTTATTAGAAATTTGTAAACTATCAGTAACATCATCAATGGTTGCTGAAGACTGGAGAGTTGCCAATGTAATGACATTTTTAAAAAAAGGGATCAAGGGGTAATCCAGAAAAATACAGACCAATGAGTCTGACATCTGTGCCAGGCAAAATGTTGGAAACTGTCATAAAGAACAAAATTGCTGAATGCTAAGTATAGTTTACTGGATTAAAGCCAGCATGGATTTAGCCAAGGGAAGTTTTGTCTCACTAATTTGCTACATTCATTTGAGGGTATAAATAAACATGTGGATAAAGGTGTCACGGTTCTTGCTAGGAAGTTAGCAGTCTGTTACGCTCTCCTCCTCCAGAGGGGAGGAGTAGCAATCTGGTATCGCTTACCTCCACCAGGAGGGCGGCGTTAGCAATCTGTTCTGCTTTTCTCTTGAAGGAGGAGGAGTTAGAAACCTGTCATGATCTGCTCCTCCAGAAGGGAGGAGTTAGCTATCTGTAGTGCTTATCCTGTCAGGAGTGTGTAGCAACAGCCAAGAAAGCAAATAGGATCCTAGGGAATATTAGGAAAGGAATGGAATATAAAACAGAGAATATCATAATGCCCCTGTATCGCTCCATGGTGTGACCTAATCTTGAGTATTGTGTGCAGTTCTGTTCACCATATCTCAAGAAAGATATAGCAGAATTAGAAAAGATACAGAGAAGGGTAACCAAAATGATAAAGGGGATGGAAATATTTCCCTGTGAAGAAAGGCTAAAGAGGACTATTCAGTTTGGAGAAGAGACAGCAGAGGGGAGATATGATAAGCTCTATAAAATATTGAGTGTATTGGAATGAGTAAACTTGAATCAGTTGTTTACTCTTTAGAAAAGTACAGAGACCAGGGAACACACAATGAAGTTACTAGATAATATATTTAAAATTAATAAAAGAAAATATTTTTTACTCAACGCATACTTATGTTCTAGAATTTTTGCCAGAGGATGTGGTGAAAGCTATTAGTGATGATGTATTTAAAAAAAGTTTGGACAAGTTTCTTAGAGAAAACATCGATTAGCTATTATTAAGGCAGAGTAGCCACTTCTTATTCCTGGCTAAGCAGTATGTTGTACTCCATCTACCCCTTGGGATCCTGCCAGTTACTTGTCACCTAGCTTGGACACTAATGGAAACAGGATATTGGGCATGATGGACCTTTGGTTTGACCCAGTTTGTTCTTATGGGACAGCAGCCATAGCACTTTATTTTCTGAAGGGGTGGGTAGCATCCTATGGAATGACACATGATTTTTTTTAGACAGTGATCACCTATTTGCTTTTAAAAACTGGACAGACTTTCTGAACTCACAAGGGATTTCTTATTTTACATCATACTATATCATCCAGCTTCCAATGAGGGTGTGAAAGGCTGGAAGAATCATTGGAGACTACTTGGATATGGCTGAGTGCTGTACTCTCAACCAAAATAATATTTTGTTGCAATTTCCTTTTCCTTTATTGAACCACTCCTCACTAAGAGGCTGGTCTTTCCATGCTCCCCCTTGCCGCATGTGTATCCTACAATTTCTGCATCCCATCACAGTTCCCCTTGATAATTTTCTTTAAAGTGATCCTCTAGGGACTCAAGTTTGGATCAGACTTTTTCCTGCAAGTGTCATGCCCTGGTGGAAGAGTGACACACTCATCTGCTCACTCGGATGGACACTGCAGGATTCATGTGGCTCATTTCCAGTTTTTGAGGGTTGAAATGAAAGAAGGGGAATGTGCTTAGACATTTAACCCAACCTCTGGTTTGAAAAGCCTGGTGTCAGTTGTTGGGATTACTATAAAGAATATTATGGAGTTGCCTGACACACATGATGCAACTTTTAGATTTGTACAGTACTAAATATTAAATAAGCGATGCAGCCACCAGCAGTAGCAGACAGAAGGCTGCAAGGTTTGTCAGGTTCCAGTTCCATAGACTCTTTTCCTGTTGTGACCTTGTTCATTTCGATCTAATGACAATTTCTCATGTTCTGAGGGGATGGCGCAAGTGAATGTGAAACTGGAGATGCGCAGTTGAAGAATTCTCTTTAAGCTCTCACCTGAGAGAGAGAACTGGATGCACTATTTAAGACTAATTGAAACATTTCAATTTTCATTTTAATGGAACACAGTCAACATGGATTTACCCAAGGGAAGACTTGCCTAACAAATCTGCTCCATTTTTTTTGAAGGGGTTAATAAACATCTGGAAAAAGGTGAACCAGTAGATGTAGTGTATTTGGATTTTCAGAAGGCGTTTGACAAAGTCCCTCATGAGAGGCTTCTAAGAAAACTAAAAAGTCATGGGATAGGAGGCGATGTCCTTTCATGGTTTACAAACTGGTTAAAAGACAGGAAACAGAGAGTAGGATTAAATGGTCAATTTTTGGTCAATTTTCTCAGTGGAAAAGGGTAAACAGTGGAGTGCCTCAGGGATCTGTACTTGGACTGGTGCTTTTCAATATATATATAAATGATCTGGAAAGGAATACGATGAGTGAGGTTATCAAATTTGCGGATGATACAAAATTATTCAGAGTAGTTAAATCACAAGCGGATTGTGATACATTACAGGAGGACCTTGCAAGACTGGAAGATTGGGCATCCAAATGGCATATGAAATTTAATGTGGACAAGTGCAAGATGTTGTATATAGGGAAAAATAACCCTTGTAGTTACATGATGTTAGGTTCCATACTAGGAGCTACCACCCAGGAAAAAAATCTAGGCATCATAGTGGATAATACTTTAAAATCGTCAGCTCAGTGTGCTGCAGCAGACAAAAAAGCAAACAGAATGTTAGGAATTATTAGGAAGGGAATGTTGCGCTCGGGGATGGACCCTTGTCCTGGGGCAGAGGTGGAACACCTCCTGAAAGGGAACAGGTGGTAACTGCCCCCAGGGGGTGGAGCACTGGAGGAGACAGAGGCTAGGAAGAGCTTCACCACTGGAAGCCCGAGGTCCCCCAGGGAGGAGCCCGTAGGGACCCCGGCCGCTTGGACTTAGGTGGGCCTCACAGGGTCTCCTAAGAGAGTGAAAGTCCGGCATGCCCATAGAGACAGGGGGAGCATGATCGGGTTCAAAGGTGGCTGCTGGTTGGAACAGGGAGAACCAGAACAGAGTTGGTATTGACAAAGTGAGGAACAGAGCCAGAATCTGGAGACGAGGTCAGACAGGCAAAGGCCAATGTCCAGAGGTCAGTCCAAGGAGTGGTCAGCAAAGCAGAGGTCAGGTACCGGAGGTCAGATGAGGTCAAAGGCAGGCTGAGGTCTTGAGGCAGGCGACAGGCAGGCAGGCAGGTCAGGAACAGGCTGTGGTCTTTGAGGAAGGTGGCAGGCAGGCATGTTGGTCAGGAACAAGCTAAGGTCAGTACCAGTAAGACAGTCCAAGGGTACTACCTGGGTAGACAGACAGATGAACACAGGAACAAGCAGGACACAGGAACTAGGATGCAGGAAAGAGTCAGGAATAGAACTGGAACAGAAGGATCCTGGAATGAGACTAGGAACAAGCAGGAATAAGTACAAGCGCAAAGGCAATCTTAGAACAAACCAACCCGATTGCCAAGGCAAGGAAGCAGAGACAGGCACTTCCTTATATCAGGGGATCAATCAGGGCGTGCCGCAGAGCTAGGACCTGCCCTTGGCCCCTCATGAGCCCGGGCAGTCCACGCGTGCGCTCGTATGAGCGTGGCCAACATGTCCAAGGACGCCGAACCTCGGCGTGAGGCCCGACGGCAGTAGAAGGCCCGGCGACTGCTGCCGCAGGACGCCGGGGCCTGGCAGGACTGGCAACTACTGCGAGGGAGGTCATCCCGGGACCCACTGTGGAACCATGAAGGTGAGCAGACCCACGCGTGAGACGGACGAGGGCAGGGCATGTAACAGTACCCCCCCCCCCCCTTCTAGGCCTCCCCCTATGTGGCTGTGGTTTCTCAGGTTACAATCTATGGAAGATCCTCAGAAGATCTTTATCAAAGATGTTTTGGGAGGGTTTCCACGAATTCTTCTCGGCCCCATGGCCCTTCCAAGCTAAGAGGTATTTCCTCGCCTCGACTCTTGCCCTTGTGGATTAGGGGGCAGGAGGCAACTTTATACTTCGATTCCTAGTGGAACATTTGAGGATTCCCCTCGTTACTTTAGAAGCTCCACTACTCTTGTCATCCATCCATGGAGAGCCTTTGCCCAGTGATGTGACTTATTGCACCGAACCAGTGACTCTTCGCACCGGAGCCCTCCATGAGGAGACAATCTCCTTCTTTGTGTTAGAGAAGGTCATGCACCCTATCATTCTGGGGTTACCCTGGTTGCAGTTGCATCAGCCTCAATTCGACTGGTCCTCCTTGGAACTCTCCTGCTCGGGCCCAGGTTGTCAAGGCAGTTGCCTCAAGGAAGTTTCTCCTGTTCTCTGCATGCCTACAACTCCAGTGATGGTAGGACTGCCGCCTCAATACACATCATTCAGTGATGTGTTTTCCAAAGAAGCTGCTGATATCCTCCTTCCACAGAGATCTTATGACTGTGCCATTCGGCTGAAACCAAACACTGAACGTCCGAAAGGACGTGTCTATCTACTCTCTGCAATACAGAATAAGGCTATGTCTGAGTACATCAAGGAGAATTTACAGAAAGGTTTCATTAGACCTTCAAAGTCGCCAGCCGGTGCAGGATTCTTCTTTGTGGGGAAGGATGGAACCTTACGTCCTTGTCTGGCTATCCACTAAGCACTTTAGACTGAAGTTACCCTCCTCTCCATTTGCTCCTTGCTAGGTTGGATCATTTCCAGTCCTCCGACATCTTGGCAATATTACCTACAGTCTGAAGTTACCACCTGGATTGAACATCCATAACGCTTTTCATGTTTCACTTCTGAAACCAATCATCATCAGTAAATTCTTTTCCAAATCTCAAGAACCATCTTCCATCAATGCAGAAGATGACCTAGAATATAAGGTCAAAGCCATTCTTGATGTCCACAAATGAGGCAAAACCTGGGAATACCTTCTATCATGGGAAGGTTTTGGCACCGAAGAAAATTCTTGGGAGCTTCTGGCTAATATCCTTGACAAAGAGATGCTCCATCAGTTTCATCTCTCGCATCCTTGGAAACCAAAACCTGGTACCCGCAGAGGAGACCACCCTTTGAAGGTGGGTACTGTTGCAACCGTCCCTTCCCGATGGCTTCACTAAGCCTACCTTTCTTTCCTGGCACCTCCTCTTGCTGTTGATGGATGCCTGGCTGCCGCGGCATCTGCTTGCCGTCCTCTCTGGCGCCCCTGGACCGGCTTGGGCGCTGCCTCCCGCCATGCTCCACCTGTACCTTAGGGCGCGCACACTGGGGCGGATTTTCAGAGCCCTGCTCGCCTAAATCCGCCCAAAACCGGGCGGATTTAGGCGAGCAGGGCCCTGCGCGCCGGTGAGCCTATTTTACATAGGCCTACCGGTGCGCGCAGAGCCCCGGGACTCGATTAAGTCCCGGGGTTCTCCGAGGGGGGCGTGTCGGGACGTGTCGGGGGCGGGCCCGAACCGCGCGGCATTTAGGGGGCGTGCCGGGAGCGTTTTGGGGGCGGACCCGGAGGCGTGGTTACGGCCCGGGGCGGCCCGGGGGCGTGGCCGCGCCCTCCGGACCCGCCCCCAGGTCGCGTCCCGGCGTGCAGGAGGCCCGCTGACACGCAGGGATTTACGCCTCCCTCCGGGAGGCGTAAATCCCCCGACAAAGGTAAGGGGGGGCTTAGACAGGGCCGGGTGGGTGGGTTAGGTAGGGGAAGGGAGGGGAAGGTGAGGGGAGGGCAAAAGGAAGTTCCCTCCGAGGCCGCTCCGATTTCGGAGCGGCCTTTAGTAGATACGCGCGGCTCCACGCGTATCTACTAAAATCCAGCTTACTTTTGTTTGCGCCTGATGCGCCAGCAAAAGTAGGCCTATTCGCGGAGTCTGAAAATCCGCCCCACTGCGCGGCCCTCACTCTTATTTCCTACTTGGCATGAACCTCAGGGGGGTCCCCCTGTGATGATGTCACACTGTCCGGATATTTAAAGCCGGATATTTGTTTGCTAGCCTTTGAGTTAGCAAGGGGATTCTTACAGATGGGATTCGCTCTCCGTACTCAGCTACTCTGCCTCCAATATACCAATGGACTCTTCATGCTAATGGGGTACCCGCTCCTCAGGGGCCTCACTTGCTTTTTAGGTCGCTATCAGGAAACCGGTACTCGCTCCTCGAGGGCCCATGTTCCCTGATTCGCTGCCTGCTCCTACCTTCTCTTCTGCCTGAAGGATTCGCTATCTTCAACACCAGTGAGTACTACCATCTTCACCTCAGAGCTGTTTCCTGGAACCAGGTACTCGCTGCTCGAGGGCCTGCCTGCGTTCCAGCCCTGGTGCCATCTACGTGGAACTGCTGTGTGAGTACATCATCTTCAAGCCTCTCAGCTCTCAGGGATCAGGTACTCACTCCTCGAGGGCCTGCTCTCCCTATTCTGGGGTTCTCCATATTGTGGGCTTTGTGCATATTCCACTGTACTCATTATTCTCAGTTCTTTACACTACAGCACTGCTACTGTCGAGCCAGCTGACAGCCACGGACTCAGAAACCGGACGCCGGCAAAATTGAGCATCCGGTTTTCGGCCTGACAGACGCTGGCCCAATTTAAATTGGTTTTCTTTTTTTTTTTTTACTTTTTACGCCTTTCGGGACCTCTGACTTAATATCGCTTTTCTGTGCACTTTCCTGGTGTCTGAAGAAATTAGCGCCTGCCTTCGGGTAGGCGCTAATTTCTTAGAGTAAAATGTGCCGCTTGGCTGCACATTTTACTTACTGTATCCCGCGCACATACCTAAAAGGGCCATCAACATGCATTTGCATGTTGAGGGCGCTATTAGGTGCCGCGGGTTGGACGCGCGTTTTCCACACCTTACTGAATAAGGGGTAAGGGAAAACGCGAGTCCAAGGGCAGGTTAACAGTGCGCTCCGTCGGAGCGCACTAAGAACATAAGAACATAAGAAAATGCCATACTGGGTCAGACCAAGGGTCCATCAAGCCCAGCATCCTGTTTCCAACAGTGGCCAATACAGGCCATAAGAACCTGGCAAGTACCCAAAAACTAAGTCTATTCCATGTAACCATTGCTAATGGCAGTGGCTATTCTCTAAGTGAACTTAATAGCAGGTAATGGACTTCTCCTCCAAGAACTTATCCAATCCTTTTTTAAACACAGCTATACTAACTGCTCTAACCACATCCTCTGGCAACAAATTCCAGAGTTTAATTGTGCGTTGAGTAAAAAAGAACTTTCTCCGATTAGTTTTAAATGTGCCCCATGCTAACTTCATGGAGTGCCCCCTAGTCTTTCTACTATCCGAAAGAGTAAATAACTGATTCACATCTACCCGTTCTAGACCTCTCATGATTTTAAACACCTCTATCATATCCCCCCTCAGTCGTCTCTTCTCCAAACTGAAAAGTCCTAAGACTCTTTAGTCTTTCCTCATAGGGGAGTTGTTCCATTCCCCTTATCATTTTGGTAGCCCTTCTCTGTACCTTCTCCATCGCAATTATATCTTTTTTGAGATGCGGCGACCAGAATTGTACACAGTATTCAAGGTGCGGTCTCACCATGGAGCGATTCAGAGGCATTATGACATTTTCCGTTTTATTCATCATTCCTTTTCTAATAATTCCCAACATTCTGTTTGCTTTTTTGACTGCCGCAGCACACTGAACCGACGATTTCAATGTGTTATCCACTATGACACCTAGATCTCTTTCTTGGGTTGTAGCACCTAATATGGAACCCAACATCGTGTAATTATAGCATGGGTTATTTTTCCCTATATGCATCACCTTGCACTTATCCACATTAAATTTCATCTGCCATTTGGATGCCCAATTTTCCAGTCTCACAAGGTCTTCCTGCAATTTATCACAATCTGCTTGTGATTTAACTACTCTGAACAATTTTGTGTCATCTGCAAATTTGATTATCTCACTCGTCGTATTTCTTTCCAGATCATTTATAAATATATTGAACAGTAAGGGTCCCAATACAGATCCCTGAGGCACTCCACTGTCCACTCCCTTCCACTGAGAAAATTGCCCATTTAATCCTACTCTCTGTTTCCTGTCTTTTAGCCAGTTTGCAATCCACGAAAGGACATCGCCACCTATCCCATGACTTTTTACTTTTCCTAGAAGCCTCTCATGAGGAACTTTGTCAAACGCCTTCTGAAAATCCAAGTATACTATATCTACCGGTTCACCTTTATCCACATGTTTATTAACTCCTTCAAAAAAGTGAAGCAGATTTGTGAGGCAAGACTTGCCCTGGGTAAAGCCATGCTGACTTGTTCCATTAAACCATGTCTTTCTATATGTTCTGTGATTTTGATGTTTAGAACACTTTCCACTATTTTTCCTGGCACTGAAGTCAGGCTAACCGGTCTGTAGTTTCCCGGATCGCCCCTGGAGCCCCTTTTTAAATATTGGGGTTACATTTGCTATCCTCCAGTCTTCAGGTACAATGGATGATTTTAATGATAAGTTACAAATTTTTACTAATAGGTCTGAAATTTCATTTTTTAGTTCCTTCAGAACTCTGGGGTGTATACCATCCGGTCCAGGTGATTTACTACTCTTCAGTTTGTCAATCAGGCCTAGCACATCTTCTAGGTTCACCGTGATTTAATTCAGTCCATCTGAATCATTACCCATGAAAACCTTCTCCATTACGGGTACCTCCCCAACATCCTCTTCAGTAAACACCGAAGCAAAGAAATCATTTAATCTTTCCGCGATGGCCTGACAGAGATTGATCTTTTATTAAACAATGTGGTGAAGCTACCAGAGGTGGCAGTGGTGAGTAGTTGAAGTAGTCAAGCTGGGCTAGAATCCCTCAGGTGCTGGAACAGCGACTCCTCCGGTAGCAGTGCTGTAGTGTAAAGAACTGAGAATAATGAGTACAGTGGAATATGCACAAAGCCCACAATATGGAGAACCTCAGAATAGGGAGAGCAGGCCCTCGAGGAGTGAGTACCTGATCCCTGAGAGCTGAGAGGCTTGAAGATGATGTACTCACACAGCAGTTCCACGTAGATGGCACCAGGGCTGGAACGCAGGCAGGCCCTCGAGGAGCGAGTACCTGGTTCCCAAAGGTAGGCGCTAATTTCTTCAGATACCAGGAAAGTGCACAGAAAAGCGATATTAAGTCGGAGGTCCCGAAAGGTGTAAAAAGTAAAAAAAAAAAAAAGAAAACCAATTTAAATTGGGCTGGCGTCTGTCAGGCCGAAAACCGGATGCTCAATTTTTCCGGCGTCCGGTTTCTGAGTCCGTGGCTGTCAGCTGGCTCGAGAACCGACGCCAGCAAAATTGAGCGTCGGCTGTCAAAACCGCTGATAGCCGCCGCTCTGGGTCAAAAGGAGGCGCTAGGGACACGCTAGTGTCCCTAGCGCCTCCTTTTGCCCATTTCTACTGCACCACCTAATTTACATACTTAATCGCGCGCACCGGCGAGTGGCCAGTGCGTGCGCTGGGAGAGTGGGCGTTCGTCCGCTCTCCCGTATTTTTACTGAATCAGCCTGTGTGTTTGTGTGTCCTAAGCTGAGCCTGACCTGTGGCCCCTCATGGGACTGCCCCCATGGGTGTGGTCAACTGCCACAGTGTCCAAGGGTCCACCCAAACCTCACTAATTATAACAACAGCTCCCACTCTTCAGATCACTGGAAATGGTCTGATGTACTTTGGAGACAGATGGTGAGCAGGAAGTCTCAGTCGAATGTGTCGAGCTCTCAGCCACACTTTCTGGCCAGGTCGAAAGAGTGGAGCGGGTTGTCTATGAAGATCAGAAGTGCACTTGATGCATTCAGCAGCTCGTGACAGTCGCTCTTTTACTTGGGTCCACACTTGGCGAATGGTTTGAGCCATGGCTTGAGCTACTGGAGATGGAACCGTCAGAGGAACAAGAAGAGGTAGTCGGGGATGCTGTCCAACATCTACTGCAAACAGAGATGTGTTGGTGGCTGCCGCGACATGAGTATTGTGCAACAGCTCAGCCCAGAGGAGAAGATCCGACCAATTGTTTTGTTGGTCATTTATGTAAGCGCGTAGGAATGTCTTCAAGGTCTGATCGGTCCTTTCGGCCTGCTCATTGGCCTGGGGATGGTAGGCCGATGTATAACTCAGAGAAATGTTGAACTTTCGACACAAGGAACGCCAATAATTGACGGTAAACTGTGGTCCTCGATCGGATACATTCTCCTTGGGGAGTCCGTGGAGGCGAAAGATATTTTTCAGGAAGAGCTTTCCCAGTTCCGGGGTTGAAGGAAGACCCAACAAGGGGATAAAATGACCCATTTTCGAGAAGCGGTCGACACCGACCCAGATCACCATGTTACTCTGGGAAGGAGGTAGATCAGTAATAAAGTCCATCAAAATGTTAGACCAAGGCTCGGTAGGTGCTGGAAGAGGCTGGAGCAAGCCCCAAGGCTTCCCCATTGGTGGCTTTTGCTGGGCGCAAATGGGACATGAGTCCACATATTTTCGTGAATCTTGCACCATCGTAGGCCACCAATAGTGCCTTCGCAGCATTTCCAGAATCTTGGCACGACCAGGGTGGCCTGCCAGTTTAGAGTCATGAGCCCATTTTAAGATGTGTTCATGTAGCCGTCAGGGAACAATGGTCTTCCCAACAGGGACTGTGGTAGTTGCAGCAAGGGAAATACAAGCAGGGTCAATGATGAAGCTAGGAGCTTCCGGAACGTCCTCAGGCTTGAATGATCTGGAGAGCGCATCAGCGCGCAGGTTCTTGGAACCAGGACGGAAGCACAGGTTGAAGTCAAAACTTTCAAAGAATAAGATGGGGGTTCAAAAGTTGAGCCTCTTTGAGATGTTCGAGATTCTTGTGGTCAGTGAAGATGGTAAACTTATGTTGCGCCCCTTCTAACCAAGGGCGCCATTCTTTAAGCACTAGTTTGCCCGCAAGGAGTTCACGGTCACCCACGGTGTAATATTGTTCTGTGGGGGAAAACTTATGAGAATAGAATGAGCAGGGAGTTAGCTTGCCCATGGGGGAGAGTTGACTCAGAACGGCTCTAGCACTGATTGCTGAGGCATCGACCTTGACAACATAGGGACTTTTGGGATCTGGATGGAAGAGACAAGGGCCGGAGCTGAACGCTTCTTTAATCCTCTGGAAGGCAGCTATTGCTTTGGGTGTCCAAACTTGGGTGTTGACCCCTTTCCTAGTCATAGCAGTGAGTGGGGCAACTATGGAAGAGTAATTCACAATGAAGCTCTGGTAATAATTGGTGAAGCCTAGAAAGCATTGCAAAGCTCGAAGGCCTACTGGCTGATGCCAGTCACGGATTCGCTGAAGTTTCTCCGGGTCCATTGAGAATCCACGATCAGAGATGATGTATCCCAAAATGAGTAAGCGACTCCACTCAAACAAAATTTCTCCAGTTTGGTTACGTTGGAGAACTATACGGATGTGTTCACGGTGGGATTCTAAGTCATTAGAGAAGATCAGAATGTCGTTGAAGTATACAACTACAAAATTGTACAGGAGATCTCGGAAGATTTCATTCATGAGGCGTTGGAAGATGGCTGGAGTGTTACATAACCCAAAAGGCATTACCACGTATTCGTAGTGGCTGTCTCTGGTATTAAACGCCATCTTCCAGATGTCATCAGGTTGGATGCGTACCAAGTTGTACGCACCTCTCAGGTCCAGTTTGGAGAAGATTTGTGCCCCTTCAAGGCGATCGAACAGTTCGCTAATGAGGGTAGTGGGTATCGATCCTTATGAGTTATCACATTGAGACCCCTGTAATCGATACAGGGACGTAGTCCACCGTCCTTTTTCTTCACGAAGAAGAACCCCGCTCCTGCGGGGAAATCAGATGGATGGATGAAGTCTTTCTCTAGATTCTCTTTAATATATTCCGACATAGCCTGAGTCTCAGGCTGGGACAATTTATTTATTTATTTATTTGTAACTTTTATATACCGAGGTTCAATTAACAGAATTAATTATCACTTCGGTTTACATTACAACCAGCAAATGGGTGGGTTCTGCCTTTGGGAGGCATAGTGCCCGGCAGAAGTTCAATCGAACAGTTGAACTTGCGTAATGGAGGCAAGGTGTCCGCTTTCTGCTTAGATAACACATTGCTGAAGTCAGAATACTGCGGAGGTAACCCTGGAAGGGTAATCGATTTCAAGACAGGTATCATGGGGGATACCGGGTACAGGCAAGTTTTTTGGCACTGTACCAACTGCAGGGACTGCCAATCGAACTGGGGTTCATGGACCTGGAGCCAGGGTAACCCCAGGATTACTGGATGGGTTGAGCATTTTAGGAAGTAGAAGGATGCCTCTTCCTCATGGAGGGTACCTACAGTGAGATGGATAGCCACTGTCTGGTGTGTAATGAGACCTGGAAGATGTTCCCCCTGAATGGAGGCAATACAAAGACTCACCTCTAGGGGTTGGAGAGGTATCTTCAAGAGTTTGACGATGCCGTCCGTAATGAAACTACCACTCACTCCGGTATTGATGAGAGCAGTGGTCGCAAAGGTGTGGGCCTTGATGCCCAGGGATATAGGAAGCAAGAGTTGAGGACCAGAAACAGTTGCGCCCAAGCTCGGGACCCCCGCCAGGCTCAGGCATTGAAGTTTCCTGGACGGACGGAGAAAAACTGCAGGTGATGCCCAGAAGTGCCACAGTAAAGGCAGAGCCCCTCCTTTCGCCGAAGGAGATTTTCGGTCGGAGACAATCACCCACGATTCACCTCCATACGTTCTACCATGGAGGAAGGTGATGGTGCAGGAGTATTTGCTGGAGTGCAGGCTGCACTTGTGGGGCATACTGGAAGAGGGCATGGAGCCTTTATTTCTAGGCATCTTTGCCGGAGGCAATGATCAATCCTGCCAACAAGGGAGATCAAGTCTTCTAGAGACGTGGGAGTCTCACGGACAGAGAGCTCACCTTTCAGAGCACAGGAGTGTCCATCTAGGAAAATGGCTTGCAGACAATCTTCTTGCCACCCAAGTTCTGTGGCCAAAGTCCGAAACTCCATAGTGTATTCGGAGAGGGTCCTTGAACCTTGACGGAGGTGGAATAAGCTATGACTAGCGATAGCCATACAACTGGGTTTCCAAAGGTCTGCTTGAAGAGGGCAATGAAGTCAGTTAGGAGAGTATGGGATCAGAACATTCCCATAAGGGAGAGGCCCATGCCAGAGCCTTCCCTTCCAAACAAGACACAATGAAGGTGACTTAGTGATCTCCTTCAAAAACAACGAGGGCTGTAATGCAAACTGCATAAAGCACTGATTAAGGAAACCATGACAGGAGCGTGGATCCCCAATATACCTAGGGGGTGTAGGAAGTGCCAGTGTTGCTTTGGGAACCATAGTGGCCGAGAGGCCCACCGGGTTGGCCATTGCTGTATATTGTAGCTGAGAGCGCAGTCCTTCAACTGAAGAGGCCAGCATCTCTAAAGCTTGATGATATTGTTTCACTGTGGTGGCCAGTCCTGGAAGGAGGGAGACTCTGCCGAGTCCATGGCCTTGGCAACCTGTTGCGCTCGGGGGTGGACCCTTGTCCTGGGGCAGAGGTGGAACGCCTCCTGAAAGGAAACAGGAGGTCTTTGTTGCCAGAAGATGTGGATAGTGCAGTTAGTATAGCTGTGTTTAAAAAAGGATTGGATAAGTTCTTGGAGGAGAAGTCCATTATCAGCTATTAATTAAGTTGACTTAGATAATAACCACCGCTATTACTGGCAACGGTAACATGGAATAGACTTAGTTTTTGGGAACGTGTCAGGTTCTTATGGCCTGGATTGGCCACTGTTGGAAACAGGATGCTGGACTTGATGGACCCTTGGTCTGACCCAGTATGGCTTGATCTTATGTTCTTATGTTCTTATCTGCCCCCAGAGGGCGGAGCACTGGAGGAGACAGAGGCTAGGAAGAGCTTCACCACTGGAAGCTCGAGGTCCCCCCGGGAGGAGTGCATAGGGACCCGGGCTGCTTGGACATAGGTGGGCCTCACAGGGTCTCCTAAGAGAGTGAAAGTCCGGCGTGCCCTCGGAGACAGGGGGAGCGCGATCAGATTCATAGGTGGCTGCTGGTTGGAACAGGGAGAACCAGAACAGAGTTGGTGATGACAAGGCAAGGAACAGAGCCAGAATCTGGAGACAAAGTCAGATAGGCAAAGGTCAATGTCCAGAGGTCAGTCCGAGGAGTGGTCATCAAAGCAGAGATCAGGTACTGGAGGTCAGACGAGGTCAAAGGCAGGCTGAGGTCTTGAGGCAGGCAGACAGGCAGGTCAGGAGCAAGCTGAAGTCTTTAGGGCAGGCGGCAGGCAGGCAGGCAAATCAGGAACAAGCTAAGGTCAGTACCAGTAAGACAGTTCGAGGGTACTACCTGGGTAGACAGACAGATGAACACAGGAACAAGGAGGACACAGGAACTAGGATGCAGGAACGAGTCAGGAACAGAACTGGAACAGAAGGATCCTGGAACGAGACTAGGAACGAGAACAAGCACAGAGGCAATCTCAGAACAAACTGACCCGATTGCCAAGTAGGGATGTGAATCGTTTTTTGACGATTTAAAATATCGTCCGATATATTTTAAATCGTCAAAAATCGTTAAAGGCGATATATAATAGGAATTCCCCCGATTTATCGTCAAAAATCGTAAATCGGGGGAAGGGGGAGGGGAAGGGGGAGGACGGGAAAACCGGCACACTAAAACAACCCTAAAACCCACCCCGACCCTTTAAAATAAATTCCACACCCTCCCGAACCCCCCCAAAATGTCTTAAATTACCTGGGGTCCAGTGGGGGGTCCCGGTGTGATCTTCTACTCTCGGGCCATGGGTGCGTTGATAGAAATGGCGCCGGCGCTACCTTTGCCCTGTCATATGAGTGGAGGAATTTTGTACTAAGCCATTGTTATGTTCGTGGACCCTTGGGCTGGTTAGGACAGAGGATGGAGTGCTGTAGAGGTCCACAGCAAGTGTCCCAACCAGGAGGCGGTTCGTAGACTCGGAGCAAGCTGAGACACTGGACTACGGTGGAGCCCTATGCGACCAAGGACTCGGTACCCCGTGGGAGGACGGACGACTTTGGACTCTGGTGATTGAAGTCTTCACCCTGGAGACCGGCACTCCCCCGGGAGGAGCCCTTAGGAGTCCAGCCGCTGGGACCTTTGGAGATTCACCCTGGAAGCCGAAGTCCCCCCAGGAGAAGCCCTTAGGGACTCAGCCGCTGGGACTTAGGCAACTCCTGAAGGTTGAAGATGGTCTGGACGCAGGCGCCTCCTGCAGGTTGTGGGTTCCAGACGGCTGGCGCCTCCAGCAGGTCGTAGGTAGTCCTTAAAGAGAATCCAAAGGCCGGTCCAGGAGTCGGAGTCCAAAGAGCGGTCCACAGCCAGTCCAGGGGTCGATGTCCAGAGAGCGGTCCAAAGCCAGTCCAGGAGTCGGAGTCCAGAGAGTGGTCCAAAGCCAGTCCAGGGGGTCGGAGTCCAGAAGAGTCAATCCAGCAAGGAGGGCAGAGCAGAAGCTGGACGAAGAACCAGAACCAAGGATGAAGTGGATAGGAGTCAGGAGCCAAGCCAGGTCAGAACTAAGACAATCCAGGAATGCAGCAACAACAACCGGAGACCAGGAACCTTGTTGCAAGGCGAAGATCCATTCGGAGCTGCAGGGTGATATACCCTGCAGCGTCTGACATCATCCGCCGGCAATCAGTGATTCTCCCGCGCTGGCCCCTTTAAGAAGGGAGTCCCCGCGCGCGCGCGTGCGTGCTTGGGGGGCGGGGCCAGTGACGGGAGTCGGCGGCGTCTCCCTCGCGGTGGGGATGCCGCGGCAGGCAGTAGAGCAGGCCCGGAGGGCTGAGGAAGGCATCGCACGGGCCGGGCCAGCCCTGAGATGAGAGAAGGGACCGGGGCATGGCCCGATCCCGTAACAGCCATACCTTATCCCCAGGCTGAAATTGATGTGCCTTCCTGTGGTGAGCATTGTCTTTTTGGCTCTTTCTCCCACCTTGTGGAGTAGTCCTTAGGCTGTTTCCACAAGTGCTGTAGTTCCATCATGGTGACTTGAGCTGCTGGAGATGTCACGGAGAGCGGCAGAGGTAACGGAGGTAATGGTTGGCGGCCATACACCACTTGAAAAGGTGTTGACCCCGTAGCAGTAGCTGGATGTGAGCTTAGGGCGAATTCGGCCCAAAGGAGTAATTCAGCCTAGGCACTTTGTCTAGTATTCACGTGTGAGCGTAAGAATTTTTTGAGTGTCTGATTCATTCGCTCTGTTTGGCCATTGGACTGCGGGTGGTAGGCCGAGGTCAGGTCCAATGTGATGTTGAACTTCCGACACAGAGCTCTCCAGATGTTTGCAGTAAACTGGACGCCTCTATCAGACAAAATGTGTTTTGGCATTCCTTGGAGGCGAAAGATGTGCTTCACGAATAATTTAGCCAATTCAGCAGTGGATGGTAATCCTGGCAGGGCCACAAAATGTGCCATCTTTGAGAATCGATCGACGGTCACCTAGATAGTATTGTTTCCATCAGAAAGAGGTAAGTCCACCATGAAGTCGGTCGCAATGTGCGTCCAAGGTTCCTCTGGTACAGGCAGAGTTTGGAGGAGACCCCAGGGACATCCTACAGGAGGTTTTTGTCTTGTGCAGGAGGTGGCGCAGGAGGCCATGTAGGCTTGGACATCAGTCTTCATGGTAGGCCACCAATAGAAATATTGGAGCATTGCTAATGTACGTCCTTGCCCGGGATGGCCAGCCAGATGGGAGTCATGTACCCACTTTAGTAGTTTCTTCTTCATTCCTAGCGGCACCACTGTTTTCCCAGCGGGGATGGCTCGAGTGGCCGCTAAGACCACCTTCTCTGGACTGATGATGTGATGAGGTTCGTCGGGTACATCCACTGTGGAGAAGGAGCACGAAAGGGCATCTGCCCTAACATTCATTTCTGCAGGACGGTATTTCAGTAGAAAATCAAAGCGGTTGAAAAACAATGACCACCTCACTTGCCGGTGATTAAGCCGTTGGGCATATCGTAGATATTCCAAATTTTTATGATCTGTATACACCGTTATTTGGTGCTGTGCGCCCTCCAGCCATGGACGCCACTCTTCAAAGGCCAATTTTATAGCTAACAATTCTTTATCTACGATTCCATAATTCTTCTCGGTGGGAGAGAATCGTCGTGAGAAGAAAGAGCAGGGATGAAGGACATTGGCATCACCGTATTGGCTTAGTACTGCTCCCACGCCGACATCGGAGGCGTCAACCTCGACGATGAAAGGATGCTGAGGATTGGGGTAATGAAGACAAGGCTTGGTTTGGAAGGCTTCTTTGAGAGTTTGGAAGGCCGCTACTGCCTCAGTAGACCATCCAGATGGATCAGCCCCTTTTCTGGTCATGGCCGTGAGTGATGCTGTTAGGGTGGAATAGTGCTTGTTGAAGGTACGGTAATAGTTTGTGAAGCCGAGGAAACGGCGTAATTTTTTTAAGCCAGTGGGTTAAGGCCACTCTTGAATGCTTTGCTCTGGAAGCCGTTCTTGGAAACAATGTACCCCAGATAGGGCACTGACTCCTGATGAAAAGCGCACTTCTCGAGCTTCGCATAAAGGCGATTGTCACGTAGCCTTTGTAGTACCTTTATCACATCAGCCTGATGTGTCTGGAAGTCCTGAGAGAAAATCAGGCTGTCATCTAAATATACCACCACGCACTGGTACAGTAAATCCTGCAGAATATCATTCATCATATTCTGAAACACCGCTGGTGCATTGCACAGTCCAAAAGGCATGACTAAGTATTCAAAGTGTCTGTCACAGATGCTAAAAGCTGTTTTCCATTCATCCCTGTGATGGATTCAGACCAAGTTGTAGACCCCTTTTAAGTCCAGCTTAGTAAACACCTTGGCCCTCTGGAGTCTGTCGAACAGTTCGGTTATCAACAGTAGAGGGTAGCGATCCTTAATGGTGATTTCATTGAGACCTCTGTAATCGATACAAGGGCAAATGGATCCGTATTTTTTCCCAACAAAAAAGAACCCCATGCCAGCCGGGGACTTAGAAGGTCTAATGAACCTTTTTGCAGGTTTTCTTGGATATAGGCCGACATGGCCTCGGTCTCTGTTATTGAGAGGAGGTATACCCTTCCCTTGGGAGGCTCCGAATTTGGCTTAAGATTTATCGCACAATCAAAGGTCCTGTGAGGAGGTAATACGTCTGCTGCTTGCTTGGAGAAGACGTCCTGAAAAGACGCATATTGCGGCGGTAGACCAGGTAGTGAAGGAGTTGTTGACATGCAGGGCAGTGGTGACACTTTGGCTAGACAACAACAATGGCAGCCAGGGTCCCACTCAGAGAGCTCCATGGTGGTCCAATTGAACTGAGGTGTGTGCTCCTGTAGCCACGGTAGGCCGAGTACCATGGGGTGAATGGCCTTCTCAAGGAGCAGGAAAGAGATGTTCTCAGTGTGTAAGGCCCCAGTGCGAAGGCATATGGGTTGCGTGGTAAGTGATACTTCCCATGGAAGTGGTTCTCCATGTATAGAAGACAGCAGTAGAGGAGTAGCTATTGGTGTAGTGGGAATTCGTAGATGGTCTGTAATTCTTTTTAGCATAAAGTCTCCTCCCGCACCTGAGTCCATGAGTGCGAGTGTTGAAAATTCAAGGCCTCCAGAAATGAGAGAGATGGGGAGAGATAATTGAGGAGAAGGTGCAGTTAGACCTAGGAGAAGTCCTCCAGCAGATCCTAGGTCTGGCCTTTTCCCAGACAGATAGAGCTGGTCTGGACAGCTTGGCTGGATTAGCTGCAGTACATACAGAGACCTGAGTGTCTGCGAAAACGTCTCTCTTTAGAAGTCAGGCGACTGCGTCCCAACTCCATTGGTTCTTCTTCTTCTTCACTGGGTGCAGAGGATTGGGCTGAAGATGTGTGCATGGCTCGAGGGCATTACCTCCCGCAGAATGCTTCTTGTGACATTTTGCTTCTTTAGTCCAATCGCGTATCCTGCAATCAATTCTCACTGATAAATCAATGAGAGATTCCAGGGTTTCTGGCAATTCACGAGCCGCTAATTCGTCTTTTATACGGGTGTTGAGGCCCTCTAAAAATATAGCATGTAGACATCCCAAGTCCCAATGGAGCTCCAATGCTAGTGTCTTGAATTCAATAACATAGTCTGGTAAAGGCTTACTTCCTTGTTGAAAGTGAAGTAGAGTAGACCCTGCGATGGTCTGCTGTGCTGGATCATCAAATACCGATTTGAACAGGTTCAAGAAGTCAGTCAGATCATTCAAAACAGGGTTGCTGCATTCCCAGAGAGGTGAAGCCCAGGCCAGGGCTCTTCCATTGAGTAACGATAGGATATAAGTAGTCTTGGAAACAGCATTGAGAAAGTAGTTTGGTTGCAACAAGAAGTGCATACAGCACTGATTAATAAAACCCCTGCACATCTGGGCATCACCAGAGAAGCGTGTAGGAGCTGGAAGCGGTACAGTAGTGTGAACTGCAACCACCTGAGGAGAAGAATCTTTCTCTGGAACCATCAGCATATTCAGTCGGGCGTTCAACTGGTTGAAGTCAGTGGCTAATGTCTCCAGAGATTTCTGTTGCTCTGTAATCCACTGGGCCAGGCCAGGAATGACCTGTAAAGCTGCAATCTGAGCCAGGTCCATGGAGTTAGCAATCTGATGTACTTTGGACATTGAGGCGTGGGCCCTTGTTCGCTGTAAGAGATGGCACCTCCCACAGGACGGAGCCCTATGGGGACTTGCAGCGATAGGCTAGCTCCAAGCAAAGATGGACACAGAGAAATAGCTTTATTATACTGCAGCGTAGATGGTAACCTGAGGAATGGGTAATGATCCCAGTCAAGAGATGAGATATCAGATGGCAAAGTTCTGTCTGCAGGTTGCTGAGTGGAAAAGGCAGTTCCACAGTCTCACCAGGTCCCAAGAGGGAGATGGGTCCGGTAGTGGTCCGCGAAGCAGGGTAGGCTGAGAACCCAGGCCAAGATGGAGAGGCCAATAGATCCGGTAGTGGTCCGCGGTGCAGGGTAGGCCGAGAATCTATGGCAAGAGAGATGAGGCAATGCAGAGACAGAACTGGAGCGGCAGTACTCACTCTGATGTTGGTAGTAGTAGTAAGAGAGAACTCCGAGGAGCGGAGGTCCCAGAAGAAACAAGGCCCCCGAAGAGCGGGTACCTTATGCATCCTTGGAATAAGTAGGCAACCCTGGAGGGTAGATAGAAGCAAGACAAGGCCCCTGAGGAGCAGGTACCTTAGGCATCCTTGTTGGTAGTGGAAAACCCCGGAGGGTGTAGAGGAGCGAGGCAAGGCCCCCGTGGAGCGGGTACCTAAGTCGTCCTAGAGCGAGAGTACACAGAGTGGGAGCGTCTGGTAACATAGAGAGATCAGCATGGAGGATATCTTGCTTACTCGTATTATTAATCGTGAAGGGAGTTTAAATACCAGCGCTAGTGACGTCATGCGGTGGGGATGCCCCCAAGGTTCCTGCCATGACGCACATCAAGGACTGGGCTGCGCGCGGACGCGTGCCCTAGGTGACTCCTGGAGAAAGATGGGGAACGCAATCGCCCATGCCGGATTGGGGATGCCTGAGGGGTTGGCATAGAGAAGCGGAGGCAGCCATCTTCCCAAAAGGAACTGAGTCAGGGAGAAAAAAGGTGAGCAATAGAGGGCGCAACCGTCTGCAACCGACAGGTGCAACACCATAAGTAAATGTGGCACGTGTAACATGAAGATCTTGCCAAAGAGATTAGCATGGGTATAAGAGTGACAGAGTAGCTTTCTGCTAGTGTAGAGGAGGAATAGAACACCTAAATTGTCTTTGTACACAAGGCAGCAAGTCAAGAGCTGACATGGTGAAATGGGGATATCCCACTAGATTGTGATAAGAGTCAGACCATGCAATACTTTGTCATCTGCTCATTGCTTCAGGACAGCCTCCACATGGTGTGAGATCTTGCCGAGGTCAATTCATGAGCACTGAAATGTGTTCATCAGTGAAAGAAATATGATTTTGATGACTTGACACCATAATAGCTATAAGTAATCATTATTAATTAATCACACTGCTACTATAACAATTAATCATGTTGAAGGAGTTCAATTTCGTGGCCCCCCGAAGAATGAAACAACTGAAAGTCTTCCGACTAATCATGCCAGCAGTGAAACGCACAGCCATTTTGAACGTACTAATGTTTGCAACGCAAATGACACGTAATGCGTAGTGACGCAGTTGCGCACTAACACGTAACGTAACGTAACTCCATTTTGGAATAATAATTGTATTGTATTAATACGAATGCCGCTGTAAAATGTCTAACACGTCAATTAAATGACGAAACAATAATATGATCATAAGCTACACCTCCTAGAGGACCACGCTAGCAAATGCTTGTTCAGCAGTTTGTGAATTGTTTGTTCAGCAAAAACCAGAACGCATGTGTGAAAGATAAGAGTTGTAAAGTGCATAAAAGTTTGCTCCTAAGGGGGCGTGGCATGCAGTTGTACTGAGCCTTTGTCTTAGCTGCATCTTGCTGGCAATAAAAGTCTATCTTTATGGATCAGTTGTCTGGGCCTCCTTACTGACTAAAAAGAGACGGTTACAATGTCAGTACTTTTTGTCTTTTGATCTTCATATTGTCCTGGGGATCTGTACACCCTTGGATGTTATTCATAACTGGATAGTTTAAAAAAAATAATCAACCACAGTAAGTGGAACTATTTAAAAAAAAAAAGGTTACATGTGGGCCCAGGGCCTGAATTTCCCCCTAATATTAAATAAATGTCCCTGCCTGGCAAGACACCACTTCTACCCTTTCGAGGTATGTAAAACCTGTATTAGAGAGGTAGCAGTTTGGGCCCCATAACCTTTTTGAAGATGGTTGTTCCCCTCCCCACCATGACCTTTAGAGCGCCTTCTGGGAGCAAAGTAATTTCTTACCTGCTCCCAGCACTTCTAGCATTGAGCTGATAGCATAAGCTTCTAGCATTGCTGTCAGTTCAGAACAATGCTGTGATAACTTTATTGGCATGACAATTAACCCATCCTGCGTTTCAAAGAATGGTCAGAAAAAAAGGTTTTCTTTGGGCAGTGTGAGTTCATGTTTGTTTTTAAACAATTCTTGCTATAAAAATGTTAACTATAAAACAGTAACACTGCAAACATAATTAGAAAGTTAAGAGTGTGGAACTTCATTTGGATGCACATAACTCCTAACATTTGAAACCTCAAAGTAAGTACAGTGTCTAGGTACAATAATGACAGTTTCAAATGTCATGCGGCCAGGGTTTCAGTGCCAACAGAGAGTGCTGCTAAAATCCCACCCAGAGAGTCTGAGTCAACACTGCATGAATTAACTGCAGACTAATGCACATTTTCAGTCCTTTAATCCTTCTTTAGTGAGATGTTGCTTCATAACATTTCAAGACCAGTATTTGAATTTTCATAAATTTTTTTTTTTTAAGAAGCCAAGGCAACTTACCTCCATGTAAACAAATCTGAAATCAGAATTACTTATAAACGTCTGGCAGATCCCACTTTTTGAAAAAAACTGAAACATTTTGGAGGAGTGGGGCCCCCCCCCCCCCCACTCCTCCAAAAGGAAACTCAAATTCACTTTGATTCTCGACAGATTTTGTTTTTGCAAATGTTATGGCAAATATTTTAAATGGCAATATTTTAAACTGACTCTAACAAAATGTTTGTATGGGCTAGTGGAAGGGATGGCCTCCTTAAAGCTTTTGAAATATTTCAAACTGAAAGAGCCCCACAACGAAGAGTCAAAATATGTGTCTGATTATAGGACTTGAAAGAGATTGGGGCCACAGGACTGCGAACAATATTATGAACTGCATTTAAAGTACAAAAAGCAGTTGGACATGGGAGGAAGGAGAAACAGATGACAAATGGATAAAATATCTTCTGAGCAGAAAAAGGTTCTAACCACAAGGAGGACCATTTTTAAAGCAATTGCCCTGAGTAAAAAGAATTTTACCTGTATTGATCAGCTATTTGATAAAGGTTTCCCCTCAGTATGGGTAAAAGCCTGAATTTCTTCCACAATGCATGTACTTTTAGCCAGATTGAGAAAAGGCATTTTGGGGGCATCTTTAGATCAAGGAAAAGACATAGTACACAGGGAACCTATCCACAAAAGCGCATTTAGGTGTACCATGGAGCTGTCCAGTTTATAAAATGCCACTTAATTCTGATCCAAATGTATGTGTACATGTTTCAGTACATGCAAATATTACTGCCAGTTCACCCAACCTGTCTCCAGTTCACCTAGACTCTTTAGTAGGGGTGTGCATTCGTTTTGAACGCATATGTAAAACGCAACTTATATTTTTAAAAGAGAAAAAAAAGGTTTGAGGAGAAACGCATCGCGAGTTCCAACTTATTCAACATAGCTATGTTGAATACGTTGAACCTAAATAAACACTTAAACCCCCCACCCTCCTGACCCCCCCCCAAGCTGGCCAAAAGTTCCGGTTGGGTCCAACGGGGGTCCGGGAGCGGAGGCGCGGAGGAGCACGTGACGCCGACGTCACGCCGACGTCACGTGCTCCTCCGCGCCTCCGCTCCCGGACCCCCGCTGGACCCAACCGGAACTTTTTGCCAGCTTGGGGGGGGTGGCCTCCTGACCACCCCCCCCAAGCTGGCCAAAAGTTCCGGTTCAGACCAACGGGGGTCCCGGAGCGACCTCCTGCCACATGACCTACCTGTCACGTGGTAGGAGCACAAGATGGCGCCGTGACCATGTGACAGGGGCTGACCAATGGCACGGGCAGCCCCTGTGACACAGGCTATCGGCGCCGTGGGGAAATCGCAAAGGAGTGCAGGGATGGCTTCCTGACTCCCCGCTGGACCACCAGGGAGTTTTGGTATGTCTTGGGGGGGGGGGATTAAGGAGGGTGGGGGGTTTAAATTTTTATTTAGGGAACCGGGAAACGTATGGACAGATGCACAACTTATGGATTTCTCCATACTTCCATATTGAACGGAATCGACCCTCACCTTCAATGTATCAACGTTTCACCGAAAACTTTTTGCCTGCACATCCCTACTCTTTAGTACTTCACCCTGAACCACCTCCAGTTTTTCCATTCAAAAATTGTAGACAACAGACAAGACCAATTTCACTTACATGAGTCAGTTAGCAGGTGTAAAACTGTTCAAATAAGTTTGGTAATATATACACATATCTCTTTTAAAAAGTAGCAACTTATGCACATACTTCTGAACCCCACCCCGAACATCCCTAGTCTGCCCTTGCATCAAAACCTACCATCATTTTAGAGACTTTAATCTTCACATGGATGTATTTCCTTTACCAAATACCTTTCAGACACTAATTGATATAATGAATGCACTAGGATTCAAATTAATCATGGACAAACCCACACACAAAGCAGGACACTCCTTAGACCTGACATTTATCAACAGCAGCTATCTAGAAAATATAAACACAAACTATACACAAATTCCATGGTCAGATCATTTACTCGTTCAATCTACTATTAAACATCTAGGACCAACAGAGATACAAAAAAAGGAACCTATTGAATTTAAGTATCATCCACCTTATAACATAGAAATGCTAAAAGACAAATTACAGGAAAAACTTAAAAATTTTGATTACACCGATTGCAGCACTGCAACAATGGCATGGGTGAATAAGACTAATAAATTAGATGAAATAAACTCCACAAAAAATATATGCATAAAGGAACCAAAACAAATAAATCCCTGGCATATAGAACGCATTAAAAAAGTTAAGCGAAATTTAGAAAAAAAGAAAAAGAATGGAAAGACAATAAAACAACTGAAAATCTAGCTAAATACAGAAAACATCTGGCCTAATACAAAAAATAATTCTAGTTGTGAAAAAGAATTATTTCAATTCAAAGATAGAAAAGTGTTACGAGTGCGACCTCCAGCAGATGTAGGGACCGAGGGGCTTGGGGTCTTCGGATCCCGTTACGACCCGAGGGCTCGGTGGTCTTCGGGTCCTGTTATGAGTACGACCTCCAGCAGCTGTTACACTCTGAGGCACGGAGGCGCAGTCGTCTCTAAAGCTGGTGATGTGAGCCCTTGGGCCACAGCATGGCCCAGGGAGGAACCCCAAGCCACACTGCGGGAGATGAGCTGGTGCGAGCATGGGTAACGAAAGCAAGACAAGACTGAAGCAAGGACTAGGGTACAAGGTCTGACCCTCAACCAGACCTGCACTCCCCAGGATGACCAACAACGCAATGTTAAGAACATAAGAACATAAGAAAATGCCATACTGGGTCAGACCAAGGGTCCATCAAGCCCAACATCCTGTTTCCAAAAGTGGCCAATCCAGGCCATAAGAACCTGGCAAGTATCCAAAAACTAAGTCTATTCCATGTTACCATTGCTAATGGCAGTGGCTATTCTCTAAGTGAACTTAATAGCAGGTAATGGATTTCTCCTCCAAGAACTTATCCAATCCTTTTTTAAACACAGCTATACTAACTGCACTAACCACATCCTCTGGCAACAAATTCCAGAGTTTAATTGTGCGTTGAGTAAAAAATAACTTTCTCCGATTAGTTTTAAATGTGCCCCATGCTAACTTCATGGAGTGCCCCCTAGTCTTTCTATTATCCGAAAGAGTAAATAACCAATTCACATCTACCCGATCTAGACCTCTCATAATTTTAAACATCTCTATCATATTCCCCCTCAGCCGTCTCTTCTCCAAGCTGAAAAGTCCTAACCTCTTTAGTCTTTCCTCATAGGGGAGCTGTTCCATTCCCCTTATCATTTTGGTAGCCCTTCTCTGTACCTTCTCCATTGCAATTATATCTTTTTTGAGATGCGGCGACCAGAATTGTACACAGTATTCAAGGTGCAGTTTCAACATGGAGCGATACAGAGGCATTATGACATTTTCCGTTTTATTCACCATTCCCTTTCTAATAATTTCCAACATTCTGTTTGCTTTTTTGACTGCCGCAGCACACTGAACCGACGATTTCAATGTGTTATCCACTATGATGCCTAGATCTCTTTCTTGGGTTGTAGCACCTAATATGGAACCCAACATTGTGTAATTATAGCATGGGTTATTTTTCCCTATATGCATCACCTTGCACTTATCCACATTAAATTTCATCTGCCATTTGTATGCCCAATTTTCCAGTCTCACAAGGTCTTCCTGATCGATGAACAGTCCTCCGACCGTTCCAAGCCCTTTCGGACCTGCCGCTGGGTACAGCAATGGGCGGCAGGCCGGACAGAGGACGAGGGTAGACGGAGTCCTTAGGACACAGAAGACTTTGGACTAGGACTGAAGCGAAGACACTGTAAACAAGGACTGAGGTGAAGACCCTGTAGATGAAGGCTGGAGGAAAGACATCATAGACGAGGACTGAAGCAAGACACCACTAATAAGGACTGGAGCGAAGACATCATGGACGAGGACTAAAGCGCTACATCGTAGATGAGGGCTGAAGCGAGACATTGTAGGTGAGGGCTGAAGCAAGACACTGTAGATGAGGGCTGAAGCAGGATCAAGAGCTGGTGCGAGTCTGCGATGCAGAGCACCCTACACAGTCCACCTGCGGGACTGGTCTCGGACCACGCTGGGCTCGAGGCAGTACTCCAGGAGGAATAGTAGAAGCTGATACCAGAACATGGCAAAGCAACTGCAGAGACCTGCACTGGGGCACGCCGTACACAGCCCCCTGCGGCACTGGTTGCGGACCATGACGGACTCAGGTCAAGTTCAAACAGAGATTTGACATGGACTTCATGCAGGTTGCAATAGGCTCTGGAGTCAGGCTGCGAGTGCAGGAGATCACTCCTGGACCCCCGCTGGACTTTTGGCAAGTCTTGTGGGGGTCAGGAGGTCCCCCAAGACTTGCCAAAAGTCCCTGGTGGTCCAGTGGGGGTCCGGGAGCAATCTCCTGCACTCGGGCCGTCGGCTGCCAGTAATCAAAATGGTGCCGATAGCCTTTGCCCTTACTATGTCATAGGGGCTACCGGTGCCATTGGTCAGTCCCTGTCACATGGTAGGAGCACAAGATGGCGCCAGCCATCCATTCCTCCTACCATGTGACAGGGGCTGACCAATGTCACCGGAGCCCCTGTGACATAGTAGGTCAAAGGCTATCGGCACCATTTTGAATACCGGCAGCCGAGGGTGTGAGTGCAGGAGATGGCTCCCGGACCCCTCGCTGGACCACCGGGAAGTTTTGTTAAGTCTTGGGGGGGTCAGGAGGGTGGGGGGTTATAGTTAATTAAATTTTAGCTGGGAAACGAATAAGAATTAACGTATAAACATATCAGGGGGCCCCCCTTGCCGAATGCAACGAATCTGCTCCCGACGAATACGAATCCCGAATGCAACATATGGCATCCCTCTGCACATCCCTAGTAAATCAGCACCCAGTATTTAGTTTCTATGTGCTCACCTGTTATTTTTTTAATCTCACTGATAACCTTAGATACAATTTGAAACTGCAAGAAAGAATTACATGTAATCCAGCCATGAAACAAGTACTAAAAGGACAATATATATGAAATTCATCAAATAGTCTTTATATTGGAATTCTCTTTAACCGGATCTTTGTTGGCACTTCTATTACGTTTTTTACCTATTTTTTACTATATGTGCCTTTTTGTAAACTGCTATGATGGCAAATAATGACATATAGAAAACATTTTAAATAAATAAATGTACAAATTGGAAAATACATGCATACTCTTGACATTTATAAAATAATATATATGCGTGTAGATGCTATTTACGTGCATATATGCTAACTTTACATGTGACACCCCTTTAAACTTTACTCCATAGATTGCATTTTCATGAAAAAAGTGCCTGCAGGACAAGTAGGTGATAATGTTCTTCAGTACTTTTACTTTGAAAATTGATGTAAAGTCAATGAGTTAAAAGTGTTCATGCACTCTGTCCCAATGCAGACAGTTTGAAAATTGCTATGTAAGAGTCCTCTTCTGCATGCTAAAATAGCATATTCATCAGGATTTATGTTGTTCAGAAAGATTCTAGTCTTAACATGTGAAAATTAACATCTCCGCAAATGCAAATGAAGGAATATCGTATGCACATTAGTGTCTATCATGTGCATGGTAAATAGCATGATATATGTTCTCTCTTTCTCTCTCTCTTTTTAGGCTTGAGATTGCTTGAGGAGGAGAAGATGGGATCTAAGGTATGACGGTCATTCTGTGTGGGTCTGGAAACCCATTACGTTAGACCAAGGTCAGAAGCTAGAGAAAGCTCTTATCAGCCGCCTGAACAGGTTCAGCAATGTCAATATTAAAATCACCTAGAATAATCACATATTTATAAAGTGTGGTCAGCCTTGCAATAAAATTCATTGTCTCAAAGAGAGAAACTAAAGAAGGGTCAGAAAGATTGTAGATTAAAAGAAAAGTGAGTTGACCAGTCAAAGAAAACTGAGTTAAAAGATAATCAGTATATTTAGATGATCTGAATTCTAGCTCATGAAGACATAAGGCCTTATCAAAAAGAATAGCAATACCGCTGCCAGATCAGCATTTCCTGCATTTCTAGAAAAAGGAAAAGATGGAGGGAACATGCTTGCATAAGACAAAAAAAATGTCCTTTTTTTGGCTATGTTTCTGGCAGCAGGAAACTTTGAAACTTAGAAGACGTTATTAGATAATAGACATAAGACATAATAGACATAAGAATATAAGAACATAAGAAATTGCCATGCTGGGTCAGACCAAGGGTCCATCAAGCCCAGCATCCTGTTTCCAACAGAGGCCAAAACCAGGCCACAAGAACCTGGCAATTACCCAAACACTAAGAAGATCCCATTCTACTGATGCAATTAATAGCAGTGGCTATTCCCTAAGTAAAATTGATTAATAAATAAATAAATTTTAAAAAGGGAAACTTTGATAAAATGAGGAAAATAGTTAGAAAAAAGTCCATATGTATTCCGCACATTAAGAAAGATGGAAGGAAGGCAAAACGATTACCGTCATGGTTAAAAGGTGAGGTGAAAGAGGCTATTTTAGCCAAAAAAAAACATCCTTCAAAAATTAGAAGAAGGATCCATCTGAAGAAAATAGGATGAAACATAAGCATTGTCAAGGTAAGTGTAAAACATTGATAAGACAGGCGAAGAGAGAATTTGAAATGAAGATGGCCATAGAGGCAAAAACTCATAATAAAAACTTTTTAAAATATTTCCAAAGCAAGAAACCTGTGAGGGAGTCGGTTGGACCATTAGATGACAGAGGAATTAAAGGGGCTCTTAGGGAAGATAAGGCCATTGCAGAAAGACTAAATGAATTCTTTGCCTCCGTGTTTAATAATGAGGATGTTGGGGAGATACCAGTTCCAGAGATGGTTTTCAGGGGTGATGACTCAGACGAACTGAACGAAATCACTGTGAACCTGGAAGATGTAGTAGGCCAGATTGACAAACTAAAGAATAGCAAATCACCTGGACCGGATGGTATGCATCCTAAGGTTCTGAAGGAACTAAAAACTGAAATTTCTGATCTATTAGTTAAAATTTGTAACCTATCATTAAAATCATCCATTGTACCTGAAGACTGGAGGGTGGCCAATGTAACCCCAATATTTAAAAAAGGCTCCAGGGGCGATCCGGGTAACTATAGACCAGTGAGCCTGACTTCAGTGCCGGGAAAAATAGTGGAAACTATTCTCAAGATCAAAATCGTAGAGCATATAGAAAGACATGATTTAATGGGACACAGTCAACATGGATTTACCCAAGGGAAGACTTGCTTAACAAATCTGCTTCATTTTTTTGAAGGGGTTAATAAACATGTGGATAAAGGTGAACCGGTAGATGTAGTGTATTTGGATTTTCAGAAGGCGTTTGAGAAAGTCCCTCATGAGAGGCTTCTACGAAAACTAAAAAGTCATGGGATAGGAGGCGATGTCCTTTCGTGGATTACAAACTGGTTAAAAGACAGGAAACAGAAAGAAGGATTAAATGGTCAATTTTCTCAGTGGAAAAGGGTAAACAGTGGAGTGCCTCAGGGATCTGTACTTGGACCGGTGCTTTTCAATATATATATAAATGATCTGGAAAGGAATACGACGAGTGAGGTTATCAAATTTGCGGATGATACAAAATTATTCAGAGTAGTTAAATCACAAGCAGACTGTGATACATTACAGGAGGACCTTGCAAGACTGGAAGATTGGGCATCCAAATGGCAGATGAAATTTAATGTGGACAAGTGCAAGGTGTTGCATATAGGGAAAAATAACCCTTGCTGTAGTTACACGATGTTAGGTTCCATATTAGGAGCTACTACCCAGTAAAAAGATCTAGGCATCATAGTGGATAATACTTTAAAATCGTCGGCTCAGTGTGCTGCAGCAGTCAAAAAAGCAAATAGAATGTTAGGAATTATTAGGAAGGGAATGGTTAATAGAACGGAAAATGTCATAATGCCTCTGTATTGCTCCATGGTGAGACCGCACCTTGAATACTGTGTACAATTCTGGTCGCCGCATCTCAAAAAAGATATAGTTGCGATGGAGAAGGTACAGAAAAGGGCAACCAAAATGATAAAGGGGATGGAACAGCTCCCCTATGAGGAAAGGCTGAAGAGGTTAGGGCTGTTCAGCTTGGAGAAGAGACGGCTGAGGGGGGATATGATAGAGGTCTTTAAGATCATGAGATGTCTTGAACGAGTAGATGTGACTCGGTTATTTACACTTTCGAATAATAGAAGGACTAGGGGGCATTCCATGAAATTAGCAAGTAACACATTTAAGACTAATCGGAGAAAATTATTTTTCACTCAACGCACAATAAAGCTCTGGAATTTGTTGCCAGAGGAGGTGGTTAGTGCAGTTAGTGTAGCTGGGTTCAGAAAAGGTTTGGATAAGTTCTTGGAGGAGAAGTCCATTAATGGCTATTATTTATTTATTTATTTATTTATTTGTTTGTTTGTTTGTTTAAAGTCTCTTCTATACCGATAGCCGTTCGCACATCGTATCGGTTTACATCAAAACAACTTTTGGGCGGGGCCCTTACAAGTAACAGTCGAATAACTGAGTAAATATAGACAAATAGAACTATAATAAAATAACTACAATGTACAGTATATATAAAACAGTAACTACAATGTACAGTATATTTACAGCATTCTTAATCATATTCGACGGAGGGGTAACAATTCAGCTACTCGAATTGTTACTCGCTTGTTGTTGGAGATTTTTATGCGTGGGAGGGGGGGAAAGGGGGTACGCTTGTTGGAACAGCCAAGTTTTGAGTTTTTTTTTAAATTTAGGAGTAGAGGTCTCAATGTGTAACTCAGGCGGCAAGGAGTTCCATATAGTGGGGCTAGCTAGGGAAAATGCTCTGCTCATGGTAGATGAGAGTTTGATAGATTTGATTGATTGATTACAGAGGGTTCCTTGTAGGGCTGGGCGCGTAGGTCTCTTAGCGGTATGGGGGAGGAGGGGGGGGTTGATCCAGTTTAGATTATCATTTAACAAACTTTTATGGATGAGGGAGAGCGCTTTGTAAAGTATTCAAGAGGGTATTGGGAGCCAGTGGAGCTCGGTAAGTGTGGGAGTAATGTGGTCTCTTTTTTTAGAGTTATACGTGCTGCGGCGTTTTGTAAAAGTTGTAATGGTTTGGTATGTGTTGAAGGGATGCCAAGGAGGAGTGCGTTACAGTAGTCTATTTTAGATAGGATAATAGACTGAAGAACTGGGCGAAAGTCAGAAAAGTGAAGTAATGGTCTGAGTTTTTTTATCGTTTGTAGCTTAAAGTAGCAGTCCTTTATGATAGAGTTAATAAATGGTTTGAAAGTGAGATGGTTATCAATGAGGACACCTAGGTTGCGAGTGTGTGCAGAAAAAGATGTAGATGCGTGTGAGGGTGGAATAGCTGGGAGAGGATCCTTATTAGAGATGATTAGAAGTTCAGTTTTGTTGGGATTTAGAGCCAAGTGCATGTCTATGAGGAGTTGGTTAATGGCTGAGAGGCAGGATTCCCAGTTTTGTAGGGCAGTTTGGAGGGAGTCAGAAAAGGGGAAGAGAATTTGCACATCGTCTGCATAGATGAAATGCTTGATGTGAAGGTATGAGAGAAGGGTGGTAAGGGGAAGCATGTAGATATTAAAGAGAGTAGAGGAGAGGGAGGAGCCCTGGGGAACACCTTGCGGGAGACTGATAGGTTCAGATTCATTGTTATCAACTAGGACAGTGAAAAAGCGGTTTTGGAGATAGGATTGTATCCAGGAGAGTGCTTTACCAGAGATCCCAATGCTTCTGAGGATGTTGAGGAGGATAGAGTGATTGACGGTGTCAAACGCAGCAGAAATGTCTAGCATGGCAATCAGATAGGAGGATCCTGAGTCTGTTCCTCTGATAAGAGTGTCAGAAAGAGAGAGTAGCAGGGTTTCGGTACTTAAATGCTTCCTGAAACCATGTTGGGTTGATGGGAGAATATGTTGTTCAAGGTGGAGAGAAAGGCGAGAGTTAACTAGTTTTTCAAGAATTTTGGCTAATAGGGGTAGGTTGGAAACAGGTCTGTAATTGGACAATGTGGCAGGATCAAGATTGGGTTTTTTGAGTAGCGGTTTCACTACTGCTTGTTTGAGAAAGTTAGGGACTGTGCCTTGCTCTAGGGAGCAGATGAAGATGTTGGATAGAGGTTTGGCGATAACTTTGGGTATAGATAGTAGAAGCTTAGAGGGGATAGTTTCAGAGGGATGAGAGGAGGGTTTCATCTTTTTTAGGATGTTCTCAATTTCCAGGGAGGAAGACGAGTCGAAAGAGGAAAGAGTTGCTGCGGTGCTGATAATAGGAAGAGGAACATTGTTGTTATTGTGGGAAAAGTGTGCCGTGATGGATGCAACTTTATCTCTGAAGAAGTGTGCTAAATCGTTGCATCGGTTCTTGGAAGAGGTTGCTCGTTGTTGGGTGTGAGAGGGAGTGGTAAGGTCTGCAACCATAGTGAAAAGGGCCTTGGGGTTATGTTGAAGACCGTGTATTTTTCTGGCATAGTATTCGCGCTTAGTATGGAGGATGGCATTTCTATATTCGTGCATGCGTTGGTAATATTTGGTCTTGGCTGCGGAGGAGTGGTGTTTGCGCCAACACCTTTCGGCAGCTCTAAGCTGAGTTTTAAGAATTTTGAGATCATGTGTGTACCAGGGTTTTCTGTTTCTACGGTTCGGGTTGAGGGTTTTTGTTGTTATTGGGCAATGCTTGTTGGCAATGCTCCGGGTGATGTTAACCCAGGAGGAGAAGGCGTTGTCTGGGGAAGAGAGGTCAATTTGACTGTCTATGTCAGAGCATGCTTGTGTGATAGTGTCCACATTGCAGTTTTTGCGGTATTTAAAGGATATGGGCTGGCAAGGTAACGTGGGGGAAAATTGTGGAAGAGTGAGGTTAGCAAGAATCAAGGAGTGATCAGACCAGGGTACTGCTAGGCATGATGGGGGATTGCTTATGTTGATGGGTGAGTTGATGAAGATCAGATCTAGGGTGTGGCCAGCTTTGTGTGTAGGGGAGTGAACAATTTGATTGAAGCCCATAGCTTCGAGGGAGGAAATGAAAGCTTCACAGGCTGGGGATTGTGGTCGAGCATCCACGTGTAAGTTAAAGTCTCCAAGGAGAATCGTGGGTATGTCAGCAGAGAGGGAATTAGCAAAGAATTCAATAAAGGGGGATGAGTCTTTCTCTAGTAGACCCGGGGGGGTGTAAATGAGACAGATTTGAAGTGACTTAGATTTGAAAAAGCCTACTTCGTACTGTTTTGGGAGATCGTACTTCTGGGACAGAAGTTGGAGATCCTTTTTTACAGCTAAGAGTAGGCCTCCGCCTCTCTTCTTTTTACGTGGGATTGAGAACACGTCGTAGTTGTCTGTGGGCAGTTGTTTGATGAGGGGAGTGTCATGTTGTTTAAACCAGGTTTCAGTGACAGCACATATTTCTGGTTTGGAGTCAGTTAGAATGTCTTGTAGGAGATAGGTTTTCTTCTGGAGGGATTGGGTGTTGAGCAATATGATGGAAATGAGTGAGAGACTGATGGCTTGTTTGCGAGTGAAAGTGGGGATCAGAATAAGCCTTCTTTTATTGTGTGTGGTCTTGTGGTGTGTGGTCTGGTGGAATCTTAAAGGAGGAATTTTCGTGTGGTGTCCGAGTTGATAGGATAATGAGCAGTCGCAGATTAAAGGAGGCATTGTTGACTGGTGGGTTAGGCCAATCTCAGTAATGGAACTTAAAGGTTATTCACAGTGCAAGTTATAGAGCGTATACTCGATAATGACAATGCAAGTTATACAGTACTGACTAGCATACAACTTTTCATAGCGACTAGCTGTGGGATGCAGTACAATGCAGGTTATAGCACAGAGCAGGTTATACAGTTGCTTACTAAGTCACAATATAAGAGTGTCTAGGGAGGGATGGTTGCTGCGAGTTGCTGCTTTAACCTCACTTCAGGTTGAGGAGGAGCACAGGGAGAAGTAGATCAAAGGATGGGAGGTCTGAGCTCATGCAAGAGTAGATAGTGAGTGATTAAGGGGGAATTCACTTAGGCCTCAGTTAGGCAAAAAGCTGCTATACTTCAGAGACACTGCCAAGGGGGCTTCGGAGCCAGGCCTTGCTTGGACAGGTAGCGTGGAAAGCTCTGCACTCTACAGTCTTGGGTGCTAGAATGATTACTTGAAAGATATTACCTTCTTGGACAGCTGTGGGAGAGGCGGTCCGATAAAATATGATAGCGTTGGAGGGGGAGGCAAAGCGGTCCTTCAGGTCTGCTCGAAAGGGCTGCTCGAAAGGGCTGCTCGAAGGGGCGCTCAAAGGGGCGGGCCCCTTTGTTGTGCTCCTTCGGCGCGCGACGCACGGCACGCGGCGCCGGCTCTGCTGTGAATTTAAAGGGCCTCTGTGCCCTTTCCGATTGGCTGCAGGTAGGTGTTGTGAGGCGGGCCTTCTTTCCGGTCGGGGCGGCGGCAGGACGGCGCGGTAGGCCGCGTGGTCGGCCTCGGACCCAGCGGGGGCAAGGGAGAAATTTAATGGCCTTACCCCGATGGGTCTGTGGCGCCGATCGCGCAGGCCCTCCCTCGCTCCGGATGCCGTGTGTAGAAGAGGAAATTGCCGGTGCTGCTGGAGCTGCTTGCCGCGAAGAAAGAGGGAGATCGCCGGCTCTGCTGTGAATTTAAAGGGCCTCTGTGCCCTTTCCGATTGGCTGCAGGTAGGTGTTGTGAGGCGGGCCTTCTTTCCGGTCGGGGCGGCGGCAGGACGGCGCGGTAGGCCGTGTGGTCGGCCTCGGACCCAGCGGGGGCAAGGGAGAAATTTAATTATACTTAGGGAATAGCCACTGCTATTAATTGCATCAGTAGCATGGGTTCTTCTTAGTGTTTGGGTAATTGCCAGGTTCTTGTGGCCTGGTTTTGGCCTCTGTTGGAAACAGGATGCTGGGCTTGATGGACCCTTGGTCTGACCCAGTATGGCAATTTCTTATGTTCTTATGTTCTTATGACTCTATCAACACCACAGGGACCTGACTACCTCCACTGTGCCTGCCTATCTTGCCCCTATCAACACCAAAGGGGACTGCCTACCTCCACTGTGCCTGGCTATCTTGCCCCTATCAACACCAGAGGGGCCTGTCTATCTCCTGTGCCTGCCTGACTTGCCCCTATCAATATCAGAGGGGCCTGTCTACCTCCACGGTGCCTGCCTGTCATGCCCTTATCAACACCACAGGGACCTGACTTCCTCCACTGTGCTGCCTGTCATGCCCCTATCAACACCACAGGGATCTGATTACCTCCACTATGCCTGCCTGTCTTGCCCCTAGCAACACCAGAAGGGCCTGTCTACCTCTACTGTGTCTGCCTGTTTTCCCCTATCAACACCAGAGGGGCCTGTGCCTGCCTGTCATGCCCCTATCAACACCACAGGGAACTGACTACCTCTACTGTGCCTGACTGTCATGCCCCTATCAATACCAGAGGGCTTATCTACCTCTACTGTGCCTGCTTGTCTTACCCTATCAATACCTGAGGGACCTGTCTACCTCCTCTTTGCCTGCCTGTCATGCCCCTATCAACACCACAGGGACCTGACTACCTCCACTATGCCTGCCTGTCATGCCTCTATCAACACCACAGGGACCTGACTACCTCCACTGTGCCTGCCTGTCATTCCCCTATCAACAACACAGGGACCTGAATACCCCCACAGTGCCTGCCTGTCATTCCCCTATAAACACCACAGGGACATGACTACCTCCACTGTGCCTGTCTGTCATGCCCCTATCAATACCACAGGGACCTGACTACCTCCATTGTGCCTGCCTGTCAAGCCCCAATCAACACCACAGGGACCTGGCAACCTCCACTGTGCCTGCCTATCTTGCTCCTGTCAACACCAAAGGGAACTGCCTACCTCCACTGTGCCTGCCTGTCTTACCCCTATCAATACCAGAGGGGCCTGTCTACCTCCATTCTGCCTGCCTGTCTTCCCCTATCAACACTAGAGGGGCCTGTCTACCTCCACTGTGCCTGCCTGTCATGCCCCTATCAACTCCACAGGGAACTGACTACCTCCACTGTGCCTGTCTGTCAAGCCCCTATCAATACCAGAGGGCCTTATCTACCTCTACTGTGCCTGCTTTTCTTACCCTATCAATACCAGAGGGGCCTGTCTACCTCCTCTTTGCCTGCCTGTCATGCCCCTATCAACACCACTGGGACCTGACTACCTCCACTGTGCCTGCCTGTCATGCTCCTGTCAACACCACAGGGACCTTACTACCTCCATTTTGCCTGCATGTCTTGCCAATATCAACACCAGAGGGGCCTGTCTACCTCCACTGTGCCTGCCTGTCATGACCCTATGAACTAGAGATGTGAATCGTGTGCCAGATCGTCTTAACAATCAGGTTCGGCTGGGGGGGGGGGGGGAAATCTGATCATTAAGATATGTGAATTGGAATTGTTTCCGATTCCAATTCACATCGCTAATTTTTTTTTTAGGTAGGCCCGCGCCGCTAAAAAAAAAAACTCCACCCGACCCTTTAAATTGACCCCCCTTAGCCTCCTCCAGCCTCACGACCCCCCCCCCCCCCCCAAACCTTTTAAAATTACCTGGTGGTCCAGGGGGGCCTCGGGGAGCGATTTCACGTTACCTGGCATCAGCTGTGGTAAAATAAAATGGCGCCGATGCCCCTTTGCCCATACCATGTGACAGGGTATCCATGCCATTGGCCGGCCCCTGTCACATGGTAGGAGCACTGGATGGCCGGCGCCATCTTTAAAGATGGCGCCGGCCATCTTTACTCATCAGCCCCTATTATACTATACTCTATAATTACCACCAGGTAATTTAACATTTTGGGGGGGTTCTGGAGGGTGGAGGAGGGTAAGGAATTGGTTTTAAAGGGTCGGGGTGGGTTTAGGGGTTGTTTTGGTGTGCCAGTTTTCCCGCCCTCCCCCAAATAATTCCCGTGCCCTATTTAACGAGTTAAGACGATTTATGATGATAAATCGGGGGCATTTGTATTGTATCGTGCACTCTGATGATTTAGGACGATTTTAAAATTATCTGACGATAATTTTAATCGTTCAAAAACGATTCACATCCCTACTATGAACCATTATGAACCCACTATTATGGCTTAAATGTCCTCACATCTCAATATCATCATCAAACTATCACTAAAACCGTAAGAACCTTTCATTTAATATAAACAATACACAATCTTGATTTAGAAACAATTTTAGGGAATCAGTATCAGAACTAAAAATGCACTACTTAATACAGTCTTCAGGCTCTTGCCCGCTATGGGGTGCAACCTGTTTCTTGTATAGGCACTAGATCTCACTTTATAGACCACTTCATATCGAGGTCACACAAGTGTAGGAACACAAGGCCTGGATGAACAGGCACAGCAATCGAGGTAAAACACTTGTAGGAACACAAGGCCTGGACTGACAGGCAAAGCAGTCGAGGTCAAACACTTGTAAGAACACAAGGCCTGGATGAACAGGTACAGCAATCAAGGTCAAACATTTGTAGGAACACAAGGCCCGGACTGACAGGCAAAGCAGTCGAGGACAGAGGTCAATCCCACTTAAGGACATAAGGCCTGGATGAACAGGCACAGCAATCGAGGTCAAACACTTGTAGGAACACAAGGCCTGGGCTGCCAGGCAAAACAGTCGAGGTCAAACACTTGTAAGAACACAAGGCCTGGATGAACAGGCACAGCAATCAAGGTCAAACACTTGAAGGAACACAAGGCCTGGACTGACAGGCAAAGCAGTCGAGGACAGAGGTCAATCCCACCTAGGGACATAAGGCCTGGATGAACAGGCACAGCAATTGAGGTCAAACACTTGTAGGAACACAAGGCCTGGGCTGCCAGGCAAAGCAGTCGAGGTCAAACACTTGTAGGAACACAAGGCCTGGATGAACAGGCACAGCAATCGAGGTCAAACACTTGTAAGAACACAAGGCCCGGACTGACAGGCAAAGCAGTCGAGGACAGAGGTCAATCCCACCTAGGGACATAAGGCCTGGATGAACAGGCACAGCAATCGAGGTCAAACACTTGAAGGAACACAAGGCCTGGACTGACAGGCAAAGCATTCGAGGACAGAGGTCAATCCCACCTAGGGACATAAGGCCTGGATGAACAGGCACAGCAATCAAAGTCAAAAACTTGTAGGAACACAAGGCCCGGACTGACAGGCAAAGCAGTCGAGGACAGAGGTCAATCCCACTTAAGGACATAAGGCCTGGATGAACAGGCACAGCAATCGAGGTCAAACACTTGTAGGAACACAAGGCCTGGATGAACAGGCACAGCAATCGAGGTCAAACACTTGAAGGAACACAAGGCCTGGACTGACAGGCAAAGCAGTCGAGGACAGAGGTCAATCCCACCTAGGGACATAAGGCCTGGATGAACAGGCACAGCAATTGAGGTCAAACACTTGTAGGAACACAAGGCCTGGGCTGCCAGGCAAAGCAGTCGAGGTCAAACACTTGTAGGAACACAAGGCCTGGATGAACAGGCACAGCAATCGAGGTCAAACACTTGTAAGAACACAAGGCCCGGACTGACAGGCAAAGCAGTCGAGGACAGAGGTCAATCCCACCTAGGGACATAAGGCCTGGATGAACAGGCACAGCAATCGAGGTCAAACACTTGAAGGAACACAAGGCCTGGACTGACAGGCAAAGCATTCGAGGACAGAGGTCAATCCCACCTAGGGACATAAGGCCTGGATGAACAGGCACAGCAATCGAAGTCAAAAACTTGTAGGAACACAAGGCCTGGACTGACAGGCAAAGCAGTCGAGGACAGAGGTCAATCCCAATTAGGGACATAAGGCCTGGATGAACAGGCACAGCAATCGAGGTCAAACACTTGTAGGAACACAAGGCCTGGATGAACAGGCACAGCAATCGAGGTCAAACACTTGTAGGAACACAAGGCCTGGATGAACAGGCACAGCAATCGAGGTAAAAAACTTGTAGGAACACAAGGCCTGGACTGACAGGCAAAGCAGTCGAGGTCAAACACTTGTAGCAAAGCATTCGAGGACAGAGGTCAATCCCACCTAGGGACATAAGGCCTGGATGAACAGGCACAGCAATCGAAGTCAAAAACTTGTAGGAACACAAGGCCTGGACTGACAGGCAAAGCAGTCGAGGACAGAGGTCAATCCCAATTAGGGACATAAGGCCTGGATGAACAGGCACAGCAATCGAGGTCAAACACTTGTAGGAACACAAGGCCTGGATGAACAGGCACAGCAATCGAGGTCAAGCACTTGTAGGAACACAAGGCCTGGATGAACAGGCACAGCAATCGAGGTAAAAAACTTGTAGGAACACAAGGCCAGGACTGACAGGCAAAGCAGTCGAGGACAGAGGTCAATCCCACCTAGGGACATAGGGTCTGGATGAACAGGAACAGCAATCGAGGTCAAACACTTGTGGGAACACAAGGCCTGGATGAACAGGCACAGCAATCGAGGTCAAACACTTGAAGGAACACAAGGCCAGGACTGACAGGCAAAGCAGTCGAGGACAGAGGTCAATCCTACCTAGGGACATAAGGCCTGGATGAACAAGCACAGCAATCGAGGTCAAACACTTGTAGGAACACATGTCCTGAATGAACAGGCACAGCAATCGAGGTCAAACACTTGAAGGAACACAAGGCCTGGACTGACAGGCAAAGCAGTCGAGGTCAAACACTTGTAAGAACACATGGCCTGAATGAACAGGCACAGCAATCGAGGTCAAACACTTGAAGGAACACAAGGCCTGGACTGACAGGCAAAGCAGTCGAGGTCAAACACTTGTAGGAACACAAGGCCTGGATGAACAGGCAAAGCAGTCGAGGTCAAACACTTGTAGGAACACAAGGCCTGGACAGTTGACGGTCAGGCACAGCATTTCATGTCAGGTACATGTGCTGCAGTGCTTATATTATCTGGAGTATAGGAGGCAATTGGAGCTGCTACAAGGCTTTGAATTGCTTTTATTCATCTTGCCATTCACAGGGAAAATTTGGAAACCCAAGCAAAGGCAGGTTTACTTTCAAAAACACTAGCATTTCCATCAACTCTGGTGCCAGCCTTGAGCGGTGAGGGCTCATGATATCCCCTGTCATTGAAAAAACACGTTCACTGGGCACACTGGTTGGTGGACATGACAGATATCACTGAGCCATTTTGGCTAGGTGTGGCCAGACAGTGGACTTGTATGCCCAATATGCCAGCGGATCTGTCTGCATTTTCTCTATCGGCTCTGAAAGATACCGTGTCACTGACAGCTTTGCTGCTGTCTCCTGTGCTTGGGCAGGCTCAGAGTCACTCAATCCAGCTGCTTTCTCTCTCGCCCGTTGCACAACTGATGAATCTTTATGGGCAACATGCCTTGGGCGTTCTGACGTGGAGGAGGAGCTACTATCTGTCGCTGACACAGTGCTGCTCCTGCTTGGGCTAGCAGCACAACTCTCTGATGTGCCTGCTGTTTCCACTTCTGCTTCAAGCCTAATCTGTCTCCGCCTATGGCCCTCCTGTTCACGGACCTTTGCTAACAGCAGCTCCTTCACAAATGACAGACAATTGGACTGTAGGGCGAGTTTATCTTTCACACGGGGATCACAGACAGAGGTGAACATGTATGTGCGGTCGTCTGTTAAAGGCCTTAATCTGTCTTTCACCTGCTGCTGGAAAACGTCCAGACACTGCAGCACCTCAGCTGTCATTCCCTCTTCCTGTTTAAAGGCCTCCAAATGTTCATACAGGAAGTTAACTATAGGGATGATGTCAGCCAAGGTGGCACTTCTGGAACTCAGCTCCTCCGTGACATCCTTGAAGGGCTGCAGGATTTTTACCTGCTGACTCATGACTAACCAATCAAGATGCCCTAGGGGATTCTGCAGACCTATGTCCATTGTACCAGAAAGTTCATGAAGGGGTGTCTGCATCTCCAGTAACCTCTCCAGCCTCATAAAGGTGGAATTCCACTGGGTGGCAATGTCTTGAATGAGACGCTTCTGAGGCATATCCAAATCAGTCTGCTTTTCTCGGAAAACCTGCCCGGCCTTGACACTTCAGTGGAAGTGTGCTGCTATGTTCCTGCACTTCTGTATTAACCTATGCAGGTATTCATTCTCTTTGTCATTGGACTCCAAGCCCAGAGCTGACTTCACTACCAGGTGCAGAGTGTGTGCAAAACATCGGATGTTCTTAAACAGCCCATCGGTTATTGTCTTAACCATGTTTGCACCATTGTCTGTGACAAAGAACCCTGCCTGCGTTTTCCTGTCTCGCTGATGTAGTTGCCAGCCCTCCAGCATCTGTCTGATGCATGCTAAAATATTGGCTGCGGTATGGGCCTGTTCCGTCAGGTGGGTGTGCAGTAAAGCCCACCTCCACCCTGATACTTCTTCAGTAATAGAGCTGCTGCTGGCTGCTCCTGCCTCAGCCATGTCCCACCAGTGTGCTGTCAGAGAGAGGTAAGAGTGTGCAGCATTCATGGCGGTCCAGATATCGCAGGTAAAATGCACTCTTCCGTCTGCCTTAGCTAGCAGTGCTTGCATGCGAAAGCGACACAGCTTGTACAGGCTGGGGATGACCTTTCTACTAAATGTGGTTCTGCACGGGATTTTGTAATTTGGAAGTACGACCTTTAAAAAACGCTTGAAACCCACATTCTGCACTAGCTGCAAGGGCTGGTCATCAAGGGCAATCATTTCCTCAATGTTCCTGGTTACAACTTTTGAGGCTGCCTGCCTCCTACCCCGGGATAGCGTTACCGCACTCCACCCCATTTCTTCCATGGTGGATTGTCACTTCTGCCACATGTCAGGGGGTTGCTGGTCTGCCGCATGACTGCTAGAAGGGGATGAGGGCGTGGGCTGACTCTGCTGCTTTCTTACCACTGCACACTGGTTGGAAGGGGTCCCCCTACTGGAACTGCCACCATCCCCAGATGGCAGTAATCTTGTTGGGTGTTGCATGCCCAAGTGTTCATGCCAAAGTTAGATAGATGTCCCATTTGCTTGCCTCTGCTAATATCCCTGGCACAGTAATTACACCGAGCATAACGCGGGTCTTCCGTCACTTTAAAGTGTTTCCAGATCGGAGATGTTTTTCGCGATCCTCCCCTCTCTAACACCCTGGGGGTGGATGCTGGCACTGGAGTTGAGGTAGTGGGTGCACCCTGAGAAGCAATGCCAGAGGGGGGCATCAGTCACCCTCTGTGCCTGTACTGACTGCTCTTCCTCCTCCTCGTTATCACTGTCATCTCTCCCCTGCTGCACATTTCTGGAGGCTAAGACAGGACTAACTGATTCTACCGAAGATTCGTCAGCTATTACTTCTTCCGTTTCTGATGAGAATCCCACACAAGAAGTTTCTTCAACTGAATCAGAAGCAAACAGTGACTGCGCTACCTTATCAATGCTAAGTACCCTGTTTCCCCGAAAATAAGACATCCCCCGAAAATAAGACCTAGTAGAGGTTTTGCTGAATTGCTAAATATAAGACCTCCCCCGAAAGTAAGACCTAGCAAAGTTTTTATTTGGGAGCATGCCCGTCGCACAGAACACCAGAGCATGCAGCTGTGATTTTTTTACCCTGCAGGATTCACAGTTAGTTGTCATCACAAACCAGCATAACCAGACAACTATTCAGAATATAATAAATGTTCATTTTTTTGTTCAACAATAGATGTGAATTCTTCTTCATGGAAAAATAAGACATCCCCTGAAAATAAGGCCTAGTGCATCTTTGGTAGCAAAAATTAATATAAGACACTGTCTTATTTTCGGGGAAACACGGTATTAGTCGAGACTTCTGTCCCCCTGCTGCTTTTGGGTGTCTACATTTTGTCTAGCATGACTCTGCCTCCCCTTCCCTCACCTCCAAAACTACAGGGCCAGAAACAAGTGGTGGCGATGGCGATGTATCATGGTCAGATTTCATTTTTTTTGGCATGGAACTGCCATCCCCTACAAATAGTTTAGATTGCGACAGTTGCCTTTTTAGCTGTACTGGTGGTGTTGCACTAGTGTCTTTTGAGGTACCTCCTCTGCAAGTCCCAATCACTCGATTACATCTCTCTTTCCCTGACATTATGGATTTAATGTGACTGAGTAGTAACACTGCCCACTGTCACGGTGCCTGGCTGTGCACTAATGTGTGTGGTGTGTACACAGAAGCTGCTTGCTTGTAAGCACAAAAGAGGCAGACTCCCTGGGCACTTGACTGCACAGACCCACCCAATAGTTAGGATCAGTCTGTTAAAATTGCCCACTGTCACGGTGCCTGGCTGTGCACTAATGTGTGTGGCATGCACACAGAAGCTGCTTGCTTGTAAGCACAAAAGAGGCAGACTCCCTGGGCACTTGACTGCACAGACCCACCCAATAGTTAGGATCAGAACATAAGAACATAAGAAAATGCCATACTGGGTCAGACCAAGGGTCCATCAAGCCCAGCATCCTGTTTCCAACAGTGGCCAATCCAGGCCATAAGAACCTGGCAAGTACCCAAAAACTAAGTCTATTCCATGTAACCATTGCTAATGGCAGTGGCTATTCTCTAAGTGAACTTAATAGCAGGTAATGGACTTCTCCTCCAAGAACTTATCCAATCCTTTTTTAAACACAGCTATATTAACTGCACTAACCACATCCTCTGGCAACAAATTCCAGAGTTTAATTGTGCGTTGAGTAAAAAAGAACTTTCTCCGATTAGTTTTAAATGTACCCCATGCTAACTTCATGGAGTGCCCCCTAGTCTTTCTTCTATGCGAAAGAGTAAATAACCGATTCACATCTACCCGTTCTAGACCTCTCATGATTTTAAACACCTCTAACATATCCCCCCTCAGTCGTCTCTTCTCCAAGCTGAAAAGTCCTAACCTCTTTAGTCTTTCCTCATAGGGGAGTTGTTCCATTCCCCTTATCATTTTGGTAGCCCTTCTCTGTACCTTCTCCATCGCAATTATATCTTTTTTGAGATGCGGCGACCAGAATTGTACACAGTATTCAAAGTGCGGTCTCACCATGGAGCGACACAGAGGCATTATGACATTTTCCGTTTTATTCATCATTCCCTTTCTAATAATTCCCAACATTCTGTTTGCTTTTTTGACTGCCGCAGCACACTGTACCGACGATTTCAATGTGTTATCCACTATGACACCTAGATCTCTTTCTTGGGTTGTAGCACCTAATATGGAACCCAACATTGTGTAATTATAGCATGGGTTATTTTTCCCTATATGCATCACCTTGCACTTATCCACATTAAATTTCATCTGCCATTTGTATGCCCAATTTTCCAGTCTCACAAGGTCTTCCTGCAATTTATCACAATCTGCTTGTGATTTAACTACTCTGAGCAATTTTGTGTCATCTGCAAATTTGATTATCTCACTCGTCGTATTTCTTTCCAGATCATTTATAAATATATTGAAAAGTAAGGGTCCCAATAGAGATCCCTGAGGCACTCCACTGTCCACTCCCTTCCACTGAGAAAATTGCCCATTTAATCCTACTCTCTGTTTCCTGTCTTTTAGCCAGTTTGCAATCCACGAAAGGACATTGCCACCTATCCCATGACTTTTTACTTTTCCTAGAAGCCTCTCATGAGGAACTTTGTCAAACGCCTTCTGAAAATCCAAGTATACTATATCTACCGGTTCACCTTTATCCACATGTTTATTAACTCCTTCAAAAAAGTGAAGCAGATTTGTGAGGCAAGACTTGCCCTGGGTAAAGCCATACTGACTTTGTTCCATTAAACCATGTCTTTCTATATGTTCTGTGATTTTGATGTTTAGAACACTTTCCACTATTTTTCCTGGCACTGAAGTCAGGCTAACCGGTCTGTAGTTTCCCGGATCGCCCCTGGAGCCCTTTTTAAATATTGGGGTTACATTTGCTATCCTCCAGTCTTCAGGTACAATGGATGATTTTAATGATAAGTTACAAATTTTACTAATAGGTCTGAAATTTCATTTTTTATTTCCTTCAGAACTCTGGGGTGTATACCATCCGGTCCAGGTGATTTACTACTCTTTAGTTTGTCAATCAGGCCTACCACATCTTCTAGGTTCACCGTGATTTGATTCAGTCCATCTGAATCATTACCCATGAAAACCTTCTCCATTACGGGAACCTCCCCAACATCCTCTTCAGTAATCACCGATGCAAAGAAATCATTTAATCTTTCCGCGATGGCCTTATCTTCTCTAAGTGCCCCTTTAACCCCTCGATCATCTAACAGTCCAACTGACTCCCTCACAGGCTTTCTGCTTCGGATATATTTAAAAACGTTTTTACAGTGAGTTTTTGCCTCTACAGCCAACTTCTTTTTAAATTCTCTCTTAGCCTGTCTTATCAATGTCTTACATTTAACTTGCCAATGTTTATGCTTTATCCTATTTTCTTCTGTTGGATCCTTCTTCCAATTTTTGAATGAAGATCTTTTGGCTAAAATAGCTTCTTTCACCTCCCCTTTTAACCATGCCGGTAATTGTTTTGCCTTCTTTCCACCTTTCTTAATGCTTCTAGAATGGTATTTTTTAACAATGACCACGCCTCTTGCACACTTTTTACTTTTGTAGCTGCTCCTTTCAGTTTTTTTCTAACATTTTTTCTCATTTTATCAAAGTTTCCCTTTTGAAAGTTTAGCACGAGAGCCTTGGATTTGCACACTGTTCCTTTTCCAGTCATTAAATCAAATTTGATCATATTATGATCACTATTGCCAAGCGGCCCCACCACCGTTACCTCTCTTACCAAGTCCTGTGCTCCACTGAGAATTAGATCTAAAATTGCTCCCTCTCTCGTTGGTTCCTGAACCAATTGCTCCATAAAGCTATCATTTATTCCATCCAGGAACATTATCTCTCTAGCGTGACCCGATGATAAATTTACCCAGTCTATATTGGGGTAATTGAAGTTTCCCATTATTACTGCACTACCAATTTGGTTAGCTTCCCTAATTTCTCTTAGCATTTCACTGTCCATCTCACGATCTTGACTAGGTGGACGGAAGTATACCCCTATCACTATAGTCTTCCCTGACACACAAGGGATTTCTACCCATAAAGATTCAATTTTGTATTTAGTCTCATGCAGGATGTTTATCCTGTTGGACTCTATGCCATCCCGGACATAAAGTGCCACACCTCCTCCCGAGTGCTCCTCTCTGTCATTGCGATATAATTTGTACCCTGGTATAGCACTGTCCCATTGGTTATCCTCTTTCCACCATGTCTCTGAGATGCCAATTAAGTTTATGTCATCATTCAGTGCTATACATTCTAATTCTCCCATCTTACTTCTTAGACTTCTGGCATTAGCATACAAACATTTCAAAGTTTGTTTTTTGTTTGTATTTTCATTCTGCTTTTTAATTGATAGGGATAAGTTAGAATTTTTTAGCTCAGGTGAGTTTTTAGTTACAGGCACTTGGACTACTTTTCTAATTATTGGAACCTCACTGTCGGAATGCCCTAATTCTAATGCATCATTAGTATCCTTTAAAGATACCTCTCTCCGAACCATGAGCTGCTGAGCGACTGTCGGCTTTCCCCTTTGTTCTAGTTTAAAAGCTGATCTATCTCCTTTTTAAAGGTTAGCGCCAGCACTCTGGTTCCACCCTGGTTAAGGTGGAGCCCATCCCTTCGGAAGAGACTCCCCCTTCCCCAAAAGGTTCCCCAGTTCCTAACAAAACTGAATCCCTCTTCCTTGCACCATCGTCTCATCCACGTATTGAGACTCCGGAGCTCTGCCTGCCTCTGGTGACCTGCACGTGGAACAGGGAGCATTTCAGAGAATGCTACCCTGGAGGTTCTGGATTTAATCTTTCTACCTAAGAGCCTAAATTTGGCTTCCAGAACCTTCCTCCCACATTTTCCTATGTCATTGGTGCCCACATGTACCACGACAGCCAGTTCCTCCCCAGCACTGTCTGAAATCCTATCTAGGTGACGCGTGAGGTCTGCCACCTTCGCACCAGGTAGGCATGTTACCAGGCGATCCTCATGCCCACCAGCCACCAACTATGACGGCCGACCTAACCCTTCCCTCCTGGGCAGTAGGCCTTGGGGAGATTACCTCAGTGCGAAAGGACAATGCATCACCTAGAGAGCAGGTCCTTGCTACAGGATCCTTTCCTGCTACAACTGGTTGGTGCTCTCCCATCATGAGACCTTCTTCCTCCAACGCAGCACCAGGGCTGCCAGTCTGAAGTTGGGACTTGACTATGTCCCTGAAGGTCTCATCTATATACCTCTCTGCCTCAGCTCCTCCAGGTCTGCCACGCTAGCCTCCAGAGATCAGACTCATTCTCTGAGAGCCAGGAGCTCTTTGCATTGCATGCACATGTACAACTTCTCACCGGTGGGTAAAAAATCGTACATGTGACACTCGATGCAAAAGACTGGGAAGCCCCCCTCTTGCTGCTGGATTGCTGCCTTCATCTCAATTTTGATCAGTTCCTAGTTAAGTTTTAGGTTGCTATGGGAGTAGGAATGTGTCTAACTTCCTTTAAATGTATTAGTGAATTCACTATGTGTCTGGTAGTGGCCTACCGGGGTCTGATCGAATTCTCAATAAAGTTTTTGTTGATTTTTTTTTTTTTGTGAAAGTGGCACCTGCCTATAAATTAAGGGATGAGCTAGGGGTGGGTGGGCAAGGGGTGGGAGGGTTAGGAAATACAAACAGTCTAACTTCAGTTAGTCAGCCTGAGTGACTCTCTGCTCCCTTGATTAACAAATGTTGTTCCCTATTCAAACCCAATCACACTACCTCAACACCTTTCCAAGGTGAGTAACTGAGCTGAACTATTCAACCTTTTTACTTTGGTATATACTGCTCCTAGCTTATTTCTAGCTTCTGGCTACTTTTTGTGGGTTTTTGGTTTTTTTTTTTGTGGTTTTGTTTTTGTTTTTCAATACAAGCACTCAGTTAGTATTAAATATAAACACTCAGCTCTTTAAGTCTGGAGAACACTCAGTTCTGCAGACTTTTAAAAATAAACACACTACCTACTGCTACCTTATTGACTGACTAAAAATACAAACAGTCTAACTTGTTTATTCACTGCCTACCTACTGCTACCTTATTGACTGACTATTTAAAAATGCAAACAGTCTAACTTGTTTATTCACTGCCTTTCTGACTATTAGAGGCACAAACACACAAACACACTAAATAATATTCCCAAATAGTTAACTTTGCCCCAATACTTTTAAAAAAGACAATGTCCCAAGCAAAAACTTACTGATTCCTTTCAGCAACCAGTAAGGTGATCCTCTCCTCTCAGTGTTTCCACTGGAATGTCTGTTAAAACTACCCACTGCCCACTACCCACTGCCCACTGTCACAGTGCCTGGCTGTGCACTAATGTGTGTGGCGTGCACACAGAAGCTGCTTGCTTGTAAGCACAAAAGAGGCAGACTCCCTGGGCACTTGACTGCACAGACCCACTCAATAGTTAGGATCAGTCTGTTAAAAGTACCCACTGTCAAGGTGCCTGGCTGTGCACTAATGTGTGTGGCGTGTACACAGAACCTGCTTGCTTGTAAGCATAAAAGAGGCAGACTCCCTGGGCACTTGACTGCACAGACCCACAAATAGTTAGGATCAGTCTGTTAAAACTACCCACTGCCCACTGTCATGATGCCTGGCTGTGCACTAATGTGTGTGGTGTGCACACAGAAGGTGCTTGCTTGTAAGCACAAAAGAGGCAGAATCCCTGGGCACTTGACTGCACAGACCCACCCAATAGTTAGGATCAGTCTGTTAAAACTACCCACTGCCCACTGTCACGGTGCCTGGCTGTGCACTAATGTGTGTGGTGTGCACACAGAAGCTGCTGCTTGTAAGCACAAAAGAGGCAGACTCCCTGGGCACTTGACTGCACAGACCCACCCAATAGTTAGGATCAGTCTGTTAAAAGTACCCACTGTCACGGTGCCTGGCTGTGCACTAATGTGTGTGGCGTGTATACAGAAGCTGCTTGCTTGTAAGCACAAAAGAGGCAGACTCCCTGGGCACTTGACTGCACAGACCCACACAATAGTTAGGATCAGTCTGTTAAAACTACCCACTGCCCACTGTCACGATGCCTGGCTGTGCACTAATGTGTGTGGCATGCACACAGAAGCTGCTTGTTTGTAAGCACAAAAGAGGCAGACTCCCTGGGCACTTGACTGTACAGACTCAGCTTGTTAAACTGCCCAGTGAAGCCCAGTGCACTGAGAGGAATTTTTGTCACTCCAGAAAAATGGATGAAATTGAAAATAATATATCTCTCCAAGCCAGCCCAACACCCTAAATGGTGGTCAGTGCTAGCTGACCTAGCACAGCTTCTCTTCTCAGTCAGAGATGACCGAAATAAACAGTTTGAAAGAAACAGGACTAGCTGTAGCTGACCCTGGCACTGCAGCAAAACAAAGAATAATTTTCTTTCCTTTACTAGTAGCCTATCTCTCTTAGTTCAGCCTCCTCCCTCTTCCACCCAGCCCACCTCCCCACAGCATCGCTGGAAATAAGTGCATGGCTCCTCGTGCTGATGTTTATATAGTGCTGGCTCATCAGTAAAATCGACAGAGAGCAATGAATGACAGCGCTATTGGCTGCATTCAGTGCAGCTCAGAAAATGTCAGCTCGGATACACTGCATTCCGGTATCCATGCCGACCTGTCCGACCCTTTCCTGTGAGTCACTGTGACTCACAGGAAAGGGTCAGACAGGTTGGCATGGTTACCGCAGGGGCTCTGCCATTTTGTGCAAATCAAAGGTAGCAAGTAGCTAATGGGGGCGAAGAAAAGCGCGCACCGCTGGGCGCACCGAATTGAACAGAAAATACGTTAAATACGTGGGGAGTCGCGATGTGTTTCGCCTCCCCACGTATTTAACGGATAGGACAAAATAAGTTGCGGACCGCCAATACATCGAAAACGGATGCACACCCCTACCAGACAGCCACTGCAACTCTCCCACTATCTCCCACCCACACCACCCAAACTCCATCAACCAACTCATAAACTGAGTTAACAATTCTTTCCCACTGGCCCACAAAATTATGATATCATCTATGAAATGACGCCAAAATACTATATGCTGTTTATAAGGAGAACTGTCCAACCATTGCCACTTGAACCAACCAACATACAAACTGGCCACACTTGGGGCCATGGTGGCTCCCATCACTGTTTGCCCGATTTGTTGATAGAATTTGTCTTCAAATGTAAAGAAATTCTCTTTTAATGCTAGAGTGGCTAATTGTATTACAATATGTACAGGTGTATGCGACATTATGCCCCTTTCTGTTAACAAATCACTTATAACTTTCAATGCTGTATCTTGGGGTATATTTGTATACAATGATACCACATGAATAGTAGCCAAAGAGACTCCCCTTAGTGGAATATTTAACTTTTCAAGGGTTTTTATTAGTTCCCCCGAAAACCTGATGTACGAGGGTAAGCGTGGAAGCAAAGGTCTTAGAAAGACATCTACAAATTGGGACAGGCGTTCCAGCAGCGATTCACGAGCCGAATATTATGGCATCCTGGTGAATTCTCAAGGATTTTATGGACCTTTGGCATATGATAAAAGGCCGGGACCCTAGGAAAAAAGGCTCCAGGGGCAATCCGGGAAACTACAGACCGGTTAGCCTGACTTCAGTGCCAGGAAAAATAGTGGAAAGTGTTCTAAACATCAAAATCACAGAGCATATAGAAAGACATAGCTTAATGGAACAAAGTCAGCATGGCTTTACCCAAGGCAAGTCTTACAAATCTGATTCACTTTTTTGAAGAAGTTAATAAACATGTGGATAAAGGTGAACCGGTAGATGTAGTATACTTGGAGTTTCAGAAGGCGTTTGACAAAGTTCCTCATGAGAGGTTTCTAGGAAAAGTAAAAAGTCATGGGATAGGTGGTGATGTCCTTTCATGGATTACAAACTGGCTAAAAGACAGGAAACAGAGAGTAGGATTAAATGGACAATTTTCTCAGTTGGAAGCTAGTGGGCAGTGGAGTGCCTCAGGGATCTTATGGGGACCCTTACTTTTCAATATATTTATAAATGATCTGGAAAGAAATACGACAAGTGAGATAAGCAAATTTGCAGATGATACAAAATTGTTCAGAGTAGTTAAATCACAAGCAGATTGTGATAAATTGCAGGAAGACCTTGTGAGACTGGAAAATTGGGCATCAAAATGGCAGATGAAATTTAATGTGGATAAGTGCAAAGTGATGCACATAGGGGAAAAATAACCCAAGCCTTAGTTACACAATGTTAGGTTCCATATTAGGTGCTACAACCCAAGAAAGAGATCTAGGCGTCATAGTGGATAACACATTGAAATTGTCGGTTCAGTGTGCTATGGCAGTCAAAAAAGCAAACAGAATGTTGGGAATTATTAGAAAGGGAGTGGTGAATAAAACGGAAAATGTCATAATGACTCTGTATCGCTCCATGGTGAGACCGCACCTTGAATACTGTGTACAATTCTGGTCGCCGGATCTCAAAAAAGATATAATTGCGATGGAGAAGGTACAGAGAAGGGCTACCAAAATGTTAAGGGGAATGGAACAGCTCCCCAATGAGGAAAGACTAAAGAGGTTAGGACTTTTCAGCTTGGAGAAGAGACGGCTGAGGGGGGATATGATAGAGGTGTTTAAAATCATGAGAGGTCTAGAATGGGTAGATGTGAATTGGTTATTTACTCTTTCGGTTAATAGAAAGACTAGGGGGCACTCCATGAAGTTAGCATGGGGCACATTTAAAACTAATCGGAGAAAGTTCTTTTTCACTCAACGCACAATTAAACTCTGGAATTTGTTGCCAGAGGATGTGGTTAGTGCAGTTAGTATAGCTGTGTTTAAAAAAGGATTGGAGAAGTTCTTGGAGAAATTCATTACCTGCTATTAATTGAGTTGACTTAGAAAATAGCCACTGCTATTACTAGCAATGGTAACATGAAATAGACTTAGTTTTTGGGTACTTGCCAGGTTCTTATGGCCTGGATTGGCCACTGTAGGAAACAGGATGCTGGGCTTGATGGACCCTTGGTCTGACCCAGTATGGCATGTAATTTGTGCTCGATGTGTGACTCAAATATCAATTTGCCTTTGGCAAAGTTAAGGCATTATACTCCTATTACAAGGACTTCTTGTGTAACTGGATGGCTGGCGCCATCTTGTGCTCCTACCATATGTCAGGGGCTGACCAATGGCACCGGTAGCCCCTGTGATATAGTAAGGGCAAAGGCTATCGGCGCCATTTTGAATACTGGCAGCCGACGGTCCGAGTGCAGGAGTTTGCTCCCGGACCCCCGCTGGACTTTTGGCAAGTCTTGTGGGGGTCAGGAGGGTCCCCCAAGACTTGCCAAAAGCCCCTGGTGGTACAGCGGGGGTCCGGGAGCGATCTCCTGCACTCGGGCCATCGGCTGCCAGTAATCAAGCTTCAATAAAATCCTGTTTTACACCGATCCATCCACTTGTTTTCATTGCTGACAGCCAAAAATAGGCTGCAATACTTCCTCCATTGACTTTAATGGCAAACGAAAAATGAATCAAAGTAATAAATAAATATTTTTTTTGCTTTGAAACTAATGAAACAAATTGGGGTCCCAACAAAATGAATAAACGAACCGAAACAATTTTTTTTCTTCTGCACATCCCTACGAGAATCTTCCTCTTTTAGAGCAATCAATCTCTTTTCCTTCTGCTGAAGTCATTATCATAATCCCCCTAAAACAAACAAAAACAAAACATAACCTTGCCAAGTAAGAGAAATCAGTCCTGTTACAAACATGATTACAGTAGCTGATGCAGTTACTTACGGTTAGAAAGAATGAAAGCTTCCTACCCAAATTTACCTTAAATAACCGAGGAAGGCAAAACTACATATACAGGCATGTGTATGTACAGAAATAGAAATTATCAAGGTTTTTATTGAGTAATTTTTTAAAAAGTTTGACATTGATCTATGAAAAAGGAAATTCGTATTGTTCACCAAAGAGACCTGAATGCTCCAAGGCAGAGCATTGCGAGAGGAAGCAACAGAATCAGTAGATTGAATGGAATGATTTGCCTTTGACCATTTCCCTTCTGTGGATTGAGTCTTCATGTGTTCTTGTCTGCTTGGGATACTTATTTCTCAAGGGAAACAACCCTGTGCTAACTCAATTTCAACTCAGCTGAGTCTGGTGGCACTTATCTTTACCCCAACCATCTCCTTTTTTGTTATGTTTAATTCAAACTTGTCAAAGAAAATCTTCCTTTTAAATCAATGTCTGCCCTGGGAAGAACTGAAAACAAAGAATATCACTCAAAATTTGCCTGAGCCCTTTGTGAAGACCTCGTCTGGCTGTCAGTGTCCTGGCAGATTTATGAGGATGGCCATGACCGGCTATAAAGGGCAGTGAAGGGATGAAAAGAGATTCCAGTCCATTTGTAATTCCCTGCAGAAAAGTGAAACTGATAATGGGATGGATGGAGGATACATTGCTACCTCTGTTGGGCCATGGGTACATTTTCATGTAAGAAACTTCCAGAAGATATTTTTTCACTTCATTGTCTTTTTTGTTTTGCATATTTTGGGTGCTTTATTTGAGTCTCTTGAATTGTGACAAGCAATTGAGTTTGGGGCATAATTTGTCATGATTAATAGTGGATTTTCACAAAATGTCTAGAGAAAGCAATGAAACATGAGATCTGAACTCCATCCTTGCTTTTAAAATGTTCTGCTTTCCCCAGGTCCTTCTAATTTTAATAAATAGGCATTCCACAAGAAATAAACATTTGCCACTCACGTGTGTCTCTCCCTTAGATACTCTAAATTTGCTACTATCAATCAATGGCTCTTTGTAGCTCCTGAGCCCTTTCCATTTTCAAGAGTATTTATATTAGACCAAAATGTGAGAAACCCTTTAAAAACAGAGCTCTTTGGTTTCTTTATGATTGTTTTTATTTTGGAATGCTGTTTGCTTTATAGATCTGACAACAAAAAAGATTAGGATACACATGACACAATTTTCTTTATCATGCCTTTCTGATGGTTATCTAACTTAACGATGGTATAGAAGAGTTTTCAAATAAATAAATAAATAAATGGCCTCAACCCCTTTTTCAAAGCTTCCAGATTTGGGATGTTTTGGGGGGGGGGGAGGGGAATGCAGTTTTCCATCAACTTAGAAGAACCAAATTTTAAACCCTCTCACTCAAGCTAGGAAAATGTTTGTAGTCATTCTTGATCAGTCCAGTGATATATACCATAAAATCAATATGTGATCTATCACTGCTAAATATATCAAAGATGACAAATGTTACCTATGTTTCAGGGGCACTTACTCTGACCCATCCCTCCCCCCTTACTGAAATGATGCCAGGGTTGGGAAATACCCCAACCCCCACTGACCCTTCTGGTGGGGTTGTCGACAAAGTAAAAGGGGCAGGAAGGATGCTCATTCACCTCTTGCCTGTTCAGTTTGGAGAAGAGACGACTGAGGTGGGGATATGATAGAGGTCTACAAAATCATGAAAGGACTTGAACAAGTTAATGTAAATCGGTTATTTACTCTTTCAGATTATAGAAGGACCTGGGGGCACTCCATGAAGTTAGCAAGTAGCTCATTTACAACAAATTGAAGAAAATTCTTTTTCACTCAGCATATAGTTAAACTCTGGAATTCATTGCCAGAGGATGTGGTTTCAACAGTTAGTGTTACTGGGTTTAAAAAAGGTTTGGATAAGTTCCTAGAGGTTAAATCCATAAACTGCTATTATGGTAATTATTCTAATAAGCAATAGTAGTTTGTGATCTATCTAATGTTTGGGTACTTGCCAGGTTCTTATGGCCTGGATTGGCCACTGTTGGAAACAGGATACGGGGCTTGATGGACCCTTGGTCTGACCCAGTATGGCATTTCTTATGTTCTTATGTTCTTATGCCCCATCTGTTTACTCTTCATAATGGTGCAAGTCGACCCTGTGACTTGCACCATAGCAACTTTAAAATGGTGTCGGTCTCAGGGATGGCTAGCACCTTTTCTTGTATGGCCATAGGAAGGAGAATACCTTTGGATTAATCAAATAAGTTACATTGTTCTCTTTCCTTCTTGGTAAATGTGAGAGATTAATGTCATGTGCCTTTATTTGCTCTCCCAGATTTCCTTCTTTAGAATATTCAAATGTCAGCAAGCTTGAATCTCCAAATAATAATAATAATAATTCTAGTGAGTTTAGTGCTCATGAAAGGTTTTGGAATGAGTGCTGGAAAGAAAAATCTTCCATTTATTCTCAGATCAGAAGTAAACCAGTAAGACACTAGGCCAGGGCACACACATCTCTTGGCCCCACCCAGGAATGCCCATGACCAACCCAGATTCCACCCAGACAACGCCCCTATTTGAATTGGAGTGAGATGTGCTCATAGCAGGAGATACATGCATATCTGGTAGGGATGTGCAGAAGGAAAAACTTTGTTTCATTTTCGTTTCCATTTTGCTGAGACCCAAATTTGTTTTATTAGTTTCATAGAGGGAAAAACCAATTTCTTCATAAGTTTCATTCGTTTTCCCATTAAAGTCAATGAGGAAGTATTTGCAGCCTATTTTTGGCTGCAGAACTGGGGTTTTCTTATCAATTCTGATGAAACTTCTGGGGAGCAATCATCAGAACAAGAAAAGAGCTCCAAGGTACTTAGACTGTGGCAAAGTGGCACCAAAGTGGCATGAATAGCCTAAGGCACTGTAAAGGAGCAAAGGGGTACCAGAAGTGGCAAGAATGCTTTAACAGAGGCACAAAGCAGCAGCAAGAGTGTCAAAAAACACACCACAGCTTCAAAAGAGAGCACCGATAACAGATGCATGAACCCTCGAAGGCAGCACAACAGGCAAAGTGGCAAGACAAGTGGCATCAACATCCTACAGCACAATGAAGGGGGAACATAACAAGCAGAAAGACTAGTACCAACACACTGAGGGGTAGATTTTATAATTTAGCGCAAACGCGTACTTTTGTTCGCGCACCAGGCGTGAACAAGAGTACGCGGGATTTCAATAGATACGCGCGTAGCCGCGCGTATCCATTAAAATCCAGGATCGGCGTGCGCAAGGCTGCCAATTTTGGGCAGCCTGCGAGCGCCGAGCAGCGCAGGCTGCCTCCGTTCCCTCCGAGGCCGCTCCGAAATCGGAGAGGCCTCGGAGGGAACTTTCTTTCGCCCTCCCCTCACCTTCCCCTCCCTAACCCAACCCCCGGCCCTATCTAAACCCCCCCCTACCTTTATCGCCGGATTTACGCCTGCCAGAGGCAGACGTAAATCTGCACGCACCAGCAGGCTGCTGGCACGCCATCACCCGACCCGGGGGCTGTTCCGGAGGGTGCGGCCATGCCCCCGGAATGCCCCCGGGCCAAAACCACGCCCGCGGCGCCACCCCCGAAACGTCACATCACCCATGCGCCGCCCCCCAAAACGCCGCATCATGACCGCCATGCCCCCCGATACGCCCCCCGGCACACCTCTCCATGCAAGCCCTGGGACGTACGCACGTCCTGGGGCTTGTGCGCACCGCCGAGCCTAGGCAAAATAGGCTCGGCGTGTGCAGGGGGGGTTTGGAGTAGGTTTTCGGGGGGTACGCGTGTATCCTACGCGCGTACCCCTTTGAAAATCTACCCCTGAGGAACCATGATAGTGGCAAGAACACCACAAGGAGTTAAGTGAGTCATCTGGTGTATGGCGGCAAGGCAGAGTGGCAGAAAGCTGATATGGGCAAGACAGGCTGGCAGAGCAGAGGTAGTCTGGTCCCTGTGGTTTTGATAGGAGCAAGACAGGCTGGCCCTGGGGAGAGTTCCCTTTCCTTTGAGCAGGAAAGAGCTCCCTAGAATGGGTTCGCCCCTAGAGTGGGGTGTTTCCACAATGAAGGGGAAACATAGCAAACAGAAAGACTAGCACCAACACACTGAGGAACCATGATAGTGGCAAGAACACCACAAGGAGTTGAGTGAGACATCTGGTGTATGGCAGCAAGACAGAGTGACAGAAAGTTGATAGGTGCAAGACAGGCTGGCAGAGTGGAGGTAGTCTGGTCCCTGTGGTTTTGATAGGGGCTAGACAGGCTGGCACAGCTGAGGTAGTCAGGTTGCTGTGGTGTTGATAGAGGCGAAACAAGACGTGGCTCAGCATGCAATGCGATTGTCAACCGGGGCATACTGTCCACCCGACCCGTCTTGAAACACGGACCAAGGAGTCTAACACGCGTGCTAGGACCTGAAACATAATGAACTATGCCTGGGTGGGGTGGAGCATTGCTGCTGTACACAGGGCTGGTCCAAGGGTAGTAGGCAAACCTTAGAGCCTGGCGCCCTACCCCCACCTCCCCATGCACAATTTTAAATTATGCATTTAACACATATTTTACATGAAAAGTGACATTCTGAGGTAAAATTAATATATACATTATTGTGATAATTTCATGCACTGTTGTGATGCCAACAAGAAAACTTTGCATCTTGGAATTCATATGGCATCATACCTATTGTGATATATTTCGGCACGGTCCTCCCGTATCAACACAGTATATTTGCCAACACTCCAAGAATAACAACCCTACCTATGAAAAAGAATACCACAAATATTACACCAGAATCTAAAATATCAATACGCCTCCTATCAGGAAAACAGAACAGGCCAAGCTACTACAGATTCCTACAGAGAAACCACATATTAAAAGAATGCTTCATCTCAGTCTTTGCATGCAGAACACAAACCCTCACCAAATTCAGAATAAAGCCACATAAAGTATAAATAGAAATGTGCAGACAAAAACTGAACTGTAAAACGCATCACGCCAGACTCTATACAGTGCAACAATGGAAAAACAAAAATTTCACCATTCCTCATGAAACAATCAATAAAATCAAGATATATAAATCATTAATCATAATAGTAAAATCATGCTAATAAAATAATTTCAAAACAGCTGATGAATAGAATATCCAATAATTAAAGACTCATGCAAATTTTGAAAGCTTTACCAAACACCAATAAAATATTTCAAACAGCAAATACCTCACATACTACCCAATAATTAAAATGGTAGTCAATCAAGAAAAATGAGCTTAAAAAGCCACCTTTACTTACCCTCTCCAGCAGTTCTCCTACTCCTTTCCCTTGCAGGCCACACCAGAAGTAGCAGTAGCTGCTGAAGCTGTCCTCACAGTCCTCTTCCTTAGGGACCACAACCAGTCTCTTCTGTCTCTCACACACACACACCAGTCAACTCCCTAATCAGTCTTTCTCACACATATACATGTCACCTCTCTGGCCAGTCTCTCTCAATCACACAATGCTCTCACTCTCTCTTGCTTACACACAGGCTTTCAATCACACACATGCTCTCTCTATTTCACTTACACACAAGCTCTCAATCACACACATGTTCTATCTCACTTACAAACAGGCTCAATCACACACATGCCCTCTCTCACAGCCACAAGCCAGCCAAAAACATGCTCCATCACTCTCTTGCATACAACATTGACACACACAAGCACCCTCCCTGACTCACATATACGCCACACACACATACAGAAGCACCCTCCCTATCTCACATACATGAGGCACCTTCCCTGTCTCACACACAGAAGCACCATTCCTTTCTCACATACACACCACATACACACACAGAAGCACCATTCCTTTCTCATATACAAACCACATACACACACACACAGAAGCACCATTCCTTTCTCACATACACATACACAAAGGCCCCCAGCTGAACAGCTCATCTCAGGCAGCGGCTGGCAGTGCCCATCTTCTTTCTTCGCCCCGCCGGCCTGCTCTCTGGCAGCGGCTGGCTGCGCTGGTCTTCAATTCTCCGGCGGCAGCTGGCTGCGCCCATCTTCTTTTCTTCGGCCCCGCCAGCCTGGTCTCGAGCAGCAGCTGACTGCACCGATCTTCTTTTCTTCGGCCCCGCCGGCCTGCTCTCCAGCAGCGGCTGGCTGTGCCGATCTTCTTTTCTTCAGCCCTGCCGGCCTGCTCTCTGGCTGCGGCTGGCTGCAGTCTTCATGTCTCCGGCGGTGGCTGGCTGTGCCGGTCTTCTTTTCTTTGGCCCGGAGCCCTCAAATGTGAGCAGGAGCAGAGGAGGCCACGTGATCAGCTAGTCCAGCTCATCGGGAGAAGCCCGATCCCCTGATAGGTCAATCCGCCCTTGGTGGATAATCTCACATGGCCTATTTCATTAAAAAAAACACTGCGAACCAAAAGAATAAAACTTATGATATGTTGCATTCGTGGGGGTTCGCCATGTGTTTCGCAGACCCACGAATGCAACAATTAGGGACCTATTAGTTGTAGATTGCGCACTCGTTGAAAACAGATGCACATCCCTAATATCTGGGTAGATTTTAAAATACGGTGAGCACACATGAGCCCATCTTATTAACACATTCCCTAACTGATGTGCACCCTGGGCTTTTAAAATTCAGCTTAAATTGTATTGTTTTATGTCATTTTGGATGGAAAATAATATGTAAAAAATAAATATCTTTGCTGTTGTCCATGTTATTTTCAATTACTGCACATGCATATAGGAATCCAGAAATAAAATATCATGCCCGTAATAGGTAATCAGCTATGAAAATGTTTTGTTTTGTTAGTTTGTAGAAAGACCCTGCTTCCGGATTAAGGAGTCTGTTGGCCTACAGTACTGAAATGATTCACCAGGTATATGAACCAAGATCTGAATAGCTGCCACATTTTTGCGAGCTCACATTTAATGCAGATACAAGAAACCAAAACAGTCACAGTTCAATTACATGTATGTCTGAATGAAAACTCCCCTAGCTGGCCGAAGAGATACAAAGAAGGTAATGGTGATTTTGTGCTAGGTTATATTAGGTCACTAACCCAGAACCTTTTTGGCAGTGTTAGTGGCCTGTGTGGAGTCAGCAACTTGCACAGGCCAAAGTAAAGCAATCATTACCCATATTCTGGAAGAGAAGGGCAGCTACTGTTTGTTGGTGGTGAAGTGCCTGGAGAAACAACAAGAGAGAGACTGTTGGGGACAGGAGGGTTGACAGTGAAAGGCTGGTGTTCTGTGCATAGGTGTGGAGAAAGACAGAATGAGAAACAGAAAAACTGCTGAAGCCAAGGAGCATTGAGAGACAAATGTTCTGGGTAGGGGGTGGTGAGTTTTAGGCAAGTTCACACCAGTGTAGCTACTCATGCGGGTACCTCCCACTACCTTTCAGCCTAGCACCTTTATTTATTTTTATAAGAAAATCACGCAGGGAAGAGATCATGTGCTGCTCATTGGATTCTGGGTAAAGATTCTCAGCTTTTATAGACCTTGGGATAATATTTTTACTCTAATGATCACATCAATGCAATGCTGTGCCTTTGTCAAATTACTGTGGACCTGCACACCTGGGAATTTTTGGGTTTCCTTGCCTGAGATGAGTGGGTGAGGGATGGAAGGAGCTGACTCAGCATTTTCTGGTACACATGATAGTGCCCAATGTTCGCACGTAGGTGCTAACATACCTATCTACCCGCAAGTGTTAGGTTCCCTAGCCACATTAGTACTCACAGAAGACTGGGATTGAGGCAAGGGGAAGGAATTCCTGCATGCTGAAGCTGGAATTGGGACTGTAGTTGGGAGCTGGACTGGAAGCAAAAGCCAAAGCTGGAACTAGAGTTTGAGTTGAAATGTGGAAGTGAAACTGAAACTGGAGTGTGAAGCTTGGAACAGCAACTGGGCATGCAGTTTGGAGCAAGGACAGGCTTAAAGCTAACCTGAGAATGGAACTGAAAACTGCAACTGAAGCATAGAGATAAGACTGGATTTGACACAGGAACTAGAGAGGGAACTTGTCCCAGGAATGAAGTTTGGAGCAGTGACTAGATCTGTAGAGTAGAACAAGGACTGAAGCTTAGAATGAATCTGTATTTTGGAGCAAGGGCAGACTGGAAACAAGGCAGACACTAAATCTGGAGCTTGACCAGGAACCAGAAGTGAGCAAGACTGAAGCCAGAGCAGGAACTTAGAGATTCAACAGAGACATAAGGCAAGGAGCAGAATATTGCTGTGAAAAAAAAGAGTTCACCTTGGAGAGAGCTTGGATACCCTTCTGCTATGAACTGCTTCCCATTCCCAGTAACCACATTTTAACCTAACTCTGGCCAATCTGATCCCCTGGAGGGGAGTGGCCACTTCTCCCTTCTTGGTGTCCTATAGTTCCTGTCCCTTCTTATTTCTAATTCCCTGGTTGGCTCCTTTGTTAAGGCTCCGGCACTTTGTCTTTCAGCTGTTGCTGGATTAAAATCTGATAATATCTTCCCACAACAGCAAGAAAGAAACCAATGATGCGTAGTAGAAAACACCAATGCTTCGCTTCCTTTCACCTAGACTTTTCTTCTTCTGCTCCTACTCTTTCTTCTAATTAGTATCATACTTGGGAACTTTTGATTTCCAGTCACAGTGGACCCCCATGGACCAGGTAACTGGTGGCTGGGAAACTTCCTAGCCCCAGCACTTTGGTGGTGGTGGGATGGGGCTCAGTGGAAGGAGGAAGAGGAGGAGGAGGAGGAGCAGCAGCAGCAGCAGCCATCAGAACAGCACCAGCTACTACCACCTCTTGGTTCACCCCTATAACTTGATACCTGCCTAAATTTCTCTAGCTTGATGGAGGGGACATTCCTGCCATGGGAGGAAGCTGCCCAGTCCCCATCTGCCTCCAGCATGCCACATCACCAGCAGGATGCACCAGACTAGGGATGTGAATCGTTTTTCAACGATTAAAATTATCGTCCGATAATTTTAAAATCGTCTTAAATCGTTAAAGAACACAATACAATAGGAATTCTAATGATTTATCGTTAAAAAATCATTAATCGGGTTAGTGCGCATTAACGGGAGTTAGTGTGCACTAACCATTGTTAGTGCGCACTAACAGAAAATGATACAAATTGACACTTTTCAGGTCAGTTAAGGTCAGTTTAGGAATGAATATGTATTCCTATTGGCTGGCTGCCCTCTTATTTATTGATGTTACCAAGGTTCACACTGAGGTGATGGTTGGGGGGATGGGAAATGGAAATGGTTGGTAGATTGACAAAAAAAGTAATGTGATCAGTCAATGTGACTAGAACTTGTGCCCTTGTGATCTTCCTGCATGCAGTGCCGTATCCCTGATACTGGGAGTGTTGTGATCTTCCTGCATGCAGTGCCCTATCCCTGATACCAGGGGTGTTGTGATCTTCCTGCATGCAGTGCCCTATCCCTAATACCAGGAGTGTTGTGATCTTCCTGCACACAGTGCCCTATCCCTGATACTGGGAGTGTTGTGATCTTCCTGCACACAGTGCCCTATCCCTGATATCGGGAGTGTTGTGATCTTCCTGCACTCAGTGCCATATCTCTGAAACTGGGAGTGTTGTAATCTTCCTGCATGCAGTGCCCTAACCCTGATACCGGGAGTGTTGTGATCTTCCTGCATGCAGTGCCCTAACCCTGATACCGGGGGTGTTGTGATCTTCCTGCACAAAGTGCCCTAACCCTGATACCGGGAGTGTTGTGATCTTCCTGCACACAGTGCCCTAACTCTGATACCGGGAGTGTTGTGATCTTCCTGCACGCAGTGCCCTAACCCTGATACCGGGGGTGTTGTGACCTTCCTGCACACAGTGCCCTAACCCTGATACCGGGAGTGTTGTGATCTTCCTGCACGCAGTGCCCTATCCCTGATACCGGGGGTGTTATGATCTTCCTGCACTGAGCATGGATACGGCACTGCGTGCAGGAAGATCACAACACTCCCGGTATCAGGGTTAAGGCACTGTGTGCAGGAAGATCACAACACTCCTGATATCAGGGTTAGGGCACTGCGTGCAGGAAGATCACAACACTCCCGGTATCAGGGTTAGGGCACTTTGTGCAGGAAGATCACAACACTCCCAGTATCAGGGATATGGCACTGAGTGCAGGAAGATCACAACACTCCCGGTATCAGGGATAGGGCACTGTGTGCAGGAAGATCACAACACTCCCAGTATCAGGGATATGGCACTGAGTGCAGGAAGATCACAACACTCCCTGTATCAGGGATAGGGCACTGTGTGCAAGAAGATCACAACACTCCCTGTATCAGGGATAGGGCACTGTGTGCAGGAAGATCACAACACTCCCGGTATCAGGGATAGGGCACTGCGTGCAGGAAGATCACAACACCTTTGGTATCAGGGATAGGCACTGTGTGCAGGAAGATCACAACACTCCCGGTATCAGGGATAGGGCACTGTGTGCAGGAAGATCACAACACTCCTGGTATTAGGGATAGGGCACTGCATGCAGGAAGATCACAACACCTCTGGTATCAGGGATAGGGCACTGCGTGCAGGAAGATCACAACACTCCCGGTATCAGGGATAGGGCACTGTGTGCAGGAAGATCACAACACTCCTGGTATTAGGGATAGGGCACTGCATGCAGGAAGATCACAACACTCCTGGTATCAGGGATAGGGCACTGTGTGCAGGAAGATCACAACACTCCTGGTATCAGGGATAGGGCACTGCATGCAGGAAGATCACAACACCTCTGGTATCAGGGATAGGGCACTGCGTGCAGGAAGATCACAACACTCCCGGTATCAGGGATAGGGCACTGTGTGCAGGAAGATCACAACACTCCTGGTATTAGGGATAGGGCACTGCATGCAGGAAGATCACAACACTCCTGGTATCAGGGTTAGGGCACTGTGTGCAGGAAGATCACAACACTCCCCGTATCAGGGATATGGCACTGAGGGCAGGAAGATCACAACACTCCCGGTATCAGGGATAGGGCACTGTGTGCAGGAAGATCACAACACTCCTGGTATTAGGGATAGGGCACTGAGTGCAGGAAGATCACAACACTCCCTGTATCAGGGATATGGAACTGAGTGCAGGAAAATCACAACACTCCCGGTATCAGGGATAGGGCACTGAGTGCAGGAAGATCACAACACTCCCGGTATCAAGGATAGGGCACTGAGTGCAGGAAGATCACAACACTCCCGGTATCAGGGATAGGGCACTGTGTGCAGGAAGATGACAACACTCCCGGTATCAGGGATAGGGCACTGTGTGCAGGAAAATCACAACACTCCTGGTATTAGGGATAGGGCATTGCATGCAGGAAGATCACATCACCCCTGGTATCAGGGATAGGGCACTGTGTGCAGGGAGATCACAACACTCCCAGTATCAGGTATAGGGCACTGTGTGCAGGAAGATCACAACACTCCCGGTATTAGGGATAGGGCACTGCATGCAGGAAGATCACAACACTCCCAGTATCAGGGATACGGCACTGCATGCAGGAAGATCACAACACTCCCGGTATCAGGGATAGGGCACTGTGTGCAGGAAGATCACAACACTCCTGATATTAGGGATAGGGCACTGCATGCAGGAAGATCACAACACCCCTGGTATCAGGGATAGATCACTGTGTGCAGGAAGATCACAACACTCCCAATATCAGGGATACGGCACTGCATGCAGGAAGATCAGAACACTCCCGGTATCAGGGATAGGGCACTGTGAGCAGGAATATGACAACACTCCTGGTATTAGGGATGGGGCACTGCATGCAGGAAGATCACAACACTCCCGGTATCAGGGTTAGGGCACTGTGTGCAGGAAGATCACAACACTCCTGGTATTAGGGATAGGGCACTGCATGCAGGAAGATCACAACACTCCTGGTATCAGGGTTAGGGCACTGTGTGCAGGAAGATCACAACACTCCCCGTATCAGGGATATGGCACTGAGGGCAGGAAGATCACAACACTCCCGGTATCAGGGATAGGGCACTGTGTGCAGGAAGATCACAACACTCCTGGTATTAGGGATAGGGCACTGAGTGCAGGAAGATCACAACACTCCCTGTATCAGGGATATGGAACTGAGTGCAGGAAAATCACAACACTCCCGGTATCAGGGATAGGGCACTGAGTGCAGGAAGATCACAACACTCCCGGTATCAAGGATAGGGCACTGAGTGCAGGAAGATCACAACACTCCCGGTATCAGGGATAGGGCACTGTGTGCAGGAAGATGACAACACTCCCGGTATCAGGGATAGGGCACTGTGTGCAGGAAAATCACAACACTCCTGGTATTAGGGATAGGGCATTGCATGCAGGAAGATCACATCACCCCTGGTATCAGGGATAGGGCACTGTGTGCAGGGAGATCACAACACTCCCAGTATCAGGTATAGGGCACTGTGTGCAGGAAGATCACAACACTCCCGGTATTAGGGATAGGGCACTGCATGCAGGAAGATCACAACACTCCCAGTATCAGGGATACGGCACTGCATGCAGGAAGATCACAACACTCCCGGTATCAGGGATAGGGCACTGTGTGCAGGAAGATCACAACACTCCTGATATTAGGGATAGGGCACTGCATGCAGGAAGATCACAACACCCCTGGTATCAGGGATAGATCACTGTGTGCAGGAAGATCACAACACTCCCAATATCAGGGATACGGCACTGCATGCAGGAAGATCAGAACACTCCCGGTATCAGGGATAGGGCACTGTGAGCAGGAATATGACAACACTCCTGGTATTAGGGATGGGGCACTGCATGCAGGAAGATCACAACACTCCCGGTATCAGGGTTAGGGCACTGTGTGCAGGAAGATCACAACACTCCCAGTATCAGGGATATGGCACTGAGTGCTGGAAGATCACAACACTCCCGGTATCAGGGATAGGGCACTGTGTGCAGGAATATCACAACACTCCCAGTATCAGGGCTAGGGCACAAGTTCTAGTCACATTGACTGATCACATTACTTTTTTTGTCAAGCTACCAACTGTTTCCGATGTGAATCGGTTATTTACTCTTTCGGATAGTAGAAAGATTAGGGGGCACTCCATTAAGTTAGCATGGGGCACATTTAAAACTAATCGGAGAAAGTTCTTTTTTACTCAACGCACAATTAAACTCTGGAATTTGTTGCCAGAGAATGTGATTAGTGCAGTTAGTATAGCTGTGTTTAAAAAAGGATTGGATATGTTCTTGGAGGAGAAGTCCATTACCTGCTATTAAGTTCACTTAGAGAATAGCCACTGCCATTAGCAATGGTTACATGGAATAGACTTAGTTTTTGGGTACTTGCCAGGTTCTTATGGCCTGGATTGGCCACTGTTGGAAACAGGATGCTGGGCTTGATGGACCCTTGGTCTGACCCAGTATGGCATTTTCTTATGTTCTTATGTCCATTTCCCATCCCCCATATATTGTCAGTGGGAACCTTGGTAACATGAATAAATAAGAGGGCAGCCAATAGGAATACATATTCATTCGTAAACTGACCTTAACTGACCTGAAAAGTGTCAAATTGTATCATTTCTGTTAGTGCGCACTAATCGGAAAAATCGATTTTTTAACTAAAAAATCGTGCCAAACACGATTTTCTTCTCCTGCCAGATGATTTTGATTGTTAAGACGATCGGGCACACGATTCACATCCTTGCACCAGACTCCCAGGCAACTCAGCCCACTAGCCCAGACATGCCAGCACTGGATCCACAGACAGCACCTCAGCTACCACCAATCACAGTACCTGCAGCACCAATAGCACCAGCAGTATTGCAGCGTACAGGCCATGACACACTCAACAGCACTGAGAGGAGGAATGGGATCCACCTGCACGAGATGGTGTGATTGAAGAGGGCTCAGATCAGCCACACCCAGGCTGTGCAGGCATAGAAAGCAGCCCTTACACAGGACCTAACCACAATCTCCATCTCTATCAACAATTTGACCTCAGCGATAACCCAACTAATTCAAAGATTGCCAGAGCCTGCACCCATGCCATCCCCATTCTCCCAGGACCCCACGCTATGCAGCAGTCCCCAGCTCTCAGGATGGCACAGGAGTAGGAGCCCAAAATATATGCCATCCTCAACGAGCCAAAAGCCCAGGTGAGGAATAGGCTAATGAGGCCCTAAATTGTAAAGGGTCAAACATTTCACTCAAAAATGACTTGCCAAATAAGTCAGGCCAGTCCTTTGTACAGAGTTCATGTGCTGGCTAGGGCCCATTAATAGTGCTGGCTAGATGGGCCCAATAAGAGTCCTGCCTCCCAGAACGATCCCAGCCGTCTTCTTCCATTTAGCCGGCACAAGAGCTATGTAGTCAGGACAGGCCCATCAGTCTTTTTCCACCTAGCCATCACAGGAGCTGGCCAGCTGGCTAGATGGGCCCATCCTGATGACAGAGCTCCTGTGATGGCTAGATGGAAAAAGACTGATGGGCCTGTCCTGACTACACAGTTCTTGTGCTGGCTAGATGGAAGAAGACTGCTGGGATCGTCCTGACTATAGAGTTCCTATGCCGGTTAGATGGAAGACATCTGCTGGGTCAGTCCTGACTACAGAGTTCCTCTGCTAGCTTGCTAATGTGGGTCTGCCTCTGTTGTCCTGCTGCTTACTTGGTATGCTAGCCTTTGTGCTCCACCCATAGTTCTGCCTCCTTGATATAGTCTCCAGCCATGATCCTGCTGCTGCATCTTCTCATCTCATTCTGCTGCTACCTCCATGCTGGTGTCTCTTCTTATCTCATCCTGCTGCTGGTTCCATGCTGATGTCTCTTTTCATCTCATTATGATGCTGCCTCCATGCTGGTGTCTCTTCTCATCTAATCCTGCTGCTCACTCCATGCTAGTGCCTCAACTCCTGGGGCTTCTGCCTCCATGTTACTGTGTCATCTCCTGGGGCTCTTGCCTTCATGCTGCACTTTCCAGTCCTGGGGCTCCTGCGTCCATGCTGCATGCTCCAGTCCTGATTCTGCTGCCTCCATTATATGTTCTTTGGTCCTGGTCCTGCTGCCTGCAACTTGAACTTTGCTGCATACTTCCAACATGGACTGTCTGGGTCTTCTCTTGGATTTTGCTGCCATGGCCCTTAGGCTGTCTCCTTTGAGTGCACCCTTTCAACATGAACTGTCTAGGCCTTCTCTAGAACTTTCCTGCTGTAGCCCTTAGGCTATCCCCTTTGAATACACTCTTTTTAACATGGATTGTCTGGGCCTAATCTTGAACTTTGTTGCCGTTGCCCTTAGGCTTTATCCTTTCAGTACACTCTTTCAACATGGACTGTCTGAGGCTTTTTATGAACTTCGCTGCTGTGGCCCTTAGGCTCTCCCATTTGAGTGCACTCTTTCAACAGGGCCTTCTCTTGCCATCACATATTTGTGCTGGCATCAGCCCTAACATTAAAGCTGATTTGTAGGAATTGGGTTACTACATCCACTTTGTAGGTTCTTTGCAGTAATCATGATTTTGCACAAGGAGAAGATCATAACACTATATATGTCATGTTGCCATTTGTAACAAATTATTTTAGTTACAATGTCATGTTCTATTTGATGTCTTGCAACTTGTGATTACCAAAGACAATGACTTGCTTTGATTCTGGTGACTATAATTGTTATTTAATAAAGTGGCAACATGTGTTGAAACTTCACTGTTAATAAATGATCCATTTCTTGCCTGCCCTTAGCATTCCCGTGGCATGGCAATAGTTGCCATTGGCAGCAGCAGCTCCCTTGGAGAGGAGTGCAATGGTAAGTTTGCTCTATTTTGGTCCCTCCTTCCCACCATGCTCAGCATCCCTGCTGGAGGTTCCAGCGGAGAAGATCAAGGGCAGTTGATTTTTAAACAGCATCTCCTCTGCAGTTCTTCACCTCAGCAACAGGTTTGAGTAGGTGCTTGCTGTTTGTTGTTATTTAGGAGAGTTGTGTGGATCCTTGGACCAATGGCAGATGACCACGCTCCCGGGGGAAGATCCTGAGAGGGACCACCGGTCAGGCTCAGAGTTAGGAAACAGACACACACCATTTCTTTTATTAGAAAGTATACTGAACCACCAGAGGTGGCAGTAGTGAGCTGGAATGCCCGGTTGGGCTGTAGTCCCTCAGATACTGGAACAGTGATCCCTGGAGGCTGAGCTGTATAGAAACTGAAATATAGTGAGTAGGCAGGGTATGCAGAGTTCATGTACCGAACCTGATGGTAACACTCACACAATGTCTCATAGAAGCCCAGGAGCTGGAATGTATAGGCCCTCGAGAAGCGAGTACCTGGTTCCAGGGAAAGCTCTGAGAGAGAGCGAAGGTAACTCACTGATGTAGTTGGCAGTGATGACTTCCAGACAGAAGAGAATAAGGAACAAGTCTGGGAACGAGGGCCCTCGAAGAGCGAGTACCAGTTCCAGACTGTCACCTGAAAAACAAAGGAGAGAGCGAGGCCCCCAAGGAGCGGTTACCCCTGGTAAGTCCGAGGAGGCAGAGTAGCTTAGATAGAGTAACCCAACCCTTGCTAACTCCATCTGTTAGCAAATTCTAAGACCTTATATATCCGTCGCGGGTGATGTCATCTCAGGGGGATGCCCCTGAGGTTCACGCCATCGCTGGTACTTTAGACGGGGCCGCACCCCTAGGCCTCCAGGAAACTTGGTGGGTTGCAGCGTCTAGCTGGTCCGGGGACACCGGAGGACTTCGGCAGAAGGACGCCGTGGCAGCCAATCTTCCTGCGGGTGAAGAGGGAGTCACCAAAGAGGTAAGGAGTGCAGAGAGAGGGTGTCAGGTACCCGAAGATTTCCTCTTCGGGTACCAGGCTTAGATTTTGAAGGATGCGTAAGGTGGAACTGATGAAGCATCTCTTTGTCCAGGATATTGGTCTGAGGCTCCCAAGAGTTTTCTTCGGGGCCGAAACCTTCCCATTTAGAAGGTATTCAAAAGTCTTGCCTTTTTACAAACATCCAGGACTTTTTTGACTTTGTATTCTACGTCGTCTTCTGCATTGATGACAGGTAGATCTTGAGTCTTGGAAGAAAATTTTCTGAGAATGTTGTAGATGTCAGCAGCAATGGATGCTGCTAGGGACGTCACTGAGATCTTCAGTGGAAGTGGTGAAGTTGGGGAACATCCAAAGCCCACTTCAATTTGTAACACAATAGTGGATCCTTCAACTTGATGAGGGGAATCTTCAGGTCTTCCACTAGACATCTGAGAATGAAGTTGCCTCCTGCCCCTGAGTCCCCCAGGGCAGGGGTCTGATCGGTCCATAGGTCAAAGAGACTGGGAGAGAGCGCGGAGGAGATGTCGCGGTATGGCCTAAGAACAGTCCTCCTGCAGGACTTAGGCCCGTCCATTTTCCGGACGAATGGTGCATGTGGAGACATTATGGCTGGGCTGACCACAGTACATGCAAAGGCCGCGCTTCTTCCGAAATCTTCTCTCTTTGGAAGTCAAGCGACCGTGACCAAGTTGCATAGGTTCATCTGTATCAGCAGCAGGGATTACTGGAACCATCCGAGGTATAGAGACAGCACTAGCCTGTTTCTACCCAGTTAACACCCTAGGCCAGAGTTCCTTCACCTTGCCCCGGAGCCGGTGATCAATCCGAGTAGCCAAGGCTACTAATTCGTCCAGCGAGTCAGGTGTTTGGCGAGCAGCCAGCTCGTCCTTTAAACGGTAATCAAGGCCTCTGCAAAAGAGACTCTTGAGACATTTGAGGCCCCAGCGAAGTTCTGCCACAAGAGTTTTGAACTCTATGGCGAATTCAGCCAATGATCTGTTGCCTTGCTTCAAATCCACTAAAGCAGAACCGGCTACAGAGGTTCGAGCAGGGTCATCAAAAATGGATTTAAACAAGTCCATAAATCCTTCTATGTCCTGCAAAATAGAGTCCTTGCATTCCCACAAGTTGGATGCCCAGGACAGGGCCCTACCATCCAGATATGAAAGAATGTAGGTAGTCTTGGAGAGAGCTGTAGGAAACAGAGACGGCTGTAAGGCAAAGTGCATGCAGCACTGGTTCAAAAAGCCCCAGGTCTTTTGGATTTTTCTGGAAAAGCGGATTGGAGCCGCCAGTGGTACAAAAGTCTTCAAAGTTACCTCTGGTAACTGACCTTCTTGGTTGGAGGCTGTGCCTTGAACCTTCTGTGTGTGTAGCTGATGAAATGCTGCAGTAAGTTTCTCCAAGGCGTCTTGCTGCTCCACCATGTGCTGGGCCAGGCCCGGTATGGCCTGTAAGGTATTAAGTTGTGCCGGATCCATGGAGTTAGCAATCTGTTGTTATTTAGGAGAGTTGTGGGTGGATCCTTGGACCAGTGGCAGATGACCACGCCCCCGGGGGAAGATCACGAGATGGACCACCGGTCAGGCTCAGAGTTAGGAGACGGACACATACTAGTTCTTTTATTAGACAGTATACTGAACCACCAGAGGTGGCAGTAGTAAGCTGAAATGCCCGGCTGGGCTGTAGTCCCTCAGATACTGGAACAGCGATCCCTGGAGGCTGAGCTGTAGAGAAACTGAAGTATAGTGAGTAGGCAGGGTATGCAGAGTTCATGTACTGAACGAGATGGTAACACTCACACAATGTCTCATAGAAGCCCAGGAGCTGGAATGTAAAGGCCCTCGAGGAGCGAGTACCTGGTTCCAGGGAAAGCTCTGAGAGAGCGATGGTAACTCACTGATGTAGTTGGCAGTGATGACTTCCAGGCAGAAGAGAATACAGAGCAAGTCTGGGAACGAGGGCCCTCGAGGAGTGAGTACCGGTTCCAGACAATCACCTGAAAAACAAAGGAGAGAGCGAGACCCCCGAGGAGCGGGTACCCCTGGTAAGTCCGAGGAGGCAGAGTATCTTAGGTAGAATAACCCAACCCTTGCTAACTCCATCTGTTAGCAAATTCTAAGACCTTATATATCCGTCGCGGGTGACATCATCTCAGGGGGACGCCCCTGAGGTTCGCGCCATCGCCGGTACTTCAGTCGGGGTTGCACCGCCCCCACGCCCCTAGGCCTCCAGGAAACATGGCGGGTTGCAGTGACTAGCCGGTCCAGGGATGCCAAAGGACTTCGGCAGAAGGATGCCGTGGCAGCCAATCTTCCCGCGGGCGAAGAGGGAGGCGCCAAAGAGGTAAGGAGGGCGGAGAGAGGGAGTCGGGTACCGACGGACACAACACCGTTCTACTGATTGTGCCTGATTGTTCTGTTCCCTGTGTTCCCCTTGCCCCTTGGTCCTGCCTTGTGAGTTCCTCTGTGTTACGACTATGGCTCTGTGCAGCCGCCTCACCACCAGAGGTCCCTCACGAGCATGCTCCCTTGGCTGGCCCACTCTGGTCTACCTATCTGCTCCATAACCTGGACTTCCCATATAACCCTGCCTAGCCAATGCCTCAGTGCTTTGGCATCGAGCTTGTTTGGGCCCCCTGCTCCAGCCTCCTGCGTGCCTCTGTGTTGCCTTCGGGCATTCTGTCTTGCTGCATTGCCTTCGGGCTCCCTGTCTTGGCTCCTTGCCGCCTTCAGGCTCCCTGTCTTGGCTCCTTGCCTTGCTGCCTTCGGGATTCCTGTCCTGGTGCCCTGCCTTACTGGCTTCGGGCTCCCTGTCCCGGTTCCTTGCTTTGTTGCCTTCGGGTGTTTGTGTTTCCTGTTCAGTGTAAGTCTTGTTGGTTTTGTCTAGTCCAGTCATTGTCTGTCCTGCTGTCTAGGTTGCCTCAGTCCAGTTCACACATACCTACAGTCAGTCCCACACTTACCTGCACGCTATCCTGATTCCACCCTTACCTGCACTCGGCTCCAGTGTTCTGACCACGTTTACCTGCATTCACTTCCACACCTATCCCCATGCTGTTTCAGTGTATCAAAGCTCACCCTTACCTCCACGCACCCTGTATCAGAGATTCCTCCAGCCTACACCAGACTCCCTCCAGCCAGATTCCAGCACCACAGACACCTTCCAGCAGCACCAGAGATTCCTCTCCAGTCATTGTCAGAGACTTTACTGTAATTCCTGTTCTCTTCATCCTCAGTCACTCCTGCAGGTGATGTTCACCACACCTCGCATGCCCAATTGTAAGAGTATGCCGAAGCCATCCACCTCTAGAGAGAGACACAGGACTATGTACCCATTTGGTGAATCAACTTTTTTTTCCACTGCCCACAATACTTCTGAGTCTCCACGGTTTTTTACCTGTGCTTCTTGCCAAACCCTGAACTATCCAAGCTATCAAAACTGTCTAGCCTGTCAGCTTTCAGATCAGGAATCCTGGGCTTGCAATAACTGTCAAAGAAAGAATGTTTCAGTCTACCAAGAATGTTTAAATTGCCACACTCCTAGACCAGGATGGTGGAAATGTTCCTGTATCCCTAGCCTATTACTCCCAGGCAAACCTTGCCACCGTTGCACAGCTACCGGACCAGCTGTTTCACAAAAAACATCAGCCTGTTCAATTAGCCTGTGTTATGCTCCTGACCAAACCAATAATGTAGTTACTATTGGCAGTTTGTGGATAAAGAATCCTAGCACATCTTCTCATGAAATCTTGAAGAAAACTTCTCACAAAAAAGCAAATTATCTCCCAGGAAGCCCTAGAACTCACCTGGTCAGGAATGCTCCTGTGACTTCCGTGCTAGGGCCTCAGAAACAAGGTTCTCAAAAGCAGAGAGAACTAATTAAGCAAAGCAGAGCTCTGTCTCTCATAGCTGCAGGTCAGTCACGGCTGATGAGCTGCTTCCGAAGGCGTTCCAGAGCTGCCTGTGCTTTCACTAATCTGCAAATCCACACATCAAAACCAGGGAACCGTGATCAGGGGTTCAGCAGTCTGTCTATTCACCAAGTCCTCGGCAGTCTGGTCTTTATCCTCCTTCCACACTATCATAACCACTCCTACAACTTGTGAACAGTCAACAACAGACTTCAATATCCTGCCATTTGAGCCAGCCGTGCCACCCCAGGAAGGGGCTGAATTTTCTGCATTACCCCAGGAGGGGTTTGAGCCTGCTGTATCACCCCAGGAGGGGTTTGAGCCTGCCTCACTGCCCCAGGTGGGGAGTGAACCTGCTACATCAGCTCCGGAGGGGTTTGAGCCTGCTGTGTCAGCCCAGGAAGGGTTTGGGACTGTTCTGCCCCCACAGGAAGTGGTTGAATTAGTCTCATCGCCCCAGGAGGGGGTTTGAGCCTGCCGCATCGCCCCAGGAGGGGGTTGAGCCTGCCTCACTACCCCAGGAGGGGAGTGAACCTGCCACATCAGCTCCAGAGGGGTTTGACCCTGCCCCCCGCCCCCCCAAGAAAAGGTTTGAATCTGCTGAATCACCCCAGGAGGGGTTTGAGACTATGGTGTCACTCCAGGAGGGGTTTGAATTTGCCACGCCACACCAGAAGGGGTTTGAAATTGCCATCCTTCAGTACCCCCTGCAGAGTTGGGACCCAGGAGGAGGAGGAGGCTTTAAAGAGGGGGGTAGTGTTACGACTATGACTGCTGTGCAGCCGCCTCACCAACAAAGGTCTCTCACAAGCACACTCTCTTGGCTGGCCCACTCTGGTCTACCTATCTGCTCCATGACCTGGACTTCCTATATAACCCTACCTAGCCAATGCCTCAGTGCTTCGGCATCAAGCTCGTTTGGGCTCCCTGCTGTAGCCTCCTGCGTGCCTCTGCATTGCCTTCAGGCATTCTGTCTTGCTGTATTGCCTTCGGGCATTCTGTCATGCCTTGCTGCCTTTGGGCTCCCTGTCTTGGCTCCATGCCTTGCTGCCTTCGGGCTCCCTGTCTTGGCTCCTTGCCTTGCTGCCTTCGGGCTTCCTGTCCTGGTGCCCTGCCTTGCTGCCTTCGGGCTTCCTGTCCTAGTGCCCTGCCTTACTGCCTTCGGGCTCCCTGTTCTGGTTCCTTGCCTTGTTGCCTTCAGGCGTTTGTGTTTCCTGTTCAGTGTAAGTCTTGTCTTGGTTTTGTCTAGTCCAGTCTTTGTCTGTCCTGCTGTCTAGGCTCCCTCAGTCCAGTTCACACTTACCTACAGTCAGTCTCACACTTACCTGCATGCTATCCTGAGTCCACCTTTACCTGCACTTGACTCCAGTGCTCTGACCACGTTTACCTGCATTCACTTCCACACCTACCCCCATGCTGTTCCAGTGTATCAAAGCTCACCCTTACCTCCATGCACCCTGTATCAAAGATTCCTCCAGCCTGCACCAGACTCCCTCCTGCCAGATCCCAGCACCAGAGATTCCTCTCCAGTCATTGTCAGAGACTTTACTATAATTCCTGTTCCTTCCATTCTGAGTCACCCATGCAGGTGGTGTTCACCACACCTGGCATGCCCAATCGTAACACTCTGTGTGTAAGTTCTGTCCTTGGGCTTCCTTGTGGCTTCAACCCCTTGCTGGATTCTGGATTTGGATTGTCCGCTTCCTGCCTCAATCCATTGCTAGACTCTGGATTAGGTTTGTCCACTGCCTGTCTTGACCCCTTGCTTGACTCTGGATTTGTTTTGTCTGCTGCCTGTCTTGACCCCTTGCTACACTCTGGATTTGGATTGTTTGCTGCCTGCCTCGACCCCTTGCTGGATTCTGGACTTGATGTGCTGAACCCTCGACAGTCTGATTTCAGATGGATTGACTACAGCTTGTCTTGATCTCCTATTCGACCCTAGTCAAGAACTGCTGTACAGTCTCCATTTGGTCTCCAATTCGAGGGAAGACTGTTACTTTCTTCCATTTGATCCACAAAAATGATAGTTTGCCGAGGCCATGGATCCAATTGATTTAACAGCCTTACAAGCCATTCCTGGCCTTGCAACTTGGGTGCAGTAACAGCAGGGAGTCCTGGACAAAGTGACATGGGTTCTTGAAAGATTTTCAGTCTGAATGGACGCACTTGCCATAGCCACCCCAACACCAGCTCCTCACAGTTTATCTACTAGAGTAGTTCTTTGCCTCCTCCTCCTCATATCAATGGAGATCCTCAACAATGTAGAGGATTTATCAATTAGTGCAAAATGCACTTTTCATTTCAGGCACCACTATTTCTCTCTGACAAAACTAAGGTTACCTTCATCCTTTTTTTAATGGAGGACTCAGCTCTAGCCTAGGCATCCCCACTTTGGGATTGAGATGATTCTTTACTGGACAATTTGAACGAATTTCTATGAGACTTTCAGTTGATTTTTGATGAGCCAGGACGTTCAGCCTCTGCAGCATCTGACCTGTTACAAATTCGACAAGGCTCTTAAGAACATAAGAAATTGCCATGCTGGGTCAGACCAGGGTCCATCAAGCCCAGCATCCTGTTTCCAACAGAGGTCAAACCAGGCCACAAGAATCTGGCAATTAACCAAACACTAAGAAGATCCCATGCTACTGATGCAATTAATAGTAGTGGCTATTCCCTAAATAAACTTGATTAATAGTCGTTAATGAACTTCTCCTCCAAGAACTTATCCAAACCCTTTTTGAACCCAGGTAAACTAACTGCACTAACCATATTCTCTGGCAACAAATTCCAGAGCTTTATTGTGTGTTGAGTGAAAAATAATTTTCTCCGATTAGTCTTAAACGTGCTACTTGCTAACTTCATGGAATGCCCCCTAGTCCTTCTATTATTTGAAAGTGTAAATAACCAATTCACATCTACTCATTCAAGACCTCTCATGACCTTAAAGACCTCTATCATATCCCCCCTCAGCCATCTCTTCTCCAAGCTGAATAGCCCTAACCTCTTCAGCCTTTCCTCATAGGGGAGCTGTTCCATCCCCTTTATCATTTTGGTTGCCCTTCTCTGTACCTTCTCCATCGCAACTATATCTTTTTTGAGATACGGCGACCAGAATTGTACAAAGTATTCAAGGTGCGGTCTCACCATGGAGCGATATAGAGGCATTATGACATTTTCCATTTTATTAACCATTCCCTTCCTAATAAATCCTAACATTCTGTTTGCTTTTTTGACTGCTGCAGCACACTGAGCCAACGATTGTAAAGTATTATCCTCTATGATGCCTAGATCTTTTTCCTGGGTGGTAGCTCCTAATATGGAACCTAATATCGTGTAACTACAGCAAGGTTTATTTTTCCCTATATGCAACACCATGCACTTGTCCACATTAAATTTCATCTGCCATTTGGATGACCAATCTTCCAGTCTTGGAAGGTCCTCCGCTTGTGATTTAGCTACTCTGAATAATTTTGTATCATCCGCAAATTTGATAATCTCACTCGTTGTATTCCTTTCCAGATCATGTATATATATATTGAAAAGCACCGGTCCAAGTACAGATCCATGAGGCACTCTACTGTTTACCCTTTTCCACTGAGAAAATTGACCATTTAATCCTACTCTCTGTTTCCTGTCTTTTAACCAGCTTGTAATCCACGAAAGGACATCGTCTCCTATCCCATGACTTTTTAGTTTTCGTAGAAGCCGCTCATGAGGGACTTTGTCAAACGCCTTCTGAAAATCCAAATACACTACAATTACCGGTTCACTTTTATCCACACGTTTATTAACCCCTTCAAAAAAATGAAGCAGATTTGTTAGGCAAGACTTCCCTTGGGTAAATCCATGTTGACTATGTTCCATTAAACCATGTCTTTCTATATGCTCTATGATTTTGATCTTGAGAATAGTTTCCACTATTTTTATTGGCACTGAATTCAGGCTCACTAGTCTATAGTTACCCGGATTGCCCCTGGTGGTGCCTTTTTTAAATATTGGGGTTACATTGGCCACCCTCCAGTCTTCAGGTACAATATATGATTTTAATGATAGGTTACAAATTGTAACTAATAGATCAGAAATTTCATTTTTTAGTTCCTTCAGTACCCTAGGATGAATACAATCTGGTCCAGGTGATTTGCTACTCTTTAGTTTGTCAATCTGGCCTACTATTCCCCAGGCGTCCCTCCCAACACAGAGACCCCGCCAACAGCTCCATCAGGCACCCGCCACCCACCCGCCTGCCGCCCGCCACCCATGAAGATGGCAGGAGCCAGAAACTGAAGTGCCCTGCCTCCAGGGCGGAGAGGCCTGCCCTCGGTGACTTTATCATGAGGCACCGAGACATCCATCGAGGGGAGGAGCACTCCCCAGGCATCCCTCCCAATGCAGAGACCCCACCGACAGCTCCGGAAGGTGCCCACCGCCCACGAAGATGGCAGGAGCTGGAAACTGAAGCGCCGGGATGACCCAACAACCACCGGAGCAGCCCTGCCTCCAGGTCAGAGAGGTCCATCCCCGGTGACCTCATCAGGTGCTCCTACCATGTGACAGGGGCCAGCCAATGGCACGGATACCCTGTCACATGGTAAGGGCAAAGGCGCCATTTTTATTAATGCAGCCGGGAGATCGCTCCCCGTGCCCCCACCGGACCACCAGGTAATTTTAAAATGTTTTTTGGGGGTTCAGGAGGTTGGGGGAGGGTTTTTTTGCTATCGGATCGGGCGCAGCCGATAACAAAAAAAAAATCTAGCCGGACGATAAAAATTTTAAGATTTTGAATCGGAACCGGAACCGATCAGATTCCGGTTCCGATTCACATCTCTACAAAATACTATCTATTACACAAAATAATATATGAAAACCCCTAAACTCACCCCGACCCTTTAAAACGAATCCCGCACCCTCCCGCACCCCCCCAAAATGTTTTAAATTACCTGGTGGTCCAGTGGGAGGGTCCCGGCGCGATCTCCCGCTCTCAGGCCATTGGCGCCATTTTGGCTGCCACTAAAAAGATGGCGCCGATGGCCCAATAAAAAAAAACCCACCCGACCCTTTAAATTAACCCCCTTAGCCTCCCCCACCCTCCTGACCCCCCCCCCCCAAAACCTTTTAAAATTACCTGGTGGTCCAGTGGGGGCACAGGGAGCGATCTCCCACTCTCGGGCCATCGGCTGCCACTAATAAAAATGGCGCCGATGGCCCTTTGCCCTTACCATGTGACAGGGTATCTGTGCCATTGGCCGGCCCCTGTCACATGGTAGGAGCACTGCTTCTCAGGATGCACCCACTACTTCAGCTCCAGTGCCAGCATCCACACCAAAGGCTATAGAGAAGGTATCACGAAAGAAATCTGCGATCTGGAGCCACTTTAAAGTGATGGAGGACCTGCATTTTGCTCAGTGTAATTACCGTACAAGGGCTATTAGCAGAGGCAAGCAAATGGGACATCTAACTAATTTTGGCATGATGCATCTTATGCAGAAGCAACACCCAACAGTACTTCCATCTGGGGATGGTGGCAGTACCAGTCAGGGAACCCCTTTTTCCAGGCAGCGTAAAGTGGTTGAAAAGGAGCAGAGTTACCCCGTGCCTTCAGCCCCTTCTAGCAATCAGGTGGCAGACCAGCAGCCCCCTGCCATGTGGCAGAAGCGACAACCCACCATGGAAGAAATGGAGTGATGTTCAGAAATGCTATCCCGTGGAAGTAGGCAGGCAGCCTCAAATGTTGTAACCAGGAGCACTGGGGAAATGAGTATCCTTGATGACCAGCCCTTGCAGATAGTGGGGAATGTGGGTTTTAAGCATTTGCTAAAGGTCTTAGTTCCAAATTACAAATTCCCCTCCAGAATCACATGTAGCAGAAAGGTCATCCCCAGCCTGTACAACCAGTGTCGCAGTCGCATCCAAGCACTGCTAGTTAAGGCACAGGGGAGTGTGCATTTCACCTGCAATATCTGGACCACACTGAATGCTGCATACCTTTCCTCTCACTGACAGCACACTGGTGGGACCTGGCTGAGGCAGGGGCAGGCAGCAGCTCTATTAGTGAACAAGTATCAGGGTGGAGGTGGGCTTTACTGCACACCCACCTGACGGATAACCTCAGCCAATATTCTAGCATGCATCAGACAGATGCCACTGCTATTAATTGCATCAGTAACATGGGATCTTCTTATTATTTGGGTGATTGCCAGGTTCTTATGGCCTGGTTTGGCCTCTTTTGGAAACAGGATGCTGGGCTTGATGGACACTTGGTCTGACCCAGCATGGCAATTTCTTATGTTCTTATGATGCTGGCGGGCTGGCAGCTACACTGTGTACAATTCTGGTCGCCGCATCTCAAAAAAGATATAGTTGCGATGGAGAAGATACAGAGAAGGGCAACCAAAATGATAAAGGGGATGGAACAGCTTCCCTATGAGGAAAGGCTGAAGAGGTAGGGCTGTTCAGCTTGGAGAAGAGACGGCTGAGGGGGGATATGATAGAGGTCTTTAAGATTTATTTATTTATTTAAACATTTTTTTATACCGGTATTAGTTTTGGACATCATACTGGTTTACAGTGAACGAATTGGTTTTAGAAATTACATGTTAACAAGGAAAAAACACAACTGGGAGGTGGGGTAACAAGAAAGCAGCTGTGAGGTTAGAGATTAACAAGAAAAACAAAACTGGGACCTCAATATGAGGAGAGCATAAACACCATGTGGCGATACCAAAGAATGGCAGGTTTGAGATCATGAGAGGTCTTGAACGAGTAGATGTGACTTGGTTATTTTCACTTTCAAATAATAGAAGGACTAGGGGACATTCCATGAAGTTAGCAAGTAGCACATTTAAGAGTAATCGGAGAAAATTCTTTTTTACTCAACGCACAATAAAGTTCTGGAATTTGTTGCCAGAGGATGTGGTTAGTGCAGTTAGTGTAGCTGGGTTCAAAAAAGGTTTGGATAAGTTCTTGGAGGAGAAGTCCATTAATGGCTATTAATCAATTTTACTTAGGGAATAGCCACTGCTATTGATTGCATCAGTAGCATGGAATCTTCTTAGTGTTTGGGTAATTGCCAGGTTCTTTTTACTTTGGTCTGACTCAGCATGGCAATTTCTTATGTTCTTAAGTTCTTAATCTTCAGGCAGGGTTCTTTGTCACAGATAATGGTGCAAACATGGTAAAGGCAATATCTGATGGGGGCTGTCAGAACATCTGATGTTTTGCACACACTCTTAGGGATGTGAATCGTTTTAGGACGATTAAAATTATCGTCCGATAATTTTAATATCGTCTTAAACCGTTATGGAACACAATACAATAGAGATTCTAACGATTTATCGTTATAAATCGTTAGAATCGTGAGCCGGCACACTAAAACCCCCTAAAACCCACCCCCGACCCTTTAAATTAAATCCCCCACCCTCCCGAACCCCCCCCCAAATGAGTTAAATAACCTGCAGGTCCAGCGGCGGTCCGGAACGGCAGCGGTCCGGAACGGGCTCCTGCTCCTGAATCTTGTTGTCTTCAGCCGGCGCCATTTTCCAAAATGGCGCCGAAAAATGGCGGCGGCCATAGACGAACACGATTGGACGGCAGGAGGTCCTTCCGGACCCCCGCTGGACTTTTGGCAAGTCTCGTGGGGGTCAGGAGGCCCCCCACAAGCTGGCCAAAAGTTCCTGGAGGTCCAGCGGGGGTCAGGGAGCGATTTCCCGCCGCGAATCGTTTTCGTACGGAAAATGGCGCCGGCAGGAGATCGACTGCAGGAGGTTGTTCAGCGAGGCGCCGGAACCCAAATTGACTAAAGGTACTGACCCCTGCTTTGGCTGACCAGAATGGTCAGTACCTTTAGTACCTTTGGCCTTGATCCTCGCTATCCTCTCAGACATTCTATTTTGGCCTCCTGTGACCTCTGGACATTCTCATTTGGACATCGACCGCGCACCCTTGTTCGTGGGGTGCACGCCCCTGCGCATCCTCTCTAGGAGACCCTGCGAAGCCCACCTAAGACCAGGCGGCCCAGGTACCTAACCTGCGGAAACCACGGGTTGCTATTGGCGAAGCTCCAGCTAGCCTCTGTCTCCTCCTCTGCCTCCTGGTGGCAGGCGCTCACTGGGTCCGACCAGAGGGCCATACCAATTCTGCACCAGGCCAAGGATCCACCTCCAGCACAACAGGCTGAGCATCTAGGAATGTATTTTTAAACAATGTCCATGCCTGTTGAATACTTTTAACCTTTGCAGCTGCACCTTTCAGTTTTTTTTCTAACTATTTTCTTATTTTATCACGGTTTCCCTTTTGAAAATGTAGTGTTAGAGCTGTAGATTTATGTGTTGTCCTCCTTCCAGTTATTAGTTTAAATCTGATCATGTTATGATCGCTATTGCCAAGTGTCCCCATCACCGTTACCTCTCTCACCAAATCCTGCGTTCCATTAAGAATTAAATCTAATATAGCACCCTCTCTTGTTGGTTCCTAAACCAATTGTTCCATTAAGCAGTCATTTATTACATCTAGGAACTTTATGTCTCTATCAAGTCCTGATGTTACATTTACCCAGTCAATATTGGGGTTATTGAAATCTCGAAAAAAACATTGTAGCAAGAATTTGACTAGATAGGTATCAACACTTAAACTGTAATATTCACATTTGGAGAGGAGGAATAGCCTAGTGGTTAGAGCAGTGGACTATGCACCAGGAGACTAGGGTTCAAGTCCTGCTGTCTCTCCTTGTGACCTTGGGCAAGTCACTTTACCCTCTATTGCCTCAGGTACAAACTTAGATTGTAAGCCTGCTGGGGATAGAAAAATACCTACAGTACCTGAATGTAAACCAGTGTGATATCTCAAATGAGATCAAATGTTGATATATAAAAATAGTAATAAATATATATATAAGGGGATGATTAAACTTTCAATAAGGGCTGGTACAATAGTATTAAATAAATAGTTTTAATGAGAAAGTGTCTCTTGCCCAAAAATCAAGGGTATGAGTGTGTGGGAAAGAGAGGGACTACAATATCTGATCTCCTGGAAGGGTTATGGAAAGACAGATACTAGAATTAACTATCTCCTGCTTGCTTATAACCTCAGACACAAACAAACTCTAAAGAATATATCCTACTATTTCACCTTTCTCCAAAATTTTATAAGACCAAAGATTTCCTAAAGCTATATTTACTAATCCTTTTTAACCACCATTAAATTGATCTTCACGCAAAGAATTGAAGGGAATGGCGCGCACTTCCAGTCCTCTTCTACTGGGTGCAGGGCCTCTGGAACCTGGGGCTGTGGAATTCAATACCTGGATCGCTTGCGGTGACCTCTGGACTCCTCTCCCAGGGGATGCTAGGAACAGTATGCAGATGAGCCTTCCGGTCCTCTTCTACTGCAAAGGGTGTGGGGCTTCTGGAAGCTGGGGCTGTGGAATTCAATCCTTGGGTCGATTGCGGTGACCTCTGGACTCCTCTCCTGGGGGATGCTGGGAGCAGTATGCAGATGAGCATTCTGGTCCTCTTCTACCACAAAGGGTGCGGGACCTCTGGAAGTTGGGGCTGTGGAATTCAATGTCTGGATTGCTTGTGGTGACCTCTGGACTCCTCTCCTTGCAATCTCCTATTACAAATGCCTTCATTAAAGTTTGCTCCTTGATTTGTGGGACCATTTCCAGTTGACAGACAAATAGAAAATGTCACATATAAACTCAGATTACCTACTCTTCGAATTCATGATGTATTCCATGTATCTCTCCTTAAGCCCACAATTCTGTCCTGGCCTACTAGGAAGCCAAAATTATCTTCACTTACAATATTTGATGACAATACACAGTATGAAGTGGAAGAGATCTTGGATGTTAGGAAAGGAAGAGAGGGACTACAATATCTGATCTCCTGGAAGGGTTATGGCCCTAAGGAGAACTCTTGGGAGTCTGTGAGTAATATTTAAGCTCCTCAACTTATTCATGAATTCCATCAATGCTTTCCATTTAAGGCCTAGGAAGCAGGAGAGGGGACCTTGCGGGAGAGGTACTGTCAATAAATGATCCATTTCTTGCGTGCTCTTAGTGATCCCATGGCACAGCCATGGCCGCCATTGACAGCATCGGCTCCCTCATAAGGAGCGTGATAGGTGCGTGCTCCATTTTGGCCCCTCCTTCCTGCCAATCTGAGCATCCCTGCTGGAAGTTCCCGCAGAGGAGATCAATGGCAGTCGAGATTTAAACAGTGTCTCCTCTGCAGTTCTTTGCCTCAGCAACAGGTTTGAGTAGGTGCTTGCTGTTCTTCTTATTGAGCCTGATTGTTCTGTTCCCTGTGTTTCCCTTGCCCCTTGATCATGCCTTGTGAGTTCCTCTGTGTGTAAGTCCTGTCCTTGGGCTTCCTTGTGGCTTTGACCCCTTGCTGAACTCTGGATTTGATTTGTCTGCTGCCTGCCTCGACCCCTTGCTGGACTCTGGATTTGGTTTGTCTGCTGCCTGCCTCGACCCCTTTCTGGACTCTGGATTAAGATTATTTACTGCCCGCCTCAACCCCTTGCTGGACTCTGGATTCAGATTGTTTGCAGCTGGCCTCAATCTCTTGCTAGATTCTGGACTTGGAGTGTGTGCTGAACCATCGACACTCTGTCTGATTTCAGACAGATTGACTACTGCTTGTCTTGATCTCCTGTTCGACCCTGGTTGAGAACTGCTCTAAAACCTCCGTTCGGTCTCCAATTTGAAGTAAGACTGTTGCTTTCTTCCATTGGATCCGCAAAAATTGTAACATTCACTTTCTAGTTGTGTCTTTTCACTGTGTGTTTTTTGTCTTTACAGATTCACTAGGTAAAAGGTTTGGGACCCACATAATCTTGCATGTTAGAGTGCCATTGGCCATTCCAACTAGGCACAATTCACATGCAAGACCATATGGCCTAGGCCATAAAACTGATAGCTCATTGTTCCTCTCAAGGAAGACAGCAAGAGCAAAACAAGAGATTGTGGAGCTTCACAGTTGGCACATGTTGCCTTTTCCAGAAAGCATATTCTTAGTTAACTCTTGGGTACATGGGCATGTATGTGAGATGAGCACTATCTAGCTAATGCTCACCTCCATATGCTGTCAAGTGGAAGAGGTGTAAAAAACTTTGCTAGATGTGCTGTAGCAATGTTTTCACTTTGTTGGTGACCAATTAGTTGTATAGCTATGTGAATGTCATAGTGCAGCTATAACAAACCATTGGCATCTTCCATTGTGAAGCTCTATCACCTCTGAGCAATGTGCCTTCTCTCTGTGTCTAGCATTGAATGCTGTCGTCAGATAAGTCTTTAGTCAGAAGTCTACTTGAAAATTACATAAAGGATGTACCTATTAGCTAAGGATGTCTCACAAAGAGATCATCCTTAGCTAATAGGTATGTAAAGATCAACAGTCCAAGGTAATACAGGAGTGGAAGCCAGTCTGATGTCTGCTGAGTCCCAAGCAACAGCAGCTTCATCACTGACTCCTCTTGGGCAATGGGGAATCTCTATTCTCCATACCTCCATGACTGCTTCTCAGTTGTCACACAGCAGGTTCTCTGAGATTTTCGTGGAGGCCAGATTGTAGGATGACACAGTCTTCTACCAAAGGCTGCATGTAGACAGAGGTGCATAATCATTAGGCTGGGTAGTAGACAAGTGATACGGCTATAGTTAGCCGCAGAACCTGACTCCTATAATCAGCAGGATAAAATTGTCAACTAATCTATGCATCCAAAATGTATGCAGCTACATAAAGTGGATTATCAGTAGGCCTAACCTGCCAGCATGCACAATATGTCAGAGTAAGCCTCAAGTGATGCAGCCTTGTATGGCAGGCTCACTATCTAGTTACAAGGATATCTTCTACAGATACATGGGTAAGTAGGCCTCTCTCTCAAAAAAGAGAACATCAAATAGGGGTCGTGGCAAGCCACCTGCCACCTTCCCCCCCCCCCCCCCCCACCCCCAGGTATCATCAAACTGCTGGCCCAGACCCTTCCCCCAACTCATTAATCTGGTGAACATGAAAGTACCTGGCATGATGGCGCCATTAGCCCTCCCCCTTCCCTCCATCCCTGCATCCCCAAAATAAGATTACATCATCTAAATCCCCCTTCCTCCAAACACCACAAGTTCCCTGGCAGCTGAAGTGCTCCCAACCAGAACCCCCCAAAGTACCAATACAAATAGGCCCACTCCAGGTACTGGGTGAAGAGTCTCATGTGCTGGGGTGGGGGAAGTGGGGGTGTATACTACAGGCAGATATCTACTCATCTAGCAAAATGGCACAACTTCTAGCCCACAGCTTTGCCTTAGATTTAATGAGGTGAACCTTTTGTTATGTGACAAATGGGTGCTATTATAGTCATCACTAAATAAACTCAGACCTAAACATTTCAGAAGTGACTTTCAACAACATGTGAATCCATGACACCATCCTATTCCCAATCCAGCCTTCGGATAGCCTCCCTGAGCAGCTAACATAACCAACATGAAAGCCCAATGGCTAAGGCCCTCAATATCTGTACATGAGAGCTGACTGTTTTCTTATCTAGGTGTAGCAGGGCCCAGCTGAGGATATACTAGCTTTCATTGACCTGTGAGAAGTTTTGGATTGCCACGATATTTGACATATGCTTTCCAAAAGGCTTTAAATTAAGGCCTGCTCTCTGAGCACTCCAATGTCAGCACTGCCGCAGAAACAGCTGAGGCAGTGCTGATGCCTGTGTCTTTGCAGGCCCAAGTGACACAGTGCATCTGATGTACATGTGGATATATTCAGATGCACAAAGTAACATGTCGAGTCTGTGATTGATGACTGTAACTGTCAACTTGTAGCTTCAGGCTATGCCTTTAAGCAGCTGAGTTACTTGTGATTTCTATAACTTATAGAGCACTTGGCTCCATGTCCTAGGCCCTGTTGGAGTTCCATCATACCTATGCAACTATCTTGCCAACATGTGAGGGCTAGGACAGGGTCAAAGGCATAGCCAAGGCAAGCAAGAAGGCGCAGGTTATGGCACGCTATGTACAAATTGCCTAAGTATAAAAGAATCATACAGCTCCCAAGAACCTGGCAAACACATTGAGGATGCACAGTTGAACATCACAGACCACTTGTACATTGATGGAGTGGATAGCTTTCTGTTGCAATAGATCAACTCCCTGCCATGGGAAGGGATGATGGCTTTGTCAGTAGCTCCCAGAGTATTTGGAAAGTTGGCAATGGCATAAAAACCTCTCTTCAAGTCCAGTAAGACCTGCCTTTCATGAGGGAATCTTATGTAATGATTCATGCGGCTATGTACAGCTGTTATGACCTTGTCTAGACAGAGGGAAAAAGACATTTGGGACATTTCCCCAATGATCTTGACTGTTGTTTGGAAGAAGCCAGAAGCCATAAAATGCATGGTACACAATTGTTTGGTGAGGCCTGGTATAATAGGGGATCTTTCTATGATGAGATCCAGATCCCCTCTGATTTCATGATATAATTCGATGATAGCCTGAGAGCTGAGGTGATACCTGATAACCATGTATTCCTCTGGCATCCCCAGCAATGTGGTGTGTGGATGTAAGATGTGCTCCTCTGTACCATCTGCATGCCCTCCTCCATGGCAAGCATTGACATGGACCAGGGCGCTCCACAATTGGGGTTTGCAGTTCTGCCTCCAGTGAGTGTACTTTCCTAGGAGGCGTTGGAACCTCCCTAGCCTATTATAGTCATTGATGTTGTTGAGCAGCCTGAAGCAGTTAGTATCCCATTGCTATTACACTTCTCCCTAACATTGTAGCTTTAGGAAGACAGGGCTGTTTTTATTGGGCCAGCAGGGTTGTGTTAGGTGTGTTAGAGAGAAGGCATCATTTGATCCCAGATGATAGTAGCCAAGATATGTGATAATAGCCGCTATGATGCGCTAGAAACTTTTTTTCCACTCTAATGCAAAACAAAATGTTGTTATTTCCCATGTTAAATCCCACATTAGTTATTAGTTATTTTACCGTGAAATGTAGTAGGAGTCCCTCATTTGCATAATTTTCTAGTTTTTGCATACTCATTATCATATTTACATATTAATGCATGATGTGATAAACATAGATCCCATTTATCACGCCATAAGGCCCTAATGCAGCTTGATGAATAATCCAATTCATTGGATAAAGTACAGCATTTTAAGACTTTGCCACTACTTAGCCAGATAAATCAGAAATTATCCAGATAAGTGATGCTACTTAGCTGGATAAATCAGAATTTAGCCAGATAACTGCAATATCTACTTGTTAATTTTACATGCACGTGGATACTGCAGGGTGCATTTATGTGTATTTTTTAGCTTGGATACATCATACATGCACAAGTTATAAAATACAGAAATAGATTTTTGCTCATCAATTTTCATGTGTATATGAGTGCATGAGTGCATGTTTCAAAGTTATCCTTCCTAGTGGACAAACCCTTTGAATATCAATTTCTGTTTCTACAGGTTCTATCAGTCCACTTCCTGTTCCTGTTACCTAAGAAAGATGAGCCTTGGCTTTTATGGTGTTGCCTCAGTGAACTTTATATTGGAGTTGGCTGAATAAGGGATGCAATGAATAAGTGAGAAGTTTCATCAATGGTTCCATTTTCTGTGACAATGTCAATGAACCCTGTTCTGCACTGTAATCTGCTTGAAGATGAGTGGCACACTGCAATGAGGGAGCCATTATAAGTGATTAGAGGAGTAGTGTGTGTATATGTGTGATTAGAGGAGTAGTGTGTGAATACAAGAAGAAAATGAAGAACTTGCATGCTAAATATAATATTTTTGCCAGGTAGCAAAGAAGTTCACTATAATTATGCATACTGCAGCCATAAGTGAGCTTCTGAGAATACATCAAAGTTAAACTATTGCTGCCCCATAATAGAATTTGCCATGATGAGAGTTTATGTTAATTATATTTTACTTCTTTTCATCCTAGCATACAATTATGGATAAGCAGGTCAACATTTGAAAGCCTATGATATTTGCTTGACTCAAAACTACAATGCACTGATGTATACTTTCAGTTAATAATAGGTAAATGTGGATATTAGTCATTTATCTATTCACCTACCATCAGACACCCTCCTCTATCCTCTTCACAGACAATATATAAAAATGAAATCAAGCTATTACTTATAGCTCATTTCATCCCTGCTTGGACAGAAAAACCTATGGCCAAAAGTTATTCCCTGCCTCAGGCATATACATATACTTATATCCTACCTTTTGGAAAGGTTGCCAAGAGACTACTCAGATTTCAGAAAAGTCAAATAATCCCCCTTTATTTAAGGATTTAGGCAAAAGGGGTGTGTTTTATGCTAATAGAGTGTTTATTGCAATTTGCATGAGAGAGATGTCTTCTCAAAGGCCTGTTTTAGTAGGTTTGAGAGAGAGAGAGAGAGAGAGAGAGAGAGAGAGCGAGCACACCTAGCCATGATGCCCTCTCCCTAGATAGGTATTTATATCTCTATGGGAGGCCCACCTAGTAACTCGAGGTGAGGTTTAGGTATTAGTATAGGGGGTTAGGGGCCACTTTGACATTCAAAGTGAGACGTACGAACAGAACAGTGGTTTCTTGTGAAGATTTGATGACCTTCGGAGTGAGGAAACGCTCTACCTGGGTAACATCAAGCTAGGTGGAAAGAACATTGCACAAATCTCATCTATGAGTCAAAGTGATGTCAAAGTGGCCCCTAACCCCCTGCACTAATACCTAAACCTCACCTCGAGTTACAAGGTGGGCCTCCCATAGAGATATAAATACTTATCTAGGGAGAGGGCATTATGGCTAGTCTCTCTCTCTCTCTCTCTCTCTCTCTCTCTCTCTCTCTCTCTCTCTCTCTCTCCTTCAAACCTACTAAAACAGGCCTTTGAGGAGACATCACAAAATAGCTTAACACTACTGAAAACATTGTAGTTAAAGCCATGTGATAGGACTTTGCAAAAGTGTAAAGCCTGCCCCTAACTCCTCCTCTTTTTTGGATTTGCATCACACTATACGATATGGTGCTTTCACATGCGATAAGCCCTTAACGCATGCAAAAATGCCTTAGCACATTTTGATAAGTGAGCTCCATTCTGCCATCTGAGGCATTTAAACTTGCTGTCTTGTCACCAGCAATGTTTATTTATTTAGATTTTTTTTTATATTCCACTTTTCAGCACTTCAAAGTGTTCATCAAAGCAGATTACATTCAAGTACTATAGGTATTTCCCTATGCCTAAAGGGCATATATTTTAATTTTGTACCTGAGGCAAGGGAGGGTAAGGTGACTGGTCCAAGGTCACAATGTCTGTAACATGGCAGAAGAAATTCAGAAAGCAAGCTCAAAGCATGATGACAGCATGAAGTATGGATTTAAAATTAAAAATGCTTCGCTACATATCATTCTACACTTAGCATTATTTAATAGAGATGTGAATCGTGTGCCAGATCGTCTTAACAATCAGATTCGGCTGGGGGGGGCGGGGGGAATCTAATCGTTAAGATATGTGAATTGGAATCGTTTCCGATTCCAATTCACATCGCTAATTTTTTTTTTTAGGGAGGCCCGCGCCGCTAAAAAAAAAACCCCCACCCGACCCTTTAAATCAACCCCACCCTCCCGACCCCCCAAAACCTTTTAAAATTACCTGGTGGTCCAGGGGGTCCTATAGGGGGCTGATGAGTAAAGATGGCCGGTGCCATCTTTAAAGATGGCGCCGGCCATCCAGTGCTCCTACCATGTGACAGGGGCCGGCCAATGGCATGGATACCATGTCACATGGTAAGGGCAAAGGGGCATCGGTGCCATTCTTTTTTAGAACAGCTGATGCCTGGGAATGGGAAATCTCTCCCCGAGGCCCCCCTGGATCTCTCCTGTCCCCGAGGCCCCCCTGGATCTCTCCCCGAGGCCCCCCGAGGCCCCCCGAGGCCCCCCTGGACCACCAGGTAATTTTAAAAGGTTTTGGGGGGGTCGGGAGGGTGGGGTTGATTTAAAGGGTCGGGTGGGGTTTTTTTTTTTTTTAGCGGCACGGGCCTCCCTAAAAAAAAAAGGGTCGGGAGGATGGGAGAGGCTAAGGGGGGTCGATTTAAAGGGTCGGGTGGGTTTTTTTTTTATCGGGCCATCGGCGCCATTTTAATTAGTGGCAGTCAAAATGGCGCCGATGGCCCGAGAGCGAGAGATCACGCCGGGACACCCTCCCCCCCCCCCCCCCCACCACTGGACCACCAGGTAATTTAACATTTTGGGGGGGTTCGGGAGGGTGGGGGAGGGTAAGGAATTGGTTTTAAAGGGTCGGGGTGGGTGAGGGGTTGTTTTGATATGCCGGTTTTCCCGCCCTCCCCCAAATAATTCCCGTGCCCTATTTAACGATACAATACAAATGCCCCTGATGATAAATCGGGGGCATTTGTATTGTATCGTGCACTCTAACGATTTAGGACGATTTTAAAATTATCTGATGATAATTTTAATCATTCAAAAACGATTCACATCCCTATTATTTAAATATGCTGAAACACTTATGTGATCCTATTCCTAAAGAAAGTTGTTTCAAAACACACAAAAACCATAGGGGCGGATTTTAAAACGAGCGCGAATAGCCTACTTTTGTTTGCGCTCCAGGCGCAAACAAAAGTACGCTGGATTTTAGTAGATACGCGCGGAGCCGCGCGTATCCGCTAAAATCCTGGATCGGCGCGCGCAAGGCTATCGATTTTGTATAGCCGGCGCGCGCCGAGCCGCGCAGCCTACCCCCGTTCCCTCCAAGGCCGCTCCGAAATCGGAGCGGCCTCGGAGGGAACTTTCCTTTGCCCTCCCCTCACCTTCCCCTCCCTTCCCCTACCTAACCCACCCGCCCGGCCCTGTCTAAACCCCCCCTTACCTTTGTCGGGGGATTTACGCCTCCCGGAGGGAGGCGTAAATCCCCGCGCGTCAGCGGGCCTCCTGCGCGCCGGGACGCGCCCTGGGGGCGGGTCCGGAGGGCGCGGCCACACCCCCGGGCCGCCCCGGGCCGTAGCCACGCCCCCGGAACACTCCCGACACGCCCAGAAAACGCCGCGCGGTTCGGGCCCGCCCCCGACATGCCCCCCGACACGCCCTCTCCGAAAACCCCGGGACTTACGCGAGTCCCGGGGCTCTGCGCGCGCCGGTAGGCCTATGTAAAATAGGCTTCCCGGCGCGCAGGGCCCTGCTCACGTAAATCCGCCCGGTTTTGGGCGGATTTACGCGAGCAGGGCTCTGAAAATCCGCCCCATATTTTTCGATCCCAAAAAAAGTACTATGCTTTTGGACATTAGAAAGCATGTATCAAAGTATTTAAAAAGATTATTTTCATTTATGTAGCTTTCTTCCTCCTGAACTGATTGATAGTTCTCTGCTCATAAAAATAGAACATTGACACTCCAGGTAGAAAATGACTTCTTTCCCTTACACGGAATAATCAATGCTTAGTCCCTCTCCATTTGACAACAATAGTAAATACTGTAAAGCAGTGGTTCTCAACCTGTTTCTCGTTTTGACACACCTAATGGACAATGCTCCCATATGTGACACACCGCTCACAACAACAGCTAAACTAAAAAACAGCCCCAGTATTACTTTTATTGTTAAGAATGACACAAGGAAAAGATAAGAGTACTCTCTCTGAACAGAAATAAAGTTTTGTACAAGCTACATTCTCTGTCCCCTGTGGGGCCACCAACTTTTTTTCTTCTGCTGTCACTTTCAGGCCCAGCAAGGGAAGACAGAATCAGTTATCACTAGCCTAAAAGAGAAAAAGAATTGCCATTTCTTGCTGGGTTCCAGCAGGAATGGTGGACAAGAGCTGTGTACTACTGGGCCCAGTAGGTGAAGAAGTCTGCCTTGTGCCTCCACACAATTAAAAATTATGCATTTATAATAGATTTTTATATGAAAATGACATTAAAAAAGGCACTTGAAACCCATATGGCATTAGGACTATTGTGTTCAGTATGGCTTAGCACTCAGAAAGTCAAGAGAAAAAGAATTATAACAACAATATAGTAAAACCTCCATACTAAAACAACACTCACTGCCAGCCTACAAACAGTAAGAACCCTACTTATGAAAAAGGTAGACATGCTAGTATAACATCAAGCCTTAAAAAACCAATACACCTCATATTAGGAAAATTGAACAAGCCAGGCTGCTATAGATCTCTACACGCTGGCAGAATACCTCACCTTGGTCATACATGCACAATACAGACAAACCCTTACCAAATACAGAATTTAAAAAAGCATACTGTAAGTACAAATAGAGATTTTGCAGACAAAAACTGAACTAGAAACCATAACAGTAGAACATGGCTTTACCCAACGCAAGTCTTGGCTCACATAACTGCTTCACTTTTTTGGAGGGGTTAATAAACATGTAGATAAAGGTGAACCAATAGATGCAGTGTATTTGGATTTTCAGAAGGCATTTGACAAAGTCACTCATGAGAGGCTTCTAAGAAAACTAAAAAGTCATAGGATAGGAGGCAATGTCCTTTCATGGATTACAGACTGGTTAAAAGAAAGGAAAAAGAGGGTAGGATTAAATGGTCAATTTTCTCAGAAGAAAAGGGTAAACAGTGGAGTGCCTCAGGGATCTTTACTTGGAATGGTGCGTTTCAATATTTTATTTATTTATTTATTTAAAAAATTTTCTATACCGTCGTTAAGCTCTGGAATTTGTTGCCAGAGGATGTGGTTAGTACAGTTAGTGTAGCTGGGTTCAAAAAATGTTTGGATAAGTTCTTGGAGGAGAAGTCCATTAACTGATATTAATCAAGTTGACTTAGGGAATGGCCTCTGCTATTACAGGCAGCAGAAGCATAGGATCTTCTTGGTGTTGGGGTACTTGCCAGGTTTTTGTGGCCTGGTTTGGCCTCTGTTGGAAACAGGATGCTGGGCTTGATGGACCCTTGATGTGACCCAGCATGGCAATTTCTTATGTTATTATGTTCGCTGCTATACATTCTAATTCTCCCATCTTACTTCTTAGACTTCTGGCATTAGCATACAAACATTTCAAAGTGTGTATTTTGTCTGTATTTTCATTCTGCTTTTTAATTGATAGGGACAAACTGGAATTTTTTAGCTCAGGTGAGTTTTTAATTACAGGCACTTGGACTACTTTTCTTATTTTCGGAACCTCCCTGTTGGGATGCCCTAATTCTAATGCATCATTAGTATCCTTTGAAAATACCTCCCTCCGAACCATGCACTGTTGAGCGACTGTTGGCTTTCCCCTTTATTCTAATTTAAAAGCTGCTCTATCTACTTTTTAAAGGTGAGTGCTAGCAGTCTGGTTCCACCCTGGTTAAGGTGGAGCCCATCCCTTTGGAGAAGACTCCCCCTTCCCCAAAATGTTCCCCAGTTCCTTACAAAACAGAATCTCTCTTCTTTGCACCATCGTTTCATCCATGCATTGAGACTCCAGAGCTCTTCCTGCCTCTGGAGACCTGCATGTGGAATAGGGAGCATTTCAGAGAATGCTACCCTGGAGGTTCTGGATTTCAGCTTTCTACCTAAGAGCCTTTATTTGGCTTCCAGAACCTGCCTCCCACATTTTCCTATGTAATTGGTGCCCACATGTACCATGACAACCAGCTCCTCCCCAGCACTGTCTAAAATCCTATCTAGGTGATGTGTGAGGTCCGCCACCTTTGCACCAGGTAAGCATGTTATCAGATGATCCTCATGCCCACCAGCCACCTGGCTGTCTACATTCCTAATAATAGAATCACCAACTATGACGGCTGACCTAACCCTTCCCTCCTGGGCAGTAGCCCTAGGAGACACATCCTCGGTGCGAATGGAAAATGCACCACCTTGCTACAGGATCCTTTTCCTCTGCATCAGGTTGATGCTCCCCGATCATGAGACCTTCCTCCAAGGCAGCACCAGGGCTGCCAGTCTGAAGTTGGGACTTGGCTACTATGTCCCTGAAGGTCTCATCTATATACCTCTCTGTCTGCCTCAGCTCCTCCAGGTCTGCAACTCTAGCCTCCAGAGATCGGACTCGTTCTCTGAGAGACTGGAGCTCTTTTCATCAGATGCACATGTACAACTTCTCACCAGCAGGTAAAAAATCATACATGTGACACTCTTTGCAAAACAGGGAGGTACCCCTCTTGCTGCTGGACTGATGCTGTCATCTCAAATTTCTTCAGTTCTTAGTTAAGTTTTATGTTGCTATGGGACTAGGAATGTGTCTAATTTGCATCCTTTAAATGTATTAGTGTATTCACTATGGGCCGGATTTTAAAGGATTTACGCACGTAGAGTGGCTTACGCGCACAGGGCCTATTTTACAAAGGCCTGGGGATGCGCGTAAAGCCTCAGGACGCATCTAAGTCCTGGGGCTTTACTAAAGGGGCAGTCCGGGGGTGGGGCCAGAGGCCTCTGGCACAGCGGCCATTTGCCGCTGTGTCGGAGGATCGCATGCTGGCAGGGTGTCTGTGTGCGCAACCTGCGCCTGCCTCCAGGCAAGCGGAAAAGGTATTTAAAGAATTTGGGGGGGGGGGGGAGGGTTAGAGTAGGGCTAGGGGGAAAGGTTAGGGGAAGGGGTGGGAAGCTTAGGTTAGGGGAGAGGGAACAGGGGAAGCCTGCGGGTGTCGGTGCGCGCAAGGTGCACTAGTGTGTACTCCTTGCACGCGCCAACCCCCAATTTTATAACATGTGCCCGCCTGCGTGCACATGTTATAAAATCGGGTATACATGTGTGCGTGCCGGGTAGCAGGCGCACATGTACACTCGCGCTTATGTTTGAAAATTCACCCCTATATGTCTGGTAGTGGCCTACAGAGGAATGATCAAACTCTTAATAAGGTATGGGGAATTCGTGAAATGAAGTTAAAAGGATGATTTTTGTTTTTTAGTGTGAAAGTGGCACCTGCCTATAAATTAAAGGATGAGCTAGGGGTGGGTATGAGAGGGGTGGGAACCACAAACACACTAACTTCTGCTTATTATCAGCTTTAGTGACAGCAATTTAATAATAAACACACTAACTTCTGTTTATTACCTGCCTTACTGACTATTAAAAGCACAAACACACAAACAGACTACATAATATACCCCGATAGTTTACTTCTCCCCAATACTTTTAAAAAAATTTCCCAAGCAAAACGTACTGATTCCTTTCAGCCACCAGCAAGGTCATCCTCTCCTCTCAGTGCTCCCAAGTGCAAGAGTGATGAGATGGTTCTTGGCCCTGCAGCCTTTCAACTATAAGATCCAACACAGGGTAGGAAAGGAGAATGTGAATGCAGATTTCTTGTCAAGAGAGGGATCCCTGATGCAGGCAAATGCTCATCCCAGCAAGGCTGAGCTGAAGGGGAGGGTGTGAGGAAATGTATAGAAAACTCCCTCAGACTACCTTAAAGGAGCGGGCACAGCAGTCTCGCCCAATCCTCCTTAATCTTGAGACCTGCAGGGAATCCTGGCTAAAGGGAGGAGCCTTTCACCAGAGTCTAAGACTTGAAAGCCTAGAAGGGTTAGACAGGCCACAGGGAGCTGACAGAATCCCTGCATACTCAAAGACCTGCTACATCTAAGATTGGTTAAGACTCTCTGCTTAAAAAACTCTGTTTAAAGAATTTAGTTTAAAGACTGTGCATTGCTTGAGGTAAAGGTGAACTGCTGAAATGTTTGTTTTCTGTTTGCATGACCACTTTGAAATACCCGGTGAAGGTCTGCTGCCATTTTGTTTTTCCAATATAAATAAAAGTGCACTTAAGCCACAGCCACAGTCTACTTGTTGTTTCCTCTGGCTGTTACCAAGCCATGCACTGCTCAAGCTACCACAGGGTCTTAGAAGGAGAAGTGCTGTGGCCCTGCTGGCAACTCCAGTGGGGCCTTAGGAGGAAAAGGGAATGGGCCTGCTCTGATTGAAGAGTAATAGACCAGAGCTGGGTCAGTCTCAAGAAGAAGTCATCCTGTTGCCTGCAGGGTTTGAAGAAGGAGACTGGTGCTGCTCTTTCAAGAGGGGGGAAGTGAGAAAGAATATAAGCAAGTGTATTTGTGTATGTGTACGAGAGAGAGAGAATGAGCATGTAAGAGTGAGAGAAATCATGTGTTTGCGTGTGTGTGTGAGTGAGAGAGCTTACGTGTGTGAGTGTGTATGTATAAGTGAGAGAGCATATGTGTGTGTGTGTATGAGAGAGAGAACATGAGCATGTGAGAGTGAGAGGGAGCATTTGTGTATATGGGAGGAGCATATATATATGTATTTGTGTGTGTGTGTGTGAGGGACAGAGTCTGTGCATGTGAGAGTAAGAGGGAACGTGTGTGTGTGTGTGTGAGAGACAATATGGGCTGGATTTTAAGAATTACGCGCAGGTGTAGATTTGTGCGAGCAACCCGGCATGCACAAATCTACGCCTGATTTTATAACATGCGCATGCAGCCGTGCGCATGTTAAAAAATCCGGGGTCGGCGAGTGCAAGGGGGTGCACACTTGTGCACCTTGACGCGCCGAGCCCTAGGGGAGCCCCGATGGCTTTCCCCGTTCCCTCCCCGCCCCCCAGCCCTACCTAAATCCCCCCCTACCTTTATTGTTTTATTTATGCCTGCCTCTGGGCAGGCATAGGTTGCGCATGCCAGCCGAGTGCCAGCGTGTGATCCCCTGGCACAGTCGCTGTGCCGGAGGCCTCGGTCACGCTCCCGCCCCCGGACTGCCCCACCCACTCTCCGCCCGTTTTTTCAAGCCCCAGGACATAAGCGAGTCCCAGGGCTTGAGCGCATCGCTGTGTCTATGCAAAATAGGCTTGGCAAGCGCAGGAGCGGGTTTTAAAGGGTTACGCGCGTATATTACGCGCGTAACCCTTTTAAAATCCGCCCCTATGTGTGTGTGTGTGTGTGTGTATAAGTGAGAGAGCATATGTATGTGTGTGTGTGTGTGTGTGTTTGTGTTTGAGTGAGAGAGAAAGCTTTAATATATGAGAGTGAGTGGTAACGTGTATGCATAAGTGAGAGAGCATGTTTGTGTTTGTGTGTATGTGTGTGTGTAAGCAAAAGCATGTGTATGTGTGTCTGTGAGAACATGTGCTTCTGGAATGATTTTGTAGACTACAATTGTATTATTGGGACAGAAATGTCAATAATATCTGTCTGGAGGGTCTTGCTTACCAGATTTATTTCCAATAGAATTTAATGCTTCAACACTAAGCTACAAAGAAATTTGAATATGCAGATATTCCTTGCAATTTCTGTTCCTTCTGCAATTGTTTTGGCTTGAGTGGTTCCTGTCAATGTATAATCTTCCATAACTGCAGTTAAGGCATCATCAATTTTTCCAATCTAGTTGTGAGTAGCCTTTACCGCCAGGGCCGGTGCAAGGGTATTGGGCGCCCTAGGCAACCTTTGTGCTGCCCCCCTCCCCCCCCCCCCGGCCGCACCCCCTCCCCCGGTCTCATCACCCCCTACCTGTTTCGGCGCCGACTGTGTGCTTCTCAGGGCTGCGAGCAGCGTGCTACTCGAGGCCCTGAGAAGCAAACAATCTCTATTTCTCTTTGCTGTGAGTGGGATAGGCCCTGTTTGCAGCACCACGTGGCTGCTCTTCAGCGCCCCGTATGGCTCAGTGCCTTAGGCGACTGCCGAAGTTCGCCTAATTGACGCGCCAGCCCTGTTTACCATCTCTACGTGACTTTCTCATCTTGTGATGTTCAGTGGATTCAGTATAAGGTTTGATTTTCCTAGATGTTGCTTTAAATTTTGCCATTGATGAGTGGATGCATAGTAAAATGCATACATAATTTGAATAGTACTAAAGAATGTAAAAGCTTTAACAGAAGCAGAGGCTGCATTACTCACTTCCAATTTCAATGAATTGAAAGGAACAAAAAAAGCTCACAGATTTAACTTAAGAACATGCCATACTGGGTCAGACCAAGGGTCCATCAAGCCCAGCATCCTGTTTATAAAAGTGGCCAATCCAGGCTATAAGTACCTGGCAAGTACCCAAAAACTAAGTCTATCCCATGCTACTGATGCTAGTAATAGCAGTGGCTATTTTCTAAGTCAACTTGATTAATAGCAAGTAATGGACTTCTTCTCCAAGAACTTATCCAATCCTTTTTTAAACACAGCTATACTAACTGCACTAACCACATCCCCTGGAAACAAATTCCAGAGTTTAATTGTGCGTTGAGTGAAAAAGAACTTTCTCCGATTAGTTTTAAACGTGCCACATGCTAACTTCATGGAGTGCCCCCTAGTCTTTCTATTATCCGAAAGAGTAAATAACCAGTTCACATTTACCCATTCTATTCCTCTCATGACTTTAAACACCTCTATCATATCCCACCTCAGCCGTCTCTTCTCCAGACTGAACAGTCCTAACCTCTTTAGTCTTTCCTCATAAGAGAGCTGTTCCATCCCCTTTAGCATTTTGGTCACTTGAGCCTGTATGCCACTCTTTTTTTCCTTTCATGTTTGCTCCATTATCCTAGCACTATCCTCTAATATCTGGAATGTTAATGTCCTTTTCCTTTAACTTCTGAAGTAGTATATCTGTCATCCTATACAGTTATCTATGTCGATAAATTCCAGGAAATGTTCCCTGACACTTACTACAGAAGTTTCATTTTATAAAGATTCTTCTGCTCTCACAAAACACACCATTAAAGCTATTATAAGTATGAGAGAAAAAATGTGTGAAGCTTGCTGGGCAGACTGGATGGGCCGTTTGGTCTTCTTCTGCCGTCATTTCTATGTTTCTATGTTTCTATGTTTCTATTTTTTTTTCAGTATGGCTGAGCCAGGCGTACAGTCCAGAATGATGGAGCAATTTTTTACAGACTTCAGATGTTCCGAAATCTTATTTTTGCTTTGTGTGGCTAGTAAGTGTTTGATCTCATTTTAAATTATTTTTTCCCAGATAGGTAATGTGAGTTTCTTTGCAGGTTATTTTTCTTAGATGCTCCTTAAGTAAAGAATCAAACTCTCCCATCAACTCCACAATTTTAAGAAAGTTTCCATAGTTTGGCACAAATAACTGATCTGACTTCCCACACAGAGCAAGGTTCTATATAGCGAGTACTCTCACAATTGCAATTAGTCTTTTTAGATCATTTCTCCAGTTTTTTAAGAAATTGTATTTTTCTTAACCTGCTTCCTTTATTCGCTTGTAATGTATAGTATAGTTGTGCCTTTCCATGATTTTATGATTTTACTACTAGCTTTTATTTATTCTTATCTTATGATTATTTATTTTCCTGCATCTAATTTTATTAATGACTTATTGTATTTTCCTACTTTTATTTTTATTGTAAACTGTTGTAAAGGTTTTACTGATGTGACGGTATATAAAAACCTAATAAACTAGAAACTAGAAACTGAGTGTCAGAATCTATTTTCCATTGACTGCTTTCATCTATGGTTGCCTTTAAATATCAGTCTTGGCTCTAGCTCCTTCCAGCTCCAGAATACTATGCAGTGATACTGTGCCTTATCATGATTTGGCAAAGTCCTAGCCAGGTTTTTCCAGCCCCTTGTCTCACCAAAACTTAAGGAAGATGTAGTGATGCTAGCCTGGAACATTTTGCGGCAATAACATTATGCAGTATCATGGCTTTTTAAGCCATTGTTTCTCCATTTTCCCACCTTTGGGTTTTTCATACCAGTAGTGAGTATGATGAAAGCTTCTTCTGTGTAAAGGTTCTTTTGGAAACCTGAATATTTTCACTTGCTTTGGACCATTTAGTACAAGGAGATCTCTCAGCTTACTGCTTATTTCTGTCCAAAGCCCTGAATCTTCTAAGATTGATGGACAGAATTCTGAGGTAACTGCAACCTCCAGCTCCACCACACTCACAGATGCTGCAGTTTCTTCATCGGGCATATGAATGTTAGGAATTATTAGGAAGGGAATGGTGAATAAAATGGAAGATGTCATGCCTCTGTATCACTCCACGGTGAGACCACACCTTGAATACTGTGTACAATTATGGTCACCGCATCTCAAGAAAGTTATAGTTCCAATGGAGAAGGTACAGAGAAGGGCAACCACAATGATAAAGGGGATGGAACAGCTCCCCTATGAGGAAAGACTAAAGAGGTTAGGGCTGTTCAGCTTGGAGAAGAGATGGCTGAGGGGGATTTATGATAGAGGTCTTTAAAATCATGAGAGGTCTAGAACATGTAAATGTGAATTGGTTATTTACTCTTTCAGATAATACAAGGACTAAGGGGCACTCCATGAAGTTAGCATGTAGCACATTAAAAAACTAATTGGAGAAAATTATTTTTCTCTCAATGCACAATTAAACTCTGGAATTTGTTGCTAGGGGAAGTAGTTAGTGCAATTAGTGTAGCTGGGTTTATAAAAGGCTTGGATAAGTTCTTGGAGGAGAAGTCCATTACCTGCTATTAATCAAGTTGACTTAGAAAATGGCCACTGCTAATACTAGGATCAGTAGCGTAGGATATACTTAGTTTTTGTGTACTTGCCTGGTACTTGTAGCCTGGATTGGCCCCTGTTGGAAACAGGATGCTGGTCTGGATGAACCCTTGGTCTGACCTAGTATGGCAGTTTCTTATGTTCTTATGAAAATCTTCATCCATTTGAGATGTTAATCTGGATATAGTGGCAGTCAGATCTACTGGAACATCTGCAAGAGCTGTATCCTCAAAGCTAAGACTTTCCATCTCAAAAGATTCTTCATGATGAGTCTTGGTTGCTTTTGTTGTAACCAAAGCCAGTGCAAGGGAGTCCAATCACCCTAAGTGGTGATGTTATCATGATGTCATCATCAATATCTTTGTGAGTGACATTGTGGAAGGGATATAAAGGTAAAGTTTGTCTATTTGTGGATGATACTAAGATCTGCAACAGAGTGGACATGCTAGAAGAAGTAGAGAGAATAAGATGTGATTTAAGGAAGCTTGAACAGTGGGCAAAGATATGGTAGCTGGGATTCAATGCCATGAAGTGCAGAGTATTGCATCTGGGATGTGGTAATCCAAAAGAGCTATATGTGATGGGGGTGAATATCTGCTGTGCACGGAACAAGAGAGAGACCTTGGAGAGATAGTGGCTACCGATCTGAAGATGGCAAAGCAATGTGACAAGGTGATACCATAAGCAGAAGAATGCTGGGCTGTATTGAGAGCAAAATAACCAGTAAGAAAAAGGAGGAGAAAGTAAGGAAAAGCTGGCGTTACAAATCAGCACCAAACGATTAGTTGTTTTGCCACTGGCAACTATTTTTAAACTCTCACTGATAAAAGTAGATTTAACCTGAAAGTATAAGAACGAATTACATGTAAGATAACTATGAGACATAATTTCAATGGCCATTATATGACATCATTCAAATAGATATTGTATGAAATTATATGTTACCGGTTATCTATTGGCACCTCTGTTAAAGTACTAACATTTGTTTTGCCTATTTGTGCCAGCCTGTAAACCATTATGATGGTAAATAACTTAATGCGGTATAGAAAAGATTTTAAATAAATAAATAAATAAATAAATAGATAAATAAATAAATAAATAAATAAATAAATAACTAATCTCCTTGTACAGGTCCTCAGAGAGGCCTCACCTGTAGTACTGTGTTCAGTTCTGGAGACCATATCTCAAAAGGGACAGAGACAGGATGGAGGCAGACCAAAGAAGTGCATCCAAAATGGTGGTGGGTCTCCATCAAATGACTTATGAGGAGAGGCTGAAGATCCTAAATATGTATACCATGGAGGAGAGGAGGTGCAGGGGAGATATGACACAAACCTTCAGATATCTGAAAGGTTTTAATGATGCACAATCAATAACAAACCTTGTCTGTTGGAAAGAAATCAATAGAACCATAGGTTACAAAATGAAACCCCAGGGAGGACAATTCAGAATCAATGTCAGGAAATATTTCTTCTCACTTTGACTATGTAGTTGTGTGAAAAAAGTGACATCTATTTGAGAAGCACATCATGCAGAGCTTAAAAGATGCCCATTCTAGTGCATAGATTTATCAGTCATTCTGAAAACTGAGTGTTCATACTCCACTCTTCCAAGTGTATAATCAGACATTCCCCTTTTTTTGAAAAATATTTTGTATGCAAGTAAAATATGAATTCTCTTATGCAGTCTATAATAAATAATAAACACTTATCTTAAAGGTTGCCACATCAGGACAGAGGATTTCATTCCAAGTAAAGTCTTCATAAAGACAATAGGGATGCTTTGTGTTGCAGCAGTTCAAGAGCGCTGTGTGTTAAATGCCCAACATTGCAATGTTTCAGAAGTTAATGTTTCTTCCTTCTTCAGGGGGTAACTGTAACATTACCAAAGGTGGATATAGAAGATCCCAACAATCTAAATAATAGTAAAAGAATTAATGAAAAAATTATGGGGAATTATATGTTATGGAATGAACAATAATATTATTAATATTAAAATCACATATAGATCTGATGGGCAGACAGGAAAAACATACTCTGAAACTATTTGTTGCGGTCCCAGTCGCAGGCCTTGCGACTGGGTCCTTACCTCCGGCTCTGTGGCGGCAGCGTCGGGGCTCTCAGGGCGTCCGGGTCTGCCCTGACATCTCGGTTGGTCGGCTGTGGGACACGCGACTCGTTGGGCCTGCTCGGGCCTTCTCGCGGCGGTGTCTCCACAAGGGAGATGCCGCCGAGCCCCAGAACCTGGCTCCTTCCCCTCTGGGCACACGCGTGCGTGCGAGGAAGCCCGATTTAAAGGGCTTTTCCCACCAGACTGCGGGCCACCCACAGAATGACGTCAGATGCCGGCTAGTATTTAAAGCTGGCGTCTGCTTCCACTCATTGCCTTGCAACGAGGTTCCTCCGTGTGAGTGGCTAGTTGCGTTCCTGTGCTGGTTCCAGTCCTTGCTGTGCCTGCTCCTGCTTCTGGTGTTCCTGCTCCAGCTTCTGGTGTTCCTGCTCCAGCTCCTGGTGTTCCTGCTCCTGCTCCTGCTCCTGGTATCTTGATCTCATTTCGCCTTTTCCTGCTCCCAGCTTCCGCTGTTCCTGACGACCCTTGTTTGGCTTCTCTGGCTCCTGACCCTGGCTTGCTTCTGGATTCCGTTCTTGCCGTCTGCCTCGACCTCGGACAGTTTCATCTCCTTCCGCATCTTCGATCTCCTAAGTCCCAGCGGTCTGGGACCTCACGAGCTCCTCTCGGGGGGTCCTCAGGCTTCCAGGGTGAAGCCGTCGCCTGGGCTTCTGTGATCATCTAAGTCCCAGCAGTCTGGGATCTCATGAGCTCCTCTCGGGGGTTCCACAAGCTTCCAGGGTGAACACTTCAGCTCTACGTACGGCTTGGCACCACCTCCCGGCCTACTTCTTCACCGCGGAGTGCTCTTCTCTGCTACCATCTCACTCCGCTAGACCAGCCCAAGGGTCCACTGCTATGTCCGCAACAGTTTGCAAGGCCATGGACCCAGCAGACCTGTCAGGCCTCCAGGCCATTCCCGGTATGGCCCAACGGTTACAGCAACAGCAACATTTCCTGGACGTACTGTTGGCTCCCATGGAACGATTGGCCAATCGATTGGACGCAGCGCCTCCGGAAGTTCCTCAGGTTCTGTTACCCATGCCGGTGGTAAGCGTCAATACGCCGATTCAGCTGCCTGCACCTTCTCGCTACTCTGGGGAGGCCAAGGCATGTCGTGGCTTTCTGAACCAATGTTACATCAGGTTCTCGCTATTACCTAATCAGTTCCCAACTGATTCCGTGAAGGTGGCATACATCTTGTCGTTGCTTGATGGGAAGGCGCTGTCTTGGGCCTCTCCCATGTGGGAGCGGAACGATCCTCTGCTAAACAGTCTACCACAGTTCATGACTAGCTTTAAGCAGGTCTTTGATGAACCTGCACGACTAGCTACCGCCACTTCGGAGCTGCTACAATTGAGATAGGGGTCTTGCTCCTTGGCGGACTACGCCATCGAATTCCGTACACTCGCTCTCGAGGTGGGGTGGCGAGAAGACAGCCTTCGTGGTCTCTTTCTAGAAGGACTGGCAGCACAAATTAAGGATGAGCTAGCAGCCCATGATATTCCAGATGACCTCAACGAATTAATCGACTTAGCTGGGAGAATTGATTGTCGCTTGCAACAGCGGGTTAAGGAGAACCGCCCATTTTGACGCACTGTGCCTCTTGCACCCGCATTCTCTAGGCCCATGACTCCAGCACCCAGACAAGGATGGGCGCGCTCTGAAGCGTCCTCTGAGGAGCCCATGCAGTTGGGGCGTACTCCATTGTTGGCAGAGGAGCGACGATGCTGTCGTTCTTTGGGGCTCTGTCTCTATTGCGGGGTGAAGAGTCACTTCCTGGCCCAGTGTAAGGAGCGACCTAAAAACACCAGAGCCTAGGAGGTCCTGAGGAGCTACTCCTAGGTTGTGTTTCTTCTGCTCCTCAATATACAGTAACCTATCACTCTGGAGTATCCTGGCGGAACCTTTGAGACCCTCGCATTTATTGACTCCGGAGTGGGTGGTAATTTTATTCTAAGTGACCTCGTACAACAATTACGGATCCCCATTCTTCCACGAAAGACTCCTCTACGGATTACCTCCATCTGAGGAACACTCCTTCCAGGGAGTATTTCCGCCTCTACGGTGCCTCTCACTCTCCACACCGGGATTCTGCACTCCGAAAGGATTTCCTTCTTGATTCTAGAGAAAGCCGTCCACCCACTGGTACTTGGGCTACCATGGTTACAGCAACATTCCCCAGTTATTCATTGGGACACTCTGCAGATCACGGAGTGGAGCCCCTTTTGCTTCAGTAATTGCCTCAACATTCCTCGTGCACCCAGGGTTCCTTTTCTGCATGCCTCCATTGTGCCCCCGGCGGTCTATGCGGACTTTGCAGACATCTTTTCTAAAAAGAGGGCAGAGATTCTGCCGCAACATCGCCCTTTCGATTGCGCTATAGACCTGGTGCCAGGAACCACGCCACCTCGTGGGAGGGTATATCCGTTATCCCTGCCTGAGACCCAAGCTATGTCGGAGTACATAGCTGAAAACCTTGCTAAAGGATTCATTCTACCCTCTAAGTCACCGGCAGGGGCAGGCTTTTTCTTTGTAGGGAAAAAGGATGGTTCCCTAAGACCCTGCATTGAGTATAGAGGTCTTAACACCATTACCAAACGTGATCGCTATCCCCTTCCATTGATCCTGGAACTCCTGGACAGATTACAGGGGGCCAATATATTCACCAAGCTAGATTTGCGGGGAGCCTACAACTTGGTTCAGATCCGTCCTGGCGATGAGTGGATGACTGCCTTTAACACCAGAGATGGGCACTATGAGTATCTCGTTATGCCATTCGGCTTGTGCAATGCCCCAGCAGTTTTCCAACACTTAATGAACAAAGCACTCCGTGACCTCCTCCACTCTTTAGTCATTGTGTACTTGGATGACAGGTTAATCTATTCTCAGGACTTGGATTCACATCGACGACACGTAAGGCAAGTTCTTCAGATCCTCAGAGATAATCATTTGTATGCCAAGTTAGAGAAGTGTATGTTTGAGCAAGAGTCTCTTCCTTTTCTGGGGTACATAGTTTCAGCAACAGGGTTCCAGATGGATCCCAGGAAAGTAGCGGCAATTAAGTCTGGCCGTGTCCAAGAGGGTTGAAGGCTTTGCAGCGTTTTTTGGGTTTTGCAAACTTCTATAGACATTTCATTCCACACTACTCTTCCAAGGTGGCGCCCCTCACCGCTCTTACTAGAAAGGGAGCTGACGCTGTGGAATGGCCGGAGAAGGCCTGCCAGGCATTCGAGAACCTCAAGGAGGACTTTGTGCAAGACATTTGCCTACATCATACAGACCCTCTCTGCCCGTTCATAGTAGAGGTGGATGCATCCAATATAGCTGTGGGTGCTGTGGTAAGCCAGAGCACTACTTCAGGGAAACTACTACCGTGCTCGTATTTCTCTAAAAGGTTCTCTCCCGCTGAATGTAATTATAGCATAGGGGATAAAGAGCTTTTAGTGATCAAGCTAGCCTTTGAAGAGTGGATACAATGGTTGGAGGGGGCTGCGCATCCCATTACAGTTTTCACGGACCATAAGAACTTGGAGTTCCTCTGCCAAGTGCAACGTTTAAACCCCAGGCAAGCACGCTGGTCATTGTTTTTCAACAGGTTCAACTCCATGTTTTGCTACAAGCCCGCATTCAAGAATGTGCGAGCAGATGCTATATCTCGTACTACAGAGCAGGAGGAGGAGGGCGAGCGTCCCCAGTATATCCTAGATCCTGCGAGAGTAATCTTGTCCAGTACTTCTGTAAGCCCTATAGGAAGAACAGTGGTGCCGCGATGCGCACGAAGGAGAGCTCTAGTTTGGGCTCACAAATCCTTTATGGGCAGCCATGCTGGCCGCAAAAGAACACTTGACTAGCTCAACCATTTTTTCTGGTGGCCCACTATAAGACAGGACGTCCGTGCCTATGTTAGTTCATGTCCCATATGCGCAAGACAAAAACCGCGAGTGGGGAAGCCGTGGGGGTTGCTACAACCATTACCCATACCTACTGAGCCTTGGACACACATCGCCACAGATTTTGTGGTAGATTTGCCTGCTTCTGAAGGAAACACTGTCATCTGGGTAACTGTGGATCACTTCACCAAGAAGGCTCATTTTGTTCCACTTCCCAAGCTGCCATCTGCACCTGAACTCGCCCAGCTCTTCACCTTGCATATCTTCCATATCCACGGTCTCCCACAGGATATTGTGTCAGATCGAGGGCCCCAGTTTATGGCCCGCTACTGGAGAGCGTTGTGTAAACAATTTGGTGTGCAGCTTAGTCTGTCTTCAGCCTTCCATCCACAAAGTAATGGATAGACAGAGCACACTAATTGCTCTTTAAAGACTTTTCTTCGCACATTTGCCAATGAAAGACAGAACAACTGGGTGAGTCTATTACCTCTGGCCGAGTTCTCTTACAACAATCACACCCATTTGGTGACAGGCAAATCCCCGTTTCTGACAGTGTTTGGTAAACAACTCAAACCACCACTGCCTCTGCCAACACCCATTATCTCACCAGCGGTTCCACTGTCTGCTCAACAACTGCACAATCTCTGGCTCTCTATCCAAGACAAGCTCACTAAAGTAGCAAGGACAGCCAAGAAATGGGCGGACCGCCACCGCCAACCCGCACCGGTCTTCCTTCCTGGTGACCGGGTTTGGCTCAGCACCAAGAACATACATCTTTGAGTCCCATTCCGAAGATTGGCTCCATGGTTTTGTGGACCATTCTGTGTGGAAGAGAGAGTGGGATTGGTATCCTATCGGGTACGCCTTCCTTCTTCCATGCGCATTCATAATGTGTTCCACGTCTCTCTGTTAAAACCTCTCATTCTCTCAAGGTTCCAGAGCCTGCAGACATGGCCGTGCACTCCAATCCCATATATCAAGTTCGTGAGGTTCTTGATGTCCGTTTCCACCAGCGACAATGGGAGTACCTGCTGGCCTGGGAAGGATGTGGTCCTGAGGACAACACCTGGGAGCATGCTTGTCACATCTTGGACAAGTCTCTGCTTCATCAATTTCATCTCAGTCATCCCGGTAAACCTGGTCCTTCCAAGAGGGGGCTCAAGAGGGGGGGTACTGTTGCGGTCCCGGTCGCAGGCCTTGCAACCGGGTCCTTACCTCCGGCTCCGTGGCGGCAGCGTTGGGGCTCTTGGGGCTTCTGGGTCTGCCCTGGCCTCCTGGGTGGTCGGCTGCGGGACGCGCGACTCATTGGGTCTGCTTGGGCCTTCTCGCGGTGGCGTCTCCATGAGGGAGACGCTGCCGAGCCCCAGAACCTGGCTCCTCCCTCTCTGGGCATGCGCGCACGCGAGGAAGACCGATTTAAAGGGCTTTTCCCGCCAGACCGTGGGCCGCCCACAGAATGACGTCAGATGCTGCCTAGTATTTAAAGCCGACGTCTGCTTCCACTCATTGCCTTGCAACGAGGTTCCTCCATGTGAGTGGCTAGTTGCGTTCCTGTGCTGGTTCCAGTCCTTGCTGTGCCTGCTCCTGCTTCTGGTGTTCCTGCTCCAGCTTCTGGTGTTCCTGCTCCAGCTTCTGGTGTTCCTGTTCCTGCTCCTGGTATCTTGATCCCATTCCGCCTTTTCCTGCTTCCAGCTTCCGATGTTCCTGATGACCCTTGTTTGGCTTCTCTGGCTCCTGACCCTGGCTTGCTTCTGGATTCCGTTCTTGCCGCCTTCCTTGACCTCGGACAGTTTCATCTCCTTCCACATCTTCGATCTCCTAAGTCCCAGCGGTCTGGGACCTCACGAGCTCCTCTCGGGGGGTCCTCAGGCTTCCAGGATGAAGCCAGTGCCTGGGCTCCTGTGATCGCCTAAATCCCAGTGGTCTGGAATCTCACGAGCTCCTCTCGGGGGGTCCGCAGGCTTCAAGGGTGAAGACTTCAGCTCTACATACGGCTTGGCACCGCCAATCTAATTTTGTCTACCATATTGGAATATCTTAAAACACAAACCAATTGTTCAAATTCAGATTTTGCTTTGTATTCCAATAACTGCTCTCTATCCAAAAAACATCCTCGGGTGAGCACTCTTTTTAAGGATATCATTGAGTACAAAATCGGGAAATTAAATCAGATGATTGTTTTTGAAACTCTTCATTTTTAGAGCACAGGCATTGTAAATGGAAGAACTGTCTCACAGACAAACCACATTTCAAAGGTCTCTGATGGAAACTGTTGTGCTGGAGGTGGACCCTTGGCCTGGTGCAGGATTGATATGGCCCTCTGGTCGGACCCAGAGAATGCCTGCCACCAGGAGGTGGAGCACACAAGGAGACAGAGGCTAACTGGAGCTTCACCAATAACAGTCCGGGGTTTCTGCAGGTTGTGCTCTTGGGTACCCAGACCACCTGGTCTTAGGTGGGCCTCTGGTGGTCTCCTGGAGAGATAGCAGAGGAGTGTGCCCACCGCAAGCAAGGGTGCATGGCTGATGCAGAATGGATGGACCAGAGTCGAACTGGAAGCTCCGGAGACCTCAGGGAGGTAGCAGTTCACAGAGGCTCCCCGGGCAAGACAGGCAGCACCTGCAGGTCTAGTCAAGTGGAAGCCATGGTTAGTTTCCAAGCAGGTTGGTCTGGTAGTCACAGTAGGCCAGAAGAGTATGTCCGAGTGAAGAGCAAGGGTCAGAGCCAGAGTATCAGTCCAGGAATAGTCAGCCAAATCAAGGGTCAATACCAGGGTCAGTTCCAGGCGGCAGACAGAAGAATGGTCAGGCAGGCAGTGGTCACTTCCAGGCGGCAGGCAGAAGAATGGTCAGGCAGGCAGAGGTCAGTACTAGAGGTCAGTCTGAAGGGTTACTACCTGAGAAGGATACAGGAACACAGGAGACACAGGGAATGAGGAGATGCTGGAACTAAGAACACTGGAGTACACGAGGCAAACTAGAGCTCCAACGGTGTCGACCTGATTGCCAAGGCTGGTATCAAGGGACTGAGCCCTGCCTTATATACAGGGCTCAGGTGATGTCATCATGGTGCGCCGTGGAGGAGTTTCCTGCACTTGGCCCTTTAAATGGCTGGGAGTTCCACGTGCGTGTGCTTAGGGGCAGACCTGACACCAGCGTGGATGCCGAGCATCAGTGTGAGGAGCCAGGAGAGGTAGAGGGCCTTGAAGGCCCGAGAGAAGCCACAGGACACTACGGATGCTGGGAGTAGTGGCGGCAGCAAGGCCAGCCCTCGTGGAGGGCCACACGAGCTGAGCAGGTCCAGCTGCGGTGCCAATGCAGCCTGAGCGCGCCACAGTAACCCCCCCCCCCCCCCTTCTAGGCCTTCCCCTTACCAGTTTGGGCTTCTCAGGATGGGCACGATGGAAGTCTTGTAGGAGAGTCATCATAAATGTGGTGAGAGGGCTCCCAGGAGTTTTCTTCTGGGTCAAAGCCCTCCCACAACAGGAGGTACCCCCAGTGGCCTCGATGGCGTCGCACGTCTAGGACCTCCTTGACCTGTAAGGTCTCTTCCAGTTCTGTGGAATGCTGTGTAGGAAGAGGTGGCCTTCAGAAAGGCCAGGACAGGACCAAAAGCTTAAGGAGCGACATGTAGAACGTGTTGGGAATTCCCATGGAGGCTGGGAGCCGTAGCTGATAAGTGACTGCTCCTATGCGTCGAAGGATGGGAAATGGACCAATGAATCTGGGGGCTAGCCGTTGAGACAGCAATCGCAGTTGGATGTGCTTTGTACTGAGCCAGACTTTCTGGCCAGGCCGGAACACTGGTACAGCCCGACGATGGATGTCTGTGAAGCATTTGGGCCGATCAGCTGCTTGGCAGAGTCTCTCCTTTACTTGGTTCCAGAGCCTGCTTATGGTTTGTGCTGTAGACTGGGCTGCAGGTGAGGGTACACTTAGAGGAACCGGTAGGGGTAGGCGTGGTTGGCGGCCAAAGACTACCATAAAGGGTGAAACATCCATGGCAGAGGTGATATGGGTGTTATGGGATAGTTCTGCCCATGGCAGAAGGTCAGCCCAGTTATCTTGCTTGTCATTGACATATGATCACAGGAACGTTTTCAAGGAGCAATTAGTCCTTTCGGCTTGGCCGTTTGCTTGTGGATGATAGGCTGATGTTAAGTTTAACGTAATATTGAACTTTTTACAAAGAGACCTCCAATATTTAGCAGAAAACTGAGGTCCATGATCGGAGATAATTTCCTGTGGTAGCCCATGTAAACGAAATACGTTGGTCAAGAAGAGTCTAGCTAGCTCTGTATCTGAAGGGAGACCAGGAATGGGACAAAGTGGACCGTTTTTGAGAAGCGGTCAATGATGACCCAGATTACAGTATTTCCTTTTGAAGGAGGCAGATCCACAATAAAATCAGTGGAAAGTCTTGACCAGGGCTCGGTGGGTGCAGGAAGTGGTTGGAGAAGCCCCCATGGATGGCCAGGCAGGGGGTTTTGCTGTGCACAAACTGGACAGGAGTCAACGTACTCGCGGGAGTCCTTTATCATACTAGGCCACCAATAGTGTCTTCGAAGCATCTCGAGAGTCCGGGCTCGACCAGGATGACCGGCTAGCTTAGAGTCATGAGCTCAATAGAGCACGCGCTCACGGAGACGGTGGGGGACCACCGTCTTCCCGGCTGGTACCGTGGTGGTGACTGCAACTGATATGCAAGCGGGATTGATGATGTGCTTAGGCATCTCGGGTGTGTCTTCTGGCTCAACGGAGCGAGAGAGCGCACCTGCATGGAGATTTTTAGCTGCAGGGCGATAGCAGAGCTCGAAGTTGAAGCATTGAAAGAACAGGGCCCAGCGGGCTTGGCTTGAGTTAAGTAACTGGGCTTCCTTTAGGTGTTCTAGATTCTTGTGGTCAGTAAATATTGTGAATTTGTGTTGCACTCCTTCCAGCCAGGGGCACCATTTCTGGAGGGCAAGTTTTACTGCTAGGAGTTCACAGTCCCCTGTAGTATAATTTTGCTCGGTGGAAGAGAATTTATGTGAGTAGAAGGAACATGGTACTAGAGTTCCCTTAATAAAGTACTGGCTTAAGACCGCCCCTGTTCCGATGGTGGATGCGTCAACTTTGACGATGAAGGAGTGGTTAGGATCCGGATGTCATAGACACAGTCCGGTATAGAAGGCTTCTTTCAAGACATGGAATGCTGACTGGGCCTTGGGGCTCCACACTCGAAGGTCACATTCCTTCCTAGTCATGTTGGTGTATGGCGTGGCCAACATGGAGTAATTAGAGATGAAGTTTTGATAGTAATTTGTGAATCCAAGGAATCTTTGTAGGGCACGGAGGTCCACTGGTTGAGGCCAATCTCGAATGCCCTGGAGTTTGTCAGGGTCCATGGTGAAGCCACGGTTGGAAATGATGTAGCCTAAGAAGGGAAGACTTGGTTGTTAAAAAATGCATTTCTCTAATTTCGCATAGAGATGATGGTCTCTGAGACGTTGGAGGACTGTTTGAACGTGTGAACGATGAGACTTCAGGTCTTTGGAGAATATTAGTATATCGTCCAGATATACCACGACAAATGTTTATAAAAGGTCCCGGAAGATTTCGTTCATTAGCCATTGAAAGACTGCAGGGGCATTGCAAAGTCCGAAGGGCATTAGGGCATTACTACGTACTTGTAATGGCCATCTTTTGTGTTGAAGGCGGTTTTCCAGATGTCTTCCGGTTGAATCTATACAAGGTTATACGCCCCTCGGAGATCCAATTTTCTAAAGATTTGTATGCCTTGCAGGTGGTCGAATAGTTCACTAACAAGTGGAAGTGGATAGCGGTCCTTACGAGTTACTGCGTTCAAACCTCTGTAGTCTATGCAGGGTCTTAAGCTGCCATCTTTCTTCTTTACGAAGAAGAATCCGGCTCCTGCCAGGGTATTAGAGGGTCTTATGAATCCTTTATCCAAATTTTCCTTGATGTAGGCTGACATTGCATGGGTTTCAGGGAGTGACAAGGAATAGGTTCTGCCCTGGGGAGGCATGGTTCCAGGCAGCAATTCTATGGGGCAGTTAAACTTTCGGAGTGGAGGCAGGATGTCAGCGTTTTATTTGGAGAATACATCCTTGAATTCCAAGTATGGGGCAGGTAACCCAGGAAGGGTTATAGAGTTGAGGACGGTCACAGATTGAGATACTTTCCATAAACAGTGGGTTTGACATTGAGGGCCCCACTGAGTTAGTTGCAGGGATTGCCAGTTGAACTGGGGTGCATGAAACTGGAGCCAGGATGTCCAAGTACTACAGGGCATATGGATCATTTCAAGATCAGGAGAGAGATCTCCTCATCATGGAGGGTCCCAACGGTGAGGCGAATGGTCATGGTATGGTGGGTGATATGACCAGGGAAATGCTCTCCCTGTATCGAGGCAATACGGAGTGGTACCTCTAGCGGTTGGACTGGTATCTGGAGAAGCTTGATGATATCTTCCATAATAAAATTTCCACTCACCCCAGTGTCCTCGAGGGCGGTGGTGGCAAATGATCATGACTCCCTAAGGAAGGAGATAGGGAGCAATAGTTGAGGGCCAGAAATATAGCGCCCAAGCTTGCTACCCCCGCCGGGGGTAGGCTTTGGAGTTTCCCGGATGCACTGGGCAAGTCTGAAGAAGATGTCCAGAACCGCCGCAATATAGGCAAAGGTCCACCTTTCTGCGTTGGAGGTGTTCCTCTGGAGTCAGGCAGTCACGATTGATTTGCATGGACTCCTCGGGAGGCTGAGGAGCCACTGGTAAAGCCTTCAACTGAGGGCTCGCCAAATGGGTTTATCGTAGATCAGGAGGTCATAGGACCCTTACCTCCTGATGTCGTTGTCGAAGACGGTAGTCGATTCTACCAACCAGGGAGATCAGGTCTTCCAGCGATACGGGGATCTCGCGGGCGGCCAGTTCATCCTTAAGGACAGGAGACATCCCTCAAGGTAAAGTGCCCACAAGTAGTCTTCATGCCATCCTAACTCAGTGGCTAGTGTACTAAACTCCACTGTATACTCAGCGAGCAAGTGTGAGCCTTGACGGAGGTGGAGTAGGTGGTGGCCAGTGACCAACTGTCAACCTGGGTCCTCGAAGGTACGTCAGAAGATGGATATGAACTGAGGGAGCTGGCGAAGAATGGCATCAGAATGCTCCCAGAGTGGGGAAGCCCATGCCAGGGCCTTCCCCTCAAGGCGTGAAAGGATAAATGTGATTTTTGTTGCCTCGTCAGGAAACAATGAGGGCTGCAGTGAAAACTCCTCCATTTATGAAGCCTTGTCAAAGGCGCGGATCCCCATTAAAACGGGGTGGAGTTGGGAGGACCAGCAGTACCCGTCGGGGCAAGGTGGGGGCAAAGGCCCCTGGGTTGGCCATGACGGATTCCTCCAATTGAGAACATATTTTCTTCACAGAAGAAGCCAACACTTCCAGGACATGTTGTTCTCTGACACGATTAGCCAGACCAGGGATGGCCTGCAAGGTGGGAGACTACGCTGAGTCCATGGCTTTGGCAACCTGTTGTGCTGGAGGTGGACCCTTGGCCTTGTGCAGGATTGGTACAGCCCTCTGGTCAGACCCAGAGAGTGCCTGCCACCAGGAGGAGGGGCACACAAGGAGACAGAGGCTAACTGAAGCTTCACCAATAACAGTCTGGGGTTTCCACAGGTTGAGCCCTTGGTTCCCCATCGCCTGGACTTAAGTGGGCCTCTGGTGGTCTCCCTGAGAGATAGCAGAGGGGTGTGCCCACCATGAGCAATGGTGTGCGGCTGATGCAGAATGGATGGACCAGACCTGAACTGGAAACTCCGGAGACCCTGAAACTAGACCCGCAGGCGCTGCCTGTCTCGCCCAGAGAGCCTCCCTGAACTGCTACCTCCCTGGGTGAGACAGGCAGCACCTACGGGTCTAGTCAAGTGGAAGCCATGGTTACTTTCCAAGCAGGTTGGTCTGGTAATTACAGTAGGCCAGAAGAGAGTGTCCGAGTGAAGTGCAAGGGTCAGAGCCAGAGTATCAGTCCAGGAATAGTCAGCCAAAGCAAGGGTCAATACCAGGGTCAGTTCCAGATGGCAGACAGGAGAATGGTCGGGCAGGCAGTGGTCAGTTCCAGGCGGCAGACAAAAGACTGGTCAGGCAGGCAGAGGTCAGTACCAGAGGTCAGTCCGAAGAGGTACTACCTGAGAAGGAAACAGGAACACAGGAGACTCAGGGAACGAAGAGATGCAGGAATGAGGCAACGCTGGAACAGGAGACGCTGGAACAAAGAACACTGGAACACACGAGGCAAACTAGAGCACCAACGGTGTCAACCCTGTTGTCAAAGGCGGGGATCAAGGACTGAGCCCTGCCTTATATACAGGGCTCAGGTGATGTCATCATGGCGAACCATGGAGGAGTTTCCCGTGCTTAGCCCTTTAAATTGCCGGGAGTTCCGCATGCGCGCTTAGGGGCGGACCCGATGCCAGAGTGGACACCGAGCCTCGGCGTGAGGAGCCTGGAGAGGTAGAGGGCCTTGAAGGCCCAAGAGAAGCCACAGGGCGCCATGGCTACTGGGAGCTAGCGGCGGTGGTGACAAGGCCAGCGCTCGTGGAGGGCCACGTGAGGTGAGCAGGTCCGGCCACGCTGGCAACGCGGCTGGAGCGTGCAACAGAAACTTTCAAAACTTAACAAGTTATTCCTGTCAGATGTTTTGTGAAACAATGTGGGGTGTAAGGAAGTACCAGATTTCAAAATCAAAATATCCAAAAAAGGCAGAGTGATCATACATAATAGGAAATCATAGGTTCAAATTCTGTTAATTTAACCAATGATGAAATAAATGAGCTGTTCCTCAATATTATCCCAAATGAAAAAAAATGTCATCTGTGTATCTCGACCACAGTCTGACATGCTGAGAAAAAGTAGATTTATAAACAAAGGTTTTTTCAAATTTAGTAACAAACAAGTTGGCAACATCAGGTGCAACCAGGGAGCCCATAGCTAACCCATGTGTTTGTAGGTAAATGTGTGTTCCAAATTGGAAGAAATTGTTGTACTTAATTATTTCTGTTAGTACAATGAGAAAGCTAGAGGGAACTCACTCTGGTCATTCCCATGATGTCAACACATCCAATATGATCTGCAGAGCTGATTGTTGGGGTATATTAATGTCCAATGTTTCTATATCCAGATTAAGAATATATCTGATGTAAGATGATCACAGCTTGAAAGCTTCCTCAACATGTGTGCTGTATCCTAAATATATGATGCAGCTCGATGAACAAATGGTTGTAGGAACAGATCCACAAAATGGGCTAAGAGTTCAAGAAGAGATCCATTGGCTGGCTGCAACAGTAGGCCTAAGTGGTGGAGTCTTATGGATTTTAGGAACCCCATAAATAACAGGAATACATGGAGGCACAACTTGTTAAACAGAAATCTCTTTCAATGTTAAAAAGCTGGTTTGTTTGACCACTTGAAGCAAAATTGAAACTCTATGTTGTATCTCTGTTGTAAGATCCATGTCTATTTTAGTATAAAATCTTTCATCGGCCAACTGACTATTGATCTCCTGAATATAATCTCCTGAATTCATAAGGACAACTGCACCACCCTTATCATCAGGTTTAATAATGATGTTTCTGTTAAGGGACAAGGATCTCAAAGCTTTATTCTCTTCTGAAGATAGATTGAAAAACATATGACAAGGTGTGCATTCGATGACTTCCAAATCTCGTAATACGAGATTCTGAAAAGTAAGTATATGTGGAATTAAATCCTTTTCAACTCCAGAAAAAAATAACTTGATATGAAGGGTAGGAAACAATCAGTGTAAAAAAATTATATTTTCAAATGGATCGTGGAGGACAGTTGGAGCAAAAGATAAACCGCAATTCAAAACCTTCTCCTCCATTAGAGCAAGTTGATAAGTGGATAAATTGATCACTGATGATTCTGTATCTGCATGAATGGTCTGTGCCATTGAGTTTCCCCTTGCTGACATTGATTGTAGGGTCTTCCTTGTGACTGGCCTATTCTGTATGGTCATGAACCCCATCCTAAAAAAAACATTTTCTTTTGATTGGCTGAATGTGGGGAAGATCCTCATTGGAGCCACTAGGTGAATCATCTGATGAGGTAAAATGCTACTTTTTTCTTATATGAGAATTGAGGATCACAGGAGCGGTTTAACCAGGGATAGACACTGGATGAGACATAATCCTGTTCATCCCAATGGAATTTCACAATTTTACTCTTCTTAATGTTAGATTTAAACTTATCAATATTACACTGTAATTTTTCCAAAGATGAATTAAATTCATTGAGGAAAGTTTTCTGTTTTAGATTGTCCTCTGCTACAGAAGACAGTGCCTTGATTCCTTCTAATGTGAATCTGGTGTGATCTATAATAAAAAGCATCAAATCTAAAGATAATGTATTCAATATGGATGCCCACTTTGACAAAAATTTGTAGACATTAAGGGTTCCTTATTAATCCACAGGCTCCACGGTATCATTTGTTGTTTGACATAATCATAGTAGCTACTAGCTCCATGTAATTCGCCTCTAGTCACACATTTGTATAATGCTATCAGTTCTCCTAACAGATCTGATTTGGAAGATATATTTGTAGTAGAGATGTGAATCGTGTCCTCGATCGTCTTAACGATTGATTTCGGCTGGGAGGGGGAGGGAATCGTATTGTTGCCGTTTGGGGGGGTAAAATATCGTGAAAAATCGTGAAAAATCGTAAAAAATCGAAAAAACGTAAAATCGCAAAACCGGCACATTAAAACCCCCTAAAACCCACCCCCGACCCTTTAAATTAAATCCCCCACCCTCCCGAACCCCCCCCCCCAAATGACTTAAATAACCTGCGGGTCCAGCGGCGGTCCGGAACGGCAGCGGTCCGGAACGGGCTCCTGCTACTGAATCTTGTTGTCTTCGGCCGGCGCCATTTTCCAAAATGGCGCCGAAAAATGGCGGCGGCCATAGACGAACACGATTGGACGGCAGGAGGTCCTTCCGGACCCCCGCTGGACTTTTGGCAAGTCTTGTGGGGGTCAGGAGGCCCCCCCCAAGCTGGCCAAAAGTTCCTGGAGGTCCAGCGGGGGTCAGGGAGCGATTTCCCGCCGCGAATCGTTTTCGTACGGAAAATGGCGCCGGCAGGAGATCGACTGCAGGAGGTCGTTCAGCGCTACCTTTGCCCTGTCATATGACAGGGCAAAGGTAGCGCCGGCGCCATTTCTACAACGCACCGCAGGCCCGAGAGTAAAAGATCACACCGGGACCCCCGCTCTGGACCCCAGGTAATTTAAGGCATTTTGGGGGGGGGGGTTCGGGAGGCTGGGGGATTTATTTTAAAGGGTCGGGGTGGGTTTTAGGGTTGTTTTAGTGTGCCGGTTTTCCTGCCCTCCCCCGATTTACGATTTACACGATATTTACAAAAACAAAACCGCGACGATCCGATTCCCTCCCCCCCCCAGCCGAAATCGATCGTTAAGACGATCGATCACACGATTCACATCTCTAAAAATTATGTCTCCTAGTGCAATTAGAAAGCCAGAGGTAACTTGCTCTGGAGATTCCCATGATTTCAACATATCTGATATTATCTTCAGAGCTGATTGAGTGATATTTGTTTATTATCTTAATTGATATTATTCTTACACTTTTGGGTTTTGTTTGTTGAGTATTGCCACAGTAATACCCTGATGGCATATGACAGGGCAAAGGTAGCGCCGGCGCCATTTCTACAACGCACCGCAGGCCCGAGAGTAAAAGATCACACCGGGACCCCCGCTCTGGACCCCAGGTAATTTAAGGCATTTTGGGGGGGGGTTCGGGAGGGTGGGGGATTTATTTTAAAGGGTCGAGGTGGGTTTTAGGGATGTTTTAGTGTGCCGGTTTTTCCGCCCTCCCCCTTCCCCTCCCCCTTCCCCCGATTTACGATTTTTGACGATAAATCGGGGGAATTCCTATTGTATCGCGCTTCTAACGATTTTTGACGATTTAAAATATATCGGACGATATTTTAAATCGTCAAAAAACGATTCACATCCCTAATAATTTTGTTCAAGAATTTCTTCCAATTTGGAACAGACTTTTACCTACAAACACACAGGGTAGCTATGGGCTCCCCGGTAGTACCTGATGTTGCCAACTTGTTTCTAACTAAATTTGAAGAGACCTTTGTTTACACATCTACTTTTTTTCAGCATGTCAGACTATGGACGAGATACATAGATGACATTTTTTTCAATTTCATCATTGATTAAATGAACAGAATTCTAACTTACAATTTACTATTACGTATGATCAATCTCAGTTGTCTTTTCTAGAGATGTGCATTGGTTTTTCACGAATTAGGCAATGCCAATGACATTGTCTAATTCGTCATTGTTTGGCAAGTGGAAAAAAAGAATCAAAATTCCACGAATTTTCGGGTTAAAGTCGTTTTTTAATTACTGCGCACTAACGGATGTTAGTGCGCATGGATTATCCGTTAGTGCGCGGTCTCTGGAATTAGGGAGCAGTAAATGCCGCCACACCATACCGCGCACTAACAGATTATTAGTGCACACTATGTATATGACAGTGCGCATTAATATACGTTAGTGCGCAGTAATATAAATTGATACTAAATTGACACTTTTTTGTCAATTTAAGGATGAATATGTATTCCTATTGGGTGTCTTCTTGTTATTTATTCATTACCAAGGTTACCAACAGCCGAGGTGCTGTTTTTTACAGATTGTTTTATATGGGGGATGGGGAATGGGAATGGGGGATAGAGCTATTAGCTTGAAGTTCTAATCCTACTGTAGTGTGTCTGTGATTATTGTGATTATGTCATCAGTCATGTGACTAGAATTTGTTTGATATATGCATAATATTCATTTGCATCATTTTTGAATTGGCCACTTAAATTAATAGGTTTATTTTCCCTCCTACTTTTAGTCAGTAGCTAGCTATAATAGCTATATAATAAGGGGTGCTCTGCTTATGTGTTGCTTTTGTTTCGTGGGTTTGAGGAGAAAACATCAGCTCTTTATTCAATCAGTCATTATAGCTAGCTGCAGCTGTTGATTGATAGTTAATATTATACAGTCTTTATTGTTATTAATAAGGGGTAGCTGGCTTAGCTAGCTGATAGTATCAGCCTATGATACTAGCCAGCCAGTAGCCAGTAGCCACTAGCCACAGTAGCCTATATAGCTAGCAGCCAGTACCACTAGCCAAAGGAGCCAATAGCCACAACCAGTGAGCTCTACTTTTTTTTTTCTGTTTCTTGAGTGAGCTCTTCGTTCGCAGCATTCCTAGCCTAGGCATAGGCACCAGCACTCCAGCAGCAGTGCTTATAAAGGACAAGGTAGGTGCTTTGACTGCTTTCTGTGCATTGCAGCAGTAGAGTTTTAATAGATTTATAAATATATAATATTATATAATATTATATTTATCAATATTATATAGATGTATTAATGTGTTTAATCTACTAGATTTATTATAGCTAGCTTGGCTATTAGCCTAGTGTCACTGGCTATGGCTAGCTATTAAAGCCAGTGAGTCACTACTATCAAATCAATTCTACTACTAAACCTATAATTGGCCAATAGTCTGTCCAATATCCTATATTATGTATCTATATTGTGCTTGGCTTGAGGCTTCTGCTCCTGTGTGTGAGATTTGTGGGTAAGACTTGAAGTGGGAGGGAGAAGTTATTTTAGTCCAAAGAACAGAATAGGCCTGAAAAGGATAGGAAAAAATAGGAATAGGACTGCTCTAACCTCAATGCTTGGCTTGCATGTAGTATTAACAGAAAAGCCTAGCCAGTCCTGCCAGGAGGCTAATGTAATGAGTGAAGTATTGCAGCCTAGTTTCAGACACTCCAATTCCGGACAGCTCCTGCCATGTTCTTACTTCTCCAGGAAGTTCTCCTCCGCCGAGATAAATTACTCCATCGGCGACAAGGAGTTGCTGGCGATTAAACTCGCCTTTGAAGAATGGAGGCAATGGCTCGAGGGGGCCCGACACACGACCACCGTATATACGGATCACAAAAACAGAGTTTTTGTCCCAGGCTCAACGACTAAACCCTCGCCAAGCCCGCTGGGCCCTGTTCTTCAGTCACTTTGATTTCGTTTTACAATACCAGCCGGCAGCCAAGAATCTCCGAGCTGACGCTCTCTCTCGGACCTCCTTTTCCGAAGAAGACCAAGAAACTCCACAGTATATCCTCGACCCCAGTAAGGTTCGCCTGTCCGCCCTGACGGTCCTGACTTCCGCTTCAGCCTGCTGCCTGTCTCTGACCCTGGTTTGCCTCTGACTCCGCTTCTGCCTGCTGCCTGCCTCTGACCCCGGTCTGCTATCGACTCCGCTTCAGCCTACAGCCTGCTTCAGCCTCCGGTTTGCTACCGACTCCGCTTCAGCCTACAGCCTGCTTCAGCCTCCGGTTTGCTACCGACTCCGCTTCAGCCTACAGCTTGCTTCAGCCTCCAGTTTGCTACCGACCTCGCTTCAGCCTACAGCCTGCTTCAGCCTCTGGTTTGCTACAGACTCCGCTGCCGCCCGCTGCCCTGCCTTCAGCCGGCCCTCGGCCCTGTACAGCCGGTCCCTTGCTTCCCGGGTACCTTGGACTTCCTATCCTTCCTGTTTGCTCTGGTCCCGGTCTAAGCCTAGCTCAGCCCCTGGACTTTCTGCATCTATTCCAAGTCCCGAGGTCCCAGTGCCCTACGGACTCCTCCCGGGGGGGCTCCTGGGTCCCGGGTGAACACCTCCTGCTTGTGGCTCCGCCTCCCGGCCTACCCTGTCACCCTAGGTAGGCCGGCCCAAGGGTCCACTATCTCGCCAGCAGTGTCCAACTGCAACACCCTGTGAGAGTTCATCTAATTGAACATAGAAGCTGAATTTCTACTAGGGACGAATGAGCTCCTATTGTATTACATTGCATTCAATCCAGTCATCCTTTTCAAGATCTTCTAAGGACTGCATTGGAATATATACCTCCTTCACCATGAGGAGGTGATCTCAGATCACAGGTGAATCACTGAGAAAGTTTTTTAATATACAAACTTAACACCCTTGCTCCATCTGATAGGAATGATAAGACAGATTAGCACCTGTTCTGATATCTATTCGCTTATGGACCATAGAGATTGTAATGCACAATATTCTTTATTTTAATTCTTTATTTTTGTGCTGGTATTCCATATTGTAAATGTTGGAATATAAAACCTTCTTTACCATGAGAAAGTGATCTTGGTTCTTAGTCAAATCAATGTGAAAAACCGATACCTTTTCCATTAGGCTTTATAAAATGACAGGCTGTTATTGGTTATTTGTTATGAATTTGAAATCGCACATTATTTGTATACCTCTGCCAATATCCCCTATTGTAAACTTTTGGGCATTATAACTTTTAGGATACATTTTTTCAATCAATCATTCGACATATCTTCATATAGAGCTATCTGCTTTTCTATGCAAAAACCATGGACAGCGACTCCGATGCAATTTTGTTTTTATAACATTTTTATGGGAGGCTTGCTTTTTGCTTGATTAATATTGATTACTGCGATATAATTTTTGGCCAATATTTAGTTGTTTATGGATACCAAATTGTAAGCAAACTGGAAATTTTTTTACAATGCTTTGAATGATGGACAGCTGTTTTCATGCCTTTTTTCTTTAAAACCCCGGGACGCTGTCTGCTGCAGGTTTGCAGTCCCTCCTGCTGGCTGTTTCTCAGCATTCTCAGAGATCAGAAAGAATCTGTTGCATCGGAGGTGGACCCTTGGCCCGAGGAGAGGTTGACGCTACCCGCAGGGCAAGCCCTATGGGTCCCCACCGTTGGGAGGTGGAGCTGGTCTGGAGACGGGGGCCGACTGGAGCTTTGCCAGTACCAGCCCACATTCCCTGCAGGTTGAGCCCTTGGGTGCCGGGGCTGGCTGGTTTTAGGTAGGCCTCCGTCAGATGACTCCCATTTGGAGAGGTGGTAGTGAGCCAGGAACCCAAAGAGGTAACAGAAGGACTGCAGCAGATCTAGACTAGGCAGGGATCCAGAGACCCGAGCATCAAAAAGGGCCAGGAACAAGAACAAATGGCACCTGGGTAGAAGTAGGCCAGAGACCGAGAAGGCCAATCCAGGAAGACACCAGGAGACTAAGGACATCTGGGCAGGCAGTGGGCGAGGCAAGGTACAGAACCCAAGTAGAGCGAGGGTCAAAGCCAGAGGTCAGTCCTGAGCGTGGTCCAAAGCGTAGCAAGGGTCAAAGCTAGAGATCAGTTCTGAGTGTGGTCCAAAGCTTACCAAGGGTCAAAGCCAGAGGTCAGTCCTGAGAGTGGTCTGAAGCATAGCAAGGGTCAAAGCCAAAGATCAGTCTTGAGCATGGTCTGAAGAGTAGCATGGGTCAAAGCCAGAGGTCAGTCCAAACTAGACTAGGAATGGAACAGGAACGAAGTCAGGAGCAGGAACCAGGAACGAAGTCAGGAACAAGGAACAAGCACACGACAAGCGTGGAGACCTGTTGCCAAGGCAAGGAACTAGTGGTGGGCCCTGCCTATATATAGCAGGGCCCGTTGAAGTCATCATCTGGGGCCGCGGGTTGGATTCCTGCCGAGACCCTTTAAAAGACGGAAAGGCGTGCACACCTAGAGAACAACAGGATGCTGGATGGCATCGTCTCCCCGCAGCACATGTGGGGAGACCCGCTGGGAGCTGGGGGGGTATGTAGTAGAGCCAGAGACAGCTGAGGAGTCAGGGGAAGATTGGGAGCATAGGCGGCTGCCCACAGCCATGAGGGAAGACGGGCCAGGACTGGGAGCTAGGCGCTGGAGATGAATAGGCCCAATCACAGGCCTGCCGCGGACAGGGCACACAACAGTACCCACCCTTTATGCCCCCTCTTGGAGGCCTAGATTTGCTCAAATGGGCACGATGGAATCGAAGGAGGAGGTTCTTGTCCAGAATGTTGCTAGAAGGCTCCCATGAGTTCTCCTTGGGACCGTAACCTTCCCAGGAGAGAAGATACTCTCAGTGACGGCCTCTTCTTCGAACATCAAGAACTTTATGTACTTGATACGTGGTATCTGTCTCGGCGGCAACATGGGAAGGTACAGGAGTCTTGCGCGAAGGCCAGGAGAGTATCACCGGTTTAAGCAATGACACATGAAAGGAGTTGTGTATTCCCAGAGTTGGTGGTAGTCAGAGTTGGTACGTGACTGGCCCAATATGCCTGGTAATAGAAAAGGAGCCAATGAATCTTGGCGTGAATCTCTGTGAAGGGAACTTGAATCAAATATAGCGTGTGCTTAGCCAAACCTTTTGGTCTGGCTGGAACTCTGGAGCTGGACGACGATGAGCATCCGTGAATGTCTTGGCCTGAGCCACGGCCTGGCGCAAATGAAGATTGGTCTGGGCCCACAGCGCCTGGAGGGCATCTGCCGTGGCCTGAGCTGCCGGCGAGGGCACAGAGAGTGGAATTGGTAACAGGAGCTGGAGTTGTCTGCCGTATATGATGGAGAATGGTGAGACTCCGTGGCTGCTGCAATGTGGGAGTTGTGGGAAAACTCTGCGCATGGAAGTAACTCTGCCCAGTTGTCTTGCTGATCATTGGAGTAGCCGCGAAGGAAACTCTTGTATGAGTGGTTCATTCACTCAACCTGACCATTGGCCTGAGGGTGATATGCTGTAGTCAGGCTGATGGTGATGCCAAATTTCTTGCATAAGGCATACCAATAGCGGGTGACAAACTGGGGACCTCTATTTGAGGCAATATCCATGGGTAGGCCATGTAGATGGAAGACATGCAGGAAGAAAAGACATGCTAGCTCCAGAGCTGATGGTAAGGCAGGTAAGGGGACAAAATGCGCCATTTTGGAAAATCGGTCTACAATGACCCAAATGACCGTATTCCCTTTGGAAGGTGGGAGGTCCACCACAAAGTCTGTGGATAAGTGAGTCCACGGCTCTTCGGGTGCAGGTAACGGCTGAAGGAGGTCCCAGGGTTGACCTTCTGGTGGCTTCTGCTGGGCATAAGTTGGACATGAGTCCACGTAGGCACAGATATTGGTAGACATGGTGGGCCACCAGTAGTAACATTGGAGGAGAGACAAAGTTCAGACACATCCTGGATGACTGGCAAACTTAAAGTAATGCGCCCAATGCAAGACCTTCTCTCTGAGCCAGTGAGGCACTACAATTTTCCCATCTCAAACTGTGACTGTGGCAGACAGACAGATACATGGTCAATGACATGATACAGCTCGTCCAGAGTGTCATCATGTTCAAAAGAGCGGGATTGTTGTGTTCCACGGCCGTGGCGGACCATGACCACGGCCCCCTACCTTGCCCGCGGTGCTTCCCCATCGCGGGAACCCCAGGGGAGGGCACTGACTCCGGCCTCGCTCCGGCGCGGCTTTTGGTGTGACTCGCTGCAGGGGGAGCCGTTCCTGCTCCCCCCTCGTGGCGTCCAGCTGCGTCTCTCCTCCGTGAGCAAATCCAAGATGGCCGCCACCATCCCTAGGCGTGAGGCTGTGCCTCCTCTACAGTTTTAAAGGGACCTGATCCCTTTAACAAGCTTCACCTGTTCTTGATCAGCCAGAGCAGGGGAAGTATAAAGGGAGGCTTCCTCTGCACATCCAGTGGCTTGGCAACGTCCTCCAATGCTGTCTAGTCTGCTTGCTTCGGTGAGTTCCTTGAGCTTTGGATCTTGTTCCTGTTTCGTCTTGGTGTTCCTGGTTCCGGATTTCAGATTGGCTTACGGTGATTCCCTGGTGTACGACTTCGAATTGGCAAGCGGTGATTCTCTGGTGTGTGACTTCAGACTGGCAAGTGGTGATCCCTCGGTGTGTGACCTCAGACTGGTGAGCGACGACCCTCCGGCTCTCGACCTAGGACTCATTCTAGACTACCATCTCCAAGGGCCTGCCTAAGTCCCAGCGGTCCGGGTCCCTACGGGCTCCTCCTGGGGGAACCACAGACTTCCAGTGGTGAAGACACAGCTCCTCTTCTCGTCTCTTCATCCACCTCCGCAGTCGCCGCAGTCTCCAGTGCCGAGGGTCAGTTGGTCCCGTCTTCCGCTCTGCCTCACCACCCAACGAGAGAACCTACGGATCTTTCGAAAGGTATACCATCCTCCCGTTGGCCAAGGGTTCACAAGCCCGAGCGCAACAGATTGCCAAGTCCATGGACCCGGCGGAGTTATCTGCCCGTCAGGCCATTCCTGGAATGGCCCAGCACCTGAAGGATCAGCAACAGACCCTCGATGCCTTGGTCTCTGCGGTACAGTGGCTGACCCAATGTCTTGAGGCATTAGGGTCTATGAATCCTACGCTGCCATCTCCGTCTGGGGCTCAAGGAGCCCGCGCTACTCAGCCACACACCGCCCAGGCCTCCAGGGGTGACCTGGGGCATTTAACGCCAACTCCCGGCGCCCTTTCAATATGCCGGAGATGTGAAGTTGTGTCGAGGATTCCTCAGCCAGTGCCAGGTCCATTTTTCCTTGCTGCCGGCGCAGTTTCCCAGCGACCTGGTCAAAACCAGCTACATTATGTCCTTGCTTGATGGGAAGCCTCTGATTTGGGCCTCTCATCTGTGGGAGAGAAGGGATCCTATCTTCGAGGACTTGAGTCAGTTTCTGTCTGCCTTCCGGCAGATGTTTGATGAACCCATCCGCAAACCCACTGTGGTCTCAGAATTGCTCTGACTGCGACAAGGTACTCGGACAGTGGCCGAGTACGCAACGGAATTCCACACCCTGGCCGCAGAGCTGAATTGGAGGGAAGATTGCCTGCACAGAATCTTCCTGGAAGGGCTAGCCTCGCGCCTTCAGAATGAGCTAGCAGCAAGAGAACTCCCGGACGATCTCAATGCCATTATAGAATTGGCCAATCGAGTGGATCGCCGGATGAGGTTTCGCCTTCCGGTAGTTAAGGTGGCGAGAAGGCACTCATCTCTGCCCAAAAGCACATCTGAAGCCCTTCGGGCACCCACTGAAGAGCCCATGGAGTTGGGTCGTGGGAGAGTGTCTCCTCAAGAACATCAGCGGCACACGAAGAAAGGGCTTTGCTTTTATTGCGGTGCGGTAGGCCATCGGATAGCCGCCTGCCCAGCACGACCGGAAAACTCTCAGACCTAGGACCTGAAGGAGGTCTCTTCCTGGGCTGGACTGCACCTGCACCTCCACTAACGTTGCCAGTGGCGTTAACCACGACAGATGGGGAGTTCCATACACTAGCCCTTGTGGACTCCGGCGCCGGCAACTATTTTATAATGAAAGGCCTGGTGGGACACCTAAAGATCCCACAAGTTCATCTCCCTGATCCCATGGTCATCTCCTCGATCCAAGGGAAGCCCCTTCCAGACCAGGTGACACACACCACGGTTCCTGTTCAGCTGAAGGCTGGGGCCCTGCATCAAGAACGGATGCCATTCTATGTCCTGGAGCACTCCATTCATCCGATCGTCCTAGGTCTCCCTTGGCTCCAGGAGCACGAGCCCCAGTTTGATTGGAAGACTTTGCAGCTGGCTTGTTGGGGGCCGAATTGCCACAGCAATTGCCTCTACTCTGTGGTCCCAGTATCCTGTTCCATAGCTTCCTCCAGCCTTCCAGGCCTGCCAGCCCTGTATGCTGCCTACGCGGATGTTTTTTCGAAACAAAAGGCCGAAGTTCTGCCACTGCATCGCTCCTTCGACTGCGCCATCAACCTCCTTCCTGGCACCGAGCCTCCTCGAGATCGCACCTACGCCCTCTCGCCCGTGGAGACGCAGGCCATAAATGAGTATATTAGAGAAAACCTGCAGAGGGGCTTCATTCGGAAGTCTAAGTCCCCCGCAGGGGCTGCGTTCTTCTTCGTCGGAAAGAAGGACGGGACACTTCGCCCCTGCATTGACTATAGGGGTTGAATGCTATATCAGTTAAGGACCGTTATCCCTTGCCTCTCATCTCTGAACTCTTTGATCGGCTACAAGGTGCGAGGATCTTTTCTAAGTTGGACCTCCGAGGGGCCTACAACCTCATTCGAATTAAGGAAGGCGATGAATGGAAGACGGCCTTCAACACCCGAGATGGCCACTACGAGTATTTGGTGATGCCGTTCGGGCTCTGTAACGCCCCCACAGTATTCCAGAATACCATGAATGAGATACTCCGCGACCTCTTGTACCAGTGCGTGGTTGTATATTTAGATGACATCTTGATTTTCTCCGACAGTCTGGCTGCCCACCGCTGGCACGTTGTCCAAGTTTTATAACGCCTCCGTTGTATGTGAAGCTCGAAAAGTGCCTGTTTGAGCAGGAGTCTCTTCCCTTCCTGGGATATATAGTCTCCAGTCAGGGATTCAGCATGGATCTGCAAAAGTTAAGAGCCATTCGGGAATGGCCACAGCCGTCTGGGCTCAAGGCACTCCAAAGGTTCCTGGGCTTTGCAAACTATTACCGGTCTTTTATCCCTCACTATGCGTCCATTGTTGCCCCGATGACAGCCCTGACCCGAAAAGGCACGGATCCCAAAAAGTGGCCTCCGGGAGCAGAGGCCACCTTTTGTCGCCTTAAGGAGGCATTCATGCAACAACCGTGCCTTCGGCATCCGGATCCGCAGCGGCCATTCTTTATTGAGGTGGACGCATCCTCGGAAGGAGTAGGGCCGTCCTAAGCCAGGCCTCCAAGGGCCATAAGCTACGTCCGTGTGCCTTCCTCTCCCACCAGTTCTCGCCTGCGGAGTGGAACTATACCATTGGTGACAAGGAGCTCTTGGTCATCAAAGTGGCCTTAGAAGAGTGGCGCCCATTGCTGGAGGGGGCCCAACACCAGTTTACGGTCTTCACAGACCATAAAAATTTAGAATATCTGCACCGAGCACAACGACTCAACCCACGACAAGCCCGGTGGGCCCTGTTCTTCACCCGTTTTAATTTTATCCTCCGATACAGACCGGCCGGGAAGAATGTAAAGGCTGACACCCTATCATGGGTATTCGATTCAACGGAAGATTCTGAGGAACCCCAGTACATCATTGAGCCATCCCGTATCCTCCTGTCTGCTACCACGACCATCCCGCCCAGGAAAACTCTGGTCCCGCCGCACTTGCGGAAACAAGTGCTGGCATGGGCTCATGATTCCCGCTGTTCTGGCCATCCAGGGCAATCCCGCACGATGCAGACCCTGCGCCGGTACTACTGGTGGCCAAAGTTGAATAAGGATGTCCGGGCATATGTGGAGTCCTGTCAGACTTGTGCCCGCCACAAGAGGATCTCCGGTTCGACCCCAGGGTTACTTCAGCCTTTACCTGCGCCATCTGAACCGTGGACCCATGTGGCAACTGACTTTGTGGTGGACCTGCCACTATCCAGTGGCAACACGGTAATATGGTTGGTTGTCAACCGCTTTAGCAAGATGGCGCACTTCGTGCCTTTGCCAGGATTGCCATCCGCACCACAGCTGGCACAGCTGTTCGTCCAGCACATCTTCAGGCTTCATGGCCTACCTAAAAGCATCCTGTCAGATCAAGGGCCTCAATTTACTGCCAGGTTCTGGAGGGCTCTCTGCCAGAAGTTCGACGTCCCCCTGGATTACACGTCCGCTTACCATCCTCAGACCAATGGTCTCGCAGAGAGAACAAACCAGACCTTGAAACAATTCCTTCGTCTGTATGTCAATGAGAAACAAGATGACTGGGCTAGTCTGCTACCCTGGGCCGAATTTGTGCTAAATTCTCATGTATCTGCGGCTATGGGATCCTCCCCGTTTCAGATAGTGTATGGGAAACAGCCACGCCCGCCACTGCCTGTGCCTATCACGGTTGCGTCTGCGATAGCTGAACTCTCCGCTGATGAGTTGCACCGCCTGTGGATATCCACGCAACGTGCCTTGATCAAGGCCGGCCAGGCCGCTAAAAGAAATGCTGACCAGCGCAGAAGACCGTACCCGCCTCTCAAGCCAGGCCAAAAGGTTTGGCTGAGCACACAGTTCATCCACTTGAAGCTGCCATCATTGCGACTGGCTCCGCGATTCATCAGGCCGTTTCCCATCATCCGGCAGGTGGGTGCTGTCTCGTATCAACTTCGGCTTCCCCCGTCTCTCAAGATTCACAACATGTTTCACGCCTCCCTCTTGAAGCCTCTGGTATTGTCATGGCCTTCCAGCACAACTCCGACCCCTCAACCAGTTGCCTCCAAAGATGACTTCACCTATCAGGTCCGGGAAGTCTTAGATGTGAGGAAATACCGGAAGAAGTGGGAGTACCTGATAGCGTGGGAGGGCTTTGGTCCTGAGGAGAACTCCTGGGATCCATTGGCTAACATCCTGGACTGGAATTTGTTGGAGCAATTCCACAAAGACCACACGGCTAAACCCAGGCCTCCGGGGAGACGCCCTAAAGAGGGGGGTACTGTTGTGTTCCGCGGCCGTGGCGGACCACGAATGTGGCCCCCTACCTTGCCCACCGCGCTTCCCCGCCGCGGGAGCCCCAGGGGAGGGCACTGACTCCAGCCTCGCTCCAGCGCGGCCTTCGGTGCGGCTCACTGCCGTTCCTGCTCCCCCCTCGTGGCATCCAGCTGCGTCTCTCCTCCGCGGGGCAAATCCAAGATGGCCGTCGCCATCCCTAGGCACGAGGCCGTGCCCCCTCTACAGATTTAAAGGGACCTGATCCCTTTAACAAGATTCACCTGTTCTTGATCAGCCAGAGCAGGGGAAGTATAAAGGGAGACTTCCTCTGCTCATCCAGTGACTTGACAACGTCCTCCAACGCTGTCTAGTCTGCTTGCTTCGGTGAGTTCCTTGAGCTTTGGATCTTGTTCCTGTTTCGTCTTGGTGTTCCTGGTTCCTGATTTCAGATTGGCTTACGGTTATTCACTGGTGTGTGACTTCAGACTGGCAAGTGGTGATCCCTCAGTGTGTGACCTCGGACTGGTGAGCGACGACCCTCAGGCTCTCGACCTAGGACTCCTTCTAGACTACCGTCTCCAAGGGCCCACCTAAGTCCCAGCGGTCCGGGTCCCTGGGGGGATTGTGGGCTTCCAGGGCGAAGCTCCAGTCTGCCCTTGCACCGATACCTTGACCTCTCAAAGGTCCACCTAGCCCCAGCAGTCTGGGTCCCTATGGGCTCCTCCTGGGGGACCACAGACTTCCAGTGGTGAAGACACAGCTCCTCTTCTCGTCTCTTCATCCGCCTCCACAGTCGCCGCAGTCTCCAGTGCCGAGTGTCAGTTGGTCCCCTCTTCTGCTCTGCCTCGCCACCCGACGAGAGAACTTACGGATCTTCCGAAAGGTTTACCATCCTCCCGTCGGCCAAGGGTTCACAAGCCCGAGCGCAACAGGGATAAGGTGTCTGCTCGAAGATTCTTCTCCACCGGACAATAGCGGAGCTTGAAGTTAAACCAGGAGAAAAACAGTGCCCAGCAGGCCTGGTGAGCATTGAGACATGGGGCGTGTCTGAGGTGCTCAAGGTTTTTGTAGGCAGTGAAGATTGTAAATTTGAACTGAGTGCCCTCCAACCAGGGGCGCCACTCTTTGAGGGTGAGTTTAATTGCAAGCTATTCTCTATCACCGATGCTGTAGTTTTGCTCAGCGGTCGAAAACTTGGGGAGGAAAATGAACACGGTTGGAGGACTCCTTGGGTTGAGTGCTGACTCAGAACTGCCCCAGCTCCTATGGCAGAGGCATCCACTTCCATGATGAAGGGGTGGTTCAGGTCTGGATGGCGTAAGCAAGAACCTGAAAGGAAAGCATCCTTGAGTTTCTGGAAGGCAGCAAGGGCTTCAGGAGGCCAATTCTTGGTGTCGTTGCCTTTATGAGTCAGAGCCATGAGGGGCACTGCGAGCAAGGAGTAATTTGCTATAAAATGACGGTAATAATTAGTAAATCCTAAGAACCTTTGGAGATCCCGAAGGCCAACAGGCCGGGGCCAATCTGGAATGCCCTTTAATTTGCTAGGATCCATTGTGAAACCTCGCTGAGAAATAATGTAGCCTAGGAATGGTAAACTTGGTTTTTCGGAGACCAAGATGGCCGCTGTATAGAATGCACACAAGCGTTTCAGCTCCGTGGGTTTCATCTAAAATTTAGACAAATCTCTACAATTCTTTTTTCTTCTTTGAGTTAATAATGTCTCACACTAAAAGAAAGGCTAAAGTGAGAGAAAGTATTACCTTGACACCGATACAGGATTCAAGACAACTTTGGATCGAGACAATGTTTGCGGGACCCATGCACTCATTGCGGGTGGGAGGAGTCTCAGGAGGCTTCGGTGAGGAGCAGACGCCGAGCCCGCAGGCAGATGAGACATCCCTCAGTCCCAGCACGCCGACGACCTCTAAACCGCCATTTGGAACCTCGAGAAAACCTGAGGAATTATCAGCTAAACTGCTGGAGAGACTATCTGCCTCAATAAATTTTAGAGCCCCGAGAAAAGACAGTGAAACACCGATAGCTTCGGAGAGCCCTGCTTTGCAAGGTTCCATGGGCCCCCTGGTAGAGGCACAGCACTAACAACGATGGATGGGGTGACCCGTTGGAGGTAAGAAAAAGAGACCATGATATACATGTAATCCGCCCCTGATCAGACCTCAAAATATTACCTTAGATGAAATTTGAACTGTTTTAGCCTCTATGGATAAATCATTAAATATACTAAGAGTTATGATGAAAGAAAGTATGAATAAAACACAGAGTTTGGATACTAAAGTCACAACCTTGAAAACATCATTGAAAGAAATTGAGGTAAAAATAGTGGGAGTTGAGGCGGTGCAAAATAATCTTATAAAATCGAAGATTCTTCATACTAATATCAGATCTGAGGATACTGAACTTTCCAAAGTTAAGATTGGTTTCCCTTTGAGACCTATTTAAAATCTATATGGTGAATATTCTGAAATTTTCTGAGCAAGCGGTACCAGTAACCTCTAAGATATATTATTTACCTTCATTTAAAGAAGAGAAAAATGACCAGCAAGTACAATCACTAGGGATGTGAATCGGGCTTCGGACGATTAAAAATATCGTACGATATTTTCAAAATTGTCAGAAATTGGGGGATCCCCCCAAACGATAGGAAAATCCCCACGATATTGTTTGTGGGGGTTCTCTTATCATTTTGGGGGAGGGCGGGAAAAACGGCACACAAACATAACCCCTAAACCCACCCCGACCCTTTAAAACTAATCCCTTAGCTTCCCCCACCCTCCCGACCCCCCCCCCCAAAAACATTTTACAGGTACCTGGTGGTCTAGTGGGGGTCCCGGGAGTGATCTCTTTAAAATGGTGCGGGCCATCCAGTGCCCCTACCATGTGACAGGGGCCGGCCAATGGCATGGATACCCTGTCACATGGTAAGGGCAAAGGGCCATCGGCATCATTTTGATTAGTGGCAGCCGATGGCCCAACAGCGGGAGATCGCGTCCGGGACCCCCACTGGACCACCAGGTACCTGTAAAATGTTTTCTGGCGGGTCGGGAGGGTGGGGGAAGCTAAGGGATTAGTTTTAAAGGGTCGGGGTGGGTTTTTTGTTTATCAGCTCGGGCACAGCCGATAAACAAAACCGCGATCGGGCCAGACGAAAAAAAAACATGATGTGAATCGGAACTGGAATCTGAACCGATTCCGGTTCCGATTCAAATCTCTAACAATCACCAATTTTATCAATGAATTTATCTCAGTATTGGTGATGTCTCAAGAGACGGTTATAGAGACAAGAGCTACTCTCTTAGTTTCATTTGCGTTTACTTCAGAAAGAGACTCTGTGTTGAGATTTTTTTTCATAATCAATTACAGGGTTTTCATGGTCAGCAGGTTTGGGTATTCCCAGATATCACAAAAAATACACAGGAAAGGAGGAAAGAATTCTTAGCTATGAGAAATGAGGCAATATCATGGGGGACTGCTGATAAAGGGGGCAAAATTGTAATTATGGATCGTGAAAAGTATGTAGCAGAAGCTCAACGGCAACTTCAGAATACTCAATTTTACACACCTCTTCCATCTGATCCCACTAGAGAGATTTCACATTCCATTGCACAGATAGTTCAAGGGTTTTTGACATCTCACGAGATTGCTTTTCTTTTGAACAAACATCCGGTAGTTCCAGTTTTTTACCATTTGCCTAAGATTCACAAAAATCCAACGCTTCCGCCAGGAAGACCTATAGTTTCCAGTAAAGGATCCCTTTTGGAGCCATTGTCTCGGTTCATTGACTTCTTTTTAGCCCCTTTTGTTGTGATACAAGAGTCATATATCAGAGACTCTCAACAAAGTATTCATTTTCTTGCATCCTTTCATGAAGACACCTCTCAGCTCTTATTGGTGACCCTTGATGTTGAAGATCCCTCAGGATGAGATGCTAACAATTGCAGAGAGAGTTTTTGAAGAAAGACCACGCCCACATAGGATTCCTTCAAGTTTTTTGTCAGCATTACTCAATATTGCATTAAAAAAGATTTTTTTTGCTTTTGAAGGGGTTTTCTACCAACAAATTTGTTGCACCGCCATGGGGGCCACCATGGCTCCGGACTTAGCCAACCTTTACATGGCCGTTTTTGAAGACAACTGGATTTATAACAACACCCCTTTTTTCAGCATATTACAGTATGGAAAAGGTATATAGACGATGTTCTTGTATTTTGGCATGGATCTAATTCCAGTTTTCAAGATTTTCTAAGTTGGCTGAATGACCGAAACTCACATCTGCATTTCACTGCCGAGTTTAGTATTACAGATATTCATTATCTTGACATCAAGATTTGTAAAAATGATTATGGTTTTGAGACCACCATTTACAGAAAAGCAGTCACATCTAACACATTTTTGCATTTCACAAGTGCACACCCCCATTTTTTGAAGGAGAATTTACCTGTCAGCCAATTGTTTCGGCTGAGAAGACTTTGTACATCTATGGAAGAATTTCATCATCAAGCAGTAACATTATCAGATCGGTTTGTGAAGAGAGGATATCCTCAGCGTTGTGTCAAACATGCCTTTACCCGTGCAAGATTTATTAATAGAGATTGGCTGTTTTTACCAGGCACTATTGAATCCACTGATACTTTAACTTGTGTTTTGCCTTTTTCCTCTATGACATCTGTCATGAAACGGATCATTTACAATAACTGGCACATGCTACAGATCCACAATGAATTCCGTGAGGTCCCCAGATTTGCATTCACAAGAGGTGCCAATTTTAAGGACCTGTTGGTACATTCTGATTCATCAATCCCACAGCCGGGCATTAATGTAGGTGCACACACAGCCTGTGGAGCATGCACAGTCTGCCATGTAATGATAGACACATCTTTTTTATATTTCACAAAAATTGATTTCACCTTTGTTTTGAGGAATTTTACAGATTGTTGATCCACGGGGGTAATTTACCTCATACAATGCCCATGTAACTTATGGTATGTGGGCAAAACTCAGCGAGCATTGAAGACCCATCTTATTGAACATCGATCCTGCATTTCCACGGGCCGACTGACAGCTCCACTGACAGCACATTGTATTCAACATCATCACATTTTTGATAACTTAAAAGTGTGTGTACTTGAGCAGCTATCCCCTAACTGGAGAGGAGGGGATTTTAATGTCCGGCTTTTACGTGCAGAGCAAAGATGGATTTACCGACTGCAGACCGTTGAACCCAATGGTTTAAATTCAGCACTAGAACTTCAAGTGTTATTATGAATAATCACATTTTTATTTATCATTATACACTAGGAATCATGATAACCACCACCTTAAATTGGCCTGACACAGATTGTTTATACATCACCATAACAACGTGAGTCAAAGATGGAAGCACGTCATGACATCATTACGTCGAAAAGCGCGGGCTTTTTAAAGGGAAAGCAGTTCGTGCTTCACTTGGTCTCATATATCGCGAAAACATTTTTGGAGACGTTCGCGTTCGGGAAGAAGGTTTGTGCTGTGGACATCTTGAGCTAAGTATTTATTTATTTATGGTTTTTCTGGAAATCACTATGTCTGTAATTTTTTAAATCATTAGCATCTGTCCTGAGATTGAAGCTTAAAATTACTCCTGAAGAAGCGATTCAGCCATCGCGAAACACCGGCCATTGTCGGGGCTTCTCAACTACGGTTTAAGGCACAGATGTGTGTTCCTAAAGTTTTCGGGACTTTTACAATCATCATTTCTCAATGGGACTTTAAAAAAAACACTTTATAAATAACATACAAAAATCGATATAATACGCTGCAAGTGACGAGTAGTCCGGATGGCAAGTTATATCACTGCCGTTGTCTGGCTTGCTGATGCAGCATCCTTCAAGTTAAAGAAATTGTATAGTTGACACAGCATCGAGAAACAATGATACATTTTGGGTCTTTTTGTTATGTTTAGTTTTGATGGATAAGACTTTTTTTGTTCTTTTGGTTTGGATTTTTCTGGGCAATGGTGCACCATATCTGTCCTTTAGCTGTCCTGAATATTTTTGCAGCTTGGTTCGCAAAGAACAGACAGTAGTTTTCTAGGACCTCCGGTGATCAGCATCTCTTTGTCCTTCTTGCAGAACTTTAATGCCCTTAGATGAGGCCACCCTGCTGCTTAGCTGCCGGATGATAGGGTTGACACTTCTGGAGAGGTGTCACTATCCTCACTCTCGCTCCCACTCCCTGCTCCACTACCTTCCTCCCTCCCCCTCCTGCTCCTGGCCTGCAAACTCCCCTTCCCCCTTCCCCCTTCCCTCTGCCCTATCTGTCTTTCCCTAGCCTGCAGTCCTTCTGCCACACTTGCCTGCCTATTTCCTTCCCACTCCTGCCTCCTTCTATCCCTTCCCTCCTCCCTATCTCTACTCCTGTCCCTGTCATTACACCTCCTCCTATGCGATAATCCAAGAGTGGTATGAGATGAGATGGGAGGGGGGAAGGATGATGTGTACAGACCAAGAGCAGAATCTTGGGGTGATAACATTGTCATCTTCAGATCACCAGAAACAATGTGACAAGTGTGAAAGCTCACCGCTCCAGCTGCCCTGGGTGCCACTCCGCATCTCGGGTTCAGGCCTTCCGTGAGTCCCCGATATCCCTGGAGCCCGCCAGCCGCCCGTAACTCCCTGGGTTTCGGTCCCAGCAGGCCCTGGCTTTGCTGGGCTTCAAGGTTCTCCTCACACGGCGGGGGTAAAACATCCCCCAATCCCCAAAGATAACACAGAGAAAGATAGTTCCTTCAAAGCAGTTTATAAAGCAATAGATGTGTATATTACATTCGCTCTGCCATCTCCCCCATCCAGCTCTGCCAGTCCCTGGTAGCTCAAGGCCCAAACGAATGGACCTGCCCCCGCCCAAGCCCTCAGGCTTCCTTACAACCTGTGCTCTAGCAGAGGTACCTTCCAGGTCTCAAAGTCCCTCTATTAGAACAGCAAACACCCCCTGCTCTTTAGAGCCCTTCGGCCCAACTTCCCCTAAGGCATAAGTTATACCTTTCCCCTTTCAGGCTACTCGGTTTCCCTGTGCGAGATGGAGGATTCATTGCCCCCGGAACCTACCTCCATCTCCTCTCCCCCCTGGCTCCTGGCCCTGGCTTTTTCTGGCCATTGCCACCATGTAGGCACCCCTTCTTCCTCTAGCTCCCTAGGTTCCCCTGTGACTGACTCAATAGTCTCTAAGTCTGCCACCTGCTCACCTGCAGGCTCTCCCCACAGGTCAGGTGGTGGTTGTAGGAATCTGGGATTTGTAGTTTTTCTAATCTTCACCTGTGCCCCCTGCTGTCAGACTCTAGTATTACCAGCCGCCTTATGGTATCTTGTCTGTTCCTGCCCCCGGCAGCGCTGCACTACATCACCCCCCCCCCCCCCGCCTTAAAAAGTCACTGTACGGGATATATAGTGTTTCTAACCTGAACACAAAAAGCCATTCTTTTAGAAGAGAGCATACAATCCCTTCCTTCAAACCTCTTAATGTTGTAGAGTGAGGAGACTCGCCTCTGGGTCAAATCACCACACAAGGCGATACCTAAAGCCACAAGAATGCTGGGCTGCCTAGAAAGAGGAATAACCAGTAAGAAAATGGAGGTGGTGATGTCCTTATATAGGTCTTTGGTGAGGCCTCACCTGGAGTATTATGTTCAGTTTTGGAGCCCTTATCTCAAAAGAGATAGAAATGGGATGGAGGTGCTCCAGAGAAGGGCTACCAAAATGGTGTGGGTCAATATCATAAAAATTATGAGGAGAAACTGAAGGATATGAATATGTATATCCTGGAAGAAAGGAGTTGCAGGGGTGATATGATACAGACCTTCAGATACCTAAAAGGTTTTAATGATGTGCAAACATCAAACATTTTCCATTGGAAAGACATCAGTATAACTAAGGGCCACAAAATGAAACTCCAAGAAGGATGCCTCAGAACCACATCAGAAAATGTTTCTTCATAGAGAGGGTAGTGGATGCCTGGAAAGCCCTTCCGGAGGAGGTGGTGAAAACCAAAACAATGAAAGAATTCAAAAGGGCATGGGTTAAATACCGTGGAACTCTAAAGGCTAAAGGATGGAAGTGAAGAAAAGAGTGCATGGAGTAGCTTGATGGTGTGGCATTATTACTCTTAACCAATAAGCCTTGATACTGTTAATGCAACTCCATCATTGCTCTCTGCTTCATCGGCAAGAGGAAAAGGGGAAATGGATTCATTCAGCAACTGAGGGCCCCAATGTGGTGGTTACTACCATTAACCAATAAGACTGTATTTTGATGCAACTCAAACATTGCTCTCTGCTTTATGGCAATCAACAAAGACTAGAGTGTGATACAGATAAGCATGGGAGATAGCCATAGCTATCATTACCGATAGCTATCATTGCCACAGCTATCATTACCGATCATTCAGCACACTGTAAATATTTGTTTCTGTCTTTGAGTTACTTTCTGCTTTGTCTTCTTCTTCCCCCAGTTCCATTAACCTGTTTTATTGTAACTTTTGCCTCTCTTATCTGGTTTAATATTTAATATTCAATATTTAAGGTTATGTTGTTTTTTACCCCGGTTCCCTGTAAACCGACATGATATGATTGTATCATGAATGCCGGTATAAAAAAAGCATTAAATAAATAAATAAAATAAATAGCGATGAACTTGATTCAAATAGCAACCAACCAAGGCCCTGACTTTTATGGTCTGGGAAACATATAAGCATGGGGTAACCTATACGGCACAGTACAAATTAAGCTTACTGGGAAGACTGGATGGACCATTTGGTCCTTTTCTGCCGTCATTTCTATGTTTCTATATTGTTAACAATTTCAACAAGCATAGCAGTATTGAGACAACATCATGAGAGACATATATTCCCAACCTTAGGTATATAGTATGCCACTAAATGTTTTATTATTATCAATGTGTAAATAAAAAAAAAAAAAACCTTCCATTCAAAACCATCTCATAACATTATCCTTCCTGTGCACAACACATACTTTTAGCCATATCAAGTGGGGGAAATTTTCAGACATTGATTTACCCATGTAAATCAATATTTACAATGGGTAAATGACTTTTAAAATTGTGCTTAAGGGAGGTAATTTATAGGACATGGAGCTTTCCTCAGCTGTTCATCCATGCAAAGAACTGTAAATTAGCCTTCCAGTGACTTTTCCAAAGTCTCATAAACATTGGGTAAAAGAGGAGCATTTTGATCTATCCTGTATCATTGTACAGTACACTAACCATTCCTCCCCCTCCCTCAAGGGATTGTGCCTTGAGGCAATTTTTAATGGGCTTGGTTTCCCTTCCAGATTTTCTCAAAGGATGCATAAAGAATAACCAAAGAAATTCCTTGGCATATCTAAACAATCATTGACAGAATAAACTAATCAGTAATTAACAAAGTAGGCAAGTCCTTAACTTTTATCTTGATTTGCTTCTAGCTACTAAAGGCAATTCAAAGTAGCAGGGACAGGGGAGGGAAATAAAACTGTTTGAACTCTAAATAGAAGTAGGTCCACCATGTCTTCACTATATAAATTAATATTTCTATATGGCTTGCACATTTAAATAATGTTACTGAATCAACAAATTCCTTCCTCCTTACCATACTGCAGAGCAATACAATTTCTGTGCTTCAAATGAACTGAGAATCTGATTAGTAGTAAAGATTGCAGATGTCCTTTGGTGCCTATGATGTCATCATGACTCTAATCATAAATAATCTCTGAAGCAATTCTTCAGAACAGGGAATTGGTGTCTGGAGGCAGAATGACATCAAGATGGGAGAAAAAAGCAGGAGAAAAAGAAAGGCATGAAGATTCATACAGGTCTATAAAAAGGGTAATTTTCAAAGCCTTTTCTACATGTAAAACAGTGCATTTCATGCGGAAATGAGCTTTGAGAAAATTGCTTGCCCTACGGATACAAGATTGTAAGGCCTTTATGTGTATTTTTACTGGCAGAGAGAAGAGGCATTTGTGGGACAGGGCTAGGGAGGGATTTGCATATGGATACATATTTCTGAATTTCCAAATGCTGGCGGGTATTCTTTTCTCTGAAAAACTACCAGCACAATTTAGCAGGTATAAATGTATATGGATACATTATCTAGGATAATTTTCAAAAGAAAAATGATGTATACTTTCCCTTTGAAAAATGGTGAAAAATCTCCATGCAATTGACTTTGCAGCAATGACTGCAGTTACAATTTACTCCCAAAATGCAAAGTTTAGAAAGCCCAGTAGTGAGATCAGCAAGGGTATGCATAATGTCCATAAAATCATAGGCTGTAGGTGGCAGTGGGACTGCTCCTATAAAGTTCCTCATCCACAGCAATGGATTGGAAGCAGGGATTTTTTTTTTTAGAAATAAAAAATACTTTACAGAGAGCTTCAAAATGTGGAATCCATTTTTAAGCATAAAGAAAAAAAAATCTCTTTATACCAAATGTGGCTGATGCTTAAATGGTACCTGCTAATTTATTCCACAAAGAGGCACTTGAACTCCCTGGGAATTTTCTGGGTGTGCTGCTGCTTCTTACCCACAGCACATCCTTGATTCTTTGAGAACTGCTGTTCTTAGATGGCAGTGATGTATTTGCAACAGTGTACAGAATCTGCACATTGACAACAGTGTGTGATTTTACTCTCTGTGTTTTACCATAACATTTTTGTTTGCAAGCCTACACATACTTGTCTCTCATTATTTCCAGGCTGATTTAGTTTTGGTGTGGCATATTAAGGAAAGCCACACCCATTTCTCAGAGTTGACAGGCTTGTAGCACTAGTGGAATCTGTATCAGGGATTGAAACAGTAAACAGGTGATGAGTCCACTAGAGATGAACAACAAATTTGCTTATCATTAACTCCTGCAGTATTTTTTCAGTTACTAAATTATGCTGCAATGATGGCCACTGTGGTTGCAACCCCTCACACCATCCCGGAAATCTATTAGTATGTACATAAATCTACAAACTTGTACTTTTTTATTTTTTTAGTGCTTCCTAAATGTTAAAGGCAAGAAAAGAAGTTCCTTGTAGCTGAGAATAAAGTGTTGGCAGATTTTGTTTTTCAAAGTCCTTCGGCAGGGAGGGGGGGGGAGAAGGGGCCCACATTGGCTAAAGACTACAGTGCAGTCACTCTGAAGTTGAGGGTTTAATGAAGTAGCCTGTGAGAGAATGAAGGGGGACGGTCCTCGCTGCACAGATGGCTCTTTGTCATGGCTGACACCTGCCATCTGCTTGTTTGTCGAAATGATGTTGGAGGGGGTATCGTGAGCTTCCAATCTGCTAAGCCGCCTCCACCAGCTTCCAATGACCCGCTGACCTCAGTGTCAGACAGGTCCAAAGAGTCTGTTCTTTCAGCTCAGTGGGTTCTTCCTTCTCTCTGTTTACTGCCTCTTCCCAGCCATAGATATGCACAGCAGCAGCTGGCTTTGGCCCGTGGTTCCCCACACTCCAGGGGCCTATTTCTGGTTTATCTGTTTACCAATTTAGAAAAGAGAGAATGATTTGTAAGGCAGAGAGAGAATCCTTTGATTGAGGATGTGGGGTGTTCACATTTTTATACTCAAGGCAGAGTAATTTTGCAGACAAAATATACATATTTTTAAAACAAATTCAGACACTACCTAACAAAGAGACACGATGCATTAAACTGTTAACATATACTAATTTTATTTTCATAGGTTCCTTTAGTGCCTTCTCACAGTTTTGCAACCATTTCTAATCCATATTCAGTTTGGCACAGTATATTACTTTTGACTGATTACTATTATTCTGATGTAGTCTGCCTGTAGTGAACAACTTGCTCATATTGCATACAAAGTAATATAATCTTAACTATCGTTAACAAGTCTGTATACAAAGCTTTATGACTGAGGTTGTTGAATTTTTAAATATCCTTTTGTCAAAGACAATTTGCAAAATAATTTAGAATAGTTAAAAGTCTATGAACTATTTAGGAACAGAAAAGGCTATGAATATTTGAGGCATGCTATATTTTCTAACAATTTAGGAATCGAAAATACTGTAACATGAATGATACTATTTGCATAAACAAGAATATATTTACATTAATATTGAAAGCAGAGTCTATAATGCTTGTAGGCCATTTTCCTTGATGGCTGCAAAAACTAATAAGCTCAGATACAAAGTTGGTAGCCTCTAGTGCAGGCAGTGTTGAATCACTGGTATCCCGATGGGGTCAGCAGTTAGCAGTATCTGTGCATAGGCCATCTTAGGCAACTAGGGAGGCTAAGAGCATCACAAAGGCAATGAAGTGAGACATTCTTTGAGAATGGGAAGAATTCAGGAGTGAAGAAGGAAGGACAAGAATTAATACTGTGTCATTCTTGAGTATTCCTTTGTGACTATCCCAAGGAACAATAGAGCCATGCTGCCAGAAGTCTCAGAAAATTCAGGGGGAGTACGTATAAAGAAGGCAAAATTGTGGCCTATGACACTCAGGAGTGTAGTAATTCCTACACCTTCCTGCATTTAAACCCCTTTCCTAGAAATGTAAATGTACTATTTATTTATTTATTTATTTGCTTTGTGCTTTTAGTTACTTAAAATGTTTTATAACCTGCCTATCGCAGCAACCAGCCATCCAGGGATAGTAACTTTTCAATCAACTGTGTGGACTCATATGTACACATGTATGCCTGTTCTGTTCGGAGTTAACAGTCTGCTTGGGATTAGCTATAAATTTTGCATGAATAGTGCCAGTAATAAAACAAGGAGTGTGGTTAGGGAAATGTTTGAGATACTGGAGAGAGAGAGACTATAAGGCTCTTGTATTAGTTAACTATTTAAACCACTGTAGGAGTGTCAACTAGTAACTCGAGATGAGGTTTTGGTGGTGGTCTAGGGTTTGGAGGGCAGTTTTACATGCACAGTCAAAGGTACGAACAGCACAGTACACATCAGTGAAGATATGATGTAATTTTGAGTGAGGAAAGGTGCACAAAGATGAGATTTGCATATTGTACTCTCAACCTAGTTTGATGCACTCCAGCTAGGTCGAGAGTACAATGTACAAATCTCATCTTTGTGTACCTTTCCTCACTCCAAATAACATCAAATCATCACTGATGTGTACTGTGCTGTTCGTACCTCTGACTGTGCATGAAAAACTGCCCCCAAACCTTAGACCACCACCAAATCCTCACCTCAGGTTACTAGTTGACCCTCCTACAGTGGTATAAATAGTTGACTAGTATGTGTGTTACCTCAAAGGCTGGCTCTCTCTCTCTCCCCAAAACAGCTGTTCAGGCCTAACACCAAGAAAAAAGGTGTAGTTATTTTCAGCATTAAAACACATTACACTATCACATGCAACATTAAACACCCCTCATTTTCATAAATTCCCTTTTGTCTAAAATTTAAAAATTTGTATATACATCTCGTAATGCATATTTTATTGCAGGCATTATGGCATTATCATGGGCATTAGGGTCCTAATGCCCCCCCTAAGTTTGTACCTGTAACCTACCTTTTTAACCTGTTAGCCCCAATCCTTAAAACCCCACTAACATCTTTAGAATCTTTTGTTCTAGGACTTACATGCCATCCATAGCAGAAGTAAAGTTATGTGGTAGGGGACCCCGGTGCACGCTTATGCATGTAAATACTTTTGCGCAGATTTCATTGAGAAATCTAGGAACACCATGCCCCATTCAGACCTTGCACTATCCCTCTTTTGCAAAAACTTTTTGTGTATGTACAGGGAGAAATGTGCATACTCGTGCACTTTTTAAAATCCACGGGGTGCATGCCAGCCCGACTTCTACATGTATCTTCTGGTTTTGGCATGCATAGGGCTTTTAAAATTCATCTTTTATGAGTAATGCACAGAAAAACATTAAAATTTTAAACACATAAAACATAATCATATGTACATTAATAAAATGCACATAAAATCAAATGAAACATAATAATTATGCAAATGTCTGTCCAAACAAATGGTATTTCAGTTTCTTTTGAAAAGCTTCAAGTTCATTACAATTCAAATCTCAGTTGGTAAACTGCTCCAGAAAATGGGTCCAGATGCACATAAGACCTGTCGCCACATAGACAAGAATCTTGCTTCTTTAACAGAGGGAATCGAAAGCAGGCCATGAGCCTAAGAATGCAAAGCATGTTCAGGAACATACAGGCACAGAATGTCTTTTAAAAAGCATGGCTTTCCATCTCACACTGCTTTAACCACTAATATCAAATGTAATTCTATACTAAATCAGCAACCAATGTAGTTGCTTCAGGATGGGAATAATGTAGTCAAAACAGGAGCACAAAGTAATTAACTGGACTGCTGCATTTTCAATTAACTGTAAGACCTGTATTTCAAACTTGGGCAAACTCACATATAACAAATTGCAGTAATCCAAAGAAGTAATGATGAAGGCTTGAATGAGAGCACAAAAATCTTGCACAGATATCACATATTTTAACCACCTAATTCAATGCTTCTCAAGCCAGGACATACCAGGCCAGTCAGATTTTTAGGATATCCACAATGAATATGCATGAGATAGATTTGCATACAATGGAAGCAATGCATGCAAATCTATCTCATGGATATTCATTGTGAATATCTTGTAAACGTAATTGGTTAAGTGTGCCCCGAGGACTGGGTTGAGAAGCACTAGCCTAACTAATCTTAATTTATAAAAGCAGTGAACAAATCTGTGGATTTCATGAAAGATGAGGATCAAACAGTCACACAGTGCAAAAAATGAATAGGCACCCTGGCACTGGACAGGGCAGGCATTGTCATAGCTATCACAAAGTGACAACCAAAAACACTTCAGACTTGGTTATATTTCTGGCTAGACAATTCTGTCCCAACCAATTATATACATCTTGCAGACAGTTCAACAACTAAATAACTAAAGATAAAAATGTAACAGTACTGGTAATTCTGTGGTCAGTTTTCAAACTGCTTTGAAACAAAGTTGGCAACTACTTTTTACCCACAGACTTTGCACCAATTTCCAAAGCAAAACTACATGCCTACTTTCACTTTGAAACTTGCTGCATGTATCCACAGAAATTCCATCTTTTTTTTATGTGGATATTTTTCATGGGAAATAACAGGTGTAGATTTGAAAATGAAATCTGTGTGTATGATTTTTCTCCTCTGACTTGAACATACCAAGAGGAACACGTCCCCTAAATAGCTACATTGAGGAAAGCAAAACAAATTGTAGCAGAAAGAAGGAGCAGTCTGCAGCAGTTCATTTGACTTGGTCTTGGGGAGAACAACTTTTCTCCTCTGACTGTGAATTGCTATTTACTCACATAAATGGCTTTGAAAATTGTTCTCCCCAAGACCAAGTCAAATGAACTGCTGCAGACCGCTCCTTCTTTCTGCTACAATTATTTTTGCTTTCTTGATTCTGACCCCTACTCTCTTCCTTATGGGGGTAATTTTTAAAGCTACTTAGGCACATAAAACCCTGATTTACATACATAAGTAGCACTTTGAAAATAGCCCCAGTCATTATTTATGTATTTATTTATTTTAAAAAATGTTATTTTGTTTAATCCATAAAATCTTCAAAGCAGATCACAAACAGAACATACATAATAAAACAATACAGCTTATGAGTGTAAAAGTATGTGTTTAACTTGATTTATTGCATATTTTACAAGCACTCGTGGCAGGCATTTGGGGGGTAGAGTTGGGGTATGGTGTGAGCAAATGTATAGAAAACGCCCTCATATCACCTTAAAAGACCAGTCACAGCTATCTAGTTTGGTCCTCCTTAAGAACCGACTTAGCAAGGGATTCTGAGCCCAGGGAGTGTCCCTTCAGCACAGGATAAGAAGGCAGGACTCAGAAAGGTTGAGATGGCCCTAGGGAGAAGGCAGGAATCCAGTTTATACAAGGACTACCTATATTTGTGAGTTTTTTGACTGATACAAGAGACTGCTGAGGTAATCATCCTTTACGCTATACTTTTTTTTTGTCTGTAAATAAACGGTTTATGAAGGACTAGCCAGAGTTTGGCCTTCTTTTGTTTTCCTGGCTGCTTCCCAACCACAGAAAATAAAACAACCTAGATATTGTTTTCTTTTCCTATAGCCTGGAAGTTTCAATAGCCAAGCCAAAATTGCAACGGACTAGAGAACTAGCCCCACCTGTGCAGACAGGGTTTACTCAGTTAGTAAGGGCCGGATAGGCCAGAAGAATTTTGCACAAAACTATACTGTATGGCACAGTGCAGCTGAAGAAGCAAGAACAATTGCTACAACTTCTTGCTGCAGGGCGGCAAGAACTACAAACTACCATACAGTTGTCAGCAACAGGCATTACAAGAGCATGTTATGCAGCAACAAATGGTGCTAACTCAGATAGCACAGGCAGTAGAGACCACTGTAACCAGACCACCTTCCTTGTCATCAGTTATACTTAAGATGGCCCCGGAGAAGACCATGATTGTTTTATTAAAGAATTTTGAATAGACAGCTTCACCTGCAGGCTAGCCAGAAGATAGATGGACTACCTATCTGGGTAACAAACTTATAGGGAATGGCCAAGCTGCCTTTTAAGCCACCAACCCAGAAGAAAGGGCCACATATGTAGAACTCAAAGCAACACTCCTAGAGATGACAAGACTTAACCTAGAAGTTCTTCTACCATGGGGAAGTCCTCAGAGCCTTTTCTACAGACTGAAGGATATGGATAGCTACATCTGGAAGGAAAGACTGAAGGTAGAAGTAGCCAAAACAGTTTTGTTAGAGCAGATCCAAGATGATCTAGTATGGCTTATGTAGCAATGGGTATGTCAACAACTGAATCTTACGCTAGTGACAACATTAAAGCTTTGGAGGTTCATTATCAAGCCTAGAGCATGCTTGAAAGAGATGTTCTGATAGGGTTCAGCGCCTTCCTCCTCAGCAGAGAATGCCATTTTGATGTACAAAGTTTAAATAAATTAATTAACTCTGGCGCAAACCCAGTAGATACCATCATTCTAAAGAAGATGAGTACAGCGAAAAAAAGGGCTAGGCTTAGGCTGAGGTCTAGATGTCGGGACCCAGCCTCCGAACCAGATCCTGGCATTGGGCCTGGCCCTTGGCTTTGGCCTGGGCCAAGGATCAGGCTTTGGGACCCAGCCTCTGCACTGGATTCCTGTATCATGTCTAGGTACATTTTGCCTATACCGAAGCTCAGGCATTGGAATCTGACCTCCAGACCAAGCGCTGGCATTGGATATGAGCCTGGGCCTTGGCCTAGGCCATGGCCCAGGTATTAGCAGCTGGTTTCCAGGCTGCCTCATGCATCAGGGCCTGGTCTCTGGGCCAGGCCTCAGCATCAGGCCTGAACCCAGGTTGAAGTCCAAGCATCAGGATCCATTCCTCCAGACTGGGCCCTAACAAGATCCTGGTATCTGGTCTAGGCCCTGGTGTCAGGCCTATGCTGAGACATTGGGACCAGGTTTCATCATAGGATCTCCACCAGAATAGGTAAGTGGGGGCTGGGGAGTATCCTGGCCCTGGAATTTTCCTAGGTCGGAGGGATGGGTGGTGGGGATGGGAGGCCTTGGGAATTTGCAGGGTGGGGGGACTTGGGGAACTTCATATGGGCCCAAATGGAGGACGAATCCTTTAAGTTTGCATAGGAACTTATTGAGAGAGTAGATGGAAAGCTAGTCCTAGGAGGGGAAGATAGGAACCCAACTGCTCCTTATTTTATTTATTTATTATTTATTTATGAACTTTTTTCTACCGACATTAGTGTGAAACAACATATTGGTTTACAATAAACTGAAGGTAGAAATTACATGGAACAGGAAAGGGTAATGGACAAAAAGGAAAAAGAACAAAATATAAAGAACAGGGAGTTTGAACTAGATAGGGAAAATAGAGGGAGAAACAAGAGTGTAACTATAACAATACATATTACAGGAAGGGATGATAACATGGTAACAACAACAAATGTGACAATATATATAAGTAATGAAATAAGTAATAAGTATAAGTAATGAAATAAGTAATGAAAGGGGGCCTAATTTACCATGTAACAAAGGGTAGTTTGGAGGGGGAAGTGATAGAACAACTCCTAGTTTCCAAACAATATTACCAGCAGGTCCTGCAGATAGCACACCGCCATCTTCTAGGGGGCAACCTGGGGGAGGAAAAGACCTGAGAGAAAATATCATCACAGTTCTGTTGGCCTGGCATATATACAGTTACATTGCCAATCCTGGTTTACATGTCAAAGAACTAAACCTATAGGGGAGCAGGTGGCACCCCTTAAACCAATGCCCATTATAGAGATCCTTTTTGAGAGGGTAGGCATAGATCTATTAGGACCTGTACAGAGATCTGCCTGAGGAAATAACTACATCTTGGACATCCTTGACTTCGCTATGGGATTTCCAGAGGCAGTACCTTTCTGGAACATGCAGACCGCTCTAATGGAGGTTTTTTCTTGACTTGGATTGCCCAAGAAGATCTTATCTGATCAAGGGACATCATTCATTTCCAAGGTAATGAAACAACTTTGCATCTTGTTCAAGGTAAAAACTCTGCATACCTTGGTTTATTATCCACAGACCAATGGCCTTGTTGAGCATTTCAACAAAAACTCTCAAACAAATGTTGAGAAAATATTTGAATTGGGATTCATTGCTACCCTACACACAGTCTGCAAAATACCCAAGAGATTGATGGGGTTTTCCCCTTTTGAGTTACTGTATGGAAGGAGACCAAAGGGAATCCTGAACATAGATCAAGAAACTTGGGAAGAATAGCTGAAACCCAAGCAGTACCTAATCAACTATAATTTCCAGATGCACGAATATCTGAGAAAGGCTTGGGAGATTGCCCAATAGGGATGTGCAGAAGGAAAAAAGTTGTATTCGTATTACCAGGACCAATATTCATTGCATTCATTTCATGGGGGGGGGGGGGGGAACCAATTCATTGGTATGCTTTATTCGTTTTCCGATTTCCCTTTAAAGTCAATGGGGGAAGTATTTGCAGCCTATTTTTGGCTGCAGAATTGGAGTTTTCTTATCAATTCTGATGAAACTTCTGGGGAGCTATCATCAGAACGAGTAAAGAGCTCCAAGGTACTTAGACTGTGGCAAAGTGTCACCAAAGAGGCATGAATAGCCTAAGGCACTTTTAAGGGGCAAAGGGGAACCAGGAGTGGCAAGAGTGATTTAACAGAGGTGCAAAGCAGCAGCGACAGTGTCAAAAACACACCACAGCTTCAAAAGAGAGCACCAATAACAGATGCATGAACCCTCGAAGACAGCACGACAGACAAAGTGGCAAAACAAGTGGCATCAACATCCTATAGCACAAGGGGGGAAATAGCAAGCAGAAAGACTAGCACCAACACACTGAAGAACCATGATAGTGGCAAGAAAACCACAAGGAGTTGAGTGAGTCATCTGGTGTATGGCAGCAAGGCAGAGCGGCAGAAAATGGATAGGGCCAAGACAGGCTGGCAGAGTGGAGGTAGTCTGGTCCCTGTGGTTTTGATAGGAGCAAGGCAGGCTGGCAGAGCCGAGGTAGTCAGGTCCCTGTGGTTTTCATCTGGGCAAGACAGACTGGCCCCAGTGAGAGTTCTCTTTCCTTTGAGCAGGAAAGGGCTCCCTAGAATGGGTTGGCCCCTAGAGTGGAGCATGAGCCTTCAAAGCATGGCGATATGGAGGAGGTCTCACTGTGAACAGTGGTTTAACATGGGTCAACAGGTACTAAGAGATAGACTGGCCAGCTACCCTGGGGAGAGTTCCCTTTTCTTTGAGCAGGAAAGGGCTCCAGGATGGTCAGGCACAGCGTTAAAGGTCAAGCCCTTTTAGGGACATAAGGCCTGGACGGATAGGCACAGCAATCGAGGACAGAGGTCAAGCCCTTTTAAGGACATAAAGCCCATACGGACAGGCACAGCATTCGAGGATAGAGGTCAAGCTCACGTAGGGACATAAGGCCTGGATGGACAGGCACAGCAATTGAGGATAGAGGTCAAGCCCATGTAGGGAGATAAAGCCTAGATGGACAGGCACAGCATTTGAGGATAGAGGTCAAGCCCACGTAGGGACATAAGGCCTGGATGGACAGGCACAGCAATTGAGGATAGAGGTCAAGCTCATGTAGGGAGATAAAGCCCGGATGGACAGGCACAGCATTCGAGGATAGAGGTCAAACCCTTGTAGGGACATAAGGCCTACACGGACAGGCACAGCATTCGAGGATTTCTTTGTGCAGGTATGTTGTGGTTTGATCTGTCACTTCTTCCTGAAGTGGCTTCTGACTTCAGCTTCGTCCCTGGCTTCTGACTTCGGCTCCGTCCCTGACTTCTGACTTCAGCTTCGTCCCTGGCTTCTGACTTCGGCTCCGTCCCTGGCTTCTGACTTCAACTTCGTCCCTGGCTTCTGACTTCGGCTCCATCCCTGGCTTCTGACTTCAGCTTCGTCTCTGGCTTCTGACTGCAGCTTCTGTTCCTGGTCCGTGACTTCAACTGCTCTTGGTATCCTGTTCCACTTCGTCCAGGAGGCCTCGCCTAAGTCCTAACAGTCCAAGTGGCTCGGGTCCTCACGGGCTCCTCCTGGGGGGACCTCGGGCTTCCAGTGGTGGTTCCAGTTGGCCTCCTGGCTCCAGCTTTGGTACTCCTCAGGATTCTGGGATTCCTCTTCAAGACTCACCTACAGGAGACTGCACGTAAGTCCAAGTGGCCCAGGTCCTCACGGGCTCCTTCCGGGGGGGACCTCGGGCTTCCAGTGGTGGCTTCAACTGGTCTCCTGCCCTGTGCCACCTCCCAGCTTCGACCTCCACTGTGGGTCCTCCCACAGTGCACCATCACCTGTCCTAGCCGGCTCAAGGGTCCACGAAACCCAACAACCAGCACAGAGGAATGGTCAGCTGAGTTAGCCATCAGCATCACAATGGAGTCCGGTCACTAATGTAATGCCAGTGGAGGGGGGCTGTAAAGGTGTGAGGGTGGAAGTGCATGTTTTGCCATCTTCATTGGAGAGAGGATGACATGGAATAGCAACTGGTAGATCAACTTCTCTGATATTGTCTGGAATGGCTGGCATGAGTGTTGAAGAATCTATCTCTATGTCATCCTCTCGCATGAAGCAACACCAACCTCTTGGTGAGTTTCAGTTTTCATCTATTAAGCTGGTTGTGGTGACTATGGATATATTAGGAGCATTAACAGCTGGGCTTGGGCAAGCCATTAAAGATTATACTCTGAAAATTGATTCCCTTACAAACAGACTAGTGGTGAAGAGACATGAAGATGAAATACAGAGAGTACAAATGACAAGTCAAACTTTAGGAATTGATATGAAGAATATTCAAAGCTTTAATGCTGTCATGGTCAAAGATAAGAATTCTCTTTTCAGGAGAATTGAACTCTTGGAAAATTGGAATTGGCATCTTAACCTCAGGCTGGTAAATTTTCCTAAAATAATGGGGGGACTGCCTTACATAACTTTGAAAAAAATTTCCTTGAAGTCTTACTTATTTGAGAAGATCAGATGCCCTCAATTAATAAAGTTTTCTTTTTACCAACTTCACCTCGTAAAGACTCTCACCCTCCAAGCCAACCTGAGGCCTTTTCTGATTTATTTAATCATCAATTTTCTTGAGAATTCTGGGCCTGAAGTGATAGAACACAGCCCTTTATTAGTTTCCTTTGCTATAGAACAGTATGATAATGAAATCTTATTTTAGACACTTGAAGTGCCATTTCTATGGGCAATCTGTGAAAGTAATTCCATATATTCCTAAGGTAACACAAGAAAGGGAAATAGGTTTTCTTGTTTTGAGATGGGAAACTATTGTTATAGGTGCCTCTTTCATATTACACTATCCTATAAATGTTTTGTCAAGCTAAATAATGACTGCTATATTTATTTTGCCCCTGAAAAGACTAACAGCTTTTGGGATGTTAATTTCATCTATATATTTCCTTGGTTAGCTAAGTAGATTTATTTATCTATTTCTTTTGGCTCCTAAATTCTTACTTGTACAAGATGGGGTTTTTTATTTGTAAGTTTGTTTATTTATTTAATTTATTTATTTAGGTATTTATTTATTTATTTGCTTTATTTAAAGTTCCTATTTTCCACAGCTTCCACATTGTTCAGTGTGGAATACATATTTAAACATACTTAATCAATAAAACAATAGACAATAAAACAGATAGGCAATAATAAAAACAAATATCAACATGTATAATTTATTTCCATAAACATGTCTGTGAAATATATAAACACATTTTGAAAAAAGAAAAAAAACCTTGCCCAACTGCTATCATGAAAGTGTTAAGGGAAAAGACAATCAAACTAATTGCTGACATTGTTAATTTGTCATTAACAAGTAAAATGCTGAATGCTTTAAAACAAGCATCTGTTAGACCCATTTTGAAAAAAATAATTAGATGACCTAACTATCCTTGCAAACTACAGGCCAATACCATCATTGCTGCTATTGGCAAAGGCCATTGAATCATGTTTAACATGTCACCTCTTTACAAAATTCTTATAAGTCTCAGCATAACTAATAACATTTATACTGATGATATACAGGTTTTTTGTATTGTTTGACACCTCATGGAAGAAAACCTTTGATCTGATATCCTATATCTACATACAGTAAAGCACTGGCTACATTACAATAAATTGATGTTGAATAATCAATAAAACTGAGGCAATTATTTTGAACAATTGCCCAATAAGAGATTTCCCATAATGCTGTTAATGGTTACAATTGTGGTTTTGAGGTGTTGGAGTGGATTCTTGAGTACTGCGGTGATGGCCACTCCCACGGGGAGGAGCCCCGTGAGGAACCGCAGTACTAGGCTAGACTCAGGACATGTAAACACAGAAGATTTGTCTTTATTATACAGCAGGATGATACCACCAAAGGTTGCAATAGTGATGTGATCCAGTAAGACCAGTCCAGGGGCCCTCGGAAGAAGATGCCCGTCCCACAATGATAGATGTATCAGCTCTCGGTAGTATAGGGAGTCCTGGATGTAGGTTCCCAGTGCTGAGCTGTGGGTGAGATAGACTGACAAAGGTTAGATTACTCACTAAGTTGGTAGCTGTATAGATGGAGAACCCAGCAGGCAGAAGTAGTTGGATGCAGGCACTGAGGTAGGGAGAACAGGCCCTTGAGGAGCGAGTACCAGGTATCCCAGATATGTACCTGAAAGAAAGCATAGGGCCCCCGAGTAGTGGGTACCCAGGTTAGATGAAATACCCCCGAAGGGCAGAGAGAGCTTCCATGGCAGCAAGGAAGCGGCAGAGTAGCTTAGACCAGAGGCATTCCAATCCTTGCTAACTCGATTTGTTAGAAAATGAAGGGCAAGCTAAATACCCTGATGGCGTGACGTCACTCAAGGGGGACACCCCCGAGGTTCCCGCCATGACGTGGATAAAGACGTGGGTGGCATGCACACACGCACCCTTGGAGGTCCTCAGGAGAAACATGGTGGATAGCCTTGCCATAGCCATTACAGGGACACCAGAGAGAGCAGCATGAAGACGCGGTGGTAGCCATCTTCCTAAGGCTAGCGGGGAGAGCAGAGAGAAAGGTGAGGCACAGAAGTTGAAGCTGTCTAAGCCCAACAGACGCAACAGTACCCCCCTTCAAAGGGCCCCCTCCAGACCCCTACCTGGTCTTGGTTTTTGAGGATGCGATCGGTGGTATTGACGAAGCATCTCTTTCTCCATGATATTAGCCAAAGGTTCCAAAGAGTTTTCTTCCGGTCCGTATCTCTCCCATGACAGGAGTTATTCCCAAACTCTGTCTCTCTTTCTTACATCAAGGATGGCATCAACCTTGTACTTGATGTCTTCTTCTGTATCAATAGGTATAGGTTCAGGTGTCTTGGTGGAAAACTCACTAAGGACAACAGTTTCAGTAGCAAGACATGGAACACATTATGAATCTTCATTGCTGGAGGAAGTTTCAGACTATAAGTGAGTGTACCCAATCATCAGAGGATAGGAAAGGGTCTGACAAAGTGTGGAACAAATCGAACTGATGATAGCTTGAGTCTTAGATGTTTGGTAGACAGCCAGACCTTGTCACCAGGCTGGAATTAAGAGGACTTGCTATGGTGAACGTCATAGCCTTTCTTTGCTCTTTGTCCTGATTTTTTGAGCATTTCTTTAGTCTTAATCCAGAGTTGTTGTATATCTTTGGCAGTAGATTGAGTTGCTGGGGAAGACACTGAAAGTGGAAGTGGTAAAGGTGGTAAGGGTTGTCGTCCATAGACCACTTCAAATGGTGTTGATTCAGTAGATTTTACTGGATGAGAGTTGATGGTGAATTCAGCCCAGGGCAACAGTTCAGCCCAGTCATTCTGACATGAACCAACATAGGCATGGAGGAACTGCTTGAGAGTTCTATTCATTCTCTCAGTTTGGCCATTCCACTGAGGATGGTATGCAGAGGTGAAGTCAAGAGTGATGTCAAACTTCTTACACAAAGCTTTCCAGAACTTTGCTGTAAATTGAGCTCCTCTGTCTGAAACAATGTGTTTAGGCATGCTGTGTAGGCGAAAGATGTGGCTGATGAATAGTTTAGCAAGCTCCATGGCTGAAGAGGCAAAAACTCACAGTAAAAACTTTTTTAAATATATCCGAAGCAGAAAGCCTGTGAGGGAGTCAGTTGGACCGCTAGATGATCGAGGGGTTAAAGGGTCAGTTAGAGAAGATAAGGCCATCGCAGAAAGATTAAATGATTTCTTTGCTTCGGTGTTTACTGAAGAGGATGTTGGGGAGGTACCCGTAATAAAGAAGGTTTTCATGGGTAATGATTCAGATGGACTGAATCAAATCAAGGTGAACCTAGAAGATGTGGTAGACCAGATTGACAAACTAAAGAGTAGTAAATCAACTGGACCGGATGGTATACACCCCAGAGTTCTGAAGGAACTAAAAAATGAAATTTCAGACCTATTAGTAACAATTTGTAACCTATCATTAAAATCATCCATTGTACCTGAAGACTGGAGCATAGCAAATGTAACCCCAATATTTAAAAAGGGCTCCAGGGGCGATCTGGGAAACTACAGACTGGTTAGCCTGACTTCAGTGCCAGGAAAAATAGTGGAAAGTGTTCTAACATCAAAATCACAGAACATATAGAAAGACATGGTTTAATGGAACAAAGTCAGCATGGCTTTAACCAAGGCAAGTCTTGCCTCACAAATCTGCTTCACTTTTTTGAACGAGTTAATAAACATGTGGATAAAGGTGACCCGGTAGATGTAGTATACTTGGATTTTCAGAAGGCGTTTGACAAAGTTCCTCATGAAAGGCTTCTAGGAAAACTAAAAAGTCATGGGATAGGTGGCGATGTCCTTTCGTGGATTGCAAACTGGCTAAAAGACAGGAAACAGAGAGTAGGATTAAATGGACAATTTTCTCAGTGGAAGGGAGTGGGCAGTGGAGTGCCTCAGGGATCTGTATTGGGACCCTTACTTTTCAATATATTTATAAATGATCTGGAAAGAAATACGACGAGTGAGATAATCAAATTTGCAGATGACACAAAATTGTTCAGAGTAGTTAAATCACAAGCAGATTGTGATAAATTGCAGGAAGACCTTGTGAGACTGAAAAATTGGGCATCTAAATGGCAGATGAAATTTAATGTGGATAAGTGCAAGGTGATGCAAATAGGGAAAAATAACCCATGCTATAATTACACAATGTTGGGTTCCATATTAGGTGCTACAACCCAAGAAAGAGATCTAGGCGTCATAGTGGATAACACATTGAAATCGTCGGTTCAGTGTGATGCGGCAGTCAAAAAAATCAAACAGAATGTTGGGAATTATTAGAAAGGGAATGGTGAATAAAGCAGAAAATTTCATAATGCCTCTGTATCGCTCTATGGTGAGACCGCACCTTGAATACTGTGTATAATTCTGGTCGCTGCATCTCAAAAAAGATATAATTGCGATGGAGAAGGTACAGAGAAGGGCTACCAAAATGATAAGGGGAATGGAACAGCTCCCCTATGAGGAAAGGCTAAAGAGGTTAGGACTTTTCAGCTTGGAGAAGAGACGGCTAAGGGGGTATATGATAGAGATGTTTAAAAACATGAGAGGTCTAGAACGGGTAGATGTGAATCGGTTATTTACTCTTTCGGATAATAGAAAGACTAGGGGGCACTCCATGAAGTTAGCATGGGGCACATTTAAAACTAATCAGAGAAAGTTCTTTTTTACTCAACGCACAATTAAACTCTGGAATTTGTTGCCAGAGGATGTGGTTAGTGCAGTTAGTATAGCTGTGTTTAGAAAAGGATTGGATAAGTTATTGGAGGAGAAATCCATTACCTGCTATTAAGTTCACTTAGGGGTAGATTTTTAAAAAGTGCGCCTTCGCGTACTTTTGTTGGCGCACCAGGCGCAAACAAAAGTACGCTGGATTTTAGTAGATACGCGCGTATCTGCTAAAATCCAGGATCGGCGCGCGCAAGGCTGCCGATTTTGTGCAGCCGGCACGCGCCAAGCCGCGCAGCCTGGCTCCGTTCCCTCCGAGGCCGCTCCGAAATCGAGCGGCCTCGGAGGGAACTCGCTTATGCCCTCCCCTCACCTTCCCCTCCCTTCCTCTATCTAACCCACCCCCCCGGCCCTATCTAAACCCCCCCTACCTTTGTCGGGGGATTTACGCCTCCCAGAGGGAGAAGTAAATCCCCGCGTGCCAGCGGGCCGCTAGCGCGCCGAGACGCGACCTGGGGGCGGTTCCGGAGGGCGCGGCCACGCCCCCGGACCGCCCCGGGCCAAAACCACGCCCCCATGCCCGCCCTGAAACGCCGCGTCCCGCCCCCGACATGCCGCGCCGATCGGCCTTGCCCCCGACACGCCCCCCTCGAAAAACCCCGGGACTTACGCGAGTCCCGGAGCTCTGCGCGCGCCGGCAGGCCTATGGAAAATAGGCACGCCGGCGCGCAAGGCCCTGCTCGCGTAAATCCGGGTGGATTTACGCGAGCAGGGCTCTTAAAATCCGCCCCTTAGAGAATATCCACAGCCATTAGCAATGGTAACATGGAATAGTTTTTGGGTACTTGCCAGGTTCTTATGGCCTGGATTGGCCACTGTTGGAAACAGGATGCAGGGCTTGATGGACCCTTGGTCTGACCCAGTATAGCATTTTCTTATGTTCTTATCTTAAGGCAAGCCAGGGAGGGCCACAAAGTGAGCCATCTTTGAGAATCGATCCACTGTAACCCAGATGGTATTTTTACCTCCAGAAAGTGGTAAATCCACCACAATGTCTGTAGCAATGTGGGTCCAGGGTTCATCTGGTACTGGCAAGGGATGAAGCAGGCCCCAAGGACATCCAGGCAGAGGCTTCTATCTGGCATAATTGGAACAAGAAGCTACATATGCAAAAGTGTCTTTCTTCATGGTTGGCCACCAATAGTACTTCTGTAGCCTAGCCAGAGTTCTTCACTGACCAGGATGTCCAGCCAATTTCGAATCATGAGCCCATGCTAACAATTTCTTTCTTAAATTGCAGGGTACAATGGTCTTGCCTGGAGGTACCGGATGTGTAGCTGACAGAATAATTCTCTTCAGGTCAATAATATGCTGGGGTTCATCAGGTACGTTTTCAGAGAGAAAAGAGCGAGATAGGGCATCTGCTCTGACAGGGCGATATTTCAGCACAAAGTCAAATCTGTTGAAGAACAGGGACCACCTTGCCTGTCTATGGTTAAGGCACTGGGCGTGATGGAGGTACTCCAAATGTTTGTGATCAGTGTAAAAAATTATCTGATGTTGGGCAACTTCAAGGCAGGGGCGTCACTCTTTGAATGCCATCTTTATTGCCAGTAGTTCTTTATCCCCAATGCCGTAGTTCTTCTCCGCTGGTGAGAAATGTCGGGAGAAGAAAGAACATGGATGCAAGATTTTAGAGTCACTGGTCTGGCTTAGCATGGCCCCTACACCTATGTCCGAGGCATCGACTTCCACAATGAAGGGCCATGTAGAGTCCAGATAGTGGAGACATGGCTTACTGGAGAAAGCATCTTTCAGCTTCTGAAATGCTGTCACGGCTTCCGTAGACCAATTGGTGACATTGACAACTTTCTTAGTCATCGCTGTTAATGGAATCTTGATGAAGGTTCTGTAGTAGTTGGTAAATCCCAAAAATCATCTAAGAGCTTTTAGACCAGTAGGTTGTGTCCATGTTTGAATACTCTCAAGCTTCTGAGGATCCATCTGGAAACCTTTGTTCGAAACAATGTACCCTAAGAAGGGCACAGATTCCTTGTGGAATTCACATTTAGAAAACTTGACGTATAAGCGGTTCTCGCGAAGTCTCTGAAGCACTCTTTTGACATCTTCCTATGGGTATTCAGGTCCTGGGAAAATATCAAGATATCGTATAAGTACACAATGACACATTGGTAGAGTACATCACGCAGAATGTCGTTCATCATGTTTTGGAAGACAGCCGAAGGGCATCACCAGGTATTCAAAGTGCCCATCCCGGGTATTAGAAGCTGTCTTCCATTCATCGCCAGAGCGGATGTGAACTAGATTATAGGCTCCTTTAAGATCAAGCTTGGAGAATATCTTGGCTCCCTGTAGTCTATCAAATAGCTCCGAGATGAGTGGTAAGGGATAGCAATCCTTTGCAGTGATCTCGTTTAGACCTCTGTAGTCAATGCATGGACATAATGTTCCGTCCTTTTTTCCCACGAAGAAGAAGCCTGTGCCGGCAGGAGACTTGGAGGGTCTTATGAAGCCTTTCTGAAGATTCTCCTGTATGTACTCTGACATAACTTTATTTTCCACTACGAAGAGAGGGTAAACCCTTCCTTTGGGTGGTTCTGTATTAGGCTTCAAATTGATGGCGCAGTCATACGATCTGTGTGGAGGCAGTACATCAGCGGCTTCTTTGGAAAATACATCTTGAAAAGATGCATATTGAGGCGGCAGCCCAGGCATCAATGGGGTAGTTGGCATGCAGGGTATAGGTGAAACTTCCATCAGGCATTTGCCATGGCAATCTGGGCCCCAATGTGAAAGCTCCAAATTAGCCCAGTTGAATTGTGGAATATGTTTCTGCAGCCACGGTAGCCCAAGTACTAAAGGGTGCATGGCCTTCTCTAACACAAAGATGGAACAAAGTCAACATGGGTTTACCCAAGGGAAGTCTTGCCTAACAAATCTGCTTCATTTTTTTGAAGGGGTTAATAAACATGTGGATAAAGGTGAACCGGTAGATGTAGTGTATTTGGATTTTCAGAAGGCATTTGACAAAGTCCCTCATGAGAGGCTTCTTCGAAAACTAAAAAGTCATAGGATAGGAGGCAATGTCCTTTCATGGATTACAAACTGGTTAAAAGACAGGAAACAGAGAGTAGGATTAAATGGTTAATTTTCTCAGTGGAAAAGGGTAAACAGTGGAGTGCCTCAGGGATCTGTACTTGGACCGGTGCTTTTCAATATATATATAAATGATCTGGAAAGGAATATGACAAGTGAGGTTATCAAATTTGCGGATGATACAAAATTATTCAGAGTAGTTAAATCACAAGCAGACTGTGATACATTACAGGAGGACCTTGCAAGACTGGAAGATTGAGCATCCAAATGGCAGATGAAATTTAATGTGGACAAGTGCGAGGTGTTGCATATAGGGAAAAATAACCCTTGCTGTTGTTACACGATGTTAGGTTCCATATTAGGAGCTACCACCCAGGAAAAAGATCTAGGCATCATAGTGGATAATACTTTAAAATCATCGGCTCAGTGTGCTGCAGCAGTCAAAAAACAAACAGAATGTTAGGAATTATTAGGAAGGGAATGGTTAATGGAACGGAAAATGTCATAATGCCTCTATATTGCTCCATGGTGAGACCGCACCTTGAATACTGTGTACAATTCTGGTCGCCGCATCTCAAAAAAGATATAGTTGCGATGGAGAAGGTACAGAGAAGGGCAACCAAAATGATAAAGGGGATGGAAAAGCTCCCCTATGAGGAAAGGCTGAAGAGGTTAGGCTGTTCAGCTTGGAGAAGAGACAGCTGAGGGGGGATATGATAGAGGTCTTTAAGATCATGAGAGGTCTTGAACGAGTAGATGTGACTCGGTCATTTACACTTTCGAATAACAGAAGCACTAGGGGGCATTCCATGAAGTTAGCAAGTAGCACATTTAAGACTAATCGAAGAAAATTCTTTTTCACTCAATGCACAATAAAGCTCTGGAATTTGTTGCCAGAGGATATAGTTAGTGCGGTTAGTGTAGCTGGGTTCAAAAAAGGTTTGGATAAGTTCTTGGAGGAGAAGTCCATTAATGGCTATTAATCAAGTTTTCTTAGGGAATAGCCACTGCTATTAATTGCATCAGTAGCATGGAATCTTCTTAGTGTTTGGGTAATTGCCAGGTTCTTGTGGCCTGGTTTTGGCCTCTGTTGGAAACAGGATGCTGGGCTTGATGGACCCTTGGTCTGACCCAGCATGGTAATTTCTTATGTTCTTACGGAAATAGTCTCTGTACGAAGAGCACCGGTACTGAAGCTCACTGGTTCTGTAAGAAGGGTTACTTCACCCGGTCAGGGCTCTCCATGAATAAAAGACAGAAGGAGCGGAGACGTCATGGTAGTTGTGGGGATCCACAGTTGTTCCACGAGACATTTCAGAATGAAACTTCCCCCTGCCCCGGAATCCACTAAGGCAAAGGTCTGATATTCTAGAGGTCCGCAGATTAAAGATACAGGAAGAGAGAGTGGAGGAGAAGGTGCAGTTAGACCTAAGAAGAGTCCTCCCACAGGACTTAGGTCTGCCAGTTTCCCGGACATATAGGGCATGTTTGTACAGCATGGCCAGCTTGTTCATAATAAATGCATAGTCCCAACTTCTTTCGCGTTCTTCTCTCTTTAAAAGTCAAATGACTGCGGCCTAATTGCATTGGTTCTTCTTCGCTAGCAACAGAACCTGAGGGTATAGGCCTAGGTACAGACATGACTCGAGTCTCTCCCAGAAGTGGTCTTCTGAGACTCTTGGCCTCTTGAACCTTGTCACAAAGTCAATGTGCTGTGAGGCCCAATCGCACTCACCCGCGGCCGGACCTCCCTACCTCCTCCACGCAGGCAGCTCGAGTTCCCCCTCGCGGTGGGCTGCAGCACACGGGCCGCGGTGCGACGGCATCAGGACATCGGGGAGCAGCATCAGGGAACCCGCGGCTGGCCCTGCCTCTTAAAGGGGCTGTGACGCAGAATCGAGGCCGGCCCCGGAAGATGACGTCATCTGCGAGGGAGATTTAAACTCCCTCAGTGAAGGTTAGGACGCCTTCGCAACAGGTTCCTGTGGTTTGGCTGTTTTCTCTGCTTTCCCTTGATTCCTGGTTTGACCTTTGGATTGTTTTGGACTTCATTGCTTGCCGCCTGCCTCGACCCCTGCTTGGAATTTGGACTTTGCTGTTTTCTGCCTGTGTGACCCTTGCCTGGTATCTGGACCGTGTTACTTGCTGCCTGCCTCGATTTTTGTCTGGAACTCGGACTGTGCCTGCTTCCGTCTGCCCTGTTCCTGGCCTGGAACCCAGACTGCGTATCAGCCACCTTTCTGAGGATGCTGTGACTTGGCCATGTTGCGGAACCTCCACCTTCCAGAGACGAGTTCACCTGGGTACTGCAGGTGGGTGTCATCCCTTGTCCCGGGTCAAGGGTCCACTATCATAACAGATTGCGAAGGCCATGGACCCGGTGGATCTGTCCGGTCTTCAGGCTATTCCAGGCCTTGCCCAGCAGCTGATGCAGCAACGACAGCAGCAACGACAGCAGCAACAGCAGCAGAGTCTGGAGGTGTTAACTGCCACTGTGGAACGGCTGGTTCGTCGTCTTGATTCTGCCCATGGAGCCAAGGCAGCCGCTCCAGCACCTCCCCTTCCCAGTACCTCTGCCTCGGTTTCTCACTTGCCTGCACCACCTCGTTTTTCCGGAGATGCTAAAGTATGTCGAGGATTCCTGAACCAATGCTTCATCAGATTTTCTCTGCAAGGGCAGCAATTCCCTACTGACCAGACGAAGACTTCCTTCATCATCTCTCTGCTCGATGGGAAGGCCATGGCCTGGGCTTCTCCCCTCTGGGAGAGAGGGGATCCAATTTTGAATGACTTGTCCAGATTTGTTTCAACCTTCCGCCAGGTGTTTGACGAACAAGGACGGCTATCTACAGCTTCTTCAGAACTTCTTAACCTGCGACAAGGTACCCACACTTTGGCAGACTTTGCGATTGACTTTCGCACCCTCGCCTCAGAATTAGGATGGTGCCCGGACTGCCTATGGGGCATTTTTCTGGAGGGTTTATCACCTCACATCAAAGACGAACTCACTGGCCGGGAGCTTCCGGAGGACCTGGATGCGCTTATTGACCTGGCAGGCCGTATAGACCGACATATACAGCAGCGTACCTGGGAAGCGAGACCACCTCGACGCCTGGTTCCTTTGGCCCCTAACTTCTCTCGTCCCTTGGTGGCTCCCATCACTGCTAAAGCTCCAGCAGAGACTAGAGAGGAACCTATGCAGTTGGGAAGAAGTCGGTTGACTGTGGAGGAAAAACAATGCCGGAGAAGGATGGGACTGTGTTTATATTGTGGCAACAAAGGACATCTTCTGGCTCAGTGTCCCGCGCGCCCGGGAAACTACCGATCCTAGGCGTCTCCGAGGAGCAGACCCTAGGGAGTAATCTAGCTCCTCAATTCGTGGTTCCAGTGACGTTGCAATGTGAGCAAGGGTCCTTCACCACCCAGGCTCTGGTTGATTCCGGAGCCGGAGGGAACTTTATCTTGGCCGAACTCGTCCACCAGCTACAGCTCCCAATACTTCCTCGCAAGACGCCATTATTCATTTCATCTATCCAAGGTGAAAACCTTCCCAGACGGGTTACCTCTTGTACCGCTCCCATATCACTCCTTACCGGAGTCCTTCACCATGAGGAGATTACCTTCTTTGTCTTAGAGAAAGCTGTCCACCCAGTAGTACTGGGCTTGCCCTGGTTACAAAGACACTCTCCTACTATAGACTGGAGGACCCTCCAGATTGCGGCATGGGGTCCAGACTGCCTGGGGACCTGTATCCAATGGACACACCGACCGGTGATACCGGTGATAACTACCAGGTTAACAGTACTGCCTCAATACTCCGACTTCATGGACGTCTTCTCTAAAGAGAAAGCTGAGATCCTTCCTTGTCATCGTAGGTTCGACTGTGCCATCAATTTACTTCCTAACTCCAGTCCACCCAGGGGGCTGATTTACCCACTCTCGGGTCCTGAATCACAGGCCATGTCGGAATACATTAAGGAAAACCTCGAACGGGGGTTCATCCGTCCCTCTATGTCCCCTGTAGGGGCAGCGTTTTTCTTCATACCTAAAAAGGACTGGTCATTAAGACCTTGCATTGACTACAGAGGGCTCAATGCTATCACTCGCACGGATCGATACCCTCTCCCTCTGATACCTGAATTACTAGACCAGTTGCATGGTGCTAGAATCTTCTCTAAACTTGATTTACGTGGTGCCTATAATCTGGTCCGAATTAAGCCTGGAGACGAGTGGAAGACCGCTTTTAATACCCGTAATGGCCACTAAGAGTACCTTGTCATGCCTTTTGGCCTGTGTAATGCCCCTGCGGTCTTCCAGAATTTAATGAACGAAGTGTTTCGGGACATGTTGTACAAACAAGTGATCATTTATCTGGACAATATCCTTATCTACTCGAAGGATCTGGCTACTCATCTCAAGGATGTTAGACAAGTTCTACAACGTCTAAGAGAAAACCAGTTATTCGTGAAACTGGAAAAGTGTCTCTTCGAGAGGCAGTCTATACCCTTTTTGGGATTTATTGTGTCTACCACAGGGTTTCAAATGGGCCCGGAGAAGGTGGCCAGTATTCGAGACTGGCCACGACCTGTGGGGCTTCGGGCAATACAACGGTTTCTTGGCTTTTCCAATTTTTACCGGAGCTTTATTCCACCTTACTCTCACATTGTAGCACCGATTACTGCTCTGACCAGGAAGGGAGTGGACACCAAGAAGTGGTCCTGTGAAGCCGTACAAGCATTCGAAAATCTCAAGACTGCTTTCCTACAAGAACCGTGCCTCCATCACCCAGACCCTACTCGACCATTCATAGTGGAGGTAGATGCCTCCGAAGTGGCAGTCGGAGCAGTCCTCAGTCAACATTCGGATCGAGGCATTTTATTTCCCTGCTCTTACTTCTCCCGGAAGTTTTCGCCTGCTGAGAAGAATTATGGAATCGGCGATAAGGAGTTGTTGGCCATCAAGATGGCCTTCGAGGAATGGAGACTATGGCTAGAAGGGGCACAACACACCATTACAGTATATACCGACCACAAGAATTTAGAATATCTCAACAGAGCCTAACGCCTCAACCCTCGCCAAGCCCGCTGGTCATTTTTCTTTTCGCGATTTGACTTTGTACTTCGATATCGTCCAGCGGCCAAGAATAGTTGCGCAGACGCACTTTCTAGATCTTTCGAGACAGAAGACTCCCAAGAGACTCTTAACTACATTATAGACCCTGCCAAGCTGATGCTTGCTTCTACCGAGACTGTACCCCCTGGGAAGATGGTAGTGCCACTTTGACTTCGTCCCAAGGTGCTTTCCTGGGCACATGACTCTCTCTCGGCAGGCCACCCTGGGAGAGCACGAACCTGGGAGCTGCTATCTCGCTATTATTGGTGGCCTCAGATGAAGGGGGATGTGCGGGCCCACGTTACTTCATGTCCAAAGTGCGCTCAGCAAAAACCTTTACCTGGTCGACCCTGGGGCCTCCTCCAGCCTTCCGCCTCCTCAAGAACCTTGGACCCACATATCCACGGACCGTAGTTGATCTCCCTCTATCTGGCGGGAATCAGGTAATATGGGTCGTAGTCGACCGGTTCTCTAAAATGGTTCACTTTGTGCCTTTACCCAAGTTGCCATCTGCTCCTGAATTGGCGGACCTATTCTCTTTGCATATTTTCCGTTTCCATGGACTTCCTCTTCACATAACCTCTGATAGAGGCCCTCAATTCACGGCCAAATATTGGAGCTCGCTCTACAAGAGGTTTGGCATACAATTAGACTTTACCACAGCTTTTCACCCGCAAGGGAACGGTCAGGCGGAACGAGTCAATAGAGGGTTAAAGATGTTCTTACGCCTTTTTGTGAACCATCGCCAAGATGATTGGGCCACTCTACTACCCTGGGCCGAATTTTCACATAACTCCCATGTACACTCGGCCACCGGACAATCTCCTTTTCAGATCGACTTTGGTAAACAACCACGGCCTCCACTACCTCTACCTCTTACTGTGGCTTCTCCAGCAGCCCACCTCTCGGCACAGCAGCTCCATGAACTCTGGGAGGTCACTAATGCTCAGCTTCACCAGGCGGCCGAGGCCGCGAAACGGATGTCTGACAAGCATCGACGTCCCGCTCCGCAATTCAATGCAGGAGACCGGGTTTGGCTCTCCACCCGTCATTTACGCCTCCGGGTCCCCTCCATGCGACTCGCTCCCAGGTACATCGGGCCGTTCCTCATCAGTAGGATGAGGAACGGCCCGATGTCGACTGCGACTTCCCACCAGTCTTCGTATTCACAATTCCTTTCACGTCTCCCTGCTTAAACCTCTGATTTCTTCTTCATTCCATGATACTCCATGTCAATCTCCTACCGTCGAGTCTGATGAGGATCCCATCTATCAAGTTCGGGAGATTCTGGACATTCGTTGTAACCATAGACAATGGGAGTATTTGATCGCTTGGGAGTGGTTTGGTCCAGAGGAGAACTCTTGGGAACCAGCGGCAAATATATTGGATAAGTCATTACTTCACCACTTTCACCTTATGCATCCCGACAAGCCGGGCCTGTTCAGGAGGGGGCGTAAGAGGGGGGGTACTGTTGTGAGGCCCGATCACACTCACCTGTGGCTGGACCTCCCTACCTCCTCCACGCGGGCAGCTCGAGTTCCCCCTCGCGGTGGGCTTCAGCACACGGGCCGCGCTGCGATGACATCGGGACATCGGGAAGCAGCGTCAGGGAAGCCGTGGCTGGCCCCGCCTCTTAAAGGGGCCATGACGTGGAATCGAGGCCGGCCCCGGAAGATGATGTCATCTGCGAGGGAGATTTAAACTCCCTCAGTGAAGGTTAGGATGCCTTCGCAACAGGTTCCTGTGGTTTGGCTATTTTCTCTGCTTTCCCTTGATTCCTGGTTTGACCTTTGGATTGTTTTGGTCTTCGTTGCTTGCCGCCTGCCTCGACCCCCTGCTTGGAATTTGGACTTTGCTGTTTTCTGCCTGCGTGACCCTTGCCTGGTATCTGGACCGTGTTTGCCTGCCGCCTGCCCTGACCCTTGCCTGGAATCTGGACCGTGTTTGCCTGCCGCCTGCCTTGACCCTTGCCTGGTATCTGGACCGTGTTTGCCTGCCGCCTGCCCTGACCCTTGCCTGGAATCTGGACCATGTTGCCTGCCGCCTGCCTTGACCCTCGCCTGGAATCTGGACCGTGATTGCCTGCCGCCTGCCTTGACCCTTGCCTGGTATCTGGACCGTGTTACTTGCTGCCTGCCTCGATTTTCATCTGGAACTCGGACTGTTCCTGCTTCCACCTGCCCTGTTCCTGGCCTGGAACCCAGACTGCATATCGGCCGCCTTTCTGAGGACGCTGTGACTTGGCCGTTTTGCGGAACCTCCACCTTCCAAAGACGAGTTCACCTGGGTACTGCAGGTGGGTGTCATCCCTCGTCCCGGGTCAAGGGTCCACTATCATAACACAGTGATCAATTTTCATTTCCAACTTCATTAGTTCTGCTAAGATCTCAGGTATCTCTCGAGCCGCCAGCTCATCTTTTAACCGGGAGTTCAGGCCTTCAAAGAAGAGGGTCTTCAGGTATCTAGGGTCGTAATGTAATTCTGAAGACGTCTTGAATTCTATGGCGAAGTCTGGTAAATGTTTATTAACTTGTTTCAGATGAACCAACGTAGATCGTGCTGTGTACCGGGCAAGGTCATCGAATACTGATCTGAACAGTTCAAGAAACCCGGCAAGATCATTCAGGATAGGGTCATTGCGCTCCCACAGCAGAGAGGCCCACGCCAACGCTCTTCAGTCCAGATAAGACAGGATATAGGTGGTCTTGGCATAAGCTGTAGGAAAATGATTAGGTTGCAGGGAAAAGTGCATGCAACACTGATTGATAAATCCTCTACATTTCCAAACTTCCCCTGAGAAGCGTGTTGGAGCAGATAGAGGTACAGTAGTCTTGACCGTCATTTCTGGCGGTGTAACTTCTTTACCTGTGGTGGTCGGTGTATTCATCTGTGCGTGCAACTGGTTAAAGGCAGTAGTCAAGTTATCCAGCGAGTTCTGATGTTCGGAGATTCGCTGGGCCAGACCTGGAATGGCCTGCAATTTTTATTTATTTTATTTATTTATAGATTCTTATATACCGCGGTACGTATATTTCTACATCACCTCGGTTCACAGTGAACAATAACTTAGCAACAGGCTTTACATATAACATGTTCTACAGAAAAACAAAAGTAGCAACAAATTTTACATATAACAGTTAATACATTACGTAAACAGTCAAATAATCAAGTTTTATATAAATAACGGATACAAGAAACCAATATATAGCTCCAGTAAATACAATCACCAAATGAAAGTTTAAACGCAGAGTAACTTAATCCAATAAGCCTATTAAAGGGCCGGATTCTAACGTTTAGTTCAAGACGAATTCACAGATTCGCATAATGAAGGAGGTGAAAAGGAGGAGAAGAGTGATAGGCAGAGAAAAACAGGCGAGTGGAGAAAAGAAGTACGAAGCGCAGGATTGGTATCAGTATAGATCTGTGAGATGAAGGACAATAGAAGAACCTGGTGTGATTGAGCAATTATACAGAAAAACTGATTCTCAAGTTATTTATTGATCATTGATAGAAAGCTTGTTCAAACAACCATGTTTTGAGGTTTTGTTTGAAGGTTTTGTGGCAGGACTCAAGACGTAAGTCCAAAGGCATATTGTTCCACATGTTGATACCCGCTATAGAGAAGGAGCGTTCTCTTGTGGATACATGTTTGATGTGTTTGAGAGGATGAACAGCTAATTTGGCTTGGTGGATATTTCTTATTGGTCTATTAGATGTGTGGAAAATAAACTGATCAGTAAACCATTGCATCTCTTGGTTGTTAATTGATTTATGGATGAGAGAGAGAACTTTAAAATTAATCCTGTATGTTACGGGAAGCCAATTTAGAAACATGAGAGCTGGGGTAATGTGTTCGTATTTTCGCGTATTGGTAAGTAAGCGAGCCGCCGCGTTCTGCAGCATTTGCAATGGTTGAATTGCGTTTTTTGGGAGACCTAGAAGTAATGCATTGCAGTAGTCTAGTTTTGGTAGAATTGTGGCTTGTAGCACTGTCCGGAAGTCCTGAGCATGTAATAACGGTTTAATTCTTTTCAGCGTATGTAACTTAAAGAAGCCATTTTTTATTGTAGATGAGATGAACTTTTTTAAGGTAAAGTGATTGTCTATCATGACCCCAAGGCTGCGGACATGTTGCAAATGGGGAACGTCTGCTGTTGGGATAGGTGAATTGTCGGCAGTGTTGTTCTTGTGCGGCGTGATGATGAGGAGTTCGGTCTTGTTAGTGTTTATTGCTAGACATTTTTCCATGAGTGGTTCTTTTATTTTAGCAAGTGCCAATTCCCAAGTTTTCAGTGCATTGTCCAGTGAATCATTGATGGGGATGAGGATCTGCACGTCGTCAGTGTAGATAAAATGGCGGAGATCTAATTTATCCAGGAGTTTACAAAGCGGAGATAGATAAACGTTGAAAAGTGTAGATGACAGTGAGGACCCTTGTGGAACACCTTGTGATAGCTTTCTGGTATTTGATGTTTGGAGACCCATCTTGACACTGTATGTCCTGTCTTTCAGAAAGGATTGGATCCAGCATAAGGCAGTGCCAGAGATGCCAATTTGTGAGAGAAGAGAGAGGAGGGTATTGTGGTTTACAGTGTCAAACGCTGAAGAGATATCAAGAAGCGCCAGCAGATAGGAGTGGCCAGAATCCAAGGTTTTTAGAATGGAGTCTGAAAGAGATACAAGCAAGGTTTCGGTGCTATGGTTCTTCCTGAATCCATATTGTGAAGGGAAGAGTAGTTGATTTTCATCTAGAAATTCTGTGAGTTGCTTGTTTATGACTTTTTCTAGGATTTTTGATAATAACGGTAGATTCGAGACTGGCCTATAGTTTGCCGGTTCAGAGGGATCTAGATCGGATTTTTTAAGAGTGGGCTTTATAATGGCGTGTTTAAGTTGCGTAGGAAAAACTCCATCTGTTATGGATTTGTTGATGATGTTAGTAATCGCGGGTGCAATCCTAGTAGGAATAGCCAGGAGTGTTTTTGTTGGCATGATATCAATTGGGTGTAAAGCCGGTTTGATTTTTTTTAGTATTGCTTCAATTTCTGATGCCGTAGATGTTTCAAAATTTGTTAGAATGGGTGAATTATTTGTGGTGTTTGTGGGCAATAGACTCACCGGCAGGAACGGCGAGGTGAATCGAGCCATGATATTAGTGATCTTGTTCTGGAAATAGGATGCTAATTTCTCACATTTATTTTTATCCTCATTTTCTGAATAGATGTTAATTGAGGGGGAGATAATATTAGAGACGTATTGGAAGAGGGCCCGTGGATTGAATTGGTATTGATGAATTTTAGTTGTATAGAAGTTTTTCTTGGCTTCATCCGTTGATTTACGATACTTGTGGAGTAGCGATTTAAATTTTTGTAGATGAGTTGAGTCTTGGTTCCTGAGCCATTTCTTTTCCAGTTTACGGAGTTCGCGTTTCATATTTCTGTGGTAGGTGGAGTACCATGGTTTTTTATCTTTCCTCTCTGAATTGATCTCTTTTGTAATTAAAGGGCAGAGTCTATTAGCAATGCTGCTGGTGAGTTGGTGCCAGGACTGACAAGCTGAGTTGGCATCAGTGAGATCTAATTTGTGGAGATCATCTGTGAGGGCTTCGATGATTTCTTCCATTTGGCATTTTTTCCTGAATTCAATCGTTTTAATTTTAGTTTAATTTACTTAGTTTAATTTAATTTAATTCAATTCAATTTAATTTAATTTAATTTAAATTTAATTTGATTTAATTTAAATTTAAATTTAAAGTCCTAACCTCTTTAGTCTTTCCTCATAGGGGAGCTGTTCCATTCCCTTTATCATTTTGGTAGCCCTTCTCTATACCTTCCCCATCACAATTATATCTTTTTTGAGATGCGGCAACCAGAATTGTACACAGTATTCAAGGTGCGGTCTCACCATGGAGCGATACAGAGGCATTATGACATTTTCTGTTTTATTCACCATTCCCTTTCTAATAATTCCCAACATTCTGTCTGCTTTTTTGACTGCTGCAGCACACTGAACCGACGATTTCAATGTGTGATCCACTATGACGCCTAGATCTCTTTCTTGGGTTGTAGCACCTAATATGGAACTCAACATTGTGTAATTATAGCATGGGTTATTTTTCCCTATATGCATCACCTTGCACTTATCCACATTAAATTTCATCTGCCATTTGGATGCCCAATTTTCCAGTCTCACAAGGTCTTCCTGCAATTTATCACCGGTTTACATAATAACTGAACAGTCGCCGTGTGGCGGGTACAATGAACATGAGGTACAATGAACATGAAGAAACATGTGGTACAATAGAAAAATACTGAAATATAATAGTAACATAGGGCTATACATGATGAAACTTCCAACTAATCTTAGGGGAACATCATAAAAGGGAAATTGGAGTAGCTGATGGAATAATCGGGTAGAGCTGACTTAGCTAGTGGGCAAGTTAAAAGAGAAGGGATCAAGCAAAAATGGATTAAGAACGTTTAACTTAAAGGTTCTTAAGGTGCATTTGAAGATACACCTCTAGAGTTGTTCACAGTATTCTAATGAGGGCAATATTGCCTCCTTTTTTCTACCAGCCTTTCCTCTCCCAATAATCCAAGCTTTTGCTGTCACCTTATCCACCTGTTTGACCACCTTAAGTTTATCAGATATAATCACCCCCAGATTCTGCTCTTCTTTCATGCTTAGAAGAATTTCACCCCTATAATATACCTCTCCCTTGGATTTATAAAGCCTAAATGCATAACTCTGCAATTTTTAATCACTCAGTTTTAGCTGCCAGAGCCTAGACCATTCCTTGAGCTTTGCTAGATCCCTTCTCATGTTTTCCACACCTTCCTGTCTACTATTTTGCAGATTTTGGTATCATCAGAAAAAATACAAAATGCAAATCTTTCCTAATAATCCTTCAACAATGTTGTTCACAAAAATTTGAAAAGAACTGGTACAAGGACTTATTCTTATGGCACATTGCTAGTAATGTCCTTTTCTTCATAGTGAATTCAATTTATTATTACCTTTTGTCATCTCCTACTTAACCAGTTTCTAATCCAGTCAGTCTCTTTATGGCCCATACCAAGGATGCTCAATTTATTTATAAATTGCCTATGTGGAACAGTGTCAAAAGCCATACATCAAAATGGCGCCCTCTGCTGAGGAGGAAAGTGCCAGAGTTAATTTACTCTGGCACATCCCCATTGGATGCCATCATTTTGATGAAGAAATAAAGAAAAGGATGTCAATGTTCAAGTCCTGCACTCCAGCCTCCAGGCTTGGGTAGGGGCCTAGGCCGAGGCCTCGACATCAGGACCTGGCCAGTGGACTGAGGCATAGGATCCAGCTTTCAGACCAGGCCCTGGCATTAGGCTTGGGCCTTCGCCAAGTACTAGGCTGTGGCTTTGGGACACAGCCTTTGCACTGAGCCCCGGCATAAGGCCTGGCCTGGGTTCAGGCATTGAGACCTAGCCTCCAGGCTGGGCCCTGGTATCATACCTGTACCTGGGCCATGGCTTTGGATCCCCAATGGACAAGGTAAGTGGAGACCATAAAGTTTCTTGGCCCCGGCAAAATGTTTGGGGCCCAGGCCTCTGCTTGGGTCTCGGCCAAGACCCCGGCATCGGGTCTGAGTCTGAGCCTAGGCCAAGACCCTGGTGTCATGCTCAGGTGTATACTGTGGCCCCTGTATCAGGCTGTGGCCTATGTGAGGCTTCAGCCTCTGGCCTGGGCCTAGATCCAAACAGGTGACATTTTTTGTATGTGTGTTTTCAAAATGAAACTTGAAAACCAATGAAATTTTGATGGTTTTTCAATCATTTAATTCTGAGAATGAATAATTAATGCACATCCCTATTAGCAGTATCATTCATGCCAATATAGATGAGCAGCATTGGATAATAGTTAATAGGCCTGAAGATTTTCTTCAATCTCTTGGATTTTGGCATTCGGCAGACAGCACACTTCCTGGTACATGTCTACTCAGGAAATTGATGTCTCCATGCCCCTCTGAAGCAAGCCACAAACTATCATTTATTTCTGCCGCCTAGGTGAAATAGAATTTGAGCCCACAGCTTTGAGGTTTGCATATTTTGTTCCTCCTTATCCTGGAATGGTGACTCCTCTGCTTCAATAACTGCATACCAGTTCTTTAGCTCAAGGGAAATCAGTGTAAGGTGTAGCATCTAGTGGCTGTAGTAATCTGGATCCAACTTTCGTCTTGTGGTTCATTTTCACCTTTCCCTTTGGTTGTGTTTTGTATCTTTGATGCCTCAATAAGCATTTCATTGATATAGTCCTCCTTCTCTTGTAAGCTTCTCAGTCTTGTCACCTCCTCTCTTACTTTTGCCACCTGTTTCCTGAGGGAGTTGATCTGCAGGCATCTTTCACACTGAACTGGTTCTTCCCTGTGGATCAGGACATCTGTCTGGACAGCAGTAGAAGTAGTAACAGTGGTGACAGCTTTGGCAATATGATATTTCCTGCCCATCCTTCAGCTGTTGGGAACTTCTGGTACCTGTTGAAAGATAATGAGAGAATTTAAAAAGTCCTTTCCTTTTCTTCAACTGTCCTGCAAGTAAAATTAGTTAGTTTATGCAATCTGTTTCCATCTGCACTCTCAAAATCCCTGTTTGTAGTCCTGCTTGCGTATGTGTTGCTTGGAAGTATGAAATGTCTTATCTTATTTTTTTAGACTACAATATGTATTTATAAATCTCTGAGGTGTGTAGTGTAGTTCCCTACCTGGTTTATTGTTGCTTGGGGGTATAAAAGTAAACCAGCTCAACTAGAAATAATTACCACAAATATCTAATATGATGCTACCAGTCAAGCTTCCCTAGAAAGCTATTTAATTTGTTCTATTTGCAGCTGACAAAAATTTGACCTAAATCACTTGGTATCCCCTCCCTTCCTGATAAAAAGTTTACTTTCTCCAACTAATGCATGCCCGATTTTATATCAGGGCATGCATGTGCCCGTGGGTGCCAAGTCATGTGTGCAAGGGGGAAATTTTAGTAAAAATTGTGTGGCAATGCCATCAGGCCTACCCAAGTTTCCTATCCCCTTCCTATCCTTCCTTCCTTTTCCCCTCTTCTTCCTGACCCTTAAACCTATCCTATCTACCCTCATTTTTTTTATTTTTGAACTTACTTGCACCCAGGAACAGCACTAAGTTCGTCATGCCAATCGGTTGCTGGCGCGTGCTTCCCCAGGACAGGGCCTAATGGCCGCTGTTCCATCCGGCCCCTGCCCCGCTGAGACCCTGCCTCCAGTCCACCCCTTTTTAAAGGCCTGGCACTTCTGCACGTACTGCAAGAAACGTGTGTGGCCAGGCCATTTCTAAAATGCGCTTGGCAGGCACACAGCCCGGCCAAGTGTTTATCTCCCAGTATTTTAATGCAACGAGCTTTAAAAATGTGCCTGTTAATCTATATATCTATGATTTCTAATAGACCTATTTCTTTTAATTTTGGTCAGGATTCATTTTGCACATTTGTTTAAAGTCACTAATGGATACTATTATACACAATTATTATCCCAACCCCCTTTTAGTTTATAAAATGAGTTTTTGTATCTATCTGGTGTGTACTCTGTTAAGAATTCTGTAACCATAGCTACTAAATATCAGACCAACTAAAAGTAATTACCTAATGGATTTACTATGATATTACTAATTTAGCTCCCCTGAAGTGTACTTAAGTGTTCTATTCTCACTAATGACTAAACTTATCTAAATAATTTCTTTATGTTTCTCTGCAACCAATGTCAAGTTCTATATAATCCAAATCCCTAATTAGTGGATTAGTCTAAATACTTAGAATGAAAGGTAGGGGTGGGTGGAAGTTGGTGGTGGGAGGGATCTAAAAGCAGAAGGAAAAAAAACCCCTAACAGCAAAGCAGCCATTTCCTTTCTGAAATTCATCTCTAAAAAACTAAGGAGTAATAATACCCAGCAAACAGAAAAGCAATATAAACAAAATCCCTTTTTTCAAAAATAAAAACCAAACAAAAGCAATGAAGAAAACAAATATCCTCCCTTCACAATAAGATTTGCAGCACTTGAATCAAGCCAGAAAATGTACCTCTGCTTTTAATCAAGCTCCTGCATGAGTTCATCATTTATTTTCATATGTCCAAACCACACCAGTCCCTAATAAGGTCCTATTACTATTGTCATGCAGCTACAACAATGCACATCAATTCTGACTGACAAGATCAATACAAGCCTTTCCAAGCCTTAGTCCTTTCTTGAGCAAACGCGATTAACTAATTATGCTGAATTGTACTTAGGGTTGTGATGCATTCAGGATCAGGAAACTATATTGAATTTAGAGCTAGAAGAAAATGCCATGTTTTTATTGTTCATGGAACATTACCAAATACCTGAAACCATTCTCCCAATGAAATTCTTTATTCCACAAATTATGACATTTTTTTCTTTTTTTACATGTTTTATGACAGTGGCAAAATTCTGCAAAAGACAAAACAGCACATTGTTTAACATGTGAGGTCTTTGTTAAAGAATTTTCTGAGCCAGGATGTGATAAACCTTTGTTACAAAGTTTATACAAATTAGATGTCTCATAAATCTTTGAAACAAGACTATACACATAAGTGTGTAATACTCACAGGTAGAACAAAAGAACTTTTTAATTTTTGTCAAGTAGATCTAATCAATGCTTTTTAATTGTTACCAAATTAAACCTCTAGGGCTGAAATAGGTGAAAACATTCATTCAGTAAGGTTCTTCTTTAAATGTGTAGTTTTAATATTAATTCTGGCAAGTTTCGGAATGATGCTTTAAGGCATCCTGTAAATCGCATGCTTTTTATGTAACTGTCATTGGAACTTCAAAATTGAAGTTATAAGAAGCTTACATACAGAATTGTGTTCATCAGGGAAAATTTTTTCTTTGTCATCACTGTTTCTAATTATTGTAAATCATTCCAAATAACCATGGAAACTTTTAGAAAACAAATTATTTTTGTCAAAGAAATAAGATATGGCATTACAAATGTCATGTTTAGCATTGACTACAGACTATAGCAAGAGGAGACAGGAATTTTGAAATAGTAATTTTTCCTGGGGTTAACCAAGGGAGGTTACAACTTCATAAAGAAATATTTCCAAGATCACTAGGCACCAACCATGAGCAATGCTGGATTTCCTGTCTCCTAAGACAAGGGTGGCCATCTCCAGTCCTCTTGAACCACAAACAGGTAGGGATGTTCAGACAAAAAGTTTTCGTTGAAACGTTGATACGTTTTCGTGGGGTGTCGATTTCGTTCAATATGGACGTATGGAGAATTCCATAAGTTGAGGATCTGTCCATACGTTGCCCGGTTCCCATTAAAGTCAATGGGGTAAGGATTTCCAGCCTATTTTTGGCTGCAGAATTGGTGTTTTCTTATCAATTGTCATGAAACTTCTGGGGAGCAATCATCACAACAACAAAAGAGCTCCAAGGTACTTAGACTGTGGCAAAGTGGCACCTAAGTGGCATGAATAGCCTAAGGCACTGGAAAGGTGCAAAGGGGTACCAGATGTGACAAGAGTGCTTTAACAGAGGCACAAAGCAGCAGTGAGAATGTCAAAAACACACCACAGCTTTAAAACAGAGCACCGATAGCAGATGCATGAACCATCAAAGGCAGCACCAGAGGCAAAGTGGCAAGACAAGTGGCATTGACATCCAACAGCACAATGAAGGGGGAACATAGCAAGCAGATAGACTAGCACCAACACACTGAGGAACCATGAGAGTGGCAAGAACACCACAAGGAGTTAAGTGAGTCATCTGGTGTAATGCAGCAAAGCAGAGTGGCAGAAAGCTGATAGGGGCAAGACAGGCTGGCAGAGTGGAGGTAGTCTGGTCTGGTCCCTGTGGTTTTGATAGGAGAAAGACAGGCTGGCCCAGGAGAGAGTTCCCTTTCCTTTGTGCAGGGAAGGACTCCCTGGAACGGGTCCACCCCTAGAGTTGGGTGTACCCGGTGTTTACATTGGCGTCCAGTGAATATCATTGGCGTCTAGTGAATTCCATTGGCATCTAGTGAATTCCGACTGTACTTACGCACTTCAGCTGATGACAAAGGAATTGGAAGATCTCTCAGAAATAAGAATACTGCTACTCCAGTCAAAATCTGCAATATCAACCTATGTTGACTTTGTACCGTAGAGGTCAAACACTTCTAGGAACACAAGGCCTGGATGAACAGGCACAGCTATCGAGGTCAAACACTTTTAGGAACACAAGGCCTGGATGAACAGGCACAGCAATGGAGGTCAAAAACCAGTAGGAACACAAGGCCTGGATGAACAGGCACAGCAATCGTGGTATAACACTTTTAGGAACACAAGGCCTGGATGAACAGGCACAGCAGTCGAGATCAAACACTGGTAGGAACACAAGGCCTGGATGAACAGGCACAGCAATCGGACAGAGGTCAATCCCACCTAGGGACACAAGGCCTGGATGAACAGGCACAGCAATCGAGGACAGAGGTCAATCCCACCTAGGAACACAAGGCCTGGATGAACAGGCACAGCAGTCGAGGACAGAGGTCAATCCCACCTAGGGACACAAGGCCTGGATGAACAGGCACAGCAATCGAGGACAGAGGTCAATCCCACCTAGGAACACAAGGCCTGGATGAACAGGCACAGCAGTCGAGGACAGAGGTCAATCCCACCTAGGGACACAAGGCCTGGATGAACAGGGATAGTAATTTTTTTTAAACTTATTTCTATTCTTATTTTAAAACGTTTCCAGCACTTCATACTTGATTACACTCAGGTACTGTAGGTATTTCCTTATCCCCAGAGGAACACAAGGCCTGGATAAACAGGCACAGCAATGGAGGTCAAACACCAGTAGGAACACAAGGCCTGGATGAACAGGCACAGCAATTGAGTTAAAACACTTGTGAGAACACAAGGCCTGGATGAACAGGCACAGCAGTCGAGGACGAAGGTCAATCCCACCTAGGGACACAAGGCCTGGATGAACAGGCACAGCAATTGAGTTAAAACACTTGTGAGAACACAAGGCCTGAATGAACAGGCACATCATTCGAGGACAGAGGTCAATCCCACCTAGGGACACAAGGCCTGGATGAACAGGCACAGTAATCGAGGAAAGAGGTCAATCCCACCTAGGGACACAAGGCCTGGATGAACAGGCACAGCAATCGAGTTAAAACACTGGTAGGAACACCTGGATGAACAGGCACATCAATCGAGTTAAAACACTTGTGGGAACACAAGGCCTGGATGAACAGGCACAGCAATCGAGGACAGAGGTCAATCCCACCTAGGGACACAAGGCCTGGATGAACAGGCACAGCTATCGAGGTCAAAGAATTTTAGGAAAACAAGGCCTGGATGAACAGGCACAGTGGTCAATCCCACCTAGGGACACAAGGCCTGGATGAACAGGCACAGCAATGGAGGTCAAACACCAGTAGGAACACAAGGCCTGGATGAACAGGCACAGCAATTGAGTTAAAACACTTGTGAGAACACAAGGCCTGGATGAACAGGCACAGCAGTCGAGGACAGAGGTCAATCCCACCTAGGGACACAAGGCCTGGATGAACAGGCACAGCAATTGAGTTAAAACACTTGTGGGAACACAAGGCCTGGATGAACAGGCACAGCAATTGAGTTAAAACACTTGTGAGAACACAAGGCCTGGATGAAAAGAGGTCAATCCCACCTAGGGACACAAGGCCTGGATGAACAGGCACAGCAATGGAGGTCAAACACCAGTAGGAACACAAGGCCTGGATGAACAGGCACAGCAATTGAGTTAAAACACTTGTGAGAACACAAGGCCTGGATGAACAGGCACAGCAATTGAGTTAAAACACTTGTGAGAACACAAGGCCTGGATGAAAAGAGGTCAATCCCACCTAGGGACACAAGGCCTGGATGAACAGGCACAGCAATTGAGTTAAAACACTTGTGAGAACACAAGGCCTGGATGAACAGAGGTCAATCCCACCTAGGGACACAAGGCCTGGATGAACAGGCACAGCAATCGGACAGAGGTCAATCCCACCTAGGGACATAAGGCCTGGATGAACAGGCGCAGCAATGGAGGTCAAACACCGGTAGGAACACAAGGCCTGCACAGTAGACGGTCAGGCACAGCGATTCATGTCAGGAACATGTGCTGCAGTTTATTATCTGGAGCATAGGAGGCAATTGGAGCTGCTGCAAGGCTTTGAATAGCTTTTATTTGTCTTGCCATTCACAGGGAAAATTTGGAAAGCCAAACAAAGGCAGGTTTACTTTCAAAAACACTAGCATTTCCATCAACTCTGGTGCCAGCCTTGAGCAGTGAGGGCTCATGATATCCCCTGTCATTGAAAAGACACGTACACTGGGCACACTGGTTGGTGGACATGACAGATATCATTCAGCCACTTTGGCTAGGTGTGGCCAGACAGTGGACTTGTGTGTCCAATATGCCAGCGGATCTGTCTGCATGTTCTCTATCGGCTCTGAGAGATACTGTGTCACTGACAGCTGTGCTGCTGTCTCCTCCTGTGCTTGGGAGGGCTCAGAGTCACTCAATCCAGCTACTTTCTCTCTCGCCCGTTGCACAACTGATGAATCTTTATGGCCAACATGCCTTGGGCGTTCTGACGTGGAGGAGGAGGTACTACCTGTCTCTGACACAGTGCTACTCCTGCCTGGGCTAGCAGCACAACTCTGTGACGTGCCTGCTGTTTCCACCTCTGCTTCAAGCCTAATCTGACTCTGTTTCCGCCTATGGCGCTCCTGTTCACGGACCTTACCTAACAGCAGATCCTTCACATATGACAGACAATTGGTCTGTAGGGCGAGTTTACCTTTCACACGGGGATCACAGACAGAGGCGAGCATGTATGTGCTGTCCTCTGTTAAAGGCCTTAATCTGTCTTTCACCTGCTGCTGCAAAACGTCCAGACACTGCAGCACCTCAGCAGTCATTCCCTCTTGCTGTTTAAAGGCCTCCAAATGGTCATTTATTTATTTATTTAGAAACTTTTATATACCGGCATTAGTGGGTACATCATACCGGTTCACATAATAACTGAAAGTTTGGAAAATACATTTCAACAGGGAGAAAGTAACTGGGCAGGGGATAAAATAAATAGGCAGTAGGAAAGATAGTTAAAAAAACAAGAAAGTCATAACCAGAGAATACAGTTTATAATTTACAATAGGGATGATGTCAGCCAAGGTGGCACTTCTGGAACTCAGGTCCTCCGTGACATCCTTGAAGGGCTGCAGGATTTTTACCAGCTGACTCATGACTAACCAATCGCGATGCCCTAGGGGATTCTGCACACCTATGTCCATTCTACCAGAAAGTTCATGAAGGGGTGTCTGCAGCTCCAGTAACCTCTCCAGCATCATAAAGGTGGAATTCCACCGGGTGGCAATGTCTTGAATGAGACGCTTCTGAGGCATATCCAAATCAGTCTGCTTTTGTTGGAGAACCTGCCCCGCCTTGACCCTTCTGTGGAAGTGTGCTGTATGTTCCTGCACTTCTGTATTAACCTACGCAGGTATTCATTCTCCTTGTCATTGGACTCTAGGGATGTGAATCGTTTTCCATATCGTCTTAACGATAGAAATCGTGTGGCAGGGCAAGAAAATCGTCTTAGGCGCGATTTTTTAGTTAAAAAATCGTTAAAAATCGTTTTTTCCGATTAGTGCGCACTAACTCGAGTTAGTGCGCACTAACTGAAAATGATACAATTTGACACTTTTCAGGTCAGTTAAGGTCAGTTTAGGAATGAATATGTATTCCTATTGGCTGCCCTCTTATTTATTCATGTTACCAAGTTTCCTACTGACAGTATATGGGGGATGGGAAATGGAAACAGTTGGTAGCTTGACAAAACAAGTAATGTGATCAGTCAATGTGACTAGAACTTGTGCCCTAACCCTGATACCAGGGGTATTGTGATCTTCCTGCACACAGTGCCCTATCCCTATTAATACCAGGAGTGTTGTGATCTTCCTGCACACAGTGCCCTATCCCTAATACCAGGGGTGTTGTGATCTTCCTGCACACAGTGCCCTATTCCTGATACTGGGGGTGTTGTGATCTTCCTGCACACAGTGCCCTATTCCTGATACCGGGGGTGTTGTGATCTTCTTGCACACATCCCGGTATCAGGGATAGGGCACTGCATGCAGGAAGATCACAACACTCCTGGTATTAATAGGGATAGGGCACTGCATGCAGGAAGATCACAACACTCCTGGTATTAATAGGGATAGGGCACTGCATGCAGGAAGATCACAACACCCCTGGTATCAGGGATAGGGCACTGTGTGCAGGAAGATCACAATACCCCGGAGGAGTGAGGGTCAGGCAGCTCCCCCCTGTCTGTGAAGCCAGCCTCTCACTAGTAATGCAGGGAGGGCGCTGTCTCAGACTTCACCATCCCCCCCCCCCCCCCCCTCACCCACACACCATTCACTAGCTGGGACATGGGGGAAGTCAGGAGTGAGGGTCAGGCAGCTCCCCCCTGTCTGTGAAGCCAGCCTCTCACTAGTAATGCAGGGAGGGAGCTGTCTCAGACTTCACCATCCTCCCCCCCCCCCCCCTCACCCACACACCATTCACTAGCTGGGACATGGGGGAAGTCAGGAGTGAGGGTCAGGCAGCTCCCCCCTGTCTGTGAAGCCAGCCTCTCACTAGTAATGCAGGGAGGGAGCTGTCTCAGACTTCACCATCCTCCCCCCCCCCCCCTCACCCACACACCATTTTCTAGCTGGGACATGGGGGAAGTCAGGAGTGAGGGTCAGGCAGCTCCCCCCTGTCTGTGAAGCCAGCCTCTCACTAGTAATGCAGGGAGGGAGCTGTCTCAGACTTCACCATCCTCCCCCCCCCCCCTCACCCACACACCATTCACTAGCTGGGACATGGGGGAAGTCAGGAGTGAGGGTCAGGCAGCTCCCCCCTGTCTGTGAAGCCAGCCTCTCACTAGTAATGCAGGGAGGGAGCTGTCTCAGACTGGTATCAGGGTTAGGGCACTGTGTGCAGGAAGATCACAACACTCCTGGTATTAATAGGGATAGGGCACTGTAAGAGATGACTGTAGTAGATTGAATAAAGATCTGATGTTTCTGCTCTCCTCACACCAAACAAAAACAACACACAAGCAGAGAAGCCCTTCTTACAAAGCTGAGCTAGTGAGTTAAGTAGGAGGAAAAGTAAACATACTTGTGCCAGTGTGGCTACTTAAAAAATACACTTACCAACAATCAATTACATATATTTGAACTGTGTACAGTTCCAGCCAGGACCACCTTTCTAAAATGCACAGTGATTGGCAAATTCAACATGCACTAGCATTTCAGGTGCCTGCTAACAAAAATAATAAACAAACAAGTTCTAGTCACGTGAGTGCTGATCATTACATTACTTTTTTTGTCAAGCTTCCAACTGTTTCCATTTCACATCCCCCCAACCATTACCTCAGTATTAGCCTTGGTAACATCAATAGATAAGAGCACAGCCAGCCAATAGGAATACATACATACATATTCATTCCTAAGTGACCTTTACTGACCTGGGAAGTGTGAACACTTTGTTTCATTTTCTGTTGGTGTTCGTTAGTTTCCAGTTCCATTTCCCATCCCCCCAACCATCACCTCAGTGGTAACCTTGGTAACATCAATAGATAAGAGGGCAGCCAGCCAATAGGAACACATATTCATTCCTAACTGACCTTCAGTGACCTGGAAAGTGTTTATTTGTATCATTTTCAGTTAGTGCGCACTAAATCGAGTTAGTGCGCACTAACTCGAGTTAGTGCGCACTAACACGATTTAACGATTTTTAACGATAAATCGTTAGAATTTCTATTGTATCGTGTTCTATAACGATTTAAGACGATATAAACATTATCGGACGATAATTTTAATCGTTGAAAAACGATTCACATCCCTATTGGACTCCAAGCCCAGAGCTGACTTCACTACCAGATGCAGAGTGTGTGCAAAACATCGGATGTTCTTAAACCGCCCATCGCTTATTGCCTTAACCATGTTTGCACCGTTGTCTGTGACAGAAAACCCTGCCCGCGTTTTCCTGTCTCGCTGGTGCAGTTGCCAGCCCTCCAGCATCTTTCTGATGCATGCTAGAATATTGGCAGCGTTATGGGCCTGGTCCGTCAGGTGGGTATGCAGTAAAGCCCACCTCCACCCTGATACTTCTTCAGTAATAGAGCTGCTGGCTGTCCCTGCCTCTGCCATGTCCCACCAGTGTGCTGTCAGAGAGAGGTAAGAGTGTGCAGCATTCATGGCGGTCCAGATATCGCAGGTGAAATGCACTCTTCTGTCTGCCTTACCTAGCAGTGCTTGCAAGCGACTGCAACACTGCTTGTACAGGCTGGGGATGACCTTTCTACTAAATGTGGTTCTGGAGGGGACTTTGTAATTTGGAAGTACGACCTTCAAAAAACGCTTGAAACCCACATTCTCCACTAACTGCAAGGGCTGGTCATCAAGGGCAATCATTTCCCCAATGCTCCTGGTTACAACTTTTGAGGCTGCCTGCCTCCTACCCCGGGATAGCGTTACCGCACGCCACCCCATTTCCTCCATGGTGGATTGTCGCTTCTGCCACATGTCACTGGGTTGCTGGCCTGCCGCCTGACTGCTAGAAGGGTATGAGGGCGTGGGCTGACTCTGCTGCTTTCCTACCACTGCACACTGCTTGAAAGGGGTCCCCCAACTGAAACTGCCACCATCCCCAGATGGCAGTAATCTTGTTGGGTGTTGCCTCTTAATATGATGGTTCATGCCAAAATTTGATAGATGTCCCATTTGCTTGCCTCTGCTAATATCCCTGGCACAGTAATTACACCGAGCATAACGCGGGTCTTCTGTCGCTTTAAAATGTTTCCAGATCGGAGATTTCTTTTGTGATCCTCCTCTCTTTACCACCTTGGGGGTGGATGCTGGCACTGGAGTTGAGGTACTAGTGGGTGGTGCACCCTGAGAAGCAATGCCAGTGGGGGCACCAGTCATCACCCTCTGTCTCCCTTCTGACAGCTCTTCCTCCTCCTCGATATCACTGTAATCTCTCCCCTGCTGCACAATTCTGGAGGTGGAGGCTAAGACAGGACTAACTGATTCTACCGAAGATTCGTCAGCTACTACTTCTTCCGTTTCTGATGAGAATCCCACCCAAGAAGATTCTTCTTCTGAATCAGAAGCTAACAGTGCCAGCGCTACCTTGTGACCGCTAAGTCTTAGTTGAGACTTCTGTCCCCCGGCTGCTCTTGAGTGTCTAAATTTTGTCGGGCTTGACTCTGCCTCCCCTTCCCTCTCCTCCAAAACTACAAGGCCAGAAACAAGTGGTGGCGATGGGGAAGTATCATGGGCCGATTTCGTTGTTTTTGCCATGGAACTGCCATCCCCTACAAAGAGTTTAGATTGCGACAGTTGCCTTTTTAGCTGTACTGGTGGTGTTGCACTTGTGTCTTTTGTGGTGCCTACCTCCGCCGCTGGAAACGCCGCGTTCCCCGTGGCTGGGACCCCGGCGGAACTGCCTGCTCCACGTGGCAGCCGCCATTGCTCGCCCATCTCTCCGCTGCCTCGCGCGCTTGCGAGGACGCCCACTTTGTGCACACAGCTCCCGGAAGTCTGGCCCAGCCTGCGCTGATGACGTCACGCCCTAAGGCCGATATAACCGGCATCCAGACTCCTTCTCTTTGCCTTGCAACGAGGTTCACTACTGCCTAGTAGTTCTGAGTTGTGCTTCGTCTGTTCTTCGTTCCTGCCTTGACCCTTGGACTGTCTTTGACTCGCTTCAGCCTGCCGCCTGCCTCTGACCTTGGTTCGTTCCCGACCGCCTCTGTCTGCTGCCTGCCTCCGACCCCGGCTTGTTCTCGACCTTGCTCCAGCCTACAGCCTGCTACAGACTCCATTCCAGTCTACAGCCTGCTTCAGTCCACAGCCTGCTACAGACTCCATTCCAGTCTACAGCCTGCTTCAGTCCACAGCCTGCTACAGACTCCATTCCAGTCTACAGCCTGCTTCAGTTTCAACCTGCTACAGACTCCATTCCAGTCTTCTGCCTGCTTCAGTTCCAGCTTACTACAGACTCTGCCTCGGTATCCGGTTAGCTACAGTTCCCGCTGCCACCCGCTGTCCTGCCATCAGCTGGCCCTCGGCCTGTACAGCCGGTTCTCGGACTATCAAATACCTTTGGACTTCCTTTACTCAGTTCCGGCCTAAGGCCATTCCTGCCACTGGACACTCAAGAACAATGTTCAGTCTGTTTAAAATACCAAAATGAACAGACCCACTCAAGAACAATTTTCAGTCTGTTTAAAATACCAAAATGAACAGACTCACTCAAGAACAATGTTCAGTCTGTTTAAAAATACCAAAATGAACAGACTCACTCAAGAACAATGTTCAGTCTGTTTAAAATACCAAAATGAACAGACTCACTCAAGAACAATTTGGTATTCATTCTGTTCATTTTGGTATTTTTAAAAATACCAAAATGAACAGACTGACTCAATAACAATGTTCAGTCTGTTTAAAATACCAAAATGAACAGACTCACTCAAGAACAATGTTCAGTCTGTTTAAAATACCAAAATGAACAGACTCACTCAAGAACAATGTTCAGTCTGTTTAAAAATACCAAAATGAACAGACTGACTCAATAACAATGTTCAGTCTGTTAGGAATGCCCACTGCCCACTGTCTCACTGCCTGCCTGCCAGTGCACTCATGTGTGTGCAGTGCACACACAAGTAGCTTGCTTATAAGCAGCAAAGAGGCTGAGTACTCCGGCCCGGGCACTTCCCAGCACAGACCCACTCAATAACAATGTTCAGTCTGTTTAAAAATACCAAAATGAACAGACTGACTCAATAACAATGTTCAGTCTGTTTAAAATACCAAAATGAACAGACTCACTCTATAACAATGTTCAGTCTGTTTAAAATACCAAAATGAACAGACTCACTCAATAACAATGTTCACTGTCTGTTTAAAAATACCAAAATGAACAGACTGACTCAATAACAATGTTCAGTCTGTTTAAAATACCAAAATGAACAGACTGACTCAATAACAATGTTCAGTCTGTTTAAAATACTAAAATGAACAGACTCACTCTCAATAACAATGTTGTTCAGTCTGTTAAGAATGCCCACTGCCCACTGTCTCACTGCCTGCCTGCCAGTGCACTCATGTGTGTGCAGTGCACACACAAGTAGCTTGCTTATAAGCAGAAAAGAGGCTGAGTACTCCAGCCCGGGCACTTCCCAGCACAGACCCACTCAAGAACAATGTTCACTGTCTGTTTAAAAATACCAATGTTCTGTCCCCAGTAAAGGGTACATGTTTGTGTCTGTATACATTGCATCCCACCTGTGTTACTGCAGCCCCTCCCTCCTGAGAACTCATGACATTTTCTGTAACCCAGGGCAAAAGTCTGGGAGCCTTGCCTTTAAAGGGAGTTTTGCCTTTAACAGAAGCCCCCTCCCCTCTGTCCCTCCCATTGGGAAAGGGTCTGCATGCCTTCTCAACCTAACTTGGGTCTTCCTAGGGGTCTTATTGGTTGAAGGGACTGCCCTTCACGTCCCCTCCTGTGTCACATGGATTCTAGGCTCGCCACCATTGGATCTCGCCCCTAGCCCCAGCCTGCGGGGATTTTTCCTGTAATCACTCTCCAAGATTGTGTGCCAGTCTCAGCCATGCCATGTAGAAGACGCACGTGCCTGTAACCTCTGTTACACGAACAGCTTTTTTACATTTCTCCTACCGCTTTAATCCTAAAAGACTAATCAGCTTCAAACCCTCGTCTTCTTACCCTGCATCCCAAGAAACTCCTGTTCCCCCCTCTCCTACCTATTTCCAGCCATAAAGATCTTCGCCTGAGGCTACTTTGAATTGAATCCAACAATTGTGAGAAATAGAAGAATTATCTATGCAATAAATGATTCATACTTAAAAGATCTTTGTTTTGAATACTGATTAAAGGAGAAAAGTTAGCTGTCAGGATGAGGAAACTTGGGAAGTTTTTATTGAGCCAGAACAACCAAAATGAACAGACTGACTCAATAATAATGTTCAGTCTGTTTAAAATACTAAAATGAACAGACTCACTCTCAATAACAATGTTGTTCAGTCTGTTAAGAATGCCCACTGCCCACTGTCTCACTGCCTGCCTGCCAGTGCACTCATGTGTGTGCAGTGCACACACAAGTAGCTTGCTTGTAAGCAGAAAAGAGGCTGAGAACTCCGGCCCGGGCACTTCCCAGCACAGACCCACTCAAGAACAATGTTCACTGTCTGTTTAAAAATACCAAAATGAACAGACTCACTCAATAACAATGTTCAGTCTGTTTAAAATTCCCAAATGAACAGACTCACTCAATAACAATGTTCTTAAGTCTGTTTAAAAATACCAAAATGAACAGACCCACTCAAGAACAATGTTCTGTCTGTTTAAAATGCCCAAATGAACAGACCCACTCAAGAATAATGTTCAGTCTGTTAAAAATGCCCACTGCACTGACAGACTAAGTAATTGGAATTTAATAAAGCAGGAATTTTTTTCACTCCAGAAACATGGATGACATTGAAAATATTAATATCTCTCTCCAAGCCAGCCCAACACCCTCAATGGTAAATAGTGTCCCTGGTCAGTGCTAGCTGACTAGACCACTAAACTGAAAGAAACAGGAATAGGAATACTAGTGACTGTAGCTGACCCCTGCCACTAATGCAAGACCAGGAGTATTTTTCTTTCCTTTGCTAGCCTAACACAGAATCTGTTCTGTGTTGTCTATCAAATCTGGTTCTGCTTCTGGTTCTGCTTCTGCTTCTATTTCTGCTTGCCTGCCTGCCTGCCTCAGCCTGCCACCCAGCCCACCTCCCCACAGAATCGCTGGAAATGTGCGTGAGTCCTCGTGCTGCTGCTTATATACTGCTGGCTCGTCATTAAATCCTCAGAGAGCACTGAATGACAGCGCGATTCGCTGCATTCAGTGCTTCTCTGAAAACGTGAACGCAGATTCGCTGCGTTCCGGTATCCATGCCGACCTGTCCGACCCTTTCCTGTGAGTCACTGCGACTCACAGGAAAGGGTCAGACAGGTTGGCATGGTTACCGCAGGGGCGCCACCATTTTGTGCTAATCCGGGCATCCGAGCTCGCAGCTAATGGCGGCGAGAAAAGTGCGCGCCTCGTGGTTCAACGTATTCAACATAGCTATGTTGAATAAGTTGGAAGTCGCGATGCGTTGCGCATCATCACTTTTTTAAGTTGGAAAAAAAAATAAGTTGCGGATTGCAAATGCGTTCAAAATGAATGCACACCCCTACAAACAGGCCAGGTTTTCAGGATATTCTGAAATGAAATAGATTTGCATGCATGGCCTCCATTGTATGCAAATATCTTCCATGCATATTCTTTGTAGATATCCTGAAAACCTGGTCTATTTTTGGCTCTTGAGGACTGGAGTTAGCCACCCCTGTCCTAGGATCTATGAGTACGGCTTATATAAAATTTCAAGCCTCAGCTACCCAAATTACAGAATTCATTGGGTTGTATTCAAAATGCACTATTTCCCATTCTATATCTATAGATAAAAATACTTATTAAATAAGTGAGCTATTAGGTATTGAATCCAGGTCTTACTAACAGCAAATAAAATGGTGGCATATTCTCATCTCTTTTGGAGCCATTTAATTTTATTCAGCAGGTCATTCTCATGCTATGAAGTATGAGAGATATATTCACAATGGGGTAGATTTTTAAAGTTATGTGTGGGCATAGATTTGCTCGCGCAACCCAGTGCGAACAAATCTACGCCCGATTTTATTTTTTTTATATATTTCTTTATTGGTATTTTCATAAATAACATATCCAATAACTAAACCATAGAACAGTCTATCTTCTTTTAGAAAGCGGATACAAATACAGATACAGGTGCTTCCCATCCCCCCCCCCCCCCCCCCCCATCTCCAGTGATTCTCTTTTGTCAACAAATTTAAGTCAATCGTATCCTATTTCTCCAGTCGTTGTAGGTCGAGATGATTCCACATACTCAAGATTCAGACATTTATTAAAGAGGTCCCTCCTGGAACTTGGGAGTTCTGCCCAGTAACTACTCCAAATGGAAGCACACTGCTGCTGAGCCTTTATCGACTTAGTTTTAGCCAACATATGTTCATACAAGATTAATATATATATACGAGCCTTCCAGTGTTCTACCATTGGCCGTTCGGATGAAATCCATTGTGTTGTTATTGTTTGAAGCGCTACAGTCAAAGCTTTTTCCAGAAATAGTCGATCCAGTACTATGAGAGTCGCCAAATTGGGTCCAAGAATCCGAAAAAGACAAAGCTTAGGGTCCCTGGGTATCTGCTTGTGCAAGATCCTTTCTAAGTCCGACAGAACTTCTTCCCAATATTGTCTTATCAAAGTACATTCCCATACACTGTGGAAAAAGGTTCCTCTTTCAGTGTGGCATTTCAAACAAAGATCCGAGTCACACAATTTGGCCGCATACACGCATACTTATTACTTGTGGCATATACATGCAATGAAGCATTTTAAACCCAACTTCTTTCAAGAATACATTTTCTGAAACAGTTGCACACCGTTTAATAACTTGGGATATCTCTGCACAAGTTAGTGTGATACCTACCTGCCTGCTTCATCCACTTATTCTGTATGGTAAGTAATATGCTATCATTTGGTATATTTTTCAACTCTGCAGAAAATCTAGAACATGAGTTAGACTTATTTCCCTTGGGTTTCAGTAACACCTGTATACTATTATATTTTGAGAAATCCTGGTCATATACCGATATTGACTGAGCATAGTGTCTAGCTTGCAGATAGGCTAAAAAGTCTTTGGACGGTAGCCCATACTTCATTTGAAGGTCAGTAAATCCTTTTACATTATTAGAGACCTCCTCAAGGAGATGGTGTATGCATCTTAGCCCCATATGAGCCCACCTGGTAAAAACTGGTGAGTCCAAACCCACTGTGAATTGAGGATTACCCCCAAATGAAAGGACTGGGGTAAGGAGTCCCCTTATTCGTAATTTCCCCTTACATAGGAATGACCATGCTCGTCTCCCTGAGTTTATAAGGAGGCCATGCTTAAACCGATGTGGGATTCCACCTCCTGGGATTTGTATCATGTTTCTGGTTTGTACGGGTGCATCCAGTCCAGGGTAAATTGACGGGGAGTACAAACAATTGTGTACCATTGACCCAGTCATATATATGTCTAAGGACATATGCAAGATTATAGTCTCGCCAGTTTGGACAGGAGAGCCCCCGTGTAAGCAATCCATCATCAGCGATGAGAGAGATAATCTGGCTTTAGGGGTGTGCATCCGTTTTTGACGTATTGGCAATCCGCAACGTATTTTGTCCTATCCGTTAAATACGTGGGGAGATGAAACGCATCGCAACTCCCCACGTATTTAACTTATCCGTTTAATTTGGTGCGCCCTGCAGTGCGCACTTTTCTTCGCCCCAATTAGCTACTAGCTACCTATGATTTTCACAAAATGGCAGCGCCCATGCCCTACATTCCGGTATCCATGCCAACCTGTCACAGTGACTCACAGGAAAGGGTCGGACAGGTTGGCATGGATACCGGAATGCAGCGTATCTGCGCTGACATTTTGTGACATGCACTGAATGCAGCCAATCGCGCTGTCATTCAGTGCTCTCTGTCAATTTTACTGATGAGCCAGCACTATATAAACATCAGCACGAGGAGCCACACACTTATTTCCAGCGATGCTGTGGGGAGGTGGGCTGGGTGTAAGAAAAGGCTGCACTGAGAGAAAGGCTAGATAAGCTAGTTAAGGAAAGAAAAAGCTAATTATTCTTTGTTTTGCTGCAGTGCCAGGGCCAGCTAGTCCTGTTCTTTCAAACTGTTTATTTTGGTGATCTCTGACTGAGAAGAGAAGCTGTGCTAGGTCAGCTAGCACTGACCACCATTTAGGGTGTTGGGCTGGCTTGGAGAGATATATTATTTTCAATTTCATCCATTTTTCTGCAGTGACAAAAATTCCAGCTTTTTTAAACTGATTTTTTTAAATTCAAAATACTTAGTCTCTCTGTGCACTTGGCTTCACTGACAGTTTAACAGACTGAACCTAACTATTGGGTGGGTCTGTGCAGTCAAGTGCCCAGGGAGCCTGCCTCTTTTGTGCTTACAAGCAAGCAGCTTCGGTGTGTACACACCACACACATTAGTGCAAAGCCAGGCACCGTGACAGTGGGCAGTGTTACTACTCAGTGACATTAAATCCATATCAGGGAAAGAGAGATGGAGTCAAGTGATTGGGACTGGCAGAGGAGGCACCTCAAAAGACACTAGTGCAACATCACCAGTACAGCAAAAAAGGCAACTGTCACAATCTAAACTCTTTGTAGGGGATGGCAGTTCAATGCCGAAAAAAAATGAAATCTGACCATGATGCATCACCATCGCCACCACTTGTTTCTGGACCTGTAGTTTTGGAGGTGAGGGAAGGGGAGGCAGAGTCATGCCAGACAAAATGTAGACAGCCAAAAGCAGCAGGGGGACAGAAGTCTCGACTAACACTTAGCTTTGACAAGGTAGCGCAGTAACTGTTTGCTTCTGATTCAGATGAAGAATCTTCTTCTGTGGGAATCTCATCAGAAACGGAAGAAGTAATAGCTGACGAATCTTCGGTAGAATCAGTTAGTCCTGTCTTAGCCTCCACAAATGTGCAGCAGGGGAGAGATGAAAGTGATAAGGAGGAGGAGGAAGAGCAGTCAGCACAGGCACTGAGGGTGACTGAGGCCCCCCCCCCCCCCCCCGGCATTGCTTCTCAGGGTGCACCCACTACCTCAGCTCCAGTGCCAGCATCCACCCCCAAGGTGTTAGAGAGGGGAGGATCACGAAAGACATCTGCGATCTGGAGACACTTTAAAGTGATGGAAGACCCGGGTTATGCTCGGTGTAATTACTGTGCCAGGGATATTAGCAGAGGCAAGCAAATGGGACATCTATCTAATTTTGGCATGAACCATCATATGAAGAGGCAACACCCAACAAGATTACTGCCATCTGGGGATGGTGGCAGTACCAGTCGGGGGACCCCTTCCAACCAGTGTGCAGTGGTAGGAAAGCAGCAGAGTCAGCCCATGCCCTCATTCCCTTCTAGCAGTCAGGTGGCAGGCCAGCAACCTCCTGACATGTGGCAGAAGCGACAATCCACCATGGAGGAAATGGGGTGGAGTGCGGTAACGCTATCCCGGGGTGGAGGCAGGCAGCCTCAAATGTTGTAACCAGAACCATTGGGGAAATGATTGCCCTTGATGACCAGCCCTTGCAGTTAGTGGAGAATGTGGGTTTCAAGTGTTTTTTGAAGGTCGTACCTCCAAATTACAAAATCCCCTCCAGAACCACATTTAGTAGAAAGCTCATCCCGAGCCTGTACAAGCAGTGTCGCAGTCACATGCAAGCACTGCCAGCTAAGGCAGAGGGCAGAGGGCATTTCACCTGCGATATCTGGACTGCCATGAATGCTGCACACTTTTACCTCTTTCTGACAGCACACTGGTGGGACATGGCTGAGGCAGGGACAGCCAGCAGCTCTATTACTGAAGAAGTATCAGGGTGGAGGTGGGCTTTACTGCATACCCACCTGACGGACCAGGCTCATACTGCAGCCAATATTCTAGCATGCATCAGACAGATGCTGGAGGGCTGGCAACTACACCAGTGAGACAGGAAAACGCAGGCGGGTTCTTTGTCACAGACAATGGTACAAACATAGTTAAGGCAATAACAGATAGGCGCTTTAACAACATCCGATGTTTTGCACACACTCTGCACCTGGTAGTGAAGTCAGCTCTGGGCTTGGAGTCCAATGACCAAGAGAATGAATACCTGCATAGGTTAATACAGAAGTTAATAAAAAGTACTCTACAACCTCTACAGTTATTACAAAATGCTGCGGCACGCATCCTTACCAACACTCACCGTCATGACCACATCACTCCTGTCCTTCAATCATTATATTGGCTCCCCGTAACCTCCAGGATAGTATATAAAGTACTCACGCTCATACACAAAGCCATTCATAACCATGACATGCAATGGTTCCCAGAACATCTCCTGCTTCACACTCCGACAAGACCCACAAGAACGCATCACCTGGCCAAACTCCAAATACCCTCTCCTAAGCTCATGAAGCATACCACCTTTAGAGAGCTATCCTTCATCATTGCAGGAACCGCCCACTGGAATAAAATTCCTTCCCAACTACGCCAAGAACCTTGCCACAAAAAATTCAAGCACAATCTTAAAACATGGCTGTTCAAACTAGCGTACCCTGACTAACGAACTGACTCTCCCCAAAGATGTGACATGACCGCCCAACTGACCCTCGCCCTTTCTATTTTCTCTCCCCACCTCCCACCCACTGTGGGTATACTCCTCGTCTTCCCCTTCCCTTTATTACTTTCCCCTGCTAATTATCCTGATTGCTTTGTTTAACTCACTTGTTAAAACTAACATGTACATATGTATATAATTCTCGTATTATCATCTCCTGCCCTTGTTAACCCTCTCCCTGTTAATGTTATTATTGTAAAGCTTGTTGCTAAGTTATGTTACATTGTGAACCGAGGTGATGTTTTGCAAATGTGCCTCGGTATATAAAAAACCCTTAAATAAATAAAATAAATAAGTGCAGGAACATAGCAGCACACTGCCACAGAAGTGTCAAGATGGGGCAGGTTCTCCGACAAAAGCAGACTGATTTGGATATGCCTTACAAGCGTCTCATTCAAGACATTGCCACCCAGTGGAATTCCATCTTTATGATGCTGGAGAGGTTACTGGAGCTGCAGACATCCCTTCATGAACTTTCTGGTACAATGGACATAGGTGTGCAGAATCCCCTAGGGCATCATGATTGGTTAGTCATGAGTCAGCTGGTAAAAATCCTGCAGCCTTTCATGGATGTCACGGAGGAGCTGAGTTCCAGAAGTGCCACCTTGGCTGACATCATCTCTACAGTTAATTTCCTGGATGAACATTTGGAGGCCTTTAATTGGGAAGAGGGAATGACAGTTGAGGTGCTGCAGTGTCTGGACGTTTTGCAGCAGCAGGTAAAAGACAGATTAAGGCCTTTAACAGACGACCGCACATACATGCTCGCCTCAGTCTGTGATCCCCCTGTGAAAGGGAAACTCGCCCTACAGTCCAATTGTCTGTCATTTGTGAAGGAGCTGCTGTTAGCAAAAGTCCGTGAACAGGAGCGCCATAGGCGGAGACAGATTAGGCTTGAAGCAGAGGTGGAAACAGCAGGTACTTCAGAGAGTTGTGCTGCTAGCCCAAGCAGGAGCAGCCCTGTGTCAGCAACAGATAGTACCTCCTCCTCCACGTCAGAACGCCCAAGCCATGTTGCCCATAAAGATTCATCAATTGTGCAATGGGCGAGAGAGAAAGCAGCTGGCATGAGTGACTCTGAGCCGCCCAAGCAAAGGAGACACCAGCACAGCTGTCAGTGACACGGTATCTCTCAGAGTCGATAGAGAACATGCAGATAGATCCGCTGGCATATTGTGCACACAAGTCCACTGTCTGGCCACACCTAGCCAAAGTGGCTCAGCGATATCTGTCATGTCCACCAACCAGTGTGCCCAGTGAACGTGTCTTTTCAATGACAGGGGATATCATGAGCCCTCACCGCTCAAGGCTGGCACCAGAGTTGATGGAAGGCTGGCACCAGAGTTGATGGAAATACCAAAATACTCTTACTAATCCCGGATACCATTTCTAAAACTCTAGCTGACATTATAAATTGTTCCCTAGCCCTGAGTATCTACCCAGATGACCTTAAAATGGCATCAATCAAGCCACTACTCAAAAAACCAAACCTTAACACCAATGATCCCGGCAATTTCCGCCCCATCTCTAACCTCCCGTTTATATAAAAAATCATGGAAAAACTAGTAAATACACAATTATCTAACTACCTGGAGGATCACCAAATACTATCGCCTAATCAATTTGGATTCCGCAAAGCAGCAAGCATGGAAACACTATTACTCTCTCTCACAGACTTCCTCCTAGCCGGCATCGACAAAGGTCACGCATACCTTCTAATTCTACTGGATTTTTCGGCGGCATTAGATACGGTTAACCATCACATCCTACTAAACCAACTGGCAAGCATCGGAGTTTCAGGCACTGCACGGATCTGGTTCAAAACCTTCTTGGAGAACAGAGGATACAAGGTTAAAATCCATAACAAAGAATCTCAATACCATCCTTCTTCGCTAGGGGTGCCACAGGGCTCCTCCCTTTCACCAACCCTTTTTAATATTTACCTGCTCCCACTGCCACCTCCTTACTAAACTAAAATTAAAACACTTCCTATTCGCAGACGACGTTCAGATCATTATCCCCATAAAAGAATCCATTACAAACACATTAGAATTCTGGGAGAGCTGCCTAACTGAGATCAAACACCTCCTCAACAGTCTGAACTTGATTCTCAATGCTTCAAAAACGGAATTCCTCATCATAGCCCATGAAAACAACAGCATCACCTCAAACCCACCAGCCAACCTGCAAACCACACATGTAAGAGATCTAGGAGCTATCATCGATAACCGCCTAAACCTAAAACCATTCATCAACCAAACGACCAAGGACTGTTTTCACAAATTATACATCCTCAAAAGAATCAGACCACTCTTCCACTCCCACGACTTCAGAACAATTCTACAAGCAATTATATTTTCCAAGCTGGATTATTGTATTTCCATTCTACTAGGCCTCCCAGCCTCTCATACAAAACCTTTACAGATGGTGCAGAACACAGCTGCCAGAATTCTGACCAACTCCAGGAGATTCGACCACATCACCCTGATCCTGAAAGCCCTTCACTGGCTACCTATTCAATACAGAATTATGTATAAGTCCATAACTTCCATTTTCAAAGTAATCCATCATCTCGCACCATTAAATCTACAAATTCCCCTGGAAAAACACACCACTGTCAGACCAATCAGGGAATGTTACAAAGAAGCATTACATGTTCCACATGCCAAAGCCTTCCAACACAAATCACTTGAAGACAGAGCACTATCAACAGCAGGACCACGTTTATGGAACTCCATCCCATCCGAGCTGCGCCAGGAAACGTGCCTACTAACTTTTAGAAAAAGGCTAAAAACCTGGCTTTTTAAAAAAGCCTTTCAGATTCCAGATTAACCCATGTTAATATCATCCCTTAATTTCATCATCCCAAGTTCACGACATCCCATAATTCCATTGTAAAGACCTATTCATCCACGGAGGTAGGGAGACCTAATTCAGCCCAGGACTTCACTCAGACCTGGCTTTTAAAGCTGCATATTTTGTAAAGATCCTTTGTAAATGTGTTTTTATCAATTGTTCTACTTTCTTCTTCATCTTCTTCCCATTCTCCCAGTTGTATACTTCCTTGTTTATTGTAACTGTAATTCTTGCACCAGTTTAGTTGTTCAAGTTCTATGTTTAATGCACGACTTGTTAAATGTAAACCGGTTTGATGCGACCCCTGGTCGTGAAAGCCAGTATAGAAAATAGCTAAATAAAAATAATAAATAAATAAATGCTAGTGTTTTTGAAAGTAAACCTGCCTTTGCTTGGGTTTCCAAATTTTCCCTATGAATGGCAAGATGAATAAAAGCAATTCAAAGCCTTGCAGCAGCTCCAATTGCCGCCTATGCTTCAGATAATATAAGCACTGCAGCACATGTTCCTGACCTCAAATGCTGTGCCTAACCATCCACTGCCCAGTCCGTACGTCCCTACAAGGGCCTGACCTCAAACGCTGTGCCTGACCGTCAACTGTCCAGGCCTTATGTTCCTACAAGTGTTTGACCTCGATTGCTGTGCCTGTCAGTCCAGGCCTTATGTCCCTAGGTGGGATTGACTTCTGTCCTCGATTGCTTTGCTTGTCAGTCCAACCCTTATGATCCTACAAGTGTTTGACCTCGATTGCTCTGCCTGTCAGTCCAGGCCTTATGTCCCTAGGTGGGATTGACTTCTGTCCTCGACTGCTTTGCCTGTCAGTCCAGGCCTTATGTTCCTACAAGTGTTTGACCTTGATTGCTCTGCCTGTCCGTCCAGGCCTTATGTTCCTACAAGTGTTTGACCTCGATTGCTCTGCCTGTCTGTCTAGGCATTATGTTCCTACAAGTGTTTGACCTCGATTGCTCTGCCTGTCAGTCCAGGCCTTATGTCCCTAGGTGGGATTGACTTCTGTCCTCGACTGCTTTCCCTGTCAGTCCAGGCCTTATGTTCCTACAAGTGTTTGACCTCGATTGCTCTGCCTGTCCGTCCAGGCCTTATGTTCCTACAAGTGTTTGACCTCGATTGCTCTGCCTGTCCATCCAGGCCTTATGTTCTTAAAAGTGTTTGACCTCGATTGCTCTGCCTGTCCATCCAGACTTTATGTTCCTACAAGTGTTTGACCTCGATTGCTGTGCCTGTCAGTCCAGGCCTTATGTCCCTAGGTGGGATTGACTTCTGTCCTCGACTGCTTTGCCTGTCCGTCCAGGCCTTATGTCCAGTCCTAATGGCTGAACCCTCGTTGCAAAGGGAACCCTCATTCTCTGGAAATTAAAACTAGTACTCCTTCACAGCATTGATCCTTAAATAAAACAAAGAGTTTTCTTTAGTTTCAGGGCAGAGAAGAGAACTTCCTTCATCTTGCTTATGAAGTCATGATCTGTTTGCAATGATTAAATCCGAACAATTTGTACCATTATACACTCTAGTGGCCAATCCATTCCAAGGAAGCCCTTTCCTGCGCTTAGGAAAGGGAACTCTCCCCGGTGTTGCAGCCTATCTCTTAGGACCTGTTGACCCATGTTTAACCGCTGTTCACATGGCACCCTGCTCCCTGTCTCCACGCTTTGAAGGCTCGTGCTCCACTCTAGGGGCCAACCCATTCCAAGGAAGTCCTTTCCTGCTCTTAGGAAAGGGAACTCTCCCCGTTGTTGCAGCCTATCTCTTAGGACCTGTTGACCCATGTTTAACCGCTGTTCACATGGCACCCTGCTCCCTGTCTCCACATTTTGAAGGCTCGTGCTCCACTCTAAGGGCCAACCCATTCCAAGGAAGTACTTTCCTGCTCTTAGGAAAGGGAACTCTCCCCGTTGTTGCAGCCTATCTCTTAGGACCTGTTGACCCATGTTTAACCGCTGTTCACATGGCACCCTGCTCCCTGTCGCCACGCTTTGAAGGCTCGTGCTCCACTCTAGGGGCCAACCCATTCCAAGGAAGTCCTTTCCTGCTCTTGGGAAAGGGAACTCTCCCCGGTGTTGCAGCCTATCTCTTAGGACCTTTTGACCCATGTTTAACCACTGTTCACATGGCACCCTGCTCCCTGCTGCCACTCTTTGAAGGCTCGTGCTCCACTCTAGGGGCCAATCCATTCCAAGGAAGTCCTTTCCTGCTCTTAGGAAAGGGAACTCTCCATGGTGTTGCAGCCTATCTCTTAGAACCTGTTGACCCATGTTGAACTGCTGTTTAGGGGCGAACCCATTCTAGGGAGACCTTTCCTGCTCATAGGAAAGGGAACTCTCCCCGGGTGTAGCCTGCCTTTTTTTCCCCTCCGACCCATGTTGAACCGCTGTTTAGGGGTGAACCCATTCTAGGGAGCCCTTTCCTGCTCATAGGAAAGGGAACTCTTCCTTTCCTACGAGCCTACGAGCCGGAACACCCTTTCCGGGTGTAGCCTGCCTGTTTCTACCCTCTGACCCATGTTGAACCGCTGTTCCATTTTGAAATCAGCCTCTTTCTATGCTAAGCTGTATTCTGACTGCTTTCCGGCCTACCTGTCTTTTGTCAAGGATATTCTCACACTACAGTCCTGACCTCATTGCTGTGCCTGTCTGCCTCGCGCCTTATATCACTAAAAGGCCTGACCTCATTGCTGTGCCTTATATCACTAAAAGGCCTGACCTCATTGCTGTGCCTGTCTGCCTCTCGCTTTGTCATTACAAGGGCCTGACCTCATTGCTGTGCCTGTCTCGCGCCTTTTGTCACACTACAAGGGCCTGACCTCATTGCTGGGCCTGTATGTCTCGCACATTATGTCACTAAAAGGGCCTGACCTCATTGTTGTGCCTGTCTCTTGTGCCTTTTTTCACACTACAAGGGCCTGACCTCATTGCTGTGCCTGTCAGTCTCGTGCCTTATGTCAAACTACAAGGGCCTGACCTCATTGCTGTGCCTGTCACTCTCGTGCCTTATGTCAAACTACAAGGGCCTGACCTCATTGCTGTGCCTGTCAGTCTCGTGCCTTATGTCACTACAGAGGTCAGACCTCACTGTCTCGGCCTTATGTCACAGTAGTAGGGCTTGACCTTATTGCTGTGCCTGCCTCTTGTGCCTTTTGTGACACTACAAGGGCCTGACCTCATTGCTGTGCCTGTCTGTCTCCTGCCTTATGTCACTACAGAGGTCAGACCTCACTGTCTCGGCCTTATGTCACAGTAGTAGGGCTTGACCTTATTGCTGTGCCTGCCTCTTGTGCCTTTTGTCACACTACAAGGGCCTGACCTCATTGCTGTGCCTGTCTGCCTCGTGCCTTATGTCACACTACAAGGGCCTGACCTCATTGCTGTGCCTGTCAGTCTCGTGCCGTATGTCACAACAAGGGCCTGACCTCATTGCTGTGCCTGTCTCCTGCCTTATGTCACTACAGAGGTCAGACTTCACTGTCTCGGCCTTATGTCACAGTAGTAGGGCTTGACCTTATTGCTGTGCCTGTCTCTCGCACCTTATGTCAGTACAAGGGCCTGACCTCATTGCTGTGCCTGTCTCACGCCTTAAGTCACTAAAAGGGCCTGACCTCCTTGCTGTGCCTGTCTGCCTCACGCCTGATGTCACTACAAGGGCCTGACCTCATTGCTGTGCTTGTCTGTCTCACCCCTTATGTCACTACAATGGCCTGACCTCATTAATGTCCCTGTCTCTCGCCCCTTATGTCACTACAAGGGCATGACCTCATTGCTGTGCCTGTCTCGAGCCTTATGTAACTACAAGAGCCTAAACAATTGCTGTGCCTGTCTGTCTCGCACATTTTGTCACTAGAAGGGCCTGACCTCATTGTTGTGCCTGTCTGTCTCGCCCCCTATGAGGAAACGTGGAAAAAGATTTGCATTCACAAAAAAAGCGTGGAGTAGCTTGCTTGTTACGGCAGTTACTACCCCAAACCAAAAAAGCCTGGTACTTCACGTTCAATGCATATCCAGCATAGCTCTCTGCTTCAACGGCATGGGAGAAAGACTGATACATCACGCATATCCAGCATAGCTCTCTGATTCAACAGCAGGGGTGAAAGTCTCATAGTTAACTTTCAATACATATTCAGCATAACTCTCTGCTTCAACGGCAGGGGAGAAAGTCAGATACTTCACTTTCAATGCATATCCAGCATAACTCTCTGCTTCAACGGCAGGGGGAATGAAGAAAAGTAGATCTATATACAGAAAAAAACCAACAAGGTCTGAATTATTTAGTCTTGGTAAACAAATAATCAAGGGTATAGCTTGCTTATTGCGGTGGTTACTACCCCTAACTAATTAAGCTAGATATTTCACTTAGAGGCAGTTCCAACACTGCTCTCTACATTAATGGTGGGGGTAGAAGGGAAATAGAATCAACAGGTTACTAAGAGCCAAGAGTAACAGATAAGGTCCATCAGGTCTAGAGGACGTGTATAAAGAGGAGGCAGCAAAACACTGCACGGAGCGGCAGTAGCCACAGAGGCATTCACGGAGCGGGATGCCAGTGGCCAGGGGTTGGTGTTCCACCTTCACGGAGTGGAAGGATGGAGGGCTGCCATCTCCAAATTAAAAAAAACCAAAAAAAAAAACCCAGGGGTGGGTAAGAGTATGTAAAATTAATGGAGAGTTCAAAGGCTATAGGTATAACCAATTATTAGGCTTATTCAATATTTGTTGATAGTTAATGTGGCTTTCAATGCATATACAGCATAGCTCTCTGCTTCAACAGCAGGGGAGAAGAAAAACATACTTCACGCATATCCAGCATAGCTCTCTGCTTCAACGGCAAGGGAGAAGAAAAACTGATACTTCTCGCATATCCAGCATAGCTCTCTGCTTCAACGGCAAGGGAGAAGAAAAACTGATACTTCACGCATATCCAGCATAGCTCTCTGCTTCAATGGCAGGGGAGAAGAAAAGCTGATACTTCACGTATATCCAGCATAGCTCTCTGCTTCAACGGCAGGGAAGAAGAAAAACTAATACTTCACGCATATCCAGCATAGCTCTCTGCTTCAACGGCAGGGGAGAAGAAAAACAACCAATAAGGGCTGAATAACATAGTCTGGGTAAACAAATAAGTATGGGTATAGCTTGCTTATTGTGGCGGTTACTACCCCTAACTAATCAAGCTTGATATTTCACTTGGATGCAGCTCCATCACTGCTCTCTACTTTAATGGTGGGGGTGAAAGGGAAATAGAACCAAAGGTTACTAAGAGCCAAGAGAAACAGATAAGTATGAGAAAAAAGAAGTGTGAAGCTTGCTGGGCAGACTGGATGGGCCGATTGGTCTTCTTCTGCTGTCATTTCTATGTTTCTATGTTTCTATATGTTTCTATTATAAGGGCCTGATCTCATTCCTGTGCCTGTCGGTCTCGCGCCTTTTGTCATACTACAAGGGCATGACCTCATTGCTGTGCCTGTCTGTCTCGCGCGTTACTTCACACTACAAGGGCCTGACATCATTGCTGTGCCTGTCTCGGACTTTCTGTCACTACAAGGGCCGGACCTCATTGCTGTGCCTGTCTCTCGCATCTTGTATCACACTGCCTCATCGCTGTGCCTGTCTCGCACCTTATGTCATTACAAGATGGAGAAGGTACAGAGAAGGGTTACCAAAATGATAAGGGGAATGGAACAACTCCCCTATGAGGATAGACTAAAGAGGTTAGGACTTTTCAGCTTGGAGAAGAGACGACTGAGGGGGGATATGATAGAGGTGTTTAAAATCATGAGAGGTCTAGAACGGGTAGATGGGAATCGGTTATTTACTCTTTCGGATAGTAGAAAGACTAGGGGGCACTCCATGAAGTTAGCATGGGGCACATTTAAAACTAATCGGAGAAAGTTCTTTTTTACTCAACGCACAATTAAACTCTGGAATTTGTTGCCAGAGGATGTGGTTAGTGCAGTTAGTATAGCTGTGTTTAAAAAAGGATTGGATAGGTTCTTGGAGGAGAAGTCCATTACCTGCTATTAAGTTCACTTAGAGAATAGCCACTGCCATTAGCAATGGTTACATGGAATAGACTTAGTTTTTGGGTAATTGCCAGGTTCTTATGGCCTGGATTGGCCACTGTTGGAAACAGGATGCTGGGCTTGATGGACCCTTGGTCTGACCCAGTATGGCATTTTCTTATGTTCTTACAAGTGCCAGACCTCATTGCTGTGTCTGTCTGTCTTGCAACTTATGTCACTAAAGTTGAGAAACACAACTGGCATTAATGCTTCAACAACCAGCACTCAATTATAATTTTAATTAATAGTATACAGCTCACCTTTAAAAGGACAAGATTTATGAAAGTCACTCATATAGTCTTTATTTTGAATTTTGATGTTACCGAAACCTTTTGGCACCATTATACACGTATTACCCAGTTCTTTACTGAACATTTCAATTTGTGCCTTTTTGTAAACCGTTGTGATGGTATATAACAACGACGGTATAGAAAAGATTTTAAATAAATAAATAAATAAATAAATAAATAAATAAAATAAAAGGGCCTGACCTCATTGTTGTGCCTGTCTGTCTCGCGCCTTATGTCACACTAGAAGGGCCTGACCACATTGCTGTTCCTTTCTGTCCCCTTATGTCACTACAAGGGCCTGACATCATTGCTGTTCCTGTCTGTCTCATGCCTTAAGTACTACAAGAGCCTGACCTCATTGCTGTGCCTGTCTGTTTCGCACCTTATGATAGAGATGTTTAAAATCATGAGAGGTCTAGAATGGGGCACATTTAAAACTAATCGGAGAAAGTTCTTTTTTACTCAATGCACAATTAAACTCTGGAATTTATTGCCAGAGGATGTGGTTAGTGCAGTTAGTATAGCTGTGTTTAAAAAAGGACTGGATAAGTTCTTGGAGGAGAAGTCCATTACCTGCTATTAAGTTCACTTAGAGAATAGCCACTGCCATTAGCAATGGTAACATGGAATAGGCTTAGTTTTTGGGTACTTGCCAGGTTCTTATGGCCTGGATTGGCCACTGTTGGAAACAGGATGATGGGCTTGATGGACCCTTGGTCTGACCCAGTATGGCATTTTCTTTTGTTCTTATGTTCTTACACTAGAAGGGTCTGACCTCATTGCTGTGTCTGGCTGTCTCGTGCCTTATGTCACACTAGAAGGGCCTGACCACATTGCTGTGCCTTAGAAAGATGGGATCACAATGAACTAGGAGAGAAATAAGTATTCCTTTGTGTTTTTGATACGATACAGACCTTCAGATACTTGAAATGTTTTAATGATCCATGGTTGTCAACAAATCTTTTCCATTGGAAACAATTTAGTAGAACTAGGGGCCACAATTTGAAACTCCAGGGAGGAGGAATTACAACCAATGTCAGGAAATATTTCTTCACTGAGAGGGTGCTGGATGCCTGGAATTCCCTTTCGGAGGAAGTGGTGAAGACTAAAACTGTGAAGGATTTCAAAGGGGCATGGGATAAACACTGTGGATCTCTAAAAGGCTAGAGGATGGAAATAAATAAAAAAGGTAAACCAGCACGGAGCAGCAGTTACTACCTTTAAGAGAAACATGGGGGTAACCTGCAGGGAGCAGCAGTTACCACCCTTAAGAGAAACATGGAGGTAACTTGCACGGAGCTGCAGTTACTACCCTTAAGAGAAACAAGGGGGGGTACCACTTGCATGGAGCGGCAATTACTACCTTGGGAAGTATGCTGGGCAGAATAGATGTACCACTTTTGTCTTTTTCTGCCGTCATTACAATGTTATCTCATTGCTGTGCCTGTCAGTATCGCACCGTATGTCACTACAAGGGCCTGATCTGATTGCTGTGCCTGTCGGTCTCGTGCCATGTGTCACACTACAAGGACCTCAGTGTTGTTCCTCTATCTCACGCCTTATGTCACTACGAGGGCCTGAACAATTGCTGTGCATGTCTGTCTCGCGCCTTATGCCACACTACAAGGGCCTGACCTCATTGCTGTGCTTGTCTGTCTCACGCCTTATGTCACTACAAGGGCCTGACCTCATTGCTGTGCCTGTCTCTTGCCTTCTGTCACTTCAAGGGCCCAAACAATTGCTGTGCCTGTTTGTCTCGCAGCTTTTGTCACTACAAGGGCCTGACCTCATTGTTGTGCCTGTATGTCTCGCCCCCTATGTCACTACAATGGCCAGATCTCATTGCTGTGCCTTTCGTTCTCACGCCTTTTGTCACACTACAAGGGCATGACCTCATTGCTGTGCCTGTCTGTCTCACGCCTTATGTCACACTACAAGGGCCTGACCTCATTGCTGTACCTGTCTGTCTCGCGCCTTGTGTCACACTACAAAGACCTCAATGTTGTGCCTCTGTCTCGCTCCTTATGTCACTACAAGGGCCTGACCTCATTGCTGTGCCTGTCTGTCTCATGCCTTATTTCAGTACAAGGGCCTGACCTCATTGATGTGCCTGTATCTCACCTTATGTCACTACAAGGGCCTGACCTCATTGCTGTGCCTTTCTGTCTCATCCCTTATATCACACTGCAAGGGCCTGGCCTCATTGCTGTGTCTGTCTCTTGCCTTCTGTCACTACAAGGGCCCGAACAATTGCTGTGCCTGTTTGTCTCACAGCTTTTGTCACTACAAGGGCATGACCTCATTGCTGTGCCTGTCTGTCTCACGCCTTATGTCACACTACAAGGGCCTGACCTCATTGCTGTACCTGACTGTCTCGCGCCTTGTGTCACACTACAAAGACCTCAGTGTTGTGCCTCTGTCTCGCTCCTTATGTCACTACAAGGGCCTGACCTCATTGCTGTGCCTGTCTGTCTCACGCCTTATGTCACTACAAGGGCCTGACCTCATTGCTGTGCCTGTCTCTCGCCTTCTGTCACTACAAGGGCCCGAACAATTGCTGTGCCTGTTTGTCTCACAGCTTTTGTCACTACAAGGGCCTGACCTCATTGTTGTGCCTGAATGTAACATGGCAAAATGTAGGAGTGGCCAGTATTCATGCTTTTAAGGAGGGTGTCAGAGAGGGCAATAAGGAGGGTTTCGGTGCTGTGAAATTTGCGGAAGCCAAACTGAGAGGGGTGTAAAATGCTGTGTTTTTCAAGGTGGTCAGAGAGTTGGATGTTTATTATTTTTTTCATAAGTTTGGCTAGGAAGGGGAGGATTGAAATAGGTCGATAGTTGGAGGGTTCGAGGGGTTGAGGTTAGGTTCCTTAAGGATCGGTTTGACGATGGTTTGTTTCAAAGAGGAGGGGACATGTCCAGTGGTGATGGAACAATGGATGATATTGGCTAAAGGTTTGGATATTAGGTTGGGGATCATCAGGAGGTATTTGGGGGGATAGTATCGGTGAGATGTGCTGCGGGTTTAATTAGGAGGGCTTCTATTTTGTAAGAGGAGGTAGACTCGAAGGAGTTTAGGGTGGCATGATGAATTTTTGTGGAGATGTTTGGGAGGGTGGAGGGAGGGAATCTGGCAGTAAGCTTGGATATTTTGTCATGGAAAAAGTGGGCAAGGTCATCACACATGGTTTTGAAGTTGTTATCAGGGATGGAGGGGAGCAGTTTTGGTGAGGTCGGAAACATAGGAGAAGAGGATTTTGGCATTGCATTGAAAGTTGTGAATTCAGACAGAGTAGAAATCACGCTTGGTGTTCAGGGTAGAGGTTCTGAGAGGGCTAGGGCGGTTTTGTAAGAGGCTAGTAGGGTGGGGGAGGGATTAGAGCGCCATTTCTTTTCTATGTTTCTTAAGTTGCGTTAGAGTTTTTTAAATTCGGGGGTGTACCAGGGTTTTCTGGTGTTGCTGGATGAATTTAGTTTTTGGTTGTTAGGGGGCAGATTTTGTTGGCAATGTCGTTGGTGATATTGTGCCAGTTGGAGAGGGTGGATTCAGGGTTGGATAGGTCGAGATCATTGAGGGTGTCAGAGAGTGATAGAATTAGGTCGTCTTTGGAGCATGGTTTTCTTAACTGGATGGTAGTGGTGAGTGAGTGGTGGGAGATAGGAGTTTTCAATAGGGAGAGGTTAGTTTTGATGAGGAAGTGGTCAGACCAGGGGACAGGGGTGCAGATGGGTATCTTGGAAGAGAGGATGTGCGAGTTGACGAAGATGAGGTCTAAGGAGTGACCTGCTTTGTGAGTGACGCTGGTAATGATTTGTTTGAAGCCTATGGCCTTCATTGAGGCTAAGAAGGCTTCACAGGATGGGGAAGGGGGAGTGGCATCAACATGGAGGTTGAAGTCTCCAAGGAGGATGGTGGGTATGCCCATGTTGAGATTGTCAGTAATAAATTCGATAAGGGGGAGGCGTTGTTTTCAAGGAGACCTGGGAGGAGGTAAAGGCATATTTGGAGTTGTTTGGATTTGAAAAAAACAATTTCAAATTTGGAGGCAGTATGGACAGTTTGGGATATTAGTTTGAATTCTTTTTTGGCAGCTAGTAGGATACCTCCTCCTCTTTTTTTGAGCCTGGGTAAGGAGTATATGTCATATAAGTGGGTGGGGAGTTGGTTTAGAGGGACTAGGTCGGAGGGTTTAAGCCAGGTTTCCATTATTGCACAGATGTCAGGATTGTCATCAAGCAGGATGTCGTTCAGTATGGGTGTTTTCTTGGTTAGGGATTGGGCGTTGAAGAGGATGAAAGAAAGGGTTGTGAGGCCAAAAAACTGTGTCAGGGGGGATAACATGATGGGGATTATGGATCTTGAATGACAGGAGGAATTGTGTGGGAGAAGTTTTTTAAAGTTGTGTGGGGAGTGTTGGATTATGGGGATCGGGAGGGTTAACATGGTTGGAAGTAGGGGTATAAAGAGTGTGAAAGGTGGATGTACAGGGGAGAGTTGAAAGGGGATTACATGGAGTGGTAAGCGGTGGGGAAGTGGGAGTGAGGGGAGGGTTTTGGGGGAGAAAGGATCAGATGTAAGAGTTGGAGGGAGAAGGGATGGGGAGAGAAGGGGTAGAGAGAGAGTAGTAAGGAGGAGCTGCTTCAGTGGCAGCGCAAAGGGGCGCGCTAAGGGGCAGGCCCCTTTGTCATGCTCCTTCAGCGCACGACACCCAGCGCACGGCACCATAGACTCACCAGCGTGCTTTTTGTAGGTCTGTCCCTCGCCGCGTCTGGTCTGACGTCAGTGGGCAGAGTCCTGGGTGGCCTTAGAGAGTTGGGTGCGGCGGGGTTCGAGGCGGGCCTGGGTGGAAGTCCGAAGCGGCATCCAGTGGTTGATGAGAGGAGCAGAGCCTCTCAGAGGCCACAGGTGGGCTCCAGGCTCGTCCTGGTGGTGCGATTGGTGTGGGAGAAAGGGCTGGGTGGGTTCACCGGCGAGCTTTTTGTAGGTCTGTCCCTCATCGCGTCTGGTCTGATGTCAGTGGGCGGAGTCCTGGGTGGCCTCAGGCAGTCAGGTTCGACAGAGTCCTAGGTGGGCCTGAGCGGAAGGCCGAAGCAGAGTCCGACGGTTGATGAGAGGAGCAGGGCCGCTCAGAGGCCTCAGGTGGGCTCTGGGCTCGTCCTGGTGGTGCAATTGGTGCGGGAGAAAAATTACTCCAATATTGACTGGGTAAATGTAACATCAGGACATGCTAGAGACAAAGTTCCTGGATGTAATAAACGACTGCTTCATGGAGTGATTAGTTCAGGAACCAACGAGAAAGGGAGCTATTTTAGATTTAATTCTTAGTGAAATGCAGAATTTGGTGAGAGAGGTATCAGTGGTGGGGCCGCTTAGCAATAGTGATCATAAAATGATCAAATTTGAACTAATAACTGGAAAGGGGACAATAAGTAAATCTAAGTAAAAAGTAAATAAGTATAAAGTCAAGAGGCCGTCAATGAAGAGTGGGTGGCTCGCCAGAATGATGGCTACTGCCTGGAGATAATACCCTTATTCAATAAACATACACATGGTTACTGTGACTCCAACATCGCTCTAAGCTTCAACAGCAAGAGGAAATGTGGAAAAAAGGATTTGCACTCACAAAGCGGGGAGTAGCTGGCTTGTTACAGCGGTTACTACCCCAAACCAAATAAGCCTGATACTTCACTTTCAATGCATATCCAGTATAGCTCTCTGCTTCAACAGCAGGGGAGAAGAAAAACTAATACTTCACGCATATCCAGCATAGCTCTCTGCTTCAATGGCAGGGGAGAAGAAAAACTGATACTTCATGCATATCCAGCATAGCTCTCTGCTTCAACGGCAGGGGAGAAGAAAAACTGATACTTCACGCATATCCAGCATAGCTCTCTGATTCAACGGCAGGGGAGAAGAAAAACTGATACTTCACGCATATCCAGCATAGCTCTCTGCTTCAACGGCAGGAGAGAAGAAAAACTGATACTTCACGCATATCCAGCATAGCTCTCTGCTTCAACGGCAGGAGAGAAGAAAAACTGATACTTCACGCATATCCAGCATAGCTCTCTGCTTCAACGGCAGGAGAGAAGAAAAACTGATACTTCACGCATATCCAGCATAGCTCTCTGCTTCAACGGCAGGAGAGAAGAAAAACTGATACTTCACGCATATCCAGCATAGCTCTCTGCTTCAACGGCAGGAGAGAAGAAAAACTGATACTTCACGCATATCCAGCATAGCTCTCTGCTTCAATGGCAGGAGAGAAGAAAAACAACCAATAAGGGCTGAATTACATAGTCTGGGTAAAACAAATAAACATGGGTGTAGCTTGCTTATTGCGGCGGTTACTACCACTACTACCCCTAACTAATCAAGCTTGATATTTCACTTGGATGTAGCTCCATCACTGCTCTCTACATTAATGGTGGGGGTGGAAGGGAAATAGAACCAAAGAGCTAAGAGAAACAGATAAGTATGAGAAAAAAAGTATGAAGCTTGCTGGGCAGACTGGATTGGCTGTTTGGTCTTCTTCTGCCGTCATTTCTATGTTTCTATGTTTCTATGTTACAGCTCTAACACTACATTTTCAAAAGGGAAACTGATAAAATGAGGAAAATAGTTAGAAAAAAACTGAAAGGAGCAGCTGCAAAGTTAAAAGTGTACAACAGTCATGGAATAAAAATACAATCTTAGAAGCGCAGTCCAGATGTATTCTATGCATTAGGTGGAAAGAAGGCAAAACAATTACTGGCATGGTTAAAAGGTGAGGTGAGAGAGGTTATTTTAGCCAAAAAAGCAACCTTCACAAATTGGAAGAAGGATCCATCTGAAGAAAAGAGGAAAAAGCATAAGCATTGTCAAGTTAAGTGTAAAACATTGATAAGACAGGCGAAGAGAGAATTTGAAATGAAGTTGGCCGTAGAGGCAAAAACTCATAATAAAAACTTTTTAAAATATATCTGAAGCAAGAAACATGTGAGGGAGTTGGTTGGCCCGTAAGATGACCGAGGGATTAAAGCGGCTTTTAGGGAAGATAACGTCATTGCAGAAAGACTAAATTAATTCTTTGATTCTGTGTTTACTAATGAAGATGCTGGGGAGATACCAGTTCTGGAGATGGTTTTCAAGGGTGATAAGTCAGATGAACTGAACCAAATCATTGTGAACCTGGAAGATGTAGTAGGCCAGATTGACAAACTAAAGAGTAGCAAATCAACTGGACTGGATGGTATGCATCTGTTATGGCTATTGGTGTTTGGGTGGATCCTTGGACACTGTGGCGGCTGACCACGCCCACGGGGGGCAGTCCCGTGAGGGACCACAGTGTCAGGCTAAACTCCAGACAAACACAGAACTGAATCTTTATTTAAACAGTATATGGAACCACCAGAGGTGGCAGTAGTGAGTAGTGGTTGTGCATCCCGGCTGGGCACATCTCTCACAGGACGCTGGAACAGCAGATCCTCTGTAGGCAGTGCTGTAGTGGAAAAGAGACTGAAAATTATGAGCACACAATAGAATAGCATTCAGAGTCCCAAGTAGAATAGGAGAGCTCTGAGACAAGGAGAGCAGGCCCTCGAGGAGCGAGTATCTGATCCCTTAGAGCAGAGAGACTCAGTATTGTTGTACTCACTAGCAGCAGCAGAGATCCCACTAGACGAGAGGTCTGGCACCAGAGCAGAAGGCAGGCCCACGAGGAGCAAGTACCTGATTCCGGTGAAGCAGTACTGTAGAAAGAGATGTTTCTGTACTCACAGATGGTGACTGTAATTAGTTCTTCCAAGTAGAAGGTTGAGGTTGCAGGCAGTGACACAGGGAACATGGGCCCTCAAGGAGTGAGTACCGGTTTCCTGAGAGCACCTGAAAGAAGCAGAGAGGCCCTTGAGGAGCGGGACCCCGCTAGTGACCCCGAAGTGTAGTAAGAATTCCAGTAGAGCTGGTGTGGCAGAGTAGCTTAGGAACGGAGAGCGAATCCCATCCGTAAGAGTTCTGGTTGCTAACTCAATGAGCTAGCAAATGTAGTAGGCAGATATACCCTAGAGTTGTAACGTCAGAACAGGGGGACACCCCAGAGGTTCGCGCCAATGTGGAAATAAAGATGAGGGCGGTGTGCGCGCGCCCTAGAGGTACCTTGAAGGAGAATGGCGGAAGGCAGCACCATAGCCGGTCCGGAGACACTGGAGAGGTCGGCAAGCAGATGCCGTGGCGGCCACCAGTCCAAGGTGAGCAGAAGGAGCCGCAAGTAGGGAGGTGTAGGCGGGGCGAAGCCCTTGAAGACCAACAGATGCAACAGCATCCTAGGATTCTGAAGGAACTAAAAAAAAAAAATGTCAGATCTATTATTTAAAATGTGTTACATATCATTAAATCATCCATTGTACCTGAAGACTGGAGGGTGGCCAATGTAACCCCAATATTTAAAAAGGGCTCCAGGGGCGATTCTGGAAACTATAGGCCAGTAAGCCTGACTTCAGTGCTGGAAAAAATAGTGGAAACTATTGTAAAGATGAAAATCACAGAGCATATAGAAAGACATGGTGTTATGGTAATGGGGTGTTGGAGTGGATTCTTGGGCACTGCGGTGATGGCCACTCCCATGGGGAGGAGCCCTATGAGGAAGCACAGTACTAGCCTAGACTCTTTACACGCAGTCACAGAGAAGTTTGTATTTATTGTACAGCTCAATGGTACTGCCCGAGGAGCGGGCAGCAATGGAGGTAACCCAATGAAGTAGTCCAGGGGGTCCTCAGCAGAGGAGACCAGTCTCACACTGGAGTAGGTGATAGGCAGCGCGACGTAGCAAGGACAGGTCCCGGATGTAGGCAAGGAGCACAGAAGCTGGAGATGAGACAGACTGAGAGGGTTAGTATTTCACTGAAGCAGAAGCTGTAGAGTTGATGGTCCAGGCAGGCAGAAGTAGTTCAGTGGCAGGCAACAGAATAGGGAGAGCAGGCCCTCGAGGAGCGAGTACTGGTATCCCAGGATAGGTACCTGAAATAAAGCAGAAGGGCCCCCGAGGAGCGGGTACCCAGGATAGAAAAATTACTCCAGAGAGAGCTTCCTGCAGCAGGTAGAAAGCGGCAGAGCAGCGTAGACCGGATGCAATTCCAATCCTTGCTAACTCAGGTTGTTAGTAGAATGAAGGGCAGGCTAAATACCAGGATGTGATGATGTCACTTGGAGGGGACGCACCCGATGTTCCTGCCATGACATGGATATAGACGTGGGTGGCGTGCATGCGCATCCTAGGAGGCCCTCAGGAAAATCATCGCCGTTGCCGATCTGGGGACGCCGGAGAGAGCGGCATGAAGATACGGTAGCACTCATCTTCCCAAGGCTTGAGGAGAGAGAAGGAAGAAAGGTGAGGCACAGAGGTCGAAGATGTCTGAGACCGGCGGATGCAACACATGGTTTAATGGAACACAATCAACATGGATTTACCCAAGGGAAGTCTTGCCTCACAAATCTGCTTCATTTTTTTGAAGAGGTTGATAAACATGTGGATAAAGATGAACCAGTAGATACAGTATATTTTGATTTTCAGAAGGCATTTGATAAAGTCCCTTATGAGAGGCTTCTAAGAAAACTAAAAAGTCATGGGATAGGAGGTGATGTCCTTTCATGGATTACAAATTGGTTAAAAGACAGGAAACAGAGAATAGGATTACATGGTCAATTTTCTCTGGGGAAAAGGGTAAACAGTGGAGGGCCTCAGGAATCTGTACTTGGACCAGTGCTTTTCAATATATTTATAAATGATCTAGAAAGAATTACAACAAGTGAGGTTATCAAATTTGCGGATGATACAAAATGATTCAGAGTAGTTAAAACAAAAGTGGATTGTGATACATTGCAGGAGGACCGTGGGAGACTGGAAAATTGGGCATCCAAATGGCAGATGAAATTTAATGTGGACTATTGCAAGTTATTGCATATAGGGAAAAATAACCCATGCAGTAGTTACACGATGTTAGGTTCCATATTAGGAGCTACCTCCCAGGGAAAAGATCTAGGCATCATAGTGTATAATACTTTGAAATTATCAGCTCAGTTTGCTGCTGCAGTCAAAAAAGCAAACAGAATCAGGCCGATTCAGTAAAGTCTGCGGGAGAGTGGACGAACGCCCGCTCTCCAGGCGCTTGCACCGGCCTCTTGCCGGTGCGCGCGATGCAGTATTCAAATTAGGTGGTGCGGTAGAAACGGGGAAAAGGAGGTGCTAGGGACACTTGTGTGCCCTTAGCACCTCCTTTTTGACAGGAGCAGCGACTGTCAGCGGGTTTGACAGCCGACGCTCAATTTTGCCGGCGTCGTTTCTCAAGCCCGCTGACAGCCACGGGTTCAGAAACCGGACGCCGGCAAAATTGAGCGTCCGGTTTTCGGCCCAACAGCCGCGGGCCGAATTCAATTTTTTTTTTTTTAACTTTTTTTACTCTTCGGGACCTCCGACTTAATATCGCCATGATATTAAGTTTCTATGGCTTTTCTGTGCACTTTCCCGGTGCTGGAAGAAATTAGCGCCGACCTTTGGGTCGGCGCTAATTTCTGAAAGTAAAATGTGCGGCTTGGCTGCACATTTTACTTTCTGTATCCCACACGCATACCTAATAGGGTCATCAACATGCATTTGCATGTTGAGGGTGCTATTAGGTGCCGCGGGTTGGACGCGTGTTTTCCTCCCCTTACTGAGGGGTAAGGGAAAACACGCGTCCAATAGCAGGCTAACAGTGTGCTCCATTGGAGCGCACTGTACTGTATCAGCCTGAATGTTAGTAATTATTAGGAAGGGAATGGTGAATAAAAGAGAAATGTCATAATGCCTCTGTATCGCTCCATGGTGAGACTGCACCTTGAGTACTGTGTACATTCAGCCTGGACTCCCCCCATCCAGCCAACAATACACAATATAAACACATTCGATATCACTTATACAAGATAATTAGCAAGTGTAAAATTATGTAAATTGGCAAATCTATGTGCGTGTCTTTTAAAACAGAAACAAACATGCAGAATGCTCCTAGACCATCCCTAAACCACTCCTATTTATATACGTATATATGCCCATGAAAGCAAAAATATAGGTGTAAGTTTGGTCTTTAAACAGCATGTTTGCAAGTAGATACTACTTACCCAAGTATATGCTACTTTTTATGTGTGTAACTCTTTGAAAATTCACCCCTAAATGTGTCTAAGTGGAGGCTCCCCTTCTCCCACCTCCTTCCCTTAATATGCAACTTAATATCACCATTTCTAAGAGATCCCTGAAACTACCTAGAAAAAAAAATTGCCTACCTAGGGCCTCATTTTCCAATATTGCATTAAGGGGCGTTTCCCATGCAAATGAGGCTTTTTTCATGCAGTGGGGAAACTTCGCGTGCGGCGATGTTTTTGCAAGTTGCACAAATGTATTTCCCTAGACAAGTATTTGTATCCCTATGAGAGGCCCACCTAGTAACTCGAGGTGGGGATTATGTATGAGTGTAGGGGGTTGGGGCCACTTTCACATTCAACATGAGACGTACGAACAGAACAGTGGTCTCTTGTGAAGATTGGATGGCCTTCGGAGTAAGGAAACTCACTCCAAGATGAGATTTGGCCAATGTTCTCTCTACCTAGCTTGTTGTTGCCCAGGTAGAGTGTCCATCAAGCTAGTTTGAGAGAACATTGGCTAAATCTCATCTTGGAGTGAGTTTCCTTACTCCGAAGGCCATCGAATCTTCACAAGAGACCACTGTTCTGTTCGTACGTCTCATGTTGAATGTGAAAGTGGCCCCAACCCCCTACACTCATACCTAATCCCCACCTCGAGTTACTAGGTGGGCCTCTCATAGGGATACAAATACTTGTCTAGGGAGTAGACATTATAGCAAGTCTCTCTCTCTCTCTCTCTCATGACCCCCACTGAGTGAGTATGAATGCATAACGCCAAGCATTTACCCTAGCAGCCTAAAAAAAGGAAAACATTGTTTTAACTATTCTGTTTTTCTATCTTGCAGTTTTTAATCATCAGAACTTTTATTACCATTTTACCCAATTATTCTCTAGTCCCGAAATAGTTCATGCCAACTCTTTTATTAGAAAGGTTAGGCTTTCATTTTTGACAGTCATGATTGCTCTCTAAACATTTTGGCTTTTCATTATATATAACTTGCAATTTTCCACATGGCATTTTTCTAAGATAAGCAGTTTCATGTTTAAAAAATTTTGTCTAAATGCATTTCTTAGAAAGGACACCAAAATATAAGTAAGATTATGAGTGTGTGTGTTTGTATTCATTTAAAAATATAGAAATAATCCATTTTATTTTTGGATATGTATGTTTTATATATCTATATACTGTATCTCTCTCTCTCTTGCTCTCTCTTTATATATATATACACACACACATCTACACAGACACAAATACACGCATATATATGTGTTTCCATTTTTATATTCTGCTATATCTCTGTTACAATTCCCGGTCTCAAGAAGCCCGTTCCTACCTCTCAGCACCAGGCCCGGGCTGCGGCCCTTTTTGCTCCAGCCACGCCTGCCGGCCACCACCGCAGTCCAGCTGCTTCCCAGCTCGGCCCTGGACTGCTCCTCACCTCCCCTCCACGGTGTAAGGGTGCCACTGTCCCGACCTCTGCACAGGCCACCTCCCAGCCGCGGTGAAGGAACGACGCCATGCCGCCTTGCTCAGCCCCTGCTCCTAGGCACGCGCGCCACCGGCCAGAATTTAAAGGGGCCACAGCGGGAAAAGTTCCCACAGTCCCTAGTAATGACGTTGACAGCCCTGAGTATATAAGGCAAGCTCTGACAGTCAGAGCTTTCCTTGGCAATGGGTCTCCTAGCTCTCGTTTGCTCGAGTTCCTGAGTTGCTGTTCCAGTTCCTGCACTCCTGTTTCTGCTGCCTGCTTTCTGACCTCTGGACCGGACCTGACCACGTATCCTGCCGCCTTCCTCTGACCTCTGGACCAGACTTGACCATGCTTTCTGCTTCTGCCTGCCTCTGACCTCTGGACCAGACCAGCCTTCGCCTCGTGCCTCTGTCCTTCTAGACCAGGTCTGGCCACGCTCTCCGCCTCTCGCCTGGCCCACTGGACTGGATCTGATACCACTCCAGGCTCTGGCCTCAGTCCTCTCTCTCCTGGTTGCCACCATGCTCCCTCGTCCACACCCTGGGATCATCCACACAGAGGCCCACCTAAGACCAGCCAGCCCTGGTACCCAAGGGTTCAACCTGCGGGGAATGTGGGCTGATAGTGGTGAAGCTCCAGCTGGCCTTTGCTTCCCATCTGGCCTCATCACTCGCCGGTGGGGACTTGTGCCAACACCACCTCAGGTTAAGGGTCCATGAATGCAACAATCTCCATATTCATGGCAGATTTCATAATTTCATACTTAATTATATCAATAAAACAATAAGCAATTAAAAAATACAATCACATATTACAATAAAAATACAAATTTTAAAACACAAAAAACATATAGCATCTTTACTGCATTGACCTTAAAATACCAGAGAGCCAGCACACACTTTTAAAAATAAGAAAGCCTTCCCTTTCTTCCTGAATTTCAAATAGTTATCATCTTGACACACAAATAAAAGTAACATATTCCATAATGCTGGAATAGCTAATGAAAAAGCTCGGCAAATGGTTGTTTGTAACCAGAAATGATTCATCATTAAGATATTTAACATTTTGCCCCAATTAGTGCAATTCATGAGCTGGCATGTATTCTTTAATCTTATCACCAAGATAGTAATCTGCCTTGAAAATTGACTTATGTACCATGAATTCTCTCATTTATGGGGAGCCAATGTAGCTCCTTCCTATAGGGGGTTAAACTAGTTCCCTAGGCAAACCATAAATTATGTGAATTGCTGCATTCTGGACCAATTCCAGTGTTTTAATCACTAACAAATCACTACCTTGGCAATCCTAGGTAAAGGGAGTTGCAATAATCTACTTGGCTCAGCACTATAGCCTGAACAACCGTTCTAAAATCCTGGAAAGCTAAAATATACCTTAAAGGATGAATCATCTTTAATTTAAAAACTGCCATTCAAGTCACATTAGCAATTTGATCCTTCAAAGAAAGGCTGGAATCTAATTCTACTTCTAAATCACGTATTTTACTTTGGAATACTACAGGATGATCATGTAAAGTAAAATTTACAGGCAGCTGAGGAGGATCTTTCTTTCCAAATCATGAGATTCTCGCTTTTTTATGGTTGAAAACAAAAACCATGAGTCTCCATCCAATTATTAATATTTGTCATTCCATTCATCAATTCCATATATGGTACCTCCCTTTTACTTGAAATAGGGATGTACAATTGAACATCATCTGTGTAAAACCTAAAAATAAAACCAATATAAATATAAATATATATCGCAATAAAATTTCATTTATTAACTTTATTGGTCCTATCTTTCTGTGCAAAAACTCCAAACTGGTTCCAAAAATAATATATGTAAATTACAATACACATCAAAATTACAAATTACGTCAAACATTTTAAATGTGGAAACAGGTCTGCTTTTTTACAGAGAAGTAAGGGCAAATCAATCACCTCTGACTAAAGGGAACATGATGATCTAAGTTCTAAATTCGTATTCCTTTTTTGCAAAAGGAAGCCCTGGGTGGAGACCTAATCACATGCCATTGTCTGCAGTGCATTCACCAAGAATATAAACAATGATGGCACTTGTAGGAAAGCTTTCTACAGAAAAGAAAATGTTGGTTTTCTGAATCATTTTGAATTTGGTTGTTTCTAAATAAATAAAAGTAAAAAAAAATTCCTTTCCTTTCAGGTTATTTTTCATGCAAAAATATTCTTTCCTCTTAATATATATTGTGGTCTATGCAATAAAACGCACACAAAACTATGTTTAGCATGGGCTCACAAAAGAATTTAACAGGCTAATTAAAAAGCCACAAAGGGGGTACATTTCAAAGCCATTTACTACATAAAACCTAATTTTATGCATGTAAATAGCTGTTACAAAATTGGCTGGAATTCTGCATAAAATTATGCACATAGGAGATAATTTTAAAAGGAGTTACATGTATACATGTAACATACTATTGTAGCAATTTTAAAAAGCTATTTATGCATGTAACGTGCACTTACATGTGTGTAATCTATGGACAATTCAATGGCATATTTTATAGCAATTTTCAAAAGCCCACTTGCATGGGTAAAGTGCATTTAGATGAGAGTAGGTGAGTGGTTTAGTGGGAGTAGCTTTATTCTGATTAACTGAGTGAGTTATCTTGTTTTTTGTTGCCCTCTGTTTCCTTTTCATTTGCTCTTTGGTGTTTGTTGGAGTGAAAGTTTTTGTTAGTTTGTTCTGTTTGTCTGTCTGTCTTTGTGTGTGGAGAGGCATGGTGGTGAGGCAGAGGAGGAGTGGTGAGGTGTGGTGGTAAGGTGGAGGAGAAATGGTGACGCAGAGTGGAAAGGTGGAGTGTGAGGCATGGGGGAGAGGAGAGAACAGATATTAGAAGAGGGGGAGGAGGGAGGAGAGGGGGCGGGAGGAGTGCTAGATGGAGGAATAGGAGTAGGGACAGGGACAGGAGTAGAGGTAGGCAGGAGGGAAGGGATAGGAGCAGGCAGGATGGGGAAGGGGATAGGCAGGTGAGTATGGCAGGAGGAAGAATGCAGGGTAGGAATAGACAGAGAAGGCAGAGCGGAAGTGCGTTTAGAGGGCAGGGAATGGATGGGGAGATGAAGGGAGGGAGGGAGGGGAGAGGGGAGTGGGAGCAAAAGGGAGGAAAGGGAGGACACTTCTCCAGAAGCGGCACCCAATTCTGGCAGCCAGGCAGCAGAGCACGCTCATCTGAGGGCTTTGAAGTTCAGCATGGAGGACAATGAAATGATTATCACAGGGGTCTTCGAACATTATGTCTTGCTCTTCGGTAACCGTACAGCCAGGACATTGAGGGTATCCAAGGGCCAGGTAGTCTACAGATACCGTGACATAAAGGCCCAATTGAAAACAAAGGTGTCGAACAGGAACAAATATATACAGCAGACCAGAGAAGGAGCCTCTTATCTGTTAGTGTCAACACTGATAGAGGAGCACCTCATCCAACAGCTGGGACCAGATGTGTTTGAGAGAATGGCTGAGCAGCTGGACACCATGCGAGCTGGAGCCGGTAAATTCACCTCACCTGTAAATGGCAAGGCTACTACAGTTGTCCACATCATTTGGCATAAGATGCTCACATTGATGGAGATGCAAAGTGTGCATCTCATGCCAAATGGTACATGTGCATTTCTTGGCTTTATTACTTACGTCTTGTTTCCACAGCTCTCGCCCAGGACTCTGCTGGTCCCAGCTATCAAGTCCCAGAGATCAGCAGTCAAGCTCCAGGGACCAGCAGTGCAGAAGCACTATTCTGTGACCCTTGCTGATTGATGCACAGACACAGGTCAGCAAGGAGGAGGAGGAGCATCAGCACCAACTTCCTGAGCACAGGCAGATGCTGGAACCCCTCAGCTCAGCAAGCCCATTCAATGTGAGCCTAAACATATCAGCCTTCATGGAGGAACCCAGCCTGCAGTGGGAGCCAGTTAAGCCACCACACCATCTGTCCAGCACTCCACATAGCCAGCATGAATCAGCAGGCACTCAGCAGGAACAGACCACCAGCTCCCTCATGTCACTTTTGGAGGCCGAAATATCAGCTCTTGCCATAACCAGCACAGTACTGGCACTGGCAACAGCACCTACAGAGACCTTAATGCATGAGTAGCTGGACTAGTTGGAAAGGAGGTAAAAAAAAAAAAGCCTACTATTCCTGAACTGAGTCCTATTCTTTGCTTTCTAGCTTATTTCCACAGACACTCATAATTTGATATTTATTTTCTTTATACAAAGCTATACATGGTTTTGTACTCTTTCAGTTATAATGTTATATTGTAAAGCACTATGCTGAATTAATGTTTGAATGTAAACCGAGGTGGTGTTACTTACGTGCCCCGGTATATAAAAAATCCGTAAATAAATAAAAATAAATAAATAAATCTCTACCACATACTGGCAGAGCTAGTGTGTCTGAGAAGGGCTGTCAACAATCAAACCCAGGCCCTGCATGATTAGACGGCAGCACACTCACAAGCTCTGACAATGGTGACGACATCATTTAACAACATGACCAGCAACTTGACCCAGATCTTACAACTCATGCCAGAGCCTCCACCTGTGCCTTCTGAAGATAACCTGGATTAAATAACTAAATGATGAAATTAGTGGAACAGTTTTGCACAAGAGAAGGAATGTGTATTTGTTTTTAACAGGCTTTGCATGAGAGACGCAAGCAGTTTGTGTGGAGCAGGCTCAAGGCCTAGAGTACCAAGATAACGGTACTTTTACATCATTAGTTTAGGTAAAAGGTTTAGTCCAAATAAGGAAGTCATCCCAAAACAAAAATCAGACGCTGTTAGCAAAATCTGTATATAAGAATGTAATGTGTAACTTGAAAACTGAGCAGACTGTTGCAGTTTGATGCTGCTGGAGTAGATAGTGGACCCTTGGGCCGACCTACCTAGGGAAACAGGGTAGGTCGGGAGGCGGAGCCACAAGCTGGGAGGGTTCACCCAGGAACCAGGGACCCCCCGGAAGGAGCCCGTAGGATCCCGGGTCCTCGGGACTGGGAGTTGTGTACAGAATGTCCAGAAAGCTGTGGTGGGGTAATGGATCCGGTGGTCTACGGTGGTAGCGAGAGAGAACTATGGGTTTTAGCAGGGATACGTGGAAAACATTGTGGACTCGAAGAGAGGACAGCAACCTCAGCCGATATGAGACCGAACCCACTCTTTCGGCGATCCGGAATGGCCCACAGAACCTGGGTGCAAATCTCCGTGAGGGGAGGCGGAGACGAATGTTTTTATTGCTGAGCCAAACCCGGTCTCCTGGCTGATAGGTGGGAGCCGGTTGTCGTGGCGATCAGCCGTCTGTTTGGCAGAAGCAGCTGAGTGGGTCAGCTTGTTCTGGGTTTTCTGCCACAAGGTCTGTAGCTGTTGAGCCATTAACTGGGCGGCTGGAGAGGCACTGGGTGTAGCGATGGGAAGCGGAGGTCTCAGTTGTTTCCCGTATACTAGCTGGAAAGGTGAGAGCCCGGTGGCGGTATGAGCTTGATTGTTGTAGGCAAACTCGGCCCAGGGTAGCAGTTCGGACCAGTTGTCTTGCCTCTCATTGGTGAAGGCTCAAAGGTAGGTTTTCAGAGACCGATTCATCCTTTCGGATTGTCCATTACTCTGCGGGTGGAAAGCTGTAGAAAAGCTGAGCTGCACTTTGAAGCATTTACAGAGAGCCCTCCAGTAACGTGCGACAAACTGTGGCCCACGGTCGTAAACTATGTCTTGCGGGAGACCGTGCAGCCGGAATATATGCTGGGCGAAGAGGAGAGCTAGTTCGGGTGCAGAGGGCAACTTAGCCAATGGAACAAGGTCACCATCTTGGAGAAACGGTCGACGGTGACCCAGATGACCGTCTGACCGTGAGATGGAGGCAAGTCAACCATAAAGTCTGTAGCGAGATGGGTCCAGGGCTCTGTGGGAACTGGCAGAGGCTGTAGAAGACTGCACGGGGGTCCAGGACTGGGCTTTTGACGAGCACAGGTGGGGCAAGAACTTACATAGACACGATCATCCTGTCGAATGTTGGGCCACCAGTAAAAATGATTAAGGAGCTCCAATGTTCTCTCTCGACCTGCGTGCCCTCCAGTGAGGGAGTCATGAGCCCAATGTAATGCCTTTAGACGATCTCGTCGGGGAACCACGGTCCTATCCTGGGAGAGGACCGTCAGGGCGGACAGGCGAACCTTACTAGGGTCTAGAATGTACTGTGGGGGTTCTTGGTCTTCCTCGGATAGGGAGGTCCGTGAGAGAGCATCAGCTCGGAGATTCTTGGCCGCCGGCCGGTATTGTAGGATAAAGTCAAAGCGGCTAAAGAACATGGCCAAGCAGGCTTGGCGGGGGTTTAACCGTTGAGCCTGGGACAAAAACTCTAAGTTTTTGTGGTCTGTATATACGGTGGTTGTGTGTCTTGCACCCTCGAGCCATTGTCTCCATTCTTCAAACGCGAGCTTGATTGCCAACAATTCTTTGTCGCCGATGGAATAATTGGCCTCGGCAGGAGAGAACTTCCTGGAGAAGTAGGAGCAAGGCAGTAACTGTCCGGAATCGGAGTGTTGACTGAGGACCGCCCCGACGGCTATACTGGAGGCATCGACCTCGACGATAAAAGGTTTTGCCGGATCTGGATGACGGAGGCAGGTGTCCGTGAGAAATGCCTCTTTCAAGTTGGTGAAGGCTGCGACCGCAGCGTCAGGCCAGTTCTTAGCGTCGGCTCCCTTGCGGGTCAGGGCAGTAAGGGGAGCAACCCGATGTGAGTATTGTGGAATAAAATGTCTATAAAAGTTAGCGAAGCCCAAGAATCTTTGGAGGGCCTTGAGGCCCCGGGGTTGAGGCCATCTAGTTATGGCTGATACTTTTTCGGGGTCCATCCAGAAGCCTGTGAAGAAATGATATACCCCAGGAAGGGTAGGGCCTCAGCTTCAAAAACACATTTCTCAAGCTTGGCATAGAGATGATTGTCTCAGAGAGCCTGCAGAACTTGTGTGACGTGGTGGCGGTAAGTATCCAGATCTCTGGAGAAGATAAGCACGTCATCAAGATAGACAATCACATGAGAGTGGAGCATGTCTCGTAGGACCTCGTTCATGAGATTCTGGAAGACGGCCGGGGCGTTGCAGAGTCCAAAGGGCATTACTAGGTACTCGTAATGCCCGTCCTTGGTATTAAAGGCCGTCTTCCACTCATCTCTGGGGCGAATACGGACAAGGTTATAGGCTCCTCGGAGGTCTAGCTTGGTGAATATGCATGCTCCCTGAAGGCGATCCAAAAGCTCAGGAATCAGGGGAAGCGGATAACGATCCCGCTTGGTGATGGCATTCAAGCCACGATAGTCTATACAAGGACGGAGGGAGCCGTCCTTCTTGGCTATAAAGAAGAAGCCGGCTCCAGCGGGAGAACGAGAGGGGCGGATGAATCCTTTGGCAAGGTTCTCAGTCACGTACTGAGACATGGCAGCAGTCTCTGGCAAGGACAAAGGATACACCCAGCCACGGGGAGGCGTGGTGCCCGGTAACAAGTCAATCGGGCAATCAAAAGGCCGGTGTTGTGGAAGAATTTCGGCCATCTCCTTGGAGAAGACGTCGGTGAAGTCCCGATATGGCTCGGGCAGGAGGAGGGACGAGCAGAGGTGTAAGGTTTTCAGTGGGCGTGGAAGGTGTAAACAATGCTCAAAACAAAAGGGACTCCATTGGGTTAGTTGAAAGGTATCCCATTGGATAACGGGTGAATGCTGTCGTAACCACGGTAGTCCAAGGACCAGGGGGTGCACAGCTCATTCCAAGACTAGCAGGGAGATTTCTTCCGAATGGAACAAGCCTGTCTGGAGAGTCAATGGGGCCGTGGAGCAGGTGATGGTTCCAGGGAGCAGCGTGCCCCGGATGGAGGAAATACGCAGCGGAGGAACCTTTCGCTGCGTGAGAAGAGACAGCTGGTTCACCAGATCGGCCACAATGAAATTCCCCTCGGCACCCGAGTCAATGAAAGCCCGGATTTGGAGTTCCCCACCGGGGTATTTAAGAGTCACTGGCAAAGTGCATTGAGGAGCTGATCCTGCAGAGCCTAGGTGTAGCTCCTCGGTATAACCTAGGCACGGTCGTTTCCCGGACGTTCCGGGCAATTGGCGAGGAATTGTCCCTTGCCTCCACAGTAGAGACAGAGGCCCTGCGAGCGGCGCCTCCTCCTTTCTTCGGGAGTAAGTGGAGATCTGCCAAACTGCATGGGTTCTCCACTGTTGGCAGAGGCAGGAAGTCCCTTGGGCGCCGGGGTTCTGGTGGCAGCAGACGACAGTGGTGGTGTTTTACGGTAGGAACGGGTCTCCTTATCCCGCTGCTGAAGGTGGCAATCCACCCTGCCAGCAATGTCAATTAAGTCATTCAAATCCTCCGGGAGGTCTCGGCCTGCTAACTCATCCTTGATGTGGCTGGCAAGCCCCTCCAGGAAGATCCCCCTAAGGCAATCATCCCACCAGCCAACTTCCATGGCCAGTGTGTGAAAGTCTATGGTGTAATCGGCCACCGAGCGTGACCCTTGCCTGAGGTGCAAGAGCTCCGAGGCCGCGGTGGTCTGGCGTGCAGGATCATCAAAAGCAAGGCGAAAGTTGAGAACAAATTCCTGCAGATTCTGTAACAAGGGGTCCTGACGCTCCCACATGGGAGAAGCCCAGTCAAGTGCCTTACCATCCAGTAGCGAGAATATATAGGCCACTTTAACTGCGTCTGAGAGAAACTGCGCAGGCAGAAGAGCAAAGCGCACGTAGCAATGATTCAAAAAGCCACGGCATGTCTTGATATCCCTGGCATACCGGGTCGGTGTGGGTAGCTGAGTCACTGATGCCGAACTGGGTACTGGAGCCGGAGGAGGGGCTGAAGGCGGGTCCGGAGGAGCGGCCTCCAGGCGGGAGACCAGCTGTACCACGGTAGCAGCAAGCGTGTCGATACAGTGCTGTTGCTGCTGGAGACGTTGTGCCATCCCCGGGATGGCCTGCAGGCTTGGGGCCTCCGCCGAGTCCATGGCCTTGCAAACTGTTGCAGTTTGATGCTGCTGGAGTAGATAGTGGACCTTTGGGCCGACCTACCTAGGGAGACAGGGTAGGTTGGGAGGCGGAGCCACAAGCTGGGAGGGTTCACCCAGGAACCAGGGACCCCCCGGGAGGAGCCCGTAGGGTCCCGGGTCCTCGGGACTGGGAGTTGTTTACAGAATGTCCAGAAGGCTGTAGTGGGGCGTAGGCCAGGGCCAGAGCAAGCAGAGTGAAAAGGAAGTCCAAGGTGCCCGGAAGGCTGGGGACCGGCTGCGCAGAGCCGAGGGCCGGCTGAAGGCAGGGCAGTGGGCGGCTGCGGAGTCTGTAGCAAACCGGAGACAGAGGCAGGCAGAGGGTGAAGCAGGGTCAGAAGCAAACCGGAGTCTGAAGCTGGCTGCAGGCTGAAGCGAGGTCAGAAGCAAACTGGAGTCGGAGGCAGGCTGCTGGCTGAAGCGGAGTCAGAAGCAAACCGGAGTCAGAGGCTGGCTGCAGGCTGAAGCGGAGTCGGAAGCAGGCTGGAGTCAGGGCTGGCTGCAGGCTGAAGCGGAGTCAGAAGCAAACCGGAGTCAGAGGCAGGCAGCAGGCTGAAGCGGAGTCAGAAGCAAACCGGAGTCAGAGGCAGGCAGCGGGCTGAAGCGGAGTCAGAAGCAAACCGGAGTCAGAGGGAGGCAACTTGGAGATCAACAGGAACGCAACTGGGAGCAACTAAGAAGTTGTGAACCTCGTTGCAAGGTGTTGAGAGAGAGTCTGAACGCCGGTTATATCGGGGATTGGATGTGATGTCAGTAGCATAGGCGGGGCCGGGCTTCCGGGAGCTGGGCGCTCAAGACGGACGTCCTTGTGCGCGCACGAGACCGAAGGGAAGCAGGCCCGTAATGGCAGCCGCCACGTGGAGTGAGAGAAGCCCCCGGGGTCCGGAGCGGGCGGAATGCGGTGTTCACTGAAGCGGAGGTAGGTGGGCCTGAGCCCTAACAGAAGGGAAGCGGTCGGGACCGCAACACAGACTTTGATGCGTCACTGTTAAGACGCTATAAGTCACTCCCAGGAAACGCTGTATCTTTCCTGAATTCTTCTTCTGCCTTTTACTTTGCTTTTCTATAATAAATAGTATTATTGAGAAATATAAAGACTGAGTGTTTTCTATAACAAACCAGCCTGCGCAGCGAAACCTCTGAGTGCCATAAGCCTCAGTTAGTAAATTGGGAACTTCTTGTGAGGTAAGAAAGGTAACAACTAGTAAAGTCCCTGCCCTGCTGGTAAGGCAGGTAATAACAAAATAGTCCCCGAGACAGCCGCCCTCGGGACTATAAACATATTGGTGCATGGTTCCTTGTAAACCGGGGTGATATGTATACTATACAGGAACCCCGGTATATAAATTCTTTAAATAAATAAATAAATGTGACTCGGATTGTTTGGCGGCTATTGAACTTGCTGCTGAAATGACAGTTGACATCACTGGGGTAAGTTTCAGTTTTGTTTTAATTAATTCATGCGCTCTACTTATTAGTTTAGTGAGCTGTTATCTTTTGCGTGTTTTCTTTCTTTATTTCTTACTTAATATGCGTCAGTTTTGTAGATGCCAGTCACCAGACGTTTTCTCTCAACAAGCGACTTTAGTTTCAGCTTCCACTACACCTCCCATTCCTCCTCCCTTTCTCCCTCCATCCTACGCTACTGTATTTCCCGATTTTTAAAACCCTGGGGATGCAGAGAGGAGAACACTTTTTCTCCTGCTGAGAGCCCTTAGGTTTTTTCCTTCTTCGTAACTGCAGAAACTGTTATCCTTAACTTTAACTGGAGTTCCGTTATTTATGTTAAGCCTGTTGCTTTCATCTGTTTACATCCTGTAAAGCCTGTTGTATGTAAAGCCTGTTGCTAATTTATTGTTTACTGTAAACCGAGGTGATGTATATTTTTACGTGCCGCGGTATATAAGAATCACTAAATAAATAAATAAATTAGCATACCCCATCCCTAGGAATTCAATTATCTCAGTAGCAGGGAAAAAAAAAAGAAGAAAAAAACTAGAAGCACAGAACAGGCAGTTAATGTAGAGTTAAAGCGTGAAGCAAACGAAAGCTTTTATTAATGACGCATTTCAACAATTGAGATACTTATCTTATATGCATGTGTAATCTGTCCTTTATTTTCATTTTTTCATTTACCTTTTGCTGAATTCTTGTTTCATTACTGACTGTTAGCTTTATGTTGGTAAATTGTTTTTCCTAAAGCATTCTACATTTAAATTTATTATATCACAAGGTACAGGAAAGTTACAAGCAGTACTAAGTATCAGTTTTTTTCTTCCCAAAAGTTCTCCCTTCCCCTTACGAGACGCAATTAAGGGTTAACAACAGAAAGAAAGAGTGTGAGCCAGGGCTAGTGTAGGAATGCGGAACAGCGTTTCTCAAGAGAAAATAAACAGAGGATATTAAGAATAATAATAGCCATAATTTAGCAAGAAAGTTTAATTTCGTTTACAGTGAATAAAAAATCTGTGTCTTGCCAGTACAGGAAGTGCGGAGTTGAAAAGGTTTTTTTTAAAGAAGTTTTGTTTTGAAATAGAGCGTCATTATTGGAAGTTGTTTAAAAGGTGTGCGTATGTGAATAAGATGGAGTTGTGATTGTGAATTATGGGAGAAAAGAAAGAGAACTGAGATGTGAATAAGACAGAGTTGTGAATGGTAATTAAGGGAGAAAAGACAGAGAATTGAGACTGTTTTGAAAGTACAGAGAGACATTGAAAAAGTTACGATTCCTATTCTTTGGCAAGCAATCACTGATAGGGGTTGGTACATCTAAAGCAACCCCCCAAGCCTTTTTCTTGCAAATCCAAATTGATTTTATTAAATTGTATAGTATAATTTAGGGATGTGCAGACAAAAAGTTTTCGTTGATAAGTTGAAGTTGAGGGTCGATTTCGTTCAATATGGACATATGGAGAATTCCATAAGTTGAGGGTCTGTCCATACGTTCACCGGTTCCATAAATAAAAATTTAAACCCCTCACCCTCCTTAATCCCCCCCCAAGACTTACCAAAACTCCCTGGTGGTCCAGCGGGGAGTTAGGAAGCCATCCCTGCACTCGTCTGCGATTTCCTCATGGCGCCGATAGCCTGTGTCACAGGGGCTGCCGTGCCATTGGTCAGCCCCTGTCACATGGTCACCGGCGCCATCTTGTACTCCTACCACGTGACAGGTAGGTCACGTGGCAGGAGGTCGCTCTGGGACCCCCGTTGGACCCAACCGGAACTTTTGGCCAGCTTGGGGGGGCCTCCTGACCCCCCCCAAGCTGGCCAAAAGTTCCGGTTGGGTCCAACGGGGGTCCGGGAGCGGAGGCGCGGAGGAGCACGTGACGTCCGCGTCACTCCGACGTGACGCCGACGTCACGTGCTTCTCGCAAAGGAATACAGGGATGGCTTCTTGACTCCCCGCTGGACCACGAGGGAGTTTTGGTAAGTCTTGGGGGGGTCAGGAGGGTGGGGGGGTTTAAGTGTTTATTTAGGTTCAACGTATTCAACATAGCTATGTTGAATACGTTGGAACTCGCAATGCGTTTCTGCTCAAACCTTTTTTTTCTCTTTTAAAAATATAAGTTGCGTTTTACATATGCGTTCAAAACGAATGCACACCCCTAGTAGAATTTATTCTCCAAGGTTAAAAACTAAAACTGGTAATAATGTTTTGCTGTATGCCAGATTTTAATATTTCCCAGATTGACAGCCTTCCCGCCATGAGAGATGTGAAGATGAAAATTTTCCAGTTTATTTTCTTTTTCATTTTTAAACAGAATTCTGATTTTTGTTTTAAACTGGATCGATCCAAACATTTTCCAAAACATTAACATTTTCCAAACATTTTCCAAACATTTTCAACACTTTTTGCCAAACATTTTCCAAACACTTTTTGGTTTAATTTTTTTAGCTCAAAAAATATGTGTTCATTGTTTGTCTTTTGTCTTTTGTGTTATATGTATGCCCTGACATCTGAAGAATGCTGTGAGTGAAATATATGTCTTTATGTAAATGTCTACACTTAATTTGTTTGTGGTTCTGACTATTCATTGTTATTTATTTATTTAGAAACTTTTGTATACCGGTATTAGTGGGGACATCATACCGGTTTACATTTGAACAAAAGGCTTGAAAATACATGTTAACAAGGAAAGTGAACCGGGAGGGGGATAACAAGGAGCAGCATGGAAAGAAAGATTAACATAACAGGAACAAGCATAAGTTAAAAGTATAATTAGTTCCTTAATATAAGGAAGTTGCGATCACCATGAGGCGGTGCAGGGATGGGGTGGATAGGGAATCTATTCTCGATAGGCTTGTTTGAATAGTAGCGTTTTTAGTTTCTTTTTAAATTTGAATAAACATGGTTCGAGGCTCATGTGTACAGGGAGGGAGTTCCAGAGAGAGGGGCCTGCAATAGAGAGGGCACGATCGCGAGTGGAGGAGAGGTGGGCTGTTTTCAGAGAGGGAACATGTAGTGTGCCCATGTTGGTGGATCTGGTGGGACGAGTGGACTGTGGGGTATTGAAGGGGATGTCGAGCCAATTGGAGTTGTGGGCGTGGATGGATTTGTGTATTATGGTCAAGGTTTTGTAGTGAATGCGAGAGAGAATGGGGAGCCAGTGTAGGTCTTTGAGGATGGGGGTAATGTTTTCGTATTTACGTGTGTTAGTGATAAGTCTTGCTGATGCGTTTTGCAACATTTGTAGAGATTTTATGGTAGAAAGGGGGAGCCCTAGGAGGAGTGCGTTGCAGTAATCTAATTTGGAGGTTATGGTGGCTTGTATTACTGTGCATAAATCCTGGGTGTACAGTAGGGGTCTGAGTTTTTTAAGTACGTTGAGCTTGAAAAATCCTGTTTTAAGAATGGAGTTGATGTACGGTTTCATACTTAGTTGGTGGTCGAGGAAGACACAGAGGTCCTTGACAAAGGGATGTGCTGTGATGAGGTTAAGTTTGGGGTTGTTAGGCTGAGGGGGGGTGGGGGAGGATTGCGAGGAGATGAGGAGGAGATCGGTTTTATTAATATTAAGGGGCAAGGTATAGGTTAGTGAGCAGGGAGTTAATGGCTGCAAGACAATTTTGCCAGTATTCTAGGGCATCAGAAATGGAGGTGTGGATGGGGATAATGATCTGAACATCATCAGCGTAGAGGTAGAACTTGAGCTTGAGTTCAGAGAGGAGATGGCAGAGCGGGGTAAGGTAAATATTAAAGAGGGTTGAGGAGAGAGATGAGCCTTGCGGCACTCCTTGTTGTAGAGGGTATGAGGTAGAAAGGTTGTTTCCTATTTTAACAGAGAACTTTCTGTTAGAGAGATATGATTTGAACCAAGCAAGGGCTAGTCCAGAAATGCCAATACTTTCTAGTCGTATTAGGAGGTGATGGTGGCTGATGGTGTCAAAAGCGGCCGAGATATCGAGGAGGGCAAGGAGGAAGCTGCGGCCTTGGCCTAGGCCTCTGAGGAGATGATCGGATAGAGATAGGAGTAGAGATTCGGTGTTAAAGTGTTTCCGGAAACCAAACTGGGAAACATGGAGGATAGCATGATTTTCGAGATAACTCTCAACTTATGGACTAACAACTTTCTCCATCAGCTTGGAAATAAGAGGGAGGTTGGATATAGGGAGGAAGTTGGAGAGGTCTTTAGGGTCTAAGGAGGGTTTCTTCAGGAGGGGTTTGACTACTGCATGCTTGAGTGAGTCAGGGACCGTCCCATGTGCTAAGGAGCAGTTGATAACATCTGCTAGGGCTCTGGCTATGGTGTTGGGTATGGCTATTAGGGCTTTAGTTGGGATGGAATTCTTGGGATGTGAGGCAGGCTTGAGTTTTCGAAGGATATTGACAAACTCTTTAGAGGAGGTAAAGTCGAGTGTGGCCATTGCGAGTTGGGAGGATGAGGGGAGGGATAGGTGTGTTGGGGGGGGCATTTATTGGAGGGGGGAAATCTAGCGAGGATGTTAAAGATTTTACTTTGGAAGTAGTTGGCCAGTTCTTCACATTTGGCTGCTGCTTCATTGTCTGGAATGGTGGGGGGGTGGGGGGGTGAGGTGGTGAGACTTGTAACGTATGAGAAGAGAACTTTGGGGTTGAATCTGTGGTCATGGATTCTTGTTGCGTAAAAATCTCGCTTATGTTTGAGGGTGGAGAGTTGATAGCTGTGTAGGGCTGTTTTGAAGCTGGAGGCGTGTTGCAGGGTTGGATCCTTGCGCCATTTTCTTTCTTTTTGTCTAAGGTTGTTTTTTAGAGTTTTTAGCTCTGAAGAGTACCAGGGCTTTGAGGGTTTCGAGGAGACATCTATGACACGTTTGGAGAGAGGGCAGAGCTTGTTGGCAATGTCTTCAGTGAGGCTGTTCCAGGATGCTATAGCTGTGTCAGGGTCTGAACAGATTAGCCTCGGTAGGGAAGATGATAGGGCATCTGCTAGTTCGTCGTTCGGACAGGTTTTTTTGTATATTATGGTGGTGCAATGGGTGTTACTCGGGGGGGGGGGGGGGGGGGGCTTTGGTGGAGAGCAGGCTTTCTATGAGGCAGTGGTCGGACCATGGCACAGGAGTGCAAGTGGGTGAGTTGGTGGTGAGGATGTCAGTATTGATAAACATCAGGTCCAGGGTGTGTCCGGCTTTGTGTGTAGGAGATGTTGTGATTTGCTGGAAGCCCATGGCAGAAAGCAGAGAGGGGAATTGAATCTACATGGAGATTAAAATCTCCGAGGATAATGGAGGGAATGTCTGTTTTTATCCATTCCGCGATGAATTCAATTAGGGGGGAAGGGTCAGACTCGAGGAGGGCGGGGGGAGCGTAAACTAGACAGATTTGTAATGTAGCTGCTCTAAAGAGACCTATTTCAAGGTTGGGTGGGTTGGGAGTACTAATAGGTTTGAGGTTTAAGTATTTTTTGGCCACCAGTAGGAGTTCTCCTCCTCTTTTTTTGGGTCGGTGGATAGGGAAGATGTCATAGGAGGTCGTGGGGAGTTGATTAATGAGTACAGTGTCTGAGTGAACCATGTTTCGGTGACGGCACAGATGTCTGGTTTGCAGTCAATAAGAAGGTCATTAAGGATGGGTGTCTTTTTGGATAGGGATTGGGCATTGAAGAGAATTATGGAGAGGGTTGTGAGGCCTAGTTGTGTCAAGGGAGAGATGAGGATGGGGATTAGGGATTTGCGAGGGGGGGGTAGGTGGAGGCGAAAAGGGGAGGGAAGTCTGGAGAGAGGATAGTGGATGCGAGGATTGGTAGGAGGGCCATTTAGGAAAGCTGGTAGTCAAGGGTGGTGTGCAGAGGGGGGGTTATTGAGGGAGGTGGGGGAGGGGAAGAGAATAGGGAGTGAAAGGAGGAGGGCTGCGAAAGGGAGACAAATTCAGTACAGCATATGATAAACAGTAAAGCAGGTGAGAATAGTATCAGATATCAGTGAAGCAATCTGGGTTCTTTGTGTTGCTCACCAGAAGATGAGAGCCAGGGTTGAGCGCTGATGGTATCAGCAGTTAGCGAGATGGAAGAAAGTCCGATGGGTAGCTGTCCTGGCTGTCGCTGTGGGGTTCTTTGATGGTTTAAGATATCAGGAGCGAAGTTGAGCTAAGTCCAGAGGGCAATGCTGCTTTGGGTCGCTGGTCAGTGCAGGTCTTCTAGCCTGTGTTGTGTTGGTGCTTCTGCTTCCTCCTCTTGGTAGCAGAGAAACCGGCACTGAGTTGGTTGAGGATGTCGGTAGCAGCAGCGAGTGGGTGGCAATGGCGGCACTTTGGTGCGGCACGAAAGTGTGCACAAAGGGGCCAGCCCCTTTGTCACGCTCCTTCGGCGCACGATGCCTAGCTGGGGTCTAAATTTAAAGCCCAGCCAGGGGCTCCTCTGATTGGCTGTCCTGTAGCTGTCTAGGCGGAGATTGGCGATTGGCTGGAGTTCCAGGAGGGGATGGGATGTCCGGGCCTCGTGGTCGGCGGCGGGTCTGCGACCTGGAGCGTCTGCTGGGCGTCTGCCGGGGTCGATTCGGCGATCGGAGGCCACAGGAAGGTAGCCGGGCTATTCGGGCCGGGGCCGGGGTGTGAAAGGACAGAGCTGCGGAGAAAGCTCAGAATTTAAAGGGCTGAAAGGTGCCTCCCTCCCTGGCGCTGACGTCAGCGCAGCTCCACTTACAGTTGGCTGGAGCTCCGGGAGGGGGTGGGATGTCCAGGCCTCGTGGTCGGCGGCGGGTCTGCGGCCTGGAGCGTCTGCTGGGCGTCTGCCGGGGTCGATTCGGCGATCGGAGGCCGCAAGAAGGTAGCCGGGCGATTCGGGCCGGGGCCGGGGCGAAAGGACAGAGCCGCGGAGAAAGCCCTGAATTTAAAGGGCTGAAAGGTGCCTCCCTCCCTGGCGCTGACGTCAGCACAGCTCCACTTACAGTTGGCTGGAGCTCCGGGAGGGGGTGGGATGTCCGGGCCTCGTGGTCGGCGGCGGGTCTGCGGCCTGGAGCTTCTGCTGGGCGTCTGCCGGGGTCCTTCCGGCGATCGGAGACCGCAGGAAGGTAGCCGGGCGATTCGGGCCGGGGCCGGGGTGAAAGGGAACAGCAGTTATCTAATAATAAAGTGGAAAACATTATATAGATTACAGTTATAGCCATGATGAAATATTCTCATTAATTAATTTGAATTTGAATCTCTCATATTAGGGTTTTTTTGATCCATAAAACACACATATCTCACTTAATAAAGAATTAAGAGGCTATGCTTCGGTGTCTAAGAAATGCACCATACTGAAAGAACTGAATACGCCATTGATTTTCAGAAATCATCCCATCAAGCCTTTTCCATGCCTTTGCCACAGAAATCATGCCTTTTCCACAGAAGTCATGCCTTTGCCATAGAGGACATCCTGCACCTGCACCCATCATTATATGAACTGTTGCTAATTTTTGCCTGATTTTCTCTTTGTGTTTGTTTTGCTCTAGATGTGTTTCCCTTGCTTAGATGAGAATGTATTACCCCTTTGCTCAAAGATTGCAATCAGTATTATCCTTTATTAGATGCACTTAGTTATGGTTACCTTTTGCTCAACCCGCAGTAGCTGTTGGAATTAGGAATGGCTACTAGAGGATTGCAATCAGTAGTGCATGTAGTGAAAGCTTTGCAACAAACTGTTGACTTACTATTGTTTCTATGTATAACCAACATGGCTTAGATTATATGCTTGCAGCACAGGATGGCTTATGCACTATTTTAAACAGTTCAGAGTATTTTGAGGGAAGATTAACAGTGCAGATGGGACACTCTCTTTTCCTGGTTCTCTAGGCCTTGATGGTTTTATATTTTTTTTATGTTTCTGTGTCTCATGCCTTTGCTCATGCCTGTAACTCCGACCAAGGATGCCTTTCATTATCTCTCAGAATACCGTTGTACAAACCCAATATGCAGAGCCATGTGCTCCTAATCCAGAATCCCCTATACAAACCCGGTGGTAACAATAGTATGCTAAGGCAAAGACAGGTAAGATCTGGTGAGCCCACCACTAGGATGGGCAGCACTGGGCAACCTAAGACAGCCAGGTATGCGCCATTCGGGATGAAGAATTAGTAGCGCTAATTCTTCAAGAGGGGAATGAAGATAACCTGGATTAAATAACTAAATGATGAAATTAGTGGAACAGTTTTGCACAAGAGAAGGAATGTGTATTTGTTTTTAACAGGCTTTGCATGAGAGACACAAGCAGTTTGTGTGGAGCAGGCTCAAGGCCTAGAGTACCAAGATAATGGTACTTTTACATCATTAGTTTAGGTAAAAGGTTTAGTCCAAATAAGGAAGTCATCCCAAAACAAAAATCAGACACTGTTAGCAAAATCTGTATATAAGAATGTAATGTGTAACTTGAAAACTGAGCAGACTTTGATGCGTCACTGTTAAGATGCTACAAGTCACTCCCAGGAAACACTGTATCTTTCCTGAATTCTTCTTCTGCCTTTTACTTTGCTTTTCTATAATAAATACATAAATAGTATTATTGAGAAATATAAAGACTGTGAGTGTTTTCTATAACAAACCAGCCTGCGCAGCGAAACCTCTGAGTGCCATAAGCCTCAGTTAGTAAATTGGGAACTTCTTGTGAGGTAAGAAAGGTAACAACTAGTAAAGTCCCTGCCCTGCTGGTAAGGCAGGTAATAAAATAGTCCCCGAGACAGCCGCCCTCGGGACTATAAACACTTCCCCAGCATTCCAGGATTCCATGTCCCGCAGCAATCCCCTGCCTGAGAGATGACCCAGGGATAGGCCCCCCAAGTGGCAAGCCATACCGTGGCAAAGGGCAATGAAGGAGCAGACCTGCTGACATTCAATGCAAACTAACAAGACTTGTCCAAAGAAGCCTGGATGAGTCTTTGTACAGAGTTCCTGTGCCAGCTAGATGGAAGAAGCCTGACCACAGAGTTTGTGTGTCAGTTAGATAAAAGAAGCCTGCTGGGCCCATCCTGACTATAGAGTTCTTGTGCTGGCTAGATGGAAGAAACCTGCTGGGGCCATCCTGACCACAGAGTTCCTGTGCCAGCTTGCTGAAGGGGATGGTCTACTTTCTGCCACTGTTGTACTGCTGTCTAGTTCTAAATCCCTTCTTGATACTCTGCCCATACTCCAGCGTCCTTGATGCAATCTACAGTCATGTACCATCTGCTGTCTCTTCTCATTATGTCTTATCTCCTGCTTCTGATACTGGTGTCTGTCTTATCTCATCTCATCTCAGTTCATACTGCTGCTGCCTCCATGCTGGTGTCTCATCTCATCCTGCTGTTGCCTCCATGCTGGTGTCTCATCTCATCTCATCTCATCCTGCTGCTGCCTCCATGCTGGTGTCTCACCTCAACTCATCACATTCTGCTGCTGCCTCCATGCTGCTGTGTCTTCTCCTGGGGCTCCTGCCTCCATGCTGTGGTATCTTCTCCTGGTCCTTGGCCTCCATGCTATGCTCTTTGGTCCTGGTACTGCTGCTTTTTTGTTGAACTCTGCTGCCTTGACCCTTAGGCTGTTCCCTTGAGTTTACTCTTTCAACATGGGCTGTCTGGGACCTTCTTCTTGAATTCAGCTGCCTTGGCCCTTAGGTTGCCCTCTTGAGTGCACTTTTTCAACATGGACTGTCTGGGGCCATGTTGTTAACATCACATAGTTATGCTGCTATCAGCTCTAACATTAGTCCTGTACTGTAGCTATTGGGGTGCCACTTCTGCTTTCTATGTTCTTTGCTGTAATCATGATTGTGAAAAAGGATAAGATTTTATTTATTTATTTATTTATTTAACATTTTTCTATACCGAACTTCATGACAAGCTTCATATCAGACCGGTTTACATCAAACTTAGGGATTAACTGAACATTACCATATAACAGGAAGGCCGAAGCGCAGTTACAAATAACAGGGAGAATTAACTTGGGGGCTAGTGTAGCCAGGAAATAAAGGACAGAAAAAAACTGGAGGATGAGAACGTATGTCTATACAGTGGCTGGACCGGTCATTTAGCCTATTGGGCTGGGACTGAATGAAAAGTACTGTTGAAATGTTGGGCTTAAGGGAAGGCTTGGAGGAAAAGCCAAGTCTTGAGTTTTTTTCGGAAGGTAGTTAGGCAAGGTTCCAGTCTTAGATCAGTCGGCAGGTTATTCCAGATGATGGTGCCCGCTGTGGAGAATGCCCGTTCTTTCCTGGAAGTTAGATGAGAGGATTTAGTAGGGGGAACTTGAAGGGTTCCTTTGTGTGCCTCTCTGATGGGTCTTGCAGATATGTATAGTTGAGTGGGAGCTGAAGGTCTAGAGGTAGTTGTTGTGGATGGATTTGTGGATAATGGTGAGTGCTTTGTGCAAAATTCTGTATTTAATAGGTAGCCAGTGTAGGTTTCTAAGTATAGGCATGATATGAGTTCTCCGGTTGGTGTTGGTTAATATCCTGGCTGCTGAGTTCTGGAGCATCTGTAGTGGTTTGGTGGCGGAGATCGGGAGTCCTAAGAGGAGAGTGTTACAGTAGTCAGTTTTGGAGAATATTGTTGACTGAAGGACAGTTCTGAAGTCCTGGAGATGGAGATGGGGTTTGAGTCTTTTCATAACTTGAAGCTTGAAGAAACAATCCTTCGTAATATTGTTGATTGATTTTTTTAGGTTCAAATGGTTATCAATGATGACTCCTAAATCTCTAACTTGAGTGGTCTGAGGAATAGAGGTTGTCTGATCATGGCTGGTAGAATGGTCGGTGGAGATAAGAAGGATTTCTGTTTTGACTGCATTGAGAACCAGGTTGAGGCTGGTGAGTAGGTGGTTGATGGACTTAAGGCAGTTCTCCCAGTAGGAGAGCGTTTTTGGAAGGGATTCTTTTATAGGGATCAGGATCTGAGCGTCATCAGCATATAAGTAGTGAATTAGGTTAAGGTTTGTGAGCAGCTGGCAAAGAGGCAGTAGGTAGATATTGAAGAGGGTGGGGGATAGATAAGAACCTTGGGGAACGCCTAGAGTAGATTTGAAATTAGGAGATTCTTTATTATTGATTGTGATCTTGAAGCTTCTATTATTGAGGAAGGAGCTGAAGGCGTATCCAGATAATCCAATGTCTGAGAGACGATTGAGAAGGATGCTATGGTTCACGGTGTCAAACGCCGCGGAGATGTCTAAGAGAGCTAGCAGGAATGAAATCCCTTTATCTAGGCCCATGAGGATGTGGTCTGTTAGAGAGATGAGGAGGGTTTCGGTACTGGATGACTTACGGAAGCCATACTGGGAGGGGTATAGGATTTTGTGATCCTCCAGGAAGTCCGAAAGCTGTGTGTTCACCAAATTCTCGGTGAGTTTTGCTAGCAACGGGAGGTTAGTTATGGTAATGTTGTTATTTGGAACAATGTATGTACAGGTCTACATTCAATGTGCTATTAATTTCAGTTACAATGTCATGTGCAATTTGATATTTTGTTCTTGCAGAATGTGATTACCAAAGATGTTGACTTTCTTTCAATCTGTTGACAACAATTGCTGTGTAATAAAGTAGTCACAGGTTGGAAAAATATGTTTCCAGTTTTCATTGTGTGCTTTTTGTCTTAAGGTTTTGGATACACGTTACTTTTCATGCTAGATTGCCAGTGGCCATTCCAGCTAGCCACTTTTCTGAAAGGCAAGACAATATGGCCTAGGGCCTACAACCAAAAGCTCATTGTATGTTCCCAAGGAAGACAGCAAGAGCTAAACAGGAAGATCCTTACTGTGGAGTTTCACAATTGGATCCAGTTTCCTTCTCCAGCTAATTCTTGGGTACATGGGCATGTATTTGAGAAGGGCACTAGCTAGTAGTATTCATCTCCATATGCAATCTGGTAGAATAGGTGTAGAAATGCTTGGCTAGAGGTTCAGTACATATGCCTTCACTCTGTTGGGGACCAATAGATTGCATAACAATGTGTATGTCATAGTGCAGCTATAACAAACCATTTGCCTCTTCCATTGTGAAGATATATCAAGTCTGACCAAACAATGGGCCTTCTCTCTGGCTCCTGCACTGAATGTTATCATGACATAAGTCTTTAGGCAGAGGGCTACCTGAAAAGTACATAAAGCCCTAGTTGTGGTTCATCTCTGGGGTTCATAAATGTGCAGCTGCTGGTGCCATAACCAGAGAGTATATGTATTTATTTTATATTCCTCTTTTCAGCACTTCAAAGCAGAGCTTGTATTGTGTTAAGTGGAAGTTACACTAATTACCCAACAAGACTTGTCACTGGACCTCTTACTTGGGTCCTCACGCTACTTAAAAGGCAATCTGCACCAAACCCTTTTTAGGTTTCATGCTAAACAAAATATCTTCTACTTGCAGGCTATACTAACACCGTGTCAGCAGTTGTGTGCCATCTGAGGATGAGTGAGGGAGTTGTGTAGATTAGAGATTCCCCCCAGCCCAAGAGCAGACAGCTATAAGGCCTGCTGTTGCTAATGGTTGAAGAGAGCTATAAAAACAGTAGAGTAGAGAGAGACGCCGGATCAACACATGAAGGTGCCGCTCACTTTAAAGATTTTACACACGAAAATAGTAAGTACTACAAACTTGAGAAATGGGGTACAGGTTTTTCTATTTAAGATTAGATTTAAGAGTTACTTTTTAAATGTTTTAAAAGAATCGATGTGCTTTTCTAAAGGTGGACCTGTATCACGGACACAATAGAGCTTTTTTCCCATGGTCCCTTGAAGCAGGCAGAGCGCTGCCGAAACATGGCCATTGTCGGGCAAGCGGAGCTGAACCCATGAACAGCGGTAGCAATCTGCATTTTGAATACAAGATAAGTACCCAATAAAGGATAATGATAAGCAAATGGTGGGTCAGACCACATACCAGGAAAACAAAAGCACAGACAATTGAATAAGAATTTAAAAATTGAAATTTAAAAAGAAAATTGTTGCACAAGAAAATTAAAGAATAAATCATGGGAGCTATTTAAACAGGCCAGCCACAGAGTGGTTGGTCCATCAATAGCAACCGCAAACAAACCACATATCAAGGGGTTTCCTTGACATTTGGAAGTGGTAGAATTGTTGCTAGGGACCTGGCAGACCTCCACAGGCTGCCTGCCTCTCCTGTACTGACCTGGCTTGTTGATCAGGATAAGACTTGTTTGCCAAGGATGATCATTAGTGATGCACACACTGATATATATCTGTTGGCTCATATTTGTGCACCTACACATGGCCAATGTATATAAGTACATAAGGCTTGCCATACTAGGTCAGACCAAGAATCCATCAAGCCCAGAATCCTGTTTCCAACTGTGGCCAAGCCAGTACCTCCCAAGGGCGAGATAGAGCCCATGCTGCTTATCCCAGGGATAAGAAGTGCATTTCTGCATCTCCACCTTAATAATGGTTTATGGACTTTTCCTCCAGAAGCTTGTCCAAACATTTTTAAACACAGCTACACTAACATCTTTCACCGCATCCTCTGGCAAATGTGTTTGTTCCTGCCCTGTTCCTAACCTACCATCTTTGATGTCTGTGGTAAACTGGTCCCTAATTTTTAATGAAAGAGTCAGAGTTGTAACTATGCACAGAAGATTATCCATACCTGCCAGCTTGACACACATCTGTAAGAAGCATATATGATAAGCACTTTGTCAGAAGTACTGATATGGGCCCCTCAAGACCTCAAGTGGCACTAAATGCTTGTCTTGCAAGAGACAAACACAGAAAGTGCATAATCTATCATGTCAATCACATGAGACCTCTGGAAGCAGTTGGCCTATACATTCAGCACAGTGACAGGTTTCAGAATGAGGCAAGATGTAGGCTTCTGAAGTCATCAGCTGATAACACCTTCTGTAGGCTTTATGCAATACTCTGAGCTGATGATTGAGAGGAGGGATGTGAATCGGGCTTCGGACAATTGAAAATATCGTACGATATTTTCAAAATCGTCAGAAATCGGAGGCTCCCCCAAAACGATAAGAAAACCCCATGAAATTGTTCAAGGCGGTTCTCTTATCATTTTGGGGGAGGGCGGGAAAAACGGCACACAACAATAACCCCTAAACCCACCCCAACCCATTAAAACTAATCCCTTAGCTTCCCCCACCCTCCCGACCTCCCCAAAAACATTTTACAGGTACCTGGTGGTCCAGTGGGGTCCGGGAACTCACTCAGACCCTCGGTGCTAGTTTGATCATGGCGCCGATAGCCTTTGTCACAGGGGCTACCGGTGCCATTGGTCAGCCCCTGTCACATGGCCATCGGCGCCATCTTGTGCTCCTACCATGTGACACGGGCTGACCAATGGCACCGGTAGCCCCTGTGACATAGTATGGGCAAAGGCTATCGGCGCCATTTTGAGTCCTGGCCTGGCGTTGGACGGCAGGTCGCTCCGGGACCCCCGTTGGACCCACAGGGACTTTTGGCCAGCTTGGGGGGGCCTCCTGACCCCCACAAGACTTGCCAAAAGTCCAGCGGGGGTCCGGGAGTGACCTCCTTTCACGCCGGCCGCCTGATCCCAATACTCAAAATGGCACTGATCGCCGCCATTTTGAGACTCAAAATCGCCATCCCGCCAATACTCAAAATGGCGCCGATCGCCGTCATAGTGAGGGTTGCAGTGTTAATGAAAAAGTTCATTAACACTACAACTAAAGAATGCTTCTTTAAGCTACAGGTCCTGAAGAAGCTAAGACCGCTATTACACTTCCAGGATTTCCGTTCAGTGCTGCAAGCCATACTGTTTTCAAAGATTGACTATTGCAACGCTCTACCACTCGGTCTTCCCGCCTCGTCTACTAAACCTCTACAGATGCTGCAAAACGCAGCGGCCAGGATCCTTACAAACACACGTCGTAAGGACCACATCACACCTATTCTAAAAATCCTTCATTGGCTACCTATCCAATATAGAATACTATTCAAGACTCTCACCATCATCCACAAATCCGTATACCAGCAATCCACACTCCAACTCTCCATCCCTCTCGAACTACATATGTCTGTAAGGCCGATCAGATCCGCCTACAAAGGTTCTCTCAAGGCCCCCCCTAACAAATCCTCGGTCCACAACTCCATTCATAAACGAGCACTTTCGACTGCGGGTCCGCTCCATTGGAATTCGCTTCCCCCAGATATACGCCAGGAACAATGCCATCTCTCCTTAAGAAAGAAACTGAAAACCTGGCTGTTCACTCAAGCTTACCGTTGAAGGAACCTTTATCAACCACATTGACTCTCACCCCTGACCGCTTCCCTAACTCCCCCCCCCCCTCTGTCTTAGTCCCTGCCCCGCCACCACCCCCCCTGCTTACCTCTCCATGTTTCCCCCGTCCACAAGATATATGAATAATTGCCTAAGATAAACCTACAGACGAGCTCAATCTAGCTGATTATGTATCGCTTTCTATTGTTTCATTGTTTTCACTGACTATTTTACCACTCTTTAGTTGTTATCGTTTTAAAAAATCGTTCCTGTCCTCCAGCTCCCATGTTTTTCGCTCCCTGTTTGATGTAACTTTTTTACCTTCTATATAGTTAATTGGTTTCCCCCTGTTCTATTGTAAACCGGTATGATAAGACCGCGTCTTGAGTATCGGTATAGTAAAAGAATTTAAATAAATAAATAAATAAATAAATAACAAGCACTACATGAGAGTCAGTCTATAGGATAGCAACTCTTCCATCTTGGCTACAATTCATGGCAGCCATGTGGACTAGCAAGGGTCTCCTACCATAAAACACTGGAAAGGTAGTGACAACTTTGGAAACTGACCATTCTGCAAGCTGTTCACCCCAAGAGTCCTCAGTCTATGTGCTTTAAGGATGGAACAGATAGCATAAGGAGTGTAACTGATACTAGCTATCATAACAAACAAATTACTCTGCAAATTTTCTAGGTACATACATACAGCAGCTTCACTTGACTAGCCCTGAGCTGCACCAGCCAAGAGCCTTGCAGCACTGTGACATCTCCATATTTGACAAAGGCTACCTGTGAGGTGTCAGGCAAGGCAAATAGTTACTAACACACCTTTGTGTTGGCTTTAATGAGATGAACCTTTTCTTAGGAGATATCTAGATGCTATTAGAGACATTAGAAAGTATTAGAGACATAGTATTAGAGACATAGCTATTAGAGACATTTCAGAGGTGATTTTTCACATACATATGAAGGCATGACACCTTCTGATTCCCAGTCCTGCCTTCACACAGTCTGACCAGCATCCTTGTCTAGCCTCCCCGAGAAGCGAACATAACCAACATGTATTGATTTATTTATTTATTTATAGGCTTTTCTATACTGATATTAGTGGTTACATCATATCGGTTTACATCAAACTGCAGGTTGAGAAAATTACATCAAACAGGGACTGGGCAGAGGACTGGAGAGAACATAACTAGAGTAAATATAATATACAGGAAAAGCAGGAAATACAACTGTGGAAAGTAGAACATGTTAACATATTAGAAAACAAGTGATGGATTGGAAGCATAATAAAGCAGCAAGGGTAAAAGAATCAGGGTGCCTAATCTGGAAATGCATGTTTGAAGAGCCAGGTCTTTAGCTTTTTCTTGAATTTGTTGGAGCAAGGCTCAAGGCGGAGATTTGTGGGTAGTGAGTTCCAGTGGAAGGGGTCAGCAATAGAGAGGGCTCGGTCCCTAGTAGAGGTGAGGTGTGGATTCTTAAGGGATGGGATGTGGAGGGTACCTTTAGTGGTTGCTCTGGTAGGGCTGAGAAAATTACATCAAACAGGGTAAGAAGTGGAAAGGCTTATCAAACCAGTTGGAGTTATGGTTGTATATAGATTTGTGAACAATGGTAAGGGTTTTGTAGATGATGCATGAGGGGATCGGGAGCCAATGGAGCTCCTTAAAGAGGGGAGTAATGTGGTTGTATTTGCGGGCATTTGTGATGGTTCTAGCAACAGCATTCTGCAGCATTTGAAGAGGTTTTATGGTGGAATAGGGAAGGCCAAGGAATAGTGAATTACAGTGTCCATTTTGGATGAGAGGTTCACCTGGATAATGGTGCGGAGAAGTCAAAGGCCCTCACAATCTGTACAAGATAGTTGACATATAGGCTAGGTAGTGTCACAGGGTGCATCTGTGTATGGGTGCATGCAACCACAAAGAAGTATGCTAGCTTGCAATAACCTGTCAGCTTTATGGGAATGCCACATTCTGTCACAGGTGCTTTACTAAAGCTTGTAACTGAAGGCCTGCTAGGTGAGCACTCTGAAGTCAACACTGGCTCTGAAATAATTGAGGCCAGGCTGTCAGCGGTGACTTTGCAGGCCCATGTGACCCAAACTATCCCATATGCAGGTGCATTACTTCAAATGCAAAGGGATGTCAGCTATGGGATTGTCAACATATATCTTTAGGCCGTACCTTTAAGCTTCAGAGCTTCTTGTGATTAATAGGATTTCTAGATTTCTTGGTCTCTATGTTCAAGGCCCTGCTGGAGTTTCATCAAACCTATGGCACTATCTCACCCACATGTGAGAGCTAGGACAGGTTCCAAGGGGGTAGGGCTGTCAAGGAAAACGCCGCAGCTACTCCAAGCTATGAACACTGTGTTGGCAGTCCTACATGAACACTATTGTGACACTTGCCTCTTTTAGACTCACTATCAGTCAGAAAACATTAGGCCAGCCACAATATCTTATCCTTTGCCTTTGGTAAGATTTCTCTTTTACCATTCGACCACTGTATCCCCAAAAATTTCACAGTGTTGCTAGGTCCTTGTATTTTATTCTTGTTAATTTTCCAACCTCTATTCTCCATATTTTCTACTACTTGTGCTAGAGCTATCGCTACTTGCTCTTCTGTATCCCCTTGTACTAATATATCAATGTAATGAGTTAATTGTATGTCTTTTGGACAATCATACCTTTCTAAATCTTCTGCCACCCTCCGGTGACATATGGTAGGGCTATGAAAATATCCCTGAGGTAGTCTAGTGAAGGTATACTGTCGTCCTTCCCACGTGAAGGCAAATTGTTCTTGGTTTTCTTTACAGATAGGAATTGTGAAAAAAGCATTTGCTAAATCAATTACGGCGTACCACTTCCCCGAATGTTGCTGTATCTGCTCTACCAATGTTACAATATCGGGGACCGCGGCAGTCAGAGGGTCTGTATTTTTGTTCAAAGCCCTGTAATCTACTGTCATTCTCCACGAACCATCTGATTTCTTCACTGGCCAGATGGGATTATTCCAACCGCTAGTGGTTGGAATTAGCACCCCCGCTTCCTGTAAATCCTTAATTGTTTCTGTTATCTCTTTATGTCCTCCAGGTATCCGGTATTGCTTTTTGCATTCCGGACCCCTTGTTTTAGGCAAAGCTATTTCTGGTCCCACAGTTCTACCCACTATTATTGTTCTGGATAGATATACTGGTCTATTGTTTTCAAATGCTACTTGCTTACTTGGCGCCTTTCCAAACACCATTTGCCCACATGTTGTATTCAACTTAAGTCCCTGTAACAGATCCATCCCAATTATATATTACTTAATGGGTACAATTACTACCTTAGCTTGAGGAATTTTGTATCCTCCCACGACTAAAGAAATTATGGTTCGTTTTCCTATCACAGTTTTTCCTCCGAGACCTGCTAATTCTACCTTTTGCCCCCCATGTTTCTTGGGATTTCCAAATATTAAAGTGGCCTCCGCCCCCATATCTACTAAAGCCATCACCTGCTGTGCCCCATTTCACCATTGTATTTCTACCCCAATATGGGGGCGATTATCCACGGTGACGGCAGCGATTTGGGGGGTATGGCCTTTTTCCTATTGTGCCCAGGATAAGTCCGGATACAGTCTGGTACTATTGGCCTCCTGAGGTGGGGCGCTGGGTTGTACGGACTCAGACTCATTTATGAAGAGGTTTGTAGCATTTACCTCTTGCTCTTTTTTCTCTTGCAACAATTGGTTCATCTTTGTTAGTAACACTTTTCCCCAGTCTTCCTCCCTTTCCGCGTAAACTTGCATTTTTGCAGATACAATTTATACATGTCTTTGGTTGGAATACCATCTATTTTCTCTTTAGCCACTCCGGCAGCTATCAATACTGTAAACATATCTCTCCTTGACACCCGTGCATCCGTATCTCGGTTTCGGAGATCCCTGTATCCCTTTCGAATACCTTCTCCTCTGTCACATACTTCGCCTTTAAATGTGAAAGTCTTATCATTGCGCTCTTGTATCCCTAAATCTAGGACCTCGCTGATTGCCCAAATCAAATCTCCAATTTTCTTCCCAGCCGTATTTAATAGCAAGGTCAACATAGTGGACCTGTGTGCCAGGATTATGGTACGCATAATCTCTGCCCGAGCCATACTGGGCAGGGGTAGGTCCAGGAAATCTCCCTGCAAATTCCTCAGATACCATGTTTGCATGGTAATTTCTTTGATACGCTGTATGATATCATGCATATTATATAATGGTTTGTTACTGACGGGCCAATCTAATACAGTGCTATACCTTGTTTTAGTGGCAGCGGCAACTACTCGAAACAAGTCCGTCATGTCCCATTGCCAAACTACTGTTCTGATAGCTGCCCTTACCTCGAGATCGGTAGAAATCATAGTGAATCTTTTAATATCTTTTTGATCAATCATAATGTCTCCCGCCCTCGATTCATATAATCTCACTAGCCAGCGGTCAATAGGTTCTCCTGGCTTTTGCCCCATGTGATCCAATATCTCACTTACTTCTTGTTGGGTGAAGTTCTCCATTACTTGTGTACCCTCCTGTTCTATAGCTCTACCATCGCTGGTCTGCTTTAATTTACGCCTGACTATGGGACAGGCTTGCTCTACGGAGGGAGGGGGTATTATTGTCTCCTCCTCACTATCCGTAGAGTCCCATATGTCCCTGTCCCATATCTCTGGATCCCAGTCATCTTTCATAATACATGCTTGTATTTTAGAATGATTTAATCTTCCTCTTCGTTTTCTATATTTGTGTTGTGCTACCCGCACAGCGACTCGGCGCTCCAGGCGCAAACAAAAGTACGCTGGATTTTAGTAGATACGCGCGGAGCCGCGCGTATCTGCTAAAAACCTGGATCGGCGCGCGTAAGGCTATGGATTTTGTATAGCCGGCGCGCGCCGAGCCGCGCAGCCTACCCCCGTTCCCTCCGAGGCCGTTCCGAAATCGGAGCGGCCTCGGAGGGAACTTTCCTTTGCCCTCCCCTCACCTTCCCCTCCCTTCCCCTACCTAACCCACCCGCCCGGCCCTGTCTAAACCCCCCCCTTACCTTTGTCGGGGGATTTACGCCTCCCGGAGGAAGGCGTAAATCCCCGCGCGCCAGCGGGCCTCCTGCGTGCCGGGCCCCGACCTGGGGGCGGGTACGGAGGGCGCGGCCACGCCCCCGGTACCGCCCCGGGCCGTAGCCACGCCCCGTACCCGCCCCCAAAACGCTGCCGACACGCCCCCGAAACGTCGCGACGACCGGGCCCGCCCCCCCCGACACGCCCCCTCGGAGAACCCCGGGACTTACGCGAGTCCCGGGGCTCTGCGCGCGCCGGGAGGCCTATGTAAAATAGGCTTCCCGGCGCGCAGGGCCCTGCTCGCGTAAATCCGCCCGGTTTTGGGCGGATTTACGCGAGCAGGGCTCTGAAAATCCGCCCCTAAGTGAACTTAATAGCAGGTAATGGACTTCTCCTCCAAGAACTTATCCAATCCTTTTTTAAACACAGCTATACAAACTGCACGAACCACATTCTCTGGCAACAAATTCCAGAGTTTAATTGTGCGTTGAGTAAAAAAGAACTTTCTCCGATTAGTTTTAAATGTGCCCCATGCTAACTTCATGGAGTGCCCCCTAGTCTTTCTACTATCCGAAAGAGTAAATAACCAATTCACATCTACCCGTTCTAGACCTCTCATGATTTTAAACAACTCTATCATATCCCCCCTCAGTCGTCTCTTCTCCAAGCTGAAAAGTCCTAACCTCTTTAGTCTTTCCTCATAGGGGAGTTGTTCCATTCCCTTTATCATTTTGGTAGCCCTTCTCTGTACCTTCTCCATCGCAATTATATCTTTTTTGAGATGCGGCGACCAGAATTGTACACAGTATTCAAGGTGCGGTCTCACCATGGAGCGATACAGAGGCATTATGACATTTTCCGTTTTATTCATCATTCCTTTTCTATTAATTCCCAACATTCTGTTTGCTTTTTTGACTGCCGCAGCACACTGCACCGACGATTTCAATGTGTTATCCACTATGACACCTAGATCTCTTTCTTGGGTTGTAGCACCTAATATGGAACCCAACATTGTGTAATTATAGCATGGGTTATTTTTCCCTATATGCATCACCTTGCACTTATCCACATTAAATTTCATCTGCCATTTGGATGCCCAATTTTCCAGTCTCACAAGGTCTTCCTGCAATTTATCACAATCTGCTTGTGATTTAACTACTCTGAACAATTTTGTGTCATCTGCAAATTTGATTATCTCACTCGTCGTATTTCTTTCCAGATCATTTATAAATATATTGAACAGTAAGTGTCCCAATACAGATCCCTGAGGCACTCCACTGTCCACTCCCTTCCACTGAGAAAATTGCCCATTTAATCCTACTCTCTGTTTCCTGTCTTTTAGCCAGTTTGCAATCCACGAAAGGACATCGCCACCTATCCCATGACTTTTTACTTTTCCTAGAAGCCTCTCATGAGGAACTTTGTCAAACGCCCTCCGAAAATCCAAGTACACCACATCTACCGGCCCACCTTCATCCACATTTTATACAGAGTACACCACATCTACCGGCCCACCAGTAGATGTGGTGTACCGGCCCACCAGTATATGTGGTGTACTCTGTATACAGAGTACACCACATCTACCGGCCCACCTTCATCCACATTTTATAAAGAGTTTTTTCCCATCCGGGAATTTTTAGATCCACCGGGCTTGGTGGTTCGGATATCTCTTTTCCGTTTTTCCTTTTAAATAGAGACATCCTGTTCAGTGACGCCAAATGTTGGGAATGAGAGAGTAAGGTACTCTGACACAATATCTATGACATCATTTATTAATGTGACATCATGGTAATATACGTTATTTACAGAAAGTTATTTACATACCACATGATTGCATATGCTATCCAACACCCTTCATGTCATCAGCCTTGTATCGAGGAGTCGTCAGGTCAGCAAAGGCGAGAAGGGGGTTTTCAGTGTCCACCACTCTATACGTCTATAGAAGCAATATCTCCTACTCCCACCGGACACTGGAAAGTCCTGCTCTTTTATACCATGCCGTAAATAAGTGTGCGTGCGAGAGAGAAATGATTGATCACTATCCCCCCATGTTATGTATCAACAGTTGCTACTACCCAGTCGGATTCATCCTGTCCCTGGCATGTAGGCGGTTGATCAGACCGCCGTATTCCTGTCAGGGAGCCAGAAAGCTGAGCTGCACAACCTGTTTAACAAGAACATGTTTATCCTACACTTACGTATAAATATCTAGCTGTGATTGCTTCATAAGGAGAATGAAAGACTTCATGGAAAGCTTGTGGCCATAAAACAATCATGGGCTCCAGAGAAATATTGATATTGATTGCAGTGCAGTACAATGCCTTTCTGGATGAGGAACTATGCAGGAACCTGGGGAGGGGAAAAGGGGCTGGGATTAGGATAGAATGAGCAATTCCTGTAGTCATTCTGTCCTGGGACTGAGCTTCACAAATGCAGCCAGTCTCAGTGGAGGATGATTATACACAGGGGTAGATTTTATAAAGTTGCGCACACGCGTACTTTTGTTCGCGCATCAGGCGCGAACAAGAGTACGTGGGATTTCAATAGACTCGCGCGTAGCCACGCGTATCTATTAAAATCCGGAGTCGGCGCGCTAGGCTGCCCAAAATCAGCAGCCTGCGAGCACCGAGCCGCGCAGCCTTCCTCCGTTCCCTCCGAGGCGGCTCCGAAATCGGAGCCGCCTCGGAGGGAACTTTCCTTCGGCCTCTCCCCACCTTCCCCTCCCTTCCCCTACCTAACCCACCCCCTCCCCCGGTCCTATCTACCCCCCCCCCCACCTTTGTCGCGAAAGTTACACCTGCTCGAGGCAGGCATAACTTGCGCGCGCCGGGCCGGCTGCCAGCGCGCCATGTTCTGGTCCGAGGGCTGGTCCGGAGGCCACGGCCACACCCCAGAATGCCCCGGGCCAGAACTATGCCTGCGGCCCGGCCCGGCCCCCGGATGACGCGCCGGCCACATCACGCCCCCCGACATGCCCCGATGACACGCCGGTCATGACATGCCCCCGACACACCCCCTCAGGAAAGCCCCGGGACTTACGCGCGTTCCGGGGCTTTGCGCGCACCGGAAGCCTATGCAAGATAGGCTCGGTGCACGCAGGGGGGTTTGGGGGGTTTTCGGGGGTTACACACGTGGCCCTCTGAAAATCTACCCCACAGTGTCCAGCCAAAGAAATGAGATCTCCAGGGAGCAAAATGAAGCAAAAATGTTGAAATTGCAACACATATACTAAATTATAAATTATTGAGGATGATCCAAGGCTAATATTTGCCAGAGTTTCTCTACACTATTTTATTAAGTGCTGTTAATCCATGTACTTTCAGTTAAAGAATATTTCAATTTGGGTAACCGAAGTTCACATGTCAAAGTAGTGAATGAAATTGGGAACCATTATTAACATACTTAGGAGCACTCCAGATTTAGCCTGGAGTCTGTGGAATTCTAAAGAAATTGCCAAGTCTCCAGGTCAACATCCAAAAAATCTGGATGCTGCAGCAGAAGCAGGCCCTGGAAGAAAAGGTTTCCAGGGCCATGCGTGGAGGGGAGGAGGAGGAGGAGTGTTGAATACAAGCTATGTGGCTGAAAGGAGGATCAGCCCTGTACAGTGGAAGAAGAAACAGAGCAGCTTGGGCCCTATGAAGGGGAAGAAAAGTGGAAGAGAACCATTGGCCTCCCCATATGTGGAAAATGCAGGAACAGATCAATCAGCCCCTCACGGTCGAAGAAACAGAAAGAGATCCATGGGCCTGGAGGATAAGAATGGTGTCCCTGGTAGGTTTGGGATGAGGTGAGAAAATGAGTATGCATGAGTGTGAATGAGAATGAATGTTTGTATGTGGAAGAGATAGAAGTGAGAGTATGAACAGGGCTGGATTTACACATTTCTACGCCCTAGGCCAAAGCACAATTCTGCGCCCCCTCCCCCTCAAAAGTTGATTTATAATTTTCAATTTAATATGTAATCGTTTATTTTTGAAACATGTAAGCACTTAATACAATCTTTATAATCTTTGAACCATATATTTTTAATTCAAAACTACACTACTGCATTACTTATGAAACTGCATAACATTAACACATACAAAAAAAACTTTCCATCGAATTTCTTCAAGTCGTCTTAAATGTCTACTAGAATTTCTTCCATCGTGCTTTTTTCCACAAAAAGGCTTCAATTGTTTCATTGAAGTCAACAGATCTTGTTAAATCTGCTTCAATGCAAAGAAGTGCAAGAGCATTCAGCTTATTTTGATGCATTGTAGATCTTAAATGATCCTTGATTCTTTTCAGAGAAGAAAAAGACCTTTCAGCTGAGGAATTCATCACTGGCGTGCAGACAAACATTCTTAATAAAATGTCAACGTTTGGATAAACTGTTTGTAGTCCTTTTTCTCGTAGCCACTTGCAAAGTGCTAAGGAATTTTTAGTCCCAATGTTGCAATCAGTTATGTGAGATTTCAGATGGACAATTTCATTGCATACAGCGGGTTCCAGATCATCTTTGAAAATCAAAAGCAGTTTTCTTCCCTCTTCTTCAAGTTCAGAAGTCAGTGACCAGAATGTTGGAATAGCACCAAATCTTTCAACAATTTCTTTGTAAGCATATTGTAAAATGTGACCGTTCTATGTCATACTGTTTCCAACATGCAAGCCACCCATTTTCCTGGCTCACCGGTAATACCCAGCTCCCTGCTAACCATTCTATATGTTCTAAATTACCCTGTAAATAGTTAAATGTTCCAATTCCTATTTTAATATGTTAACCGTTCTAAGTTATATTGTAAGTTATACTGAAAATATAAGCAGTCCATGCCTTATTTACTGTTCATTTTATATATGAACCGATGTGAAATCTCGATCGAATGTCGGTATACAAAAAAACCCCCAAATAAATAAATAAAAAGCAACTGACCTTTTCTCAAGCTCTGCTTTAAGGTTGTCAACTATCATTAGAAATGTATTGATTCAGAAGTTGTCACGCCCACTTATACGAACTTCACCATCACATGTCTCATCAGATTGAAGTTTCCTGAGAATCGAACGCTTTTCATCACGCTCATATACTTTCTTTTCAGAAATGTTGAGAGCTTTTTCCTCATATAAATCAAACTGTTCTTGCAGTTCTATCAAGAACTTTACTAGTGATTGGAGAACTTCGGCAACTTCCAGAACATCAATTTCCATGTTTTGCACATACTTGTTCACTTGGTGTAATCTGAGCAGCACCATTCCCCAAAACTGTGCCATGAACGCTATTTCAAGTCTTCGCAGCTTGATGAGCACACCTCTAGCTTCTGCTTGAGTTCCTGATTTTGGGGTTTTGTCACTTTCGAGGTATTTCAGAGCATCTATGATGGCAAACCAATCTTCTTTCAGTGCCCTACAGGCATTATATCTTGCTGACCATCGTGTAGTGGAGAAGCTTTTTGCAGTGAGGGTGCTATTTTTCTTCAATGCTTCCCACCTCTCTGGAGATGAAGAAAAGTAATTATAAAGCTCTTGAAGAAAATTGAAAAATGATATGGCTTCATTGCAATGATCAACAGCATGCGTACCCACTAAATTTAGTGAGTGTCCTGCACAGGATATGAAGGATGCAAGAGGACAAACTTCGGGTATTCTAGCCTGAAGACCTGAATAAACACCAGCCATATTAGCTGCATTGTCGTAAGAATGTCCATGACATTTCAAAATATCAAGGTGGAGATCTTTTAGAGTCTTAGTTACAGCTTCAAACATTTCATGGGCTTTTTGTCCAACCTTAGGTAAAAACTTGATGAATCTTTCAACAGGTTCCCTATTTTCCTTAACATAACGCAAGATAAATGACAGCTGATCCACATGCTAGATATCAGGAGTTGAATCCACAACAAGGGAATAGTTCTTTGAGATTTTAGCTTCATCAGTAATATGGATCAGTACTTTCTTTAGCTAAGAGCTCGATGAACTCATTACAAATTAGACATGTGGTTCGTTTATCACCAGAATTTGAAAATCACAACGAAATTTCCTATTTCGTTGTGGTTTCGGAGACCCCGAAACCCGAAAAGAATTTTCCCCGAATTTCGGGGAAATTTCATTTTTCGGGTTTGCATGGGGAGAGGGACACTTTTTTTTTTTTTAAATTAAAAACCACCCCAAACCACCCCAAACATTTAAATAAGCTATAATACAACACCCCCCCATCCCGATCCCTCCCCAAGACTTACTAAGTACATCCCTGGTGGTCCAGCGCGGTCCCCGGGTTCCATTTGCCGTGCCGTGCGCCGTGATAATTCAAGCCGTGCTCTAAATGGTGCCGAATAGCCTCTGAACTACCATGTCACAGGGGCTACCGACGCCATTGGTCAGCCCCTGTCACATGGCCATCGGCGCCATCTTGTGCTCCTGTCATGTGACTGGAGCTGACCAATGGTGCCGAAAGCCTCTGTGACATAGTATGGGCAAAGGCTATCGGCGCCATTTTGATTACTGGCAGCCGACAGCGAAATCGCTTTCGGACCCCTGCTGGACCCCCAGGGATTATTGGCAAGCCTTGGGGGGGTCAAGAGCCCCCTCCTGGAAAACCACAAGAAGCTAGAGCTGTTATGACTTCTAGACTCTGTGTAACACATTTTTCCAGTAGTCAATTTCTTGATCAAGCATTTTAGTTAGCTGCATATCAATTCTTCCCAGTTTGGCTCCTCTTTGTTTTAAAGTAAGGATGTTGGGAGGAGAGAGAGACTACCTGCAGCGCTGGGACCTCGCCCGGTTCCTGCTTTGAACAGCGGTGAGAAAAAGAAAAAAAAGAACTTTTCCTGGATGAGAGGGAGACGGAACTCCGCCCCCTGTGACGTCACCGGAGTGCCCCGGGACAGCTATAAAATCAGGGCACAGCGGCGCGCAGGTGAGGAGGAGAGAGAGACTACCTGCAGCGCTGGGACCTCGCCCGGTTCCTGCTTTGAACAGCTGTGAGAAAAAGAAAAAAAAGAACTTTTCCTGGACGAGAGGGAGACGGAACTCCGCCCCCTGTGACGTCACCGGAGTGCCCCGGGACAGCTATAAAATCAGGGCACAACGGCGCGCAGGTGAGGAGGAGAGAGAGATTACCTGCAGCGCTGGGACCTCGCCCGGTTCCTGCTTTGAACAGCGGTGAGAAAAAGAAAAAAAAAGAACTTTTTCTGGATGAGAGGGAGACGGAACTCCGCCCCCTGTGACATCACCGGAGTGCCCCGGGACAGCTATAAAATCAGGGCACAGCGGCGTGCAGCCGCCGGCGCGCGCTGCCAAAGCCGCGCGCCAAAGGGGCGCGCCCCTGGAAGAAATTATGGGAAGGAAGAGGAAATCCAAAACTTATGTCTCCTCGCCTACCACCACTCCCTTGATTAAGAGAACCGGCCCAATGGACTCCCATGTGGTGTATACTGGTGAGTCCACTTTGGGGGGAGCAATTGAGAGGGATTCCTCTTTAGGAACCCCTCATACCCCCAGGGCCATACAATCTTCCCCTTCTCCCGCACAAGAAGCAACAAATGCAGTTAATGGAGGTATAGTTCAAGCGGGAGGAGTGATACAAAACCAATGTGGTAATGAATCACCACCGGGACGGACTATACAATCAGATTTAAATATGGGTGGCGAGGCAACTAATGTTTGTGTTAAGGTTAAATGTCCCTCTGTCATTTCTGTAACAAGAAATGAAGGAGAAGAAAATATAGTAGAACCAGATAAGGTAACATTATTAGATGTGTGGAAATTGTCTGCAATGATAGATAAGAAAATGTCAGGGTTTATTTCAAATGTACAAACCTTCTCAGTAGAAGCAACGGAAAAAATTGTAGAATTGGATAAGAGAACTGATAGATTTGAACAGGAAGTTGCAAAATTGAACCCTGTGGTAAATAATTTGCAAACTGTAAATGTTGCCTCTATTAAAGATAATATAATATTACACAGTAGAGTAGAGAGTCTAGAGAATGAATTAAGATCAGGCAATTTAAGATTGCTAAATTTCCCTATTTCTAGACTGATGTCGGCAGAGGAGTTATATAAGAAATATGTAATAGAAATATTACAGTTTGAAGTAGAGAAAATACCATCACTCTCTAGACTGTACTATTTACCAATAAGAAAGATAGAGCAAAATCAGGAGGGTGGAATAGATAATTTAGAAAGTCCAGGGGTTTCAACCTTTTTGGAAGATTCTCTGGACCTGATAAACTCTAGAGCAACTTTGCTTATTTCTTTTTCTTTGAGACGGGAAAAAGACTTGTTTTTTCATAAATATTTCCAAAACAAAGATCAAAACTTCTGTGGACAGAAAATACAAGTCTTCCCGGACGTTTCCCGTGCGACACAAGCACGGAGGAAACTTTTCCTATCAATGAAACAATCTGTATTATATATTGGGGCTAGTTTTTTCTTAAAGTTCCCGTGTAAATGCCAGATTTTGTTTCAAAATAACAAATTTATATTTCTTGATCCATCCCACCTGCAACGCTTTATTTTGGATAAAACCCAAGTTTTATGAAAGGGTAATGAGGGGATATATGATTGTGTAAGAGAAATGTTAATGCTGCAGTGTTAATAACTCTTTTCTCCTTCAAAAATGTGGGCTAGAATACACTGTTTTTTCTTCTTTTCAAAATTGTGATGTAAGAGATATGTAATACTTGATTATATCATTTTTGTAAATGTTATAATTTGAAAAAAAAAAAAAAGTAAGGACGTTATTTCTATGACCAACAGAATTTTCACGTTCCTTCAGTCTAGATAAACCTTCTTCCAGTCATTAAATCCATTTCTTACAAAAGATTATTCAGTCTTTACATCAGAATGGAAGAGGCGACAAGGTCCACAGAAGACACTTCCTTTCTTTTCCGAGAAAATGAACCAACCTCGGTCCTGCATATCACCATTTACCAGTTTGTGGTTGAAGTAACTGCCATTAAATGACCAGCTCCTGTCGCCATACTGCCTCCTCGACTTTGAAAAATCTGCATTTTTATTCTGATTCAGCCCATATTGTGATGCACAATCACGTAATTCATTGTTGATAACTGAACTTGCTGGATCTGGTTAGTAACAAAATTCTTGAGGCTGTTGGGTTGAAGAAGGAGGCTGCGATGTTGAGGCCAGCGGAAGTTCAGCATGTAGAAACTCCTCTTGATGTACATCTACATATGGTGCAGCTTCTGAAACTTCCTCATTGTTTTCATTGCATTCTTCCATTACAACTTCATTTTCTTGAGTATCGTCAATAAAATCTTGTTCTTGTGACTGAATTTCAGAATTTCCATGCTGGAAAGTTGATGACAGCCATTGTTCAAGACTTCGCTGCTTTTCTTTTCATCCTGCTCTTTCAATTTTGCTCTCTTTCGGAATTCTGCCCCAGATGATCGCTTTTTTGGCTGATTCATTTCCACTCCTGAAAAAATTGTCCTTGTGTAAAAAAGCCATCCATCCCAGTTGTTTTTTATTTTTCAATTATGATTATCCAGTAAATTCAGGGCTATGCATAAACACATTTACAAAAATTCTTTAAAACTACCACATCTTGTCTTGACAAGACGATATGCAATAGATAGTTGTGGGATTTTAAAACTATGGAATAAACCATTTGAATGCTAAGCGAAAATAAATTAAGACTATAAGTACTTATCATTATTGTATTATTCAGGATTTTTGGAACTACAGGTGGTGTGCTGAACAAATGATCAGCTGATACAAAAAAAGTTATCAAGATTTTAAATAATAATTATTTTAATAAATTAATTTTTATTAAAAAATAATAAATTTAAAATCACTACTTTAAAACCAGTTTAAAAATGTAAAAATAATTAACCAAAATTGCCTATATACAGAGGTCTGTGCAGAGCCTGAAAAAATGTTTGGCTCGACCCAACCAGACCCACAGGAGGCCTAAATGAAAAGTGTCTGCCTGCAAGCTAGCAAGATGTGCAGGTTAGAGGTTTTATCAACACACAATATATGTTTGCTTTCACACGTCATCCGCATGTCGTTGAGCTTTAAATACACCGATAGGGCAGGACCTTTTCATTTATGCATGCAAATTATCTGGGATTCAGGAGGCACACGGACATTTCAGCCAGATGGAATCATCAAAATATACTGGCCATGGAGTATGCTGCCATACGACGCAAAATGACCGCGTGCACAGTTGTTAATGAGTGGCTGATTCGGTGAGCTCCCATTTGATCCATTTTAGCCGACTGGCTGCTGTTGGACGCCAGACACTCAAGAATGCTACTGATGGGCTCAGGACAGCGGAATTCGATGACATCGGGCAGTCAACGGTAATGCAAATTCTTTCTCAATGTTTCCTGAACCCAGCATTTTAGTGACTTTTGACAATTCTGATTTTTAGGCTGACTTGAATAGTCAGCGTGATGTTATTAATGGCAATCTATAGTCACCGTCTACATACAGAAACCGTCTTTTCATATATCATGAAGGCAATTTTTCTTCAGAGTCAGAACATGATGCAGGCTGTAAATATGAAATATCTTGTAACTATTCCCTGACAGTTATTCAAAACTTGCGACGAGTGAACCCAGAAGCAAAATAAAACAGACCAAAACCAGTAAAAAATGTTTCAGCCCGCTGGACCCCGCATCGCCCCGTGGAAGTTTTTCTGTCCGAACGGACCCAACCCGCACTGAAATATTTTGAACCCGACCCGGCCCACGGGTTCAGGTCGGGTCGGGTTCCGATTCACATCTCTACTGGCTACTGCATTCTGGAACATTTGTAATGGTTTTAAGGTAGAATAGGGGAGCCCAAGCAGAAGTGAGTTGCAGTAGTCAAACTTGGAGGAGAGGGTGGCCTGGATGGCAGTCCGGAAATCATGATGGTGGAGTAGGGGTCGAAGTTTTTTTAAGATGTTGAGTTTAAAAAAGCCCACTTTAAGAGTTGAATTAATGTGTTTCTTTAGGCTTAGTTGCTGGTCCAGGAGGACCCCAAGGTCTCTTACCCTAGATTGTGAGGAAAAGGAGCTGAAGGCTGGGTCTTTGGAGATGGTCTTAAGTTTAGAGGTTTGTTGTTGAGAAATGAGGAGCATTTCAATTTTGAAAGTGTTTAGGGCCAGGTGAAGGTTGGTGAGCAAGTTATTTATGGCTGCAAGGCATTTATGCCAACGCATCAGGGCATCAGATAAGGAGTTATGGATGGGAATGATGATTTGTACATCATCAGCATAAAGGTAGAACTTAAGACCAAGGTCTGTGAGTAGCTGACAGAGGGCTGTGAGATATATGTTGAATAAAGTGGAGGAGAGGGAGGAACCTTGTGGGACTCCTTGGGACAGGGTGCAGATTCAGCGTTACCTATTTTGACGGCAAATTTTCTGTTGGATAAATATGATTTGAACCATAGGAGGGCTAAACCTGTAATGCCTATTTCAGATAGCCGGAAGAGGAGGTGGTTATGGTTGATGGTGTCAAAGGCTGCGGAGATATCAAGAAGTGCCAGAAGGTAGCAATTACCCTGATCCATGCCTCTGATAAGGTGGTCAGAAAGGGTGAGGAGGAGAGTTTCGGTGTTGAGGTGCTTGCGAAATCCAAACTGGATGAGTGCAGGATCTTGTTGTTTTCAAGGTAATCAGTAAGTTGGGAGTTTACAATCCTTTCCATAATTTTGGAGATGAAAGGAAGGTTTGAGATGGGACGGAAGTTTGATGGGTCTTTAGGGTCTAGTGAGGGTTTTTTAAGGAGTGGTTTAACCACGGCTTGTTTGAGGGTGTCGGGGACAGTGCCTGAGGAGAGAGAGGAATTGATGATGTTAGCCAGGGGTGAGGCAATGATGTTTGGAATAGAGAGCAGGGTTTTGGTGGGGATGGTGTCTGATGGGTGACAAGCAGGTTTGAAGTTTTTGAGGATGGCTTCAATTTCCTTGGCAGAAGTGGGATCAAGTGTTTCTAGAGTAGCGGTGATAGAGTAAGGGCAAGGGGGGAGGGAGGGTGGGGCTGAGGGAGTGGGGTGTTGGAATCTGAGGAGGATGTTAGCGATTTTCTTCTGGAAGTACTGCACAATTTCTTCACATCTAGAAGAGGCTTCATTGTCAGGAATGGGGGGCTGGGAAGACTTCGTGAGATCAGCAACATATGAGAAAAGGGCCTTAGGGTTATATGTGTACTCATGTATTTTGGCGGAGTAAAAGTCACGTTTGGTGTTAAGTTTGGACATTCTGTAGTGATAGAGGGCTGATTTGTAGCTGGATGTGTGCTGCTGAGACGGGGCTTTACGCCAAGTTCTCTCTCACTGTCTGAGTTTGTTTTTTAGGGTTTTCAGTTCTGCTGTGTACCAAGGTTGGCGGTTTTTAGAGGAAGGTTGCAATTCACATTTGTGGATAGGGCAGAGTTTGTTGGCAATTTCTAGTAGAGATGTGAATCGTGTGATCGATCATCTTAACGATCGATTTCGGCTGGGGGGGGAGGGAATCGGATCGTCGCGGTTTTGTTTTTGTAAATATCATGTAAATCGTAAATCAGAGGAGGGCGGGAAAACCGGCACACTAAAACATCCCTAAAACCCACCCCGACCCTTTAAAATAAATCCTCCACCCTCCCGAACCCCCCCAAAATGCCTTAAATTACCTGAGGTCCAGAGCGGGGGTCCCGGTGTGATCTTTTACTCTCGGGCCTGCGGTGCATTGTAGAAATGGCGCCGGCGCTACCTTTGCCCTGTCCAGGACAAAGGTAGCGCCGGCGCCATTTTGTTTTTTGTCCCCCGACGTCAGGAGCATAGGAGATCGCTCCCGGACCCCCGCTGGACCCCCAGGGACTTTTGGCCAGCTTGGGGGGGCCTCCTGACCCCCACAAGACTTGCCAAAAGTCCAGCGGGGGTCCGGGAGCGACCTCCTGCACTCGAATCGTTTTGCTGTACAAAATGGCGCCGGCCATACGGCGTATGGCCGGCGCCATACGCCGTATGGCGCCGTATGGCGTATGGCGCCGGCCGTACGGCAAAATGAGTCGAGTGCAGGAGGTCGCTCCCGGACCCCCGCTGTACTTTTGGCAAGTCTTGTGGGGGTCAGGAGGCCCCCCAACCTGGCCAAAAGTCCCTGGGGGTCCAGCGGGGGTCCGGGAGCGATCTCCTACGCTCCTGACGTCGGGGGACAAAAACAAAATGGCACCAGCGCTACCTTTGACCTGTCATATGTCAGGACAAAGGTAGTGCCGGCGCTATTTCTACAACGCACCGCAGGCCCGAGAGTAAAAGATCACACCGGGACCCCCGCTCTGGACCCCAGGTAATTTAAGGCATTTTGGGGGGGGGTTCGGGAGGGTGGGGGATTTATTTTAAAGGGTCGGGGTGGGTTTTAGGGTTGTTTTAGTGTGCCGGTTTTTCCGCCCCCCCCCTTCCCCTCCCCCCGATTTACGATTTTTGACGATAAATCGGGGGAATTCCTATTGTAGCGCGCTTCTAACGATTTTTGACGATTTAAAATATATCGGACGATATTTTAAATCGTCAAAAAACGATTCACATCCCTAATTTCTAGTGTGAGGTTGCTCCATGAGGCCAGGGCTGCGTCAGGGTTGGGGCAGTTAAGTTCAGGTAGGGCCTTGGAAATTGCAGCTGATAATTCCTCACTGGTGCAGGGTTTTCTGAAAATAATAGATGTGCTTTGAGCTGGTTTAGGAATGATCAGTGTTTTTAAAGGTAGAGATGTTTCAATGAGGAAGTTGTCTGACCAAGGTACCGGGGAGCACTTAGGGGTATGGGAAGATAGGAGGCCTTGGTTAATGAAGATGAGGTCTAAGGAGTGTCCAGCTTTGTGGGTGGGGGAGGTGATAATCTGATTGAAGCCTATGGATTGGAGGGAGATGAGGAAAGTTTCACAGGACGAGGTGAGGGGGAAGGAATCCACGTGGAGGTTAAAATCTCCTAATAAGATGGATGGTATCTTCACACTGATATTGTCTGAGATGAATTCGATTATAGGGGAGGGATCGCGTTCTATGGAGCCTGGAGGAGCATAGATAAGGCAGATTTGCAGCTCAGGGGATTTGAAAAGGCCAATTTCTAGTTTGGGGGGGAGTCGGTGTATATTGGCTTGAGGTTTAGGTGCTTTTGCTGCCAGGAGGAGGCCACCTCCTCTTTTCTTGGATCTTGGGATGGAGAAGATCGTGTGGGAGAGGGTGGGTAGTTGGTTAAGGAGGACAGTGTCGGTTTCCTTGAGCCATGTTTCGGTAATGGCGCAGATGTCTGGATTACATTCAGTAAGGAGATCGTTGAAGATTGGTGTTTTCTCGGGGAGGGATTGCGCATTGAACAGGATTATTGAGAGGGTAGTGAGTCCAAGTAGTTGAGTCAAGGGGGTAGTGAGGATCGGAAGGAGGGATTTGTGAGGGTGAAGGGGTTTTTGGAAGTGTGGGACTGGGGATCTACTGTGTGGGTAGTGAATGCGGGGGATGATGAGAGAGGCCATAGGGGAGGTAGGTAGGGGGAGTTGAGTAGGGGGGGGGGAGGCACTAGGCAGTGAAGGGGAGGAGGGGACAGAGTGCAAGTAACTGTTGTGAGCCAAAGAATAAAAGACTAAAGAAAAAAGGAAAGGATTACCAAGCAACGTGAGTTGCCAGCAACCAGCGACCAGCAAAGCACAGTAAGTGGAATAAATATATTAGGCTGTGCGGGAGTATTGCAGGGTGCCCCGAAGAGGGGGTGCATGGGAGGTATTGTAGAGCAGGATGGGGCTGAGGCAGCGAAGTGGTCGTTGCGGTTCGAGGTGGAGATATGACTGTGGAAATGTTCTTCGGAGAAATTGTTTGTTGTGGTTAGGAGCCTGGTGCAGGTGCAGGAGGCAGTGTGGAGAAGGAGCTTCCAGGCCGGCTATGGGGTGCTCTCCTGGTTGAGACAGGTCTTTTATGTGGGGTATAGAGGGCGAGCGGCCCGAGGTACGCGCTAAGGTGTGCGCCAAGGTGCCATCTCCTTGGTCGCGCTCCTTAGGCGCGCAACGCCTAGGGTCCCGGCTTTACTTTAAAAGTCTTGCAATGCCCACCCCCGATGACGTCAGGACTTGTGCGCCTTGCCAATCTGGTGGGAGGAGAGGTTTCAGTCTGAGGTGCGGCCTGCTCCGGACCCCGATGGGTCTTGCGCCGACACGCGGGAGCAAAGGGCCGAAGACGAGCCGATTCAGGAGGGCGGAGGGCAGCAAAAGGAAGGCGCAGAGAAGAGAAGCCTTACTTTAAAGGGCTTGCAATGCCTGCCCCCGATGACATCAGGACTTGTGCGCCTTGCCGATCTGGTGGGAGGAGAGGTTTCAGTCCGAGGTGCGGCCTGCTCCGGACCCCGATGGGTCTCGCGCCGACACGTGGGAGCAAAGGACCGAAGACGAGCCGATTTGGGAGGGCGGAGAGAAGAGAAGCCTTACTTTAAAGGGCGTGCAATGCCCGCCCCCAGTGACATCAGTACTGCTGGGTCATCGAGTCAGAGCATAATAGGGATGTGAATCGTTTTTTGACGATTTAAAAAAATAGTCCGATATTTTTTAAATCGTCAAAAATCGTTAGAGTGCGCGATACAATAGAAATTCCCCCGATTTATCATGAAAAATCATTAATGGGTTAGTGTCCACTAACGGGAGTTATTTGGGGGGAGGGCGGGAAAACCGGCACAGCAAAACAACCCCTAAACCCACCCCGACCCTTTAAAACTAAACCCTTACCTTCCACCACCCTCCCGAACCCCCCCAAAACTTTTTACGAGTACCTGGTGGTCCAGTGGAAGCCCCGGGACCGACCTCCTGCTCTCGGGCCATCGGCGCCATTTTGGCTGCCACTAATAAAAATGGCGCCGATGGCCCGATAAAAAAAAACCCACCGACCCTTTAAAAATGACCCCTTTGCTTCCCCTACCCTCCAGAACCCCCCAAAACCATTTTAAAATTACCTGGTGGTGCAGTGGGGGCGCGGGGAGCAATCTCCCGCTCTCAGGCCGTCGGCTGCCACTAATCAAAATGGCGCCGATGGCCCTTTGCCCTTACCATGTGACAGGGTATCCGTGCCATTGGCCGGATCCTGTCACATGGTATGAGCACTGGATGGTCGGCGCCATCTTGTGCTCCTACCATGTGACAGGGGCTGACAAATGGCACCGGTAGCCCCTGTGATATAGTAAGGGCAAAGGCTATCGGCGCCATTATGAATATTGGCAGCCGACGGTCCGAGTGCAGGAGGTCGCTCCTGGACCCCTGCTGGACCACCAGGGACTTTTGGCAAGTCTTGGGGGACCCTCCTGACCCCCACAAGACTTGCCAAAAATCCAGCGGGGTCCGGGAGCAACCTCCTGCACTCGGACCGTCAGCTGCCAGTATTCAAAATGGTGCCGATAGCCTTTGCCCTTACTATGTCACAGGGGCTACCGGTGCCATTGGTCATCCCCTGTCACATGATAGGAGCACAAGATGGCGCCAGCCATCCAGTGCTCCTACCATGTGACAGGATCCGGCCAATGGCACGGATACCCTGTCACATGGTAAGGGCAAAGGGCCATTGGCGCCATTTTGATTAGTGGCAGCCAACAGGCCGGGGAGCGGAAGGATGGCCCGGAGCGGGAGATCGCTCCCGGGACCCCCACTGGACCACCAGGTACCTGTAAAAAGTTTTTTGGGGGGTCGGGAGGGTGGGGGAAGCTAAGGGGTTAGCTTTAAAGGGTTGGAGTGGGTTTTTTGTTTATCGGCTGGGACGCAGCAGATAAACAAAACCGCGATTGGTCCTGATGGAAAAAAACCCACATGTGAATCGGAACCGGAATCCGAACTGATTCCGGTTCCGATTCACATCTCTAGAGCATAATGCTTCTGTTTTTGAGCTGTAAAATCTTCCTCACCTTGTACAGAGTGCTAATTAGTTGTAATTGGATGTTTGGATCACAGTTTCTTGAACTTCAGCACATTTTAACTTTAATTTTTTTAATGCTCAGTTTTTCCTGTATATTTAAGGTATTCTATGCATATTAAACTTTGAAGGAAACTTTTGAATCCAAAAAATTTTTCTATAGTAAGCTAATACTATCTGTTTTGTATAAAATGTGGATTATGGTGTAAAAATCCTATCAAGAACTACTGCGTTCTTGTATTTAATTACTTAAGAAGTTAGATTTAGCACTAGTGATTTTAAAGAGTCAACAATCTGGAGAAACTTTGGGTCCATTATACATGTTCCCTTTAGATCCTTATGTAGGTGCTAAAGCCCTATGTTCTTTCCGCTTCAAAATAAAAATAGAATAACCTGGCTTATTGCAGTATTGATGAGACAGGCTAGCACAATGTTCCTTAATATTAGTCTGTTCTGAATTTTCTCATATTATACAAGGAAACATCTTTACCAATAATCATACCTAGGAACTAGGGATGTGCAGCCAAAAAGTTTTCATTGCATTCATGATTCGGATTCGTCGGGGCGCAAATGCGTTACATTCGGCCTTATGGCGCCCCGATGCATTAATACGGCGAGTTAAATTCGTGTCCCGGGTAAAATTAAAATTAACGACAATCCCCCACCCTCCTGACCACCCCAAGACTTACCAAAACTCCCTGGTGGTCCAGCGGGGAATCCAGAAGCCATCCCTGCATTCTCACACCCTCGTTTGCCGGTTTCATCACGGCGCCGATAGCCTGTGTCACAGGGGCTACCAGTGCCATTGGTCAGCCCCTGTCACATGGTCACCGGCGCCATCTTGTGCTCCTACCATGTGACAGGGACTGACAAATGGCACCGGTAGCCCCTGTGACATAGTATGGGCAACGGCTATCGGCGCCATTTTGAGTCCTGGCATTGGACGGCCGACGTGCAGGAGGTCGCTCCGGGACCCCCGTTGGACCCACAGAGACTTTTGGCCAGCTTGGGGGGGGCCTCCTGACCCCCACAAGACTTGCCAAAAGTCCAGCGGGGGTCCGGGAGCGACCTCCTGCACGCCGGCCGTCCGATGCCAATACTCAAAATGGCGCCGATCGCCTTTGCCCTCACTATGTCACACATAGTGAGGGCAAAGGCGATCGGCGCCATTTTGAGACGCAAAGTAATCGCGTCTCAAAATGGCACCGATCGCCTTTGCCTTCAGGGGCTGACCAATGGCACCGGTAGCCCCTGTGACACAGGCTATCGACGCCGTGATGAAACCGGCAAACGAGGGTGTGAGAATGCAGGGATGGCTTCTGGATTCCTCGCTGGACCACCAGGGAGTTTTGATAAGTCTTGGGGGGGTCAGGAGGGTGGGGGGTTTAAATTTTTATTTAGGAGGCCGAATAAAACAGAAATCTGTTAAATATGTGGGGAGTCGCGATGCGTTTCGCCTCCCCACGTATTTAACAGATAGGACAAAATAAGTTGCGGATTACAAATACGTGGAAAACGGATGCACACCTCTACTAGGAACTTCTTCCACTGACCCTGAGATTGCACAGATTAGTGGGTAGGAATTGCAGTCGTATGCACACACAGTTTCTTTTACACACGCACACACACACACACACACACACACGTACGTATGTTTCCTCCCATCATCTTTCACATGCACACATACTCATTCTCATGCACAATTCTTCCTCCTCTCATTCTTCCATGCATATAAACTTACATATGCTCACTTGCTTACTTCTCTTCCTCTTCCTCTTTCTCTCCCTCTCCCTCTTCCAAACACAAACACACTCATACTCAGGGTCGGATTTCCCATAAGGCCAACCTAGGCCATGGCCTAGGGTGCAGCAGTCAGGGGGGCGTATATACAGCAGAAATAACAATCATTTACAAATTTTTCAGTATTATTTTGAAAAGGCCATATAAAATGCTGTTTTTTAAATTTACATCCATATACTTTAAATAATTGAGCAGTACATTTATGTTGCTCATCTCTACAGTTAGCGCTGTCTTGCTCAGTCACAGGCAAAAAACATTTGCTATTTCTCTCTCACACATTCAGCGTAAACCATGTGTTAAAGGAAAATTTCAGATTTGGCGTTACAATAGTGATTCCAAGTGATTCATTACGCTCATATCGCTTGTCTTCTACATATCTACTGATAATAGGTACGTAAAATATATCATTACTACTTTTATATATTGTTTTGTTAACTCATGGATGAAAGCCGTAAGCAGAAAAAGTGGACGGGGGTGTTCGCCAAATTATAAGAGGGCTGCGATTTTTATTGCAAAACATGAAACATACACAACTTATGGCTTGTTTATGCAGCATCATTTAATGTGGTGTAATGTAAGTTTGACACAAAATGCAAAACATTTCAATAAAATTCTATAATGTCAGATGAGAATCGATGTAAATCTTCTGCATATTATGTCAATTTTATTTGCTATTTTTTGTATCGAATATGCCATCTGGGTGAATAATTTGAACTAACCAAAGAAGTAATTGTCATATCTCGTATGGGTTATATAGGCAGACGTTTGCATTTTGCGGGCTGGCAGGGACCGGCCAATGGCACGGATACCCTGTCACATGGTAAGGGCAAAGGGCCATCGGCGCCATTTTTATTAGTGGCAGCCGACGGCCCGAGAGTGGGAGATCGCTCCCGGGACCCCCACTGGACCACCAAGTAATTTCAAAAGGTTTGGGGGGGTCGGGAGGGTGGGGGAAGCTAAGGGAACTGTTTTAAAGGGTCGGGGTTGGTTTAGGGATTGTTTTTGTGTGCCGTTTTTCCCGCCCTCCCCTAAAACGATAATAGAACCCCACGAACAATTTCGTGGGGTTTTCTTATCGGTTTCGGGGAGCCCCCTATTTCTGACGACTTTGAAAATATCGTACGATATTTTCAATCGTCAGACATACGATTCACATCCCTAGTAGCCAGGGTTATCACACATACACGAAAAAGCACCCACATCACACCCATACTCAAGGACCTCCACTGGCTCCCCATCCCCTCACGCATCCTCTTCAAAACACTTACTATCATCCATAAATCCATTTACAGTCACAATTCGAACTGGCTAGATGAACCGTTCTCCTTCACACATACTAACCGGCCCACAAGGACAGCCAAAAAAGGAACCCTCCAAGTACCCTCCCATAGAAAGGCCCATCTATCCTCCCCACGGGAACTCGCCATCTCCATTGCTGGTCCCAAGCACTGGAACTCTCTCCCTACTTTTCTCCATCTTGAACCTTGCTCCAACAAATTTAAAAAGAAACTAAAGACATGGCTCTTTAGACAGACTAAACTCCTCCCTCTGTTCCCTTAGGCTTCCCCCTGTTCCACCTTGACCTCACTATCAGACTGATACAGTACAGTGCGCTCCGACGAAGCACACTGTTAGCCTGCTATTGGACGCGCGTTTTCCCTTACCCCTTATTCAGTAAGGGGAGGAAAATGCGTGTCCAACCCACAGCACCTAATAGCGCCCTCAACATGCAAATGCATGTTGATGGCCCTATTAGGTATGCGCGCAGGATACAGAAAGTAAAATGTGCAGCCAAGCCGCACATTTTACTTTCAGAAATTAGCGCCGACCTTAATTTCTTCCGGCGCCGGGAAAGTGCCCAGAAAAGCAGTAAAAACTGCTTTTCTGTGCACCCTCCAACTTAATATCATAGCGATGTTAAGTCGGAGGTCCCAAAAAGTAAAAAAAGTAAAAAAAACAAAAAAAAAATTGGAATTCGGCCCGCGGCTGTTGGGCTGAAAACCGGACGCTCAATTTTGCCGGCGTCCGGTTTCCAAGCCCGTGGCTGTCAGCGGGCTCGAGAACCAACACCGGCAAAATTGAGCGTCGGCTGTCAAACCCGCTGACAGCCACCGCTCCTGTCAAAAAGGAGGCGCTAGGGACGCGCTAGTGTCCCTAGCGCCTCCTTTTTCCCGTTTTTCCCGCGTCACCTAATTTAAATACAGAATCGTGTGCACCGGCAAAGGGCCAGTGCGCGCGCCGGGAGAGCAGGCGTTCCTCCGCTCTCCCGTGGACTTTACTGAATCGGCCTGTATGGTACAAACTTTCTAACCCAATTATGAACCTCTGTACTTAGCCTGTACATCAATTTTGTACATTTCAGTAACTAGTTTTCGGTCTACGTTAGCACAATTACTGTTAGTTGCATTACATGTTATCTCTTGCTTCTGTTCTATTTTGCCTTTCGTTGAATTCATTTGCTCCCCTCCCCCTTCCCCTGTTTTTTGTACTCTCCAACTGTCAGTTCTAATGTAAACCGGTATGATGTTTCACACTAATGTCGGTATATAAAAGTCTGAAATAAATAAATAAATAAATAAATAAATATATACTGCAGTACAGGAGCCAACGGTATGATTCCTGGACTTGATTTTTGCTTCTTAGGCTGATCAGGGATGGAGATGGGGAAAGGGTACAGTGACAAGGTTTACAGCCCCTTTAAGACAGTCCTAGCAAGCATGAGAGGACGTGTGCTGAGTTCCAGGGAAAAGGGCAGTTTGTGCCTTTCAGCTAGAGAATAGTCTATAAATTGAATGGACTGGATGAGACTGCAGGAACAACAGCTTTGAGTACTTATGAATGAAGGCCCACAGCATTTTAGCCCAGTTTGAGCAGATACTGATTGAAGTATAAGCTCACAGAAGCAGGAATAAAATGCAAGTTCCATGAAAAATGAAAAAGCAATAAAGTAAATCTTTTGTTATTGAGTTGTTGAATAGCTCTCACATTAATATAATTGATGAAAAAAACATGTTACATAGCTGATGATATCATAGAAAAATAAACTGATATAATTAGTCAGCTAGCAAAAATATTCTTTTTATATTAACTAATGGGTTTGTTGCTAAAGTTTCAGTAATTTTTCAAAACTATGTTTTCAGCCTCATGATAGTAAGTAGATCACAAAAAAAGCATGAGTGTTCTTTTTCAATATTCCCCTTCTGTTCTAAAATTTGTAATCTTGTCACAAGATTTTTGGTAATTGCTGAAGAGTTAATGCTCTTTTTGAAACTAGAAGGGTGGTCTCAGGATATGGGTGGGACCGGAAGACAGCCAGGAAGCCCTAGTTAAAAGCAACTGCTCAAAAGGGAAATGGGCACAGATTCCAAGGAAGTCATTTTTTCAGTTCCTGTCTGCTGGAATGGTCAAGGCAGCACTTAAAAAGCTTTTTTTCCCCCAGCTGCTGCTTCTGGCTGCTATAGGAAGAATCTCTGATAGGGGAACTCTGTCCCTATGAAATAACCAGCTTTATCAGTTCAAAACCTGAACCACTTCCCTGTCCTCTGCTTTCACTGCTGGATGAGGAGTTAACAGCAATATGCCTTCTGTTTTACATGCACTAAGAAGCACTGCATTGTCTGATAACTAACCAAAAAGAGGGAGAGAGAACTCCGGTTGAAGGAAATAAGTTTAGATATATAAATAAATGTTGCTACATGTACAGCAGCAAAACTTGATATGAAAAACACGAGGGGGAAGAAAGATCAAAAGATTGCTAACCAACCTGCAAACTAAAATAAATACATAAAATTGGGCAGAGGTTTTGCCAAAGATTGTATTATTATATATATTTATATATTATAAATCTGTTTCCTGTAGAAACAGATGAGTAGAGCCACTTTGCTGCTGCTTGGAGCTCTTTGCAAGAAGCACTCCACCTCCCTTAGAGCTGAGCGGGACCCATTAGTTACTCACCACTGCATCCTTCAAAACAGGAAGCGTTGCCAGGACATTAATTTATCTCTAATTACTGCCCTTCTGTTAGCATGAAAAACCATTTAGTCATACATTAATCCCCTCCTTTTATTTTTCCCCTACACTGATTCCAAACATGATAAGAAGTTTTATTTTGTTTGCATTTTGTTAACTAGTTATCAGCTCTAAGCCTAATTGCAGTTCCTTACAAACAATAATAAAATAAGCTAGATAAAGTAGACACTGAATTCCTCAGATAATATTTGGATGGTGGGTGAAATGTGTTTTTCTTTCCAGTGCTTTTACTTATTTCTTTTCTTCTCAGTTTGGTTGGAACAGATTTGCTGATTTGCTAAGAGTTCTTCATAAAAAATGAATTTTTATTTAATTGCCAATTTCAAAGGGTGGGAGAAGCAAATACTTTGCCATTAAAATTAGATCATTAACTGAATATTTTTGATTTTTAAGTTTTCTCTAATGAGAAAAATTGACAAAACATAAGGCAACAAAGAAAACATTTGGAGAATGAAGAACTTTACCAAGGCCTTGTGGATAAATTCACTGGGCTTTCACTGTACAGCTTGTAGAATGGAAGCCTCTTTTGGGTAGGAGATATCAGGTATGATTTCTTATAAAAATCTTTCACAAACTGAATTTTTTTAATTTTTATTTATAGCCCGCCTTTTGTGATATTTCAAAGTGGATTACATCCAGGTATTTCTTTGTTTTAAGAGTAGGATTGTCAGCTGGCTCCAAATTTTTAGGTCAGGCTGATCCATTCCTGCCTTTCCCTCCTAGAGAAAAGCTGTGTTCACATCCTGCTCCTACAGCAGAGATTTCAAAACCTACATTTTAATTTCCTTAGACTTCTAATTTGACATATTTTAGTTCAGTTTCAGGCCAATAAGTACAGTGTGCTCCGACGGAGCGCACTGCTAGCCTGCTTTGGACACGCTTTTTCCCTCACCCCTTATTCAGTAAGGGGCAGAAAACGTGCGTCCAACCTGCGGCACCTAATAGTGCCCTAAACATGCAAATGCATGTTGATGGCCCTATTAGGTATGCGCGTGTGATACAGTAAGTAAAATGTGCAGCCAAGCCGCACATTTTACTCTAAGAAATTAGTGCCTACCCAAAGGTAGGCGCTAGTTTCTGCCGGCATCGGGAAAGTGCACAGAAAAGCAGTAAAAACTGCTTTTCTGTGCACCCTCCGACTTAATATCATAGCGATATTAAGTCGGAGGTTCCAAAGGGTGTAAAAAGTAAAAAAAGAAAAAAGAAAAACAATTTAAATTGAGCCGGCGGCTGTCGGGCCGAAAACCGGACGCTCAATTTTGCCGGTGTCCGGTTTCCGAGCCCGTGGCTGTCAACGGACTCGAGAACCGATGCCGGCAAAATTGAGCGTCGGCTGTCAAACCCGCTGACAGCCGCCGCTCTGGGTCAAAAGGAGGCGCTAGGGACGCGCTAGTGTTCCTAGTGCCTCCTTTTGCCAGTTTCTACAGCACCACCTCATTTACATACTGAATCGCGAGCACCGGCGAGTGGCCGGTGCACACGCCAGGAGAGTGGGCATTCGTCTGCTCTCCCGCGTTTTTACTGAATGGACCCGTTTGTGATGAGGCATCAGTCCTTACTTTTATTTAGAGTTTATTTAATTTATTTAGACTTTTTAATTGACTTGTTTGTTTGAGGGGAAGGCAGCTCCTCTGATTTCCCTTGTATACTGACTGCAGCCTCTCTTCCTTTTTCCCCCATTCACTTATACACATACACACTTTTCTTTGTTTTAGTTGAAGTGAAGTTTTAGTTAGACAGGAACAATTTTTGAGGGCTTTAGTTTTAGTGTGAGTTTTGTTTTAGGGAGGGTTAATTTCAAAGAACATAAGAACATAAGAAATTGCCATGCTGGGTCAGACCAAGGGTCCATCAAGGCTAGCATCCTGTTTCCAAGAGAGGCCAAACCAGGCCACAAGAACCTGGAAATTACCGAAACACTAAGAAGATCCCATGCTACTGATGCAATTAATAGCAGTGGCTATTCCCTAACTAAACTTGATTAATAGCCGTTAATGGACTTCTCCTCCAAGAACTTATCCAGACCTTTTTTGAACCCAGCTACACTAACTGCACTGCACTAACCACATCTTCTGGCAACAAATTCCAGAGCTTTATTGTGCATTGAGTGAAAAAGAATTTTCTCCAATTAGTCTTAAATGTGCTACTTGCTAACTTCATGGAATGCCCCCTAGTCCTTCTATTATTTCAAAGTGTAAAAGTGTAAATAACCAATTCACATCTACTCATTCAAGAGCTCTCAGGATCTTAAAGACCTCTATCATATCCCCCCCTCAGCTGTCTCTTCTCCAAGCTGAGCAGCCCTAACCTCTTCAGCCTTTCCTCAGAGGGGAGCTGTTCCAGCCCCTTTATCATTTTGTTTGCCCTTCTCTGTACCTTCTGCATCGCAAATATATCTTTTTTGAGATGTGGCGACCAGAATTGTACACAGTATTCAAGGTGCAGTCTCACCATTGAGCAATATAGAGGAATTATGACATTTTCCATTTTATTAACCATTCCCTTACTAATAATTTCTAACATTCTGTTTGCTTTTTTGACTGCTGCAACACACTGAGCCGACGATTTTAAAGTATTATCCACTATGATGCCTAGATCTTTTTCCTGAGTTGTAGTTCCTAATATGGAACCTAACATCGTGTAACTACAGCAAAGGTTATTTTTCCCTACATGCAAGACCTTGCACTTGTCCACATTAAATTTCATCTGCCATTTGGATGTCCAATCTTCTAGTCTTGCAAGGTCCTTCTGTAATGTATCACAATCTGCTTGTGATTTAACTGCTCTGAATAATTTTGTATCATCCGCAAATTTGACAACCTCACTCGTCGTATTCCTTTCCAGATCATTTATATATATATATATATATATTGAAAAGAACCAGTCCAAATACAGATCCCTGAGGCAATCCACTGTTTACCCTTTTCCACTGAGAAAATTGACCATTTAATCCTACTCTGTTTCCTGTCTTTTAACCAATTTGTAATCCATGAAGGACATCGCCTCCTATCCCATGACTTTTTAGTTTTCTTAGAAGCCTCTCATGAGGGACTTTGTCAAACGCCTTCTGAAAAACCAAATACACTACATCTACCTGTTCACCTTTATCCACATGTTTATTAACCCCTTCAAAAAAAATGAAGCAGATTTGTTACGCAGGACTTCCCTTGGGTAAATCCATGTTGACTGTAAGAACATAAGAACATAAGAAATTGCCATGCTGGGTCAGACCAAGGGACCATCAAGCCCAGCATCCTGTTTCCAACAGAGGCCAAAACCAGGCCACAAGAACCTGGCAATTACCCAAACACTAAGAAGATCCCATGCTACTGATGCAATTAATAGCAGTGGCTATTCCCTAAGTAAACTTGATTAATAGCCATTAATGGACTTCTCCTCCAAGAACTTATCCAAACCTTTTTTGAACCCAGCTACACTAACTGCACTAACCACATCCTCTGGCAACAAATTCCAGAGCTTTATTGTGCATTGAGTGAAAAAGAATTTTCTCCAATTAGTCTTAAATGTGCTACTTGCTAACTTCATGGAATGCCCCCTAGTCCTTCTATTATTCGAAAGTGAAAATAACCGAGTCACATCTACTCGTTCAAGACCTCTCATGATCTTAAAGACCTCTATCATATCCCCCCTCAGCCTTCTCTTCTCCAACCTGAACAGCCCTAATCTTTTCAGCCTATCCTCATAGGGAAGCTGTTCCATCCCCTTTATCATTTTGGTTGCCCTTCTCTGTACCTTCTCCATTGCAACTATATCTTTTTTGAGATGCGGCGACCAGAATTGTACACAGTATTCAAGGTGTGGTCTCACCATGGAGCTATATAGAGGCATTATGACATTTTCCGTTCTATTAACCATTCCCTTCCTAATAATTCCTAAGATTCTATTTGCTTTTTTGACTGCTGCAGCACACTGAGCTGACTATTTTAAAGTATTATCCACTATGATGCCTAGATCTTTTTCCTGGGTGGTAGCTCCTAATATGGAACCTAACATCGTGTAACTACAGCAACGGTTATTTTTCCTATATGCAACACCTTGCACTTGTCCACATTAAATTTCATCTGCCATTTGGATGCCCAATCTTCAAGTCTTGCAAGGTCCTCCTGCAATGTATTACAGTCTGCTTGTGATTTAACTACTCTAAATAATTTTGTATCATCTGCAAATTTGATAACTTCTGTGTTCCATTAAACCATGTCTTTCTATATGCTCTATGATTTTGATCTTGAGAATAGTTTCCACAATTTTTCCTGGCACTGAAGTCAGGCTCACTGGTCTATAATTACCCAGATCACCCCTGGAGCCTTTTTTAAATATTGGGGTTACATTGGCCACCCTCCAGTCTTCAGGTACAATGGATGAGTTTAATGATAAGTTACAAATTTTAACTAATAAATCAGAAATTTCATTTTTGAGTTCCTTCAGTACCCTGGGATGCTTACCATCCGGTCCAGGTGATTTGCTACTCTTTAGTTTGTCAATCTGGCCTACTACATCTTCCAGGTTCACAGTGATTTCGTTCAGTTCGTCTGAATCATCACCCCTGAAAACCATCTCCGGAACTGGTATCTCCCCAACATCCTCATTAGTAAACACGGAGGCAAAGAATTCATTTAGTCTTTCTGCAATGGCCTTATCTTCCCTAAGAGCCCCTTTAACCCCTCAGTCATCTAATGGTCCATCCGACTCCCTCACAGGTTTCTTGCTTCGGATATATTTTTAAAAGTTTTTATTATGAGTTTTTGCCTCTATGGCCAACTTCATTTCAAATTATCTCTTCGCCTGTCTTATCAATGTTTTACACTTAACTTGACAATGCTTATGTTTTATCCTATTTTCTTCAGATGGATCCTTCTTCCAATTTTTGAAGGATGTTTTTTTGGGTAAAATAGCCCCTTTCACCTCACCTTTTAACCATGCTGGTAATCGTTTTGCCTTCCTTCCACCTTTCTTAATGTGTGGAATACATATGGACTGCGCCTCTAGGATTGTATTTTTAAACAATGTCTATGCCTGTTGAACACTTTTAACCTTTGCAGCTGCACCTTTCAGTTTTTTTCTATTTTCCTCATTTTATCAAAGTTTCCCTTTTGAAAGTTTAGTGTTAGAGCTGCAGATTTACTTATTGTCCCCTTTCCAGTTATTAGTTTAAATTTGATCATGTTATGATTACTGTTGCCAAGTGGCCCCACCACCATTACCTCTCTCACCAATTCCTGCATTCCACTAAGAATTAAATCTAAAATAGCTCCCTCTCTTGTTGGTTCCTGAACCAATTGCTCCATGAAGCAGTCATTTATTACATCCAAGAACTTTATGTTTCTAGCAAGTCCTGATGTTACATTTACCCAGTCAATATTGGGGTAATTGAAATCTCCCATTATTATTGCACTGCCATATTGGTTAGCTTCACTCATTTCTCTTAGCATTTCATCATCTGTCTGACCATTTTGTTCAGGTGGATGGTAGTATACTCCTATCACTATAGTCTTACCCAACATACATGGGATTTCTATCCATATAGATTCTACTGTTGGACTCTATACCCTCCTGGACATAAAGTGCCACACCCCCACCAAGTTGATCCTCCCTATCATTGCAATATAATTTTTACCCTGATATAGCACTGTCCATTGGTTATCCTCCTTCCACCACGTCTCTGTGATGCTAATTATGTCAATCTCATCATTTGCTGCTATATCTCTCCCATCTTACTTCTTAGACTTTTGGCATTGGCATACAGACATTTCAAGCAAATCTCTTTTCTTATTTGCTTTACAGTTTTAAATTCTGTTCTGCTCTTTCCTTCAGCCTCCCAGGAAGAACTCGCGGTGCCCCTCCCCTCCTCTGCTGATGACGCTGACACTCCCGTGAACGTGTCATTGGCTCAACGAGGAGGATAAAAGCACCTGCGAAGGGCCTGAGAGGATTAACATTGTGCTCCATCTGCTGGTAGGACTCACCTGTTTCTGCCTCCTCCAAGGCCTGGATTACAATTCTTTTGCTCCATCTGCTTGGCTGATCCTGTCCCCCGGCACCAGGAAGAACTCATGGTGACCCTCCCCTCCTCTGCCGATGACACTGATGCTCCTGTGAATGTGTCATCAGCTCAACGAGGAGGATAAAAGTTCCTGCGAAGGGCCTTAGGCGTCTCGCACTGGGCATCGCATGCCTAAGGAGCACGACCAAGGGGCATGCCCCTTGGTTTTTCCAGCTTTCTATCCATCGTCTACCCTGCTCATTTTTGATTGTTGGACATACTATGATTAGGTCCATCGCTTTTGATCCAGTTGTGGAAATCTCACAGCTACCCACAATTATTTGTCTTCATAGAACAAAACTGACTTTATCACGGTTCCTTTGATTACAAACTCAATAATATTAGGTATTTCTATGTTATCTCTTATGCTGGTCAATGCACAGTCCTTGATTTAAAAAAAAAAAAAAAACCCTTGTACTTTCTGATCTGCTTTTAGAAAAAAATCCTGATCTCTGCGGGATAACCGAAACATGGTTTAAATCTACTGATGCTGTCCTTATAAACCAATTGCCAAAAGAGTTTTATGATTTTCATCTCGTATCAAGGAGTAATAAAAGAGGGGGAGGTTTAATGATTCTATCAAAAAAGGAATTACAGCTGAGATCCCAACAGGTTAATACCCCTCCTCATTTTGAAATTCTCTCTCTTAAATCCTCACAATTTCAAATTTTTCTAATTTATGCCCCGCCAGAACTATTAGAGTCAAATGTCTCTCCTTTATTTTAATTCTTTGTACAAAAGTTAGATCCTGATCTGCCTACAATCATTTTTGGCGATTTCAACTTGCATGTCGATACAGACCCATTATCACATAATTGTGAAATCTTTCTTAATACCATGGCTGCTTTAGGGTTTCAGCAACTGATCAATCTTCCCACACATAGGGCTGGACACATACTCGATCTCATATTCTTTAACTCTCATATTGATAATATCACACCCTCAGTGATTACTACAATTCCTTGGTCTGATCACCGACTTATTTCTACTAATCTTAAAATTAAACATCCAAGTGGTACAATATCCCAAAACAAAAAAAAAATAGAATTCAGAAAATCTTGTAAATTAGATGATCTAACCGAACCCTTCCCTAAAGCCCTGGAAAAGTTAAATGTAACAAACACCGATCTGGCTATGCAAACATGGTATATCCTTAATAATGAAGTAGCCAACATTTGCTGTCCCAATATTAAGAAAGAAACTATCATCATTAATAAACAGAAATCACCTTGGTACACCCCCGAATTAAAGCAAATTAAGCTGTTGCGCCCATCGGTCACAGACGGCTGCGTCCGCTCTGCCTTACCTCTTTTTCTCCCCTTTCTCTCTGGGCAAGATGGCTAACTCTGTTGCCAAGTGCCGAGGGCCTCAGCATTTCCAGACAAGCATGGGTGTCCCCATCCGCCATGCTAACTCCCGTGGCCTCCTAGGGTGCCAGCGAGCACATCTCCTACACTCAAATATACGTCATGGCGGGAACCTCGGGGGCGGCCCCACCGTATGACGTCAGTACCTCTGGGTATATCTAGCCTCCGCTTTCACTTCCACCATGAGTTAGCAAGGACTTTGGTTTAAGCTGCTCTGACCACTCTAAGCTGTATGCTTAGATGCTACTTTCTCCAGGGGCTCACTCCATTAGAAGCTCAAGAATCCTGCTCCTCGGGGGTCTCTCACTTCCAACTACCTTTCGGGGTCCTCTCTAATTAGACAACCGCTCCTCGGGGGTCTTTCTCTCTTTTCTACATGTCAGGATATCAGATCATTGGGTACTCGCTCCTCGAGGGCCTTTCACCCATTATAGCCTACACCACGGACCTTCGGTCCCAATTTTACACCATCAGGAAGATGCCATTATTCTTGTGAGTACCTCTACGATCCGGTGCTCCAGGTCGACCCACCAGCTGCGACGCCACCCGCACTGCGGGCTTCCGCCATCGTGAAACATCTAGGTGAGACTTCACTTCTGAGCCTGTTGAACGTACTGGCACTTCTGGGATCAGTGCCTTACCTTTCTGCTTTATCATCTATCTACAAGCAGTACAATAAAGCCTCTATCCATACTGGGTCTGCTAACTGTGTGTTCAGCATATCATTGTGGTTCCCCACGGGGCTCCTCCCCATGGGTGGAGTCATCTCCACAGTGACCAAGGGTCCACAATGCCACAAATACAACAGATTGCTAACTCCATGGACTCGGCTCAGCTTGCAGCCCTGCAGGCCATCCCTGGCCTAGCCCAGTGGATCACGGAACAACAAGTCTTTGGAGAGCCTAGCTACTTCCTTCAATCAGTTACACGCTCAACTGAACTCTTCAGCTCCTCCTGTGAAGGAATTGCTGTCACCAGTGGTAACCCTTAACACCACTGTACCTTTATCCACACCTACCCGCTTTATGGGTGAAGCCAAGATGTGCAGAGGGTTTGTTAATCAATGCAGCATGCATTTTTCATTACAGCCTACCCTCGTTCCCACTGAAGCTTCAAAGACCACCTACATCCTGTCGTTCCTTGAAGGATGAGCCCTGGCCTGGGCTTCACCATTATGGGAACGTGAAGATCCCATCCTGAATGACCTACCAGGATTTCTAAAACATTTTAAGTCTGTGTTTGATTACCCAGCTCGCCAGACCATCGCTGGATCTGCCTTCCTCAACCTTCAGCAAGGTAACAAGCCACTTACAGACTTTGCTATTGAATTTAAGACTCTAGCATCCGAACTACATTGGGACACTGGATGCCTACATGCCATATTCATGGAGGGTCTCAACTCCTGCGTAAATTATGAATTAGTGGCTCGTGACTTGCCTGATACCCTTGAGGCCCTGATGGAACTAGCAGGGAGAATTGACCACGGTATCAGCGATTGTAATCAGGAGGCTACTTTCTCTAGGGGCCTCGCTTCAGTAGAAGCTCAAGATACACGCTCCTCGGGGGGTCTCTCGCTTCCAACTACCCTTCGGGGTCCAGTCTAACTAGACAACCACACCTCGGGGGTCTTTCTCTCTTTTCTACATTTCAGGATATTGGATCATCGGGTACTCGCTCCTTGAGGGCCTACCACCCATTATATCCTGAACCATGGACCTTCGGTCCCAACTTTACACCATCAGGAATATGCCATTATTCCTGTGAGTACCTCTATGATCTGGTGCTCCAGTTCCACCCACCAGCTGCGAAGTCACCCGCACTGCGGGCTTCCGCCATCGTGAAACATCTGGGTGAGACTTCACTTCTGAGTCTGTTGAATATACTGGCACTTCTGGGATCAGTGCCTTACCTTCCTGCTTTACCATCTATCTACAAGCAGTATAATAAAGCCTCTATCCATACTGTGTCTGCTAACTGTGTTCAGTCTATTATTGTGGTTCCCCACGGGGCTCCTCCCCATGGGCGGAGTCATCTCCACAGTGACCAAGCGTTCACAATGCCACAAACACAACAGAAGCGTTCTTTGAGAAAAGCAGAAAAGAAATGAAGGAGAAATCCCTCCATCCCCTTACTGGGTAATTATAGAATTCTCCTTCACAAATATAATTCACTCACAAATAAAACAAAAAAATATTTTTTTGCTAAAAAAAAATACATAACTACCAATATAATTTAAAAGCATTGTTTTCATATGTAGCTGTTCTTACTAAGCCTGTAGGGAATCTTAATTTACAAGAAATGACTACTGAAAAATGTAATGATATTGCCCTCCTTTTAAAGTCAAAACCCAGAAATTAGTTAATAATACTCTAACAAACAATCCAAGTCAAATAGTGCTCCTAACTAATCCTGATATCGAATGGATGACTTTTGAAACCGTTTTCTCAACTGAAATTGATAATAATTTAAAAGCATTCAATCCTGCAATGCACCCTATTGACCCTGTCCCCATCAAGTTGTTAAAAACAATCCCTGACATTATTTCTAAACCAATCGCCTATATTGTCAATCTTTCTTTAACTGAAGATACCTTCCCTAAGCAACTCAAGTGTGCAATAGTTAAACCAATTCCAAAGAAACCACAATTAGATCCCTTTGAACCCTCCAATCTTAGGCCTATATCGAATTTACCTTGTCTAGCTAAAATCCTTGAAAAAGTTGTGAACAATCAACTTTCAGAACATTTAGAAACGCACAACTTTCTTTTTTCCTCTCAACATGGATTTAGAAGATACTACAGCACAGATACCTTATTAGTTGCCCTACATGACACCATTCTCAGAGGAACAGATAATGGACAAACCTATTTCCTGGTGATGTTGGATATTTCCTCAGCGTTTGACACGGTGAATCATTCAACTTTATTAGACAGAAAGAAAGAAATAGGCCTACAAGATATTATGTTACGCTGGTTCAAATCCTACTTGGAAAATAGGTCATACAAAGTTAGGATAAACAATGTTGAATCTGATCAACTTAATCTTCCTCATGGTGTACCTCAAGGATCTTCACTCTCTGCTACCCTCTTTAATATTTATATGTTTCCACTATGCAAGCTTTTATCTGGTCTTAATCTTACTTATTTTATTTATGTGGACGATGTGCAGATTTTAATACCTATTGAAAATTCTATAGATTCAACTTTAAAACTTTGAGACATTTACTTAGTCGCCATTTAAAAAGTACTAATTCAGATGAGTCTCTCACTCAATGACAAAAAAAAATGAAATCTTATACATCTACCCAAAATTAAGTCCATTGAAAGAACTCAAAATCTTGGAAGCTGCAAAGATCTATCCCATCGCATTTGATATTAGAGATTTAGGGATGATATTAGATTGTGAAGTGAGTCTCAAAAAATGGGTCAACAGTATGGGGCGGATTTTAAGAGCCCTGCTCACCGGTGCACCTATTTTACATAGGCCTACCAGCGCGCGCAGAGCCCCAGGACTCGCGTAAGTCCCGGGGTTTTCCGAGGGGGGCGTGTCGGGGGCGGGCCTGATCCGCGTGGCATTTTCGGGGCGGGACTTAGCGTTTCGGGGGCGGGTCCGGGGCGTGGTTACGGCCCGGGGTGGTCCGGGGCGTGGCCGCGCCCTCCGGACCCGCCCCCAGGTCGCGTCCCGGCGCGCGGGGATTTACGTCTCCCTCTGGGAGGCGTAAATCCCCCGACAAAGGTAAAGGGGGGGTTTAGACAGGGCCGGGGGGTGGGTTAGGTAGGGGAAGGGAGGGGAAGGTGAGGGGAGGGAACAGAGGTAGGCTGCGCGGCTCGGCGCGCGCCGGCTATACGGAATCGGTAGCCTTGCGCGCGCCGATCCAGGATTTGCGCGGCTATGCGCGTATCTACTAAAATCCAGCATACTTTTGTTTGCGTCTGATGCGCCAACAAAAGTACTGCCAAATCGCGCTTTTTGAAAATCTACCCGTATAGTTAGGGATGGATATTTTTAGCTGAATATTTTAAAGAGGTTAAAACCTCTTTTATACCCGAATGATTTTAGGATGGTCTTACAAGCTCTTATTTTTACTCAATTAGACAACCGCAATACACTTCTTCTGGGCCTACCTACCAATGCCATATGACCGTTGCAGCTCTTGCAGAACTCTGCCACTAGACTTCTAACCAACACAAAGAAATTTGATCACATTACGCCTATATTCAAAGATCTTCATTGACTCCCTATTGTCTACAGATCTCAGCACAAAGCACTTTTTCTAATACACAAATCCCTCTACAATGATAAGGTTGAATGGCTCAATGCAGCCTTACATTTTCACATACCAGCTCGAATAACGAGATCAGCTAATACTGGTCTGCTACCAATTCTGACACTGAAATCTGCCCATATGAACACTGTCCGAGAAAGAGTATTATCTATCACCGGACCTAATTTATGTAACTCCCTGCCACCGCACTTGAGGATGGAATCCAACATCAAAGGCTTTAAATAAAGGAGTCCATGGCTATTTAACCAAGCATTTAACAACAATAGCAGAATTTGATTGCACTTATTTTTATTGCTCCAGGATTTTATGATTTTATGATTTTATTTTGAAGTATAGTTTTTAGTTTCTTATTTTATAGATTTTATGAAAAGCTGATATTATGTATTTAGATTTTAGATGATTAATTTTGAAATGCAAATGGTTTAATTGATATTTGCCCAGGGATGTAAACCGACGTGATATGTTTTTACATGAATGCCGGTATACAAAAATTAATAAATAAAATAAAAATAAGGGAGAGTTTTATTTTACCTGTTCTGTTTGATTTAGTTATTTAATTTTAACTCTTCCCCCAACAATTGCCATTTTTTATTTTATTTTAGTTTTATAAGTTAATAGGGCAGAAAGCTCTTACCTCTTTATTTTCTTTATTTAATCACTGAGGCTCCTGGAGTTCTGGGAGGGGGAAGGCTTAGCTACTCAGCAGGGCCACAAGCTCTGAAGCCTGGCTGAGCTCTAATCAGACACCTGCTGTAAGCCTTCCCAGAGCAGTCAAGGAGACTTCTTTTCTAACGGGCCGATACAGTAAAGCGCAGCCACGGTTACCCTGTTTTTAACCTGCTTTGGACGCACATTTTGGATGCGTATGGCTAACCCGAGATTCAGTATCCAGTTTTACGCATCCTTACCGCTTACTGAAATGGATGTGTATCCGTCTCCGCCCGCCACATGTATATATGTTAATGATCGATTTAGCTATTCCCTCTGATACAGTAACATGTGCCCAGATTATCGCCTTTTTAACCAGCTATTTTGCCGCGTCTTTAACCTGCAAATTTACCGCCTACCCTTACCCTGGCATTAGTGTGGTGTTCGGTCAGCTTCGTACCGGCCAGCGCCATGGACAACATGTATATTATTGCTCTGGCGCTATTTTTCATTCGGTTGAGAAGCAGAATGAGAAATGCTCGAATGAGAAACGCTCGAAATGCTCGGCAGATTGGAGAGGCAAACAGGGGAGCCCAGCAGCAAGGAGAACCCATCTGACTGGAGACCCCAGCAGCAATACCAGAGGAGGTATGTGATATGTTTCAGTACAACTGTACCATCCATCCATCTCTGGGCCTCTCTGAGGCTCTAGACATGGACGCCTTTACGGACGCCATAGAGATAGGCGTCCGTAAAGATAGGCATCCGTTAAGGTGGAGACACAGATGCCTCTACGGACGCTGGAGAGATGGGCGTCCGTAAAGATATAGGCATCCGTAAAGGCGGAGACACGGATGCCTCTACGGACACCTCTATGGATGCCGGAGATGGGTGTCCGTAAAGATAGGCATCCATAAAGGCAGAGACACGGATGCCTCTACGGACGCCGGAGAGATGGGTGTCCACTAGGCGTCCTGAGGCTCCGGTTCCAGCAGAGACATTTACGCCTCTACGGACGCCTATACAGAGTCTCTACAGATGCCTATACAGAGCCTCTATGGATGGCTATACAGAGCCTTCCTCCTGCGTCTAGAATAAGGCTATAGTAGACGCTGAAATAAGAACGCATAGCTGATTTAAGAATACAAACTTGAGAATAACAGTGTTGCTGATCCATGTATGTACATCTCCCCCTAACTCATGTCCATGCTTCTTTTTTCAATCTGTATATATTTTCTGTTGTAAAATGACACAGATTGCGTTACACTTATATCTGCATTGAAATCAAAATAATTAGCTGTGAGTAAAGTTTGATAGTTAACTCTGAACAGTGGAGGAGGTTTAACTTTGCCTTTCTCGCCACATTGATCTGTTAAATAATTTTTGTGTGCTGCCATTCGAACTGTACACCAGAGAGTCCACAGTGTGGCATATGCATGTATGTGTAATTAAAGGATTTATATGTGTTCATCTATTAATTTGCCTCTGTTGTATTCCATGCAGGCAGAGCGCCAGGCCATCAGCAGGCCATCGGCAGGCCGGGCCGTTTAATTCGCACACGGACAACTCTGTTTGGCATGTGTGAGCGAGATGTTATCCGAACCTACCAGCTGAGCTCAAGGGCAATCTTGTTCCTCTATGAAGATCTGCGCGGCGACCTAGACCCCCAGGCCAATCAACACCATGCTGTGCCAGGGTTGACTAAACTTCTCTGCGCCTTAAACTTTTTGGGTACCGGAAGTTTTCAAAACCCGGTGAGTGTCATTGCAGGTATGATGCAGGCCTCCATTTCACGGCATCTGTCACAGGTGTTGAAGGCCATGATGAAGCGGATGAGAAAGTACATCGTCTATCCTACGGATCCAGCTGAGCTGCAACAGATCCTCAGTGGGTTCATGGGTATTGCGGGGATGCCGAACGTTTTGGGTGCTATCGACTGCACTCATATTGTGTTTACCCCCAAGTCGGATGAAGAGAGTGCGTTCCGGAATCACAAGCACTTCCATTCCATGAATGTGCAAGTGGTTTGCGATGCACACCTTTGGATTCTAAATGTTGTAGCAAAGTATCCTGGGAGCTGACATGATGCCTACATTCTCGCACATTCGGCTCTGGGGACCCAATTCCCAGAGGGAAAGTACGGTGAAGGTTGGCTACTTGGTAAAATACAATGGCTACTGCCTGAGATTCTATCTGTCATGTGTTCAGGTCTGGGGATGTTCTGGATGATCGGTATACAGTTATGTTTATGATGTAATGTTTATGATGTTTGCACTGCGAAGTTGTTTTTGATGCATTCCTGATTATTGATCCTATAGGTGATGGCGGCTATGGCTGTAAAAGAAAATTAGGTCTTACCTTCGATAATTTTCATTCCTGTAGTACCAAGGATCAGTCCAGACTCCTAGGTTATGCCTCCGCACCAGCAGGTGGAAACAGAGCAAAACTTGACAGGCTCTGCCATATATACTGGGGTGCCACCCACAGCCTGTCAGTATTATGCAATGTCAAAGCAGGACAATTCCCCCCATATATAAACTATATACATGAAAGTCAACTGGGGAACACATGGGTCACAGCTCCCCAACAAGAACCTGATCCAGGCAGATGAAGGGGACAGATTCACAAACTAGTCAAACTAACAATCTGACCAAAAACTCAGAACAGCGGACTCTCCGAACTTACTGCAGCATAGGGCGGGACTCTGGACTGATCCTTGGTACTACAGGAATGAAAATTATCAAAGGTAAGACCTAATTTTCTTTTCCCTGTACCTACCAGATCAGTCCAGACTCCTGGGATGTACCAGAGCTCACTTCTTAGGGTGGGCAATGGAGAGGCCCGCTCTCAACACGCCTGCTCCGAAGTTACCCTCCCTGGAGTCCTGAGCATCCAGCCGATAATGACGTGAGAATGTATGCAACAATTTCCAGGTTGCTACCCTGCAGATCTCTAGCGGAGAAATCTGATGGCACTCCGCCCAGGAAGCCGACTGCGAACGCATGGAATGAGCCTTCAGCCCCAAAGGAAGAGGTCGACCACTCAAGAGATACGCAGAATTTATTGATTCCTTTAACCAGCACGAAATGGTTGTCTTAGACGCCATATTGCCCATATTGGGGCACTTCCAGAGTACAAAAAGGTGATCCGAAACCCGGAAACCATTAGTGACCTCCAGATAGCGTAAGAGGACTCTACACGTCCAACTTCTTCAAATCCTTGGAGAGTTTATCCGAACCTTCGAGATGGGAGAACACTGGAAGTTCCACCGACTGGTTCAAATGAAAAGCAGACACTACTTTGGGAAGGAACGAAGGGACAGTCCGGAGACTAATGTCCGACTCAAAGATCCTCAAGAAGGGTTCCCGACAGGATAGGGACTGGAGCTCAGAGACTCTCCTAGCCGAAGTGATCGCCACTAGAAACACGACTTCCAAAGTCAAATCCTTCAGAGAAGCTCTCTTCAGGGGTTCAAATGGAGGCGCGCACAATGCCTTGAGAAATAAATTTAAGTTCCAGGAGGGACAGGGTACGGCAACCGGTGGACGCAGGTTCGTTGCTCCTTTCAGGAATCGGACCAAGTCAGGGTGAGAGGCCAACGGCACCCCATCCACCGAACCATGCAAGGAACCAAGAGCTGCCACCTGTACTCGCAGAGAGCTACGAGACAGTCCCTTAGCCAAGCCCCCCTGGAGAAAGGCCAAAATATCGGGAATAGTCACCCGAGTAGGCCAAATCGCTCGAGACACTCACCATGCCTCAAACACTTTCCAGACGTGCATATATGATAGCGAAGTCGAGAGCTTGCGTGAACGCAAGAGGGTGGCCACCACCGCGTCCGAATAACCTTTCCCCTTCAGCCAGCACCTCTCAAAATCCATGCCGCTAGATAAAAGCGATCTGATGAAGAAGATTCGGAAATGCCGGAAGCCGGAACTGCACTTCCAATGACAGATTGACGAGGTCCACGAACCACGACCTGCGAGGCCACTCTGGGGCTACCAGAATGACCTCCGCGTGATGACTATGTGATGAAGAACTTTTCCTATGAGAGGCCACGGAGGAAAGATATACAGGTGGATTGACGTCGGCCAAGGAAGCACCAGGGCGTCCACCCCTTCCGCCCCTGGTTCCCTGCGATGGACGAAGAAGCAGGGCGCCTTGGAATTCTGACAGGTCACCATCAGGTCCATGGCTGGCTGTCCCCACCTGTGACAGATGAACTGAAAGGCGTCGTCTGCCAGCTCCCACTCCCTTGGGTCCAGCTGATGACGACTCAGAAAGTCCACGTGAATGTTGTCTACCCCTGCGATATGGGACGTGGCAATGTGGAGAAGGTACCTCTCCTCCCACTGCATTAGGAGCCGGGCTTCCAAGGCCACCGGCCGACTCCGAGTCCTCCCCTGCCGATTGATGTAGGCCACTGTGGTAGCGTTGTCGGAGAGGACTCTGACCGACTTTCCCTGCACTAGGGGAAGAAAAGCCTGTAACGCCAGGTGCACCGCCCTGGTCTCCAAGCGGTTGATCGACCAGCGTGACTCGGTCGAGGACCAGTGACCCTGCACCGGTTGCTGCAGACATATGGCCCCCCAGCCGGAGAGGCTCGCATCTGTGGTGACCACTGTCCATTCCGGGGACACAATCCTGTAGCAGATTGTCCGGTTGTAACCATCAACTCAGACTGGACCGAGCCATGGCCGTCAGGGGCAAGGGAAGCTGGAACTGCTCGGAGACCAGACTCCATCATGACAGTAATGCCGACTGCAAGGGACGCATGTGCGCAAAGGCCCACAGAACCAATTCCAGTGTAGAGGCCATGGACCCAATCAACTGCAGGTACTCCCAGACCGTCGGTGGCTGCATCTGTAGAAAAGCCGTAACCTGTCCTCGTAGCTTGTGACAGCGGTCCACCTGCTGGAAAACCTTGCCTTGCCACGTGTCGAATATTGCTCCCAAAAACTCCAGTGACTGTGAGGGTTGGAGATGACTTTTGTACGTATTGACTACCCAGCTGAGCGAGCGCATCAATTGTAGGACTCGTCGAACTGCCACCCGGCACAAATCCTCTGATTTCGTGCGGATCAGCCAATCGTCCGATATGGATGGACGAACAGTCCTTCCCGGTGCAATTGGCCGCCACCACCACCATTATCTTGGTGAAAGTTCTGGGAGCCGTTGCCAACCTGAACGGTAACGCTTGAAACTGATAGTGTTTCCCTAACGCAAAGAATCGAAGGTACTTCTGATGCTCCTTCCGGATCCCGATGTGCAGATATGCCTCCGTGAGGTCCAGAGAGGCCAGAAACTCTCCCGGTCGAACTGACACAACCACAGATCTCAGGGTTTCCATGCAGAAGCAAGGATTCCAGAGACAATGATTGACCTCCTTCAGATCGAGAATGGGAAGGAAAGAGTCTTCTTTCTTTGGAATGACGAAGTATATGAAGTAGTGACCTCTTCGTTACTCCAAGGCGGGAACTGGGACAATCGCCCCCAGCTCTGACAACCACGGAGAGGGAAAAAATCTTGGGTGGGGCGAACAAAATCTAAAGAGTAGCCGTCTTTTATCACATATAATACCCACTGGTCTGTTGTGATTGTGATCCAAACCTCGTAAAACAGGGACAGCCTGCCCCCTACCTTCGGGACTGAGGGATGGACCGGCAGGCTATCATCATTGAGGAGACTTATCACTCGGTGCTGAAGAGGTGGAAGCAGGCCTTCCGAAACATCTTCCTCGAAAGGACTGAGACTGTTGCCTATCGCCTCCCGAGCGAAAGGAGGAAGAAGAGGTAGTGGGCCAGGAGAAGCGAGACTTACAACTACTCCTAAACCTAGATCGAGACGAAAAAGATCCCTTCGACCTCGATCTGTCCTCTGGCAAATGGTACCCTTTATTCTCGCCCAGTAACTGGATCATGTCATCCAGTTCCTTGCCGAAGAGCAGTTTGCCCTTAAAGGGAAGGGAGCTCAGTCGAGACTTGGAGGCCCCTTCCGCAGACCAGTTTCTTAACCATAAGAGACGCGGACACCATAGAACGTGTGGAGGTGCGGAATAAATCATGTAGAGCATCCGAACTGTAGGCGACCACCACCTCCAGGTGTCCAGCCTGTCGGGCTTCTTCTTCAGAGAGGCCTTCATTGGTAAGGAGCTGCTGAACCCAAAGCAGGCCGGCCTGCAAGGCGAAGTTACTGCAGATTGCCGCCCGGGCCCCCAGCGCTGAGACTTCGAAAATCTTCTTCAACTGGATTTCCAACTTCCGATCCTGAAGGTCCCTAAGCACCGTGGTACCCGTAACTGGGATGGTCGTCCACTTTGTCAGCGCCGAAACCGCCGCGTCCACCTTCGGTACTCTCAGCACCTCTAGCGCTTCCTCCTGTAAGAGCTAAAGCTTATCCATGGCCTTCGTCAACTTCAACCCCAGGTCCAAAGTATCCCACTCCCGAAAGAGCAGGTCCGTCGAGGAAAAATGAAAGGGGAAGGTTGTGGGAGGACCGCTGAGGCCCAACAACACTGGATCCATGGAGCCAAGTCGTGACTCCTCAGGAGGTGTCGCTATTTCCAATTCCTCCAAGATGGCCGGAATAAGGGGGCCCAACTCCTCTCGGCGGAAAAGGCGTATGACCCTCGGGTCGTCGCCCTCCAAGTTCTGGCCTTGTTGCTTCGCTCCCTGCGCGGGCGTACCATCTCCCTAAGCCCCCCTCAGGGGTGGGGAGGGAGCCTCCTGACTCTCGGCGTCCTCCGAGAAATCTGAAAAATCCGTATCCTCCTGGGCTGGAAAAATTTGCAGTGGCCGCTTAGGCTTGGAAGGCCCCATTATGTCCTTCGGTGGAGGGCGACCCTTGGGCGCTAAGGGTAGGGTCCCCTGGGGCTCGGACGGAGGGGGATGCCTCTTGAGGGCATGGCGTGCTTTAAAAGCCCTAAGCATGGCTAAGATAAACCCCAACGACAACGAGGCACAGGAGCCCTCCGAGTTGGTGTCCATCTCCTGCGCAGACACCCCCCCCCCCCCCGCGGCCGCGGGAGGAGAAGGAGGTCACGACGCCATGCGTTGCGGGGCAAGCGGGGGGGGGGGAGTCCCTGGGCCTCTGCATGGCTAGCGCCACCACTGCAGGTTCAGGCGGTAAAATGGCAGGGTTTCCTGCACTCTTCCTGGTAGGCCTGGAGACTGATGAAGACCGCATTCCCACCGCAATTGCCAACGAGATCCGGCTAACCAGCACCCTCCGCGTCGCCCCCGACGATCCCTCAACCACCCAAGATGCAGGCTGAGCACAGCCCATCCCGGGAGAGGCACCCACTACTGGTGCTGCAGGCCGTGCCACGTGGCATGCCTGCAGCTAGTCGGGACAAAAAAACCGCGAAAAAAATGAAAGAAAACGCTCGTTGGGAGGGGGGGGGGGGGCAGGATCGAGCAACAAATACAAAATTCTATACTGCCGCAAGTCCGGAGGATCGCCGAGAACAAAAACTTTTTTTTTTTTTACCTCACTGGCACTGTCCCCCGACGAGTGCTGGATCGGTCCGGCTGGGGTGAGTGAGCCGGGCTCCCTGGTATCACCCCGGCTGGGCTTGGATCGGTGGGGGTCCTCAACCCCTAGCCTCAGCAATGTGCTCAACCAGGGGGAATGGTCCTCTCAGGGCCTAGCAACCCCCTGGGAGCAAAGACCGTTCCTCCCTAACCTGAGGAAGAAGAAAAACAAACAGAAATAGCTTCTTTTTTTTTTTAAACTTAATTGAAAAGGACATTAACTAACTAAATTGCCTTAGTCAAAAACCCTTTTCTGCCAAAACTTCCTTTACTATCTTTTTTTTTTTTCTTTTTTAACCAGGCTGTGAGCTATGCACCCATACCACCTGCTGGAAACAGAGAAATACTGACAGGCTGTGGGTGGCACCCCAGTATATATGGCAGAGCCTGTCAAGTTTTGCTCTGTTTCCACCTGCTGGTGCGGAGGCATAACCCAGGAGTCTGGACTGATCCTGTACGTACAGGGAAGCCCTGGTTGCTAACTCCACTCCAGTCCCCATGCACAGCTGCCGAAAAACGCTACAATGAGGCTCATGGTAGCACCAGAAACGTGATTGAGCGCACTTTTGGAGTTCTGAAGGGGCGTTTTCGATGTCTGGATCGCTCAGGGGGAGCCCTGCAGTACAGAGCAGAAAAGGTGGTGAGCATAATTGTTGCCTGCTGCATGCTACACAACATTTGTCAGAGATTTGGTGTGGATGCAGAGGTAGACAAAAACTTGCCACCAGATCCACCCGTGAAACTGGCAGCTAAAGCGGACAACACTGCACGGGGTCATGAAGTCCGACTAAGGATTATCGAAAGTTATTTCTCTTGTAAGTTATTAAATGCCATACATTCCTTTTCCTAACTGCTCTTATAGGACCACTCCTGTCTACAGTGCCCCATAATGATGTGGTGCTTTCGTTGTAGTTCATTGCTGTGATTAATTGTGGATATTAATCATTTCTCTACCTGTACGTCCTACTTACTCTTGTCTTGTTTTTCTTTTTGTTTCAGAATCTGAGATGGATCTATTTAAAAATTCACCCCTCAGAACAGAACATATAACAGGAAGATGACCCCTCCATCAAACCCTTTACAATTCACAACGGTTTTCATTGTATCCATATTTTGTGAAATGATATTTGTCGAGGTAGGAAATTGAAAATGTTAAAACTTTGTAAACCCATTGAAACCTGATTTATTCTTTCTTCTTGTATGGACATCTAGGCCTTTTCCAGCCACTGAAATCTTAACAATAGTCTAGGGTTTTTAATGGTTGAAGGTATATCCCTTGATGTGTTACATCAATATAAAGTTTACAGACATTTTACCGACATCTATTTTTCCTTCTATGAATATGAAAGCTTTTCCCAGCAATACAAATCTGTTTTATAAGGTTCCATTTACATTTCGTGAAGTGTTACATCAATAATGTGTGTCTATCCATTGTATACAACATTACCTGTCTTTTATATTCTTGCATGTGGAGCGCCCCTCCAGCGCCAAGGATTCCTCCCCCCCCCCCCCCCCCCCCCCCCCCCCCCGCAGGCCCTACTCCTGCCATCTGTGCCTTCATACCAGACCTAGGGGATGGTGTGACATCGGCATTATGAACATGGTATGTCCCCCTGCCAACCGCAATGACAATGATGCTCTTATTCCCCCCTACTGCATGGTCTCTTCCCTTGCCATACCCATCCAATCCCCCATGTATAAACCAATACAATTTATAGAATTTGCTATTATGCTATGTTGTAATATTGTCACCTTTGATTACTTAATCCTTTTCGTGCATATGAAATGATAGATGTGACATTAAAGGATACGTAGGTAAATTACAAAAAATAACTATTATTGAACATTTTAAGAATGGTTGACGGAACTATAAGCTGAGGCTACTTCTTGAATGGCGCCTATCAATTCCACCATACTTTCTCTAATTGCATTTACTTGAGCAGCCATCCCAGCATTGAGGTCGGCTCTCAGCAACCGCACTTCCTGGAGGAGTTGTTCGTGGACTTTCCCGCTGCCTTGAGCGCCCGGCTGGATGTCCAAGCCAGAGACTTTGGACGGCCGGCCACTTTGGATGGCTGGCCGGGCGCTCAAGGTCCATGAACGTCCGAGGTTGCGGCGTCTGTTCGTGGACCTTCCCGCTGCCTTGAGCGCCCAGCTGGATGTCCAAGCCAGCGACTTTGGATGGCCGGCGACTTTGGACGGCCGGCCGGGTTCTCAAGGTCCATGAACGGACATCCAGCCGGACGCTCAAGGCAGTGGGAAGATCCACGAACGGCGTCCAAGCCGCGAGAAAAGAACCATCCACTTACCTGGTGGAATGACATTTCCAATGACATGTCAAATGACATTTCAAATGACATTTTGAAATGACAGGTACTGGCGCACCCGGGATACTGTATAGGTGCTGTATACCGCTCTATACAGTAAAATGGATTGTGCACGCCTACCACTTCATGGGCGCCCTTTGGACGCCGCTTGCATTTGCATTTCATTTGAATACTGAATCGAGCGCTGTGTGAACCAAATTGTGCCGCACTCTTTCTTATGCGTCCTTACTGTATCAGCCCGTAAGTAAGTTTTCTTTCCAGTTTTTATTTTTTGTACTTCTCACTCCCCTGTACACGCTCTTTTTAATTTTGGAGTTCAGGTTCACTTGTTCAAGTTAAAACTTCACTGTCATTTCACTTATTTCTACACATTTAATTTAAATAAATTATTAGAAAAAAAACACCTCACCTTCAAGTGACTCTTCTTACCTCCCTTTTAATTTCATTAGAGACTGCTTCAATCCCAGTCCCCATTGCCTATACCTCAATAGAAAGAACAGCCAGGTCAATGGGGAAGAAGCAGCCTCAAGCTGGGGGGGAAAGGTATCAGCTGGAAGTCAATACCAAAGAAGAACATATGTGACTTTCTGGCTGGCACCCCAAAAGCTGCAGAAACAACATTAGTTGCAGCTATACCCCCAGCAGCTCTTATTGTTACACCCCTTCAAAATGCAGCATCTAACCCAGCACAACTAATAATGACATCTCTGCTATTGCTAGGCACAATATTCCTGTCCCAGCACTATTATCTGCTGGGGCAGAGACCCCTATTTTTAGGGGACTCTTTAGTGGCTGGCATAGTAGTGGAAAACACCATTTCTGCCTTAGCTCCTTCCACCACTGAGGTAGCCATTATGGCGGACACTACCCTTCCTTCCACCTCAGAGGTGGCTGTGTCACCAGCCAGAGGGACAAGCGGTGTCCCTGCTGCTGCAGAAATTAATAAAACCCCTCAAGCAGCAGCAGGGCACAATAAAGACAAAGCTCAGAGCCCAAGTCCTCCCCGGTCATTGCTTCCACTTCTTCTGCAGTCAAACCATCGCAAACAAGATCCTATGCGGCGTTAGTGTCAGGTACAGCAGCTGGTGGCTCTGCCAGGAGGGATGTAGGATAAGACAACAGCCAGGATCAGGCAGTATAGAGACCCATACCCAATAAAATATGTCGCCTACCCCTTCCATGGGCTAACCCGGAGGCATGGGGTAAGGTGCCCAGCAATGGGAGGGGACACTATCGAGGACCATGTCATGGCACTGGCCAATGTGGTGGGTCCCGCAGCCACTAAGGTAGCTTGCAGGATGTATGCAAAAATTAGAATTTTTCCTCCATACACTGGCCGCCACACATGCGGTAATTGTAAAGGGCATAATGGTGCTGGGGGGGTCTTTGTACCAGTTGAGTCTCTAGAGGTCCCTGGAACCAAGGTAGTATTATCCAATGTGCCACCCTATATTCCTGAGGCAGTAATAATGGGTCACCTGCACACCCTGGGAGAGGTTCGCTCTCCCTTCACTGTGATACCCCTGGGGTGCAGGCACAGGATGATATGCCACGTCCTGTCCTATAAACTGCAGGTGACCATGAAACTGTCTCAGGGAAGAGAGGAAATGGAGGGTTCTTTTATTATCCCACATAATAGGGCTTCACACACTATTTACTACAGCATAGAGGAGGTGAGGTGCTTCCTGTGCCGGGAAGTGGGGATTACCCATAAAGTATGCCCCTAGGCAAAGAAAGCCAATAGATCTGGTGTCCCTGAGCTGCTCTCCTCTGTTGCCACCTCATCTCTAGCTGCTAATAACACACTGGCAGCTACAAAGCCCTCCACCTTAAACTCCACCTGTACCTCTGGGGGCCAAGGTCCTAGCATCCCTACCACCTCTGCTAGGACCCACCCAATTGATACCACTCAGGCCTCCCCCTCCACCACTAAAATTGCAGATGTCCATCACCCCAACATAACTGCCAGTGCTGAGGAACAACAGGCCTTGATAGGTGGGCCCTCTAAAACCATCTCAGAGTTCCCCAGGAACATCACAGCCAGAACCCCTACTGCCAATGGCAATAAGTTGACAACTTCCTCTATCATGCCAAAAAAAGCTACAAAGAAAACCAACAGGGCATACCAGAGTGATGGTGAAAATGCAGTCTCTCCTCTCACCATCCCAAAGAGGCCTGCTCCTCCCCCAAGTACTGTTGAGGCAGCTACCCATGCAACAGCCTTGGATGAGAATGAGGTAGCAACCCCTGCAGAATCTACTTCAAAGTGGATTGCCCCCTTTGAGTATGTGGCAGTGTACCCTGCAAATTCTAACTTGCAGGGAACTGCCTCAGATGAGAAACTGGCAACTACCCTTGCAAAATCCAACTTGCAGGGGACTAATGGAAATGAGGCAGCCACCCCTATGAATTCCGTCGTGCAGGGGACTGCATCTAATGAGAATGTGGCTGCCACCCCAATGCAATCGCTATCGGCAGAGAACTTAGCCCCCCACCCCCCCCAATTTCAGCAGAGAGGATGGGACAGCCGCTGGAGATCCGGCCACTGCTGAAAAGATAATGGAGTGGCTTTAGGAAAGAGAACAAATGCCTTCCCTGTCAATATCCACACCTAAGTCCATCCCCAGAGCATCAAGCCCTCCTGACCCCTTCCATGTCACCTCTCCCCTTGACAACACCTCTGCTAGTGGAGAAATAAAGAATGGAAAGAGGAAAAGGGAGGAGCCAGGGGTGGACTGGGGTGGGGTGAGTGCACAGTAGAGATGTGAATCGAGTGATCGATCGTCTTAACGATCGATTTTGGCTGGGGGAGGAGGGAATCGGATCGTCGCGGTTTTGTTTTTTTAAATATCGTGTAAATCGTAAATCGGGGGAGGGCGGGAAAACCGGCACACTAAAACAACCCTAAAACCCACCCCGACCCTTTAAAATAAATCCCCCACCCTCCCGAACCCCCCAAAAATGTCTTAAATTACCTGGGGTCCAGTGGGGGGGGTCCCGGTGTGATCTTCCACTATCGGGCCACGGGTGCGTTGATAGAAATGGCGCCGGCGCCATTTTGGTTCCTGTCCTCCGACGTCACGAGCGTAGGAGATCGCTCCCGGACCCCTGCTGGACCCCCAGGGACTTTTGGCCAGCTTGGGGGGGCCTCCTGACCCCCACAAGACTTGCCAAAAGTCCAGCGAGGGTCCGGGAACGACCTCCTGCACTCAAATCGTGTTGCCGTATTGCAAAATGGCGCCGGCCATACGGCCATACGGCCGGCGCCATTTTGCAATTCGGCAATATGGCCATACGGCCGGCGCCATTTTGCAATACGGCCCGAGTATTGCAAATCCTAGACGAGACAAGAAGCAAGGAAGGCGGACATTGGCACTATCTCTCAGGGCGCCCTACTCAGGCCACCCGCGGGACTGAGTCGCGGACCACCCTGTCCCACTGCGCACCCTACACAGCCCTTGCAGACTGGTCACGGACCACGAGGAGAATGGGACAGCACAGGAAAGATCCAGGACATGACGGCTCAAGAGCACAGGACACCTGTCCACCTGCAGGCCACTCCAACCCAGGAAAGACGTCGTCCGAGGGAGTCCGGCCCACAGGACCAGAAGGCTCAGGAGCACCAGATGAAGACACAGGAACAAACATCCAGGAAGGCAGGAACACCAGGATGAAGAAGATCATGAAAACACCAGGACACCTGGACGAGGACCTCAGGCATGAAGACTTGACAAGATACAACGGACAAGTCGAGGAGCTCCACGAAGAGTAGAAGACCTTACACAGGTTCTGGCAGGCAGGAGCCTCCAGAGCAAAGTCATCACGATGCAAGGTGAAGAACGGATTCACGGAGCAGCCCTTTATAGGGCTGGTACAGGAAACAGTCACAGAGGTGGGGCCAGGACACTTCCTGTGTCTGGCCCTTTAAATGTTGAAGAGAGGCGCGTGCCGGCGCCTAAGGAGAGAGCAGGAAGCTGTGCAGGACCGCGGACAGCAGCCTGCACCTACGCACAACGTCAGAAGAGGCAGGGCTGGCCTGGGATGTAGGCCCGACGTGAGCAGCGGCTCCAGCCGCTGCAGGAGGCCCCTGGGGCAGCTCCAGCCGCTACTCCAGCCCGGGGAGTTTGCGGCCTCCAGCCATGAAGATGGAATCAGCATTGGCCCCGAAGAAGTCCGCGGTTCCGCCCGCGGACAACAGGTCGATGCAGGGCGGCCTCCTGGCCACATGGGCAGGCTGACGGCGGCTTCCTGCCGCATCGGCAGAAGAAATACAGCACGGGGTAAGTGAACCTGCTCACGGGGGACCGCGGGCAGCAACGTTCATAACAGTACCCCCTCCTCAAAGCCCCCTTCCTTGAGCCTCCTGTCAACAGCTCAAGGATAAGGGTATCAGTCCATACCGGATGGAGGTATTCGAGGGTCCAAAAATGGAAGCTGGTAACTCCGGAGACAGCATGAACAAACAAGGCAAAGCAGCAGAAACACAAAAGACAAACCACAGCAACCCAGATGAAAACAAGACAAAACAGAACACACCACACAAACACAAGAGACATGACGAGAGACCAAGAGCACGGGACCGAGAGCAGATGAGACCGAGGGAACACGGGACCAAGCGAACACGGGACCGAGGGAGCAGCGACCGAGCGAACGGAGACCGCGCGAGCAGCGACCGAGCGAATGGTGACCGCGTGACCGACAACACAAAAACACAAAAGAGGGAGCAAGGGAACGGAGAGCGAGGGAGCGGAGAGCAAGGGAACAGAGAGCGAAGGAGCAGAGAGCAAGGGAACAGAGAGTGAGAGAGCAGAGAGCAAGGGAACGGAGAGCGAGAGAGCAAGGGAGCGGAGAGCGAAGGAGCAGAGAGCAAGGGAGCGGAGAGCAAAGGAGCAGAGAGCAAGTGAGCGGAGAGCGAAGGAGCTTAAAGAGCGAAAGAGCCAAAAGCAAGAAAGCGGAAAGCGAAGGAACGAAGGGCAAAAGAGCGAAGAGCAAGGAAGGGAAATGAGGGAATGAGGACGGGGAACACACAAGCAGAACCCAACAAGCGGGAAAGAAAACAAAGGGAAAACAAACAAACAAGCAAGCCACAGAGAACAAGACACAACAAGCAACAAACAAGACCCAGACAAGAAGCACCAAGAAACACCAAGAAGTCCTGGGGGAGGGAACCCAGGGCGGGCAAAGAAAAACCAGCAAAACCAGTAGGGGTGCAGGCACCTCCTGCAGGTCGTAAAACCCCAACCTGGCAACATGATGGCAAAAAGGTCTGGATGCAGGCGCCTCCTGCAGGTCGTTATAAAAAGAAATCCAGACAGCTGGGGCCTCCAGCAGGTGATAACTATGGCAAACTGGCGCCTCCAGTAGGTCGTACACACAGAAAATCCTGAAAACATTTTTCCGGTCCCAATACAGTCCAGGAACACAAACAAGACTCAGGGAACAAGGCGGATCCATCGGCAGGGCACCACCATTGGGCACATGGCCTAGCATTCTGTTGAGAACGGCCTCGAAAGGCCTTGCATTCTGTTATACTCTGGTAGTTTAGTGTGCCCATGGGCCTCAGCCCGACCCAGACCTTCAAGGGCGAGCCGAGGGTTGATGGTGGCTCCGCATGGCTGACGATCTGACCCTCTGCCAGGCCGGCAAGCTCCCAAGGCCAACATCCGAGGATGTTGGAAGGTGAATGGACCTCCGACCATTCCGAGCCCTTTCGGACCTGCTGCGAGCAGCATGGAGCAGCAGTTCTGGCCTGAGGTTGAGGGCAAATGGACCTTGGCACGAAGACAAGACTATGAAGATTGATGCAACGGCATCACATGGCATGAAGACTTGGGTAGAAGACATGACACCAGGACTATTGAAGATATGGCACCAGGATCGATGCAACGGCATCGCAGATGAAGGCTTGACACCAAGGCTGATGCGAAGACATCATGGATCAGTGGCCGATGTGATGGCATCCCGGACCAGGGTCGATGCAACGACAACAGAGACATGACGCTGAAGTGCAGAGATAACGAGGAACTTGGAATCCTAGACGAGACAAGAAACAAGGAAGGCGGACATTGGCACTATCTCTCAGGGCGCCCTACTCAGGCGACCCACGGGACTGAGTCACGGACCACCCTGTCCCACTATGCACCCTACACAGCCCTTGCAGACTGGTCATGGACCACGAGGAGAATGGGAACAGCGCAGGAAAAATCCAGGACATGATGGCTCAAGAGCACAGGACACCTGTCCACCTGCAGGCCACTCCAACCCAGGAAAGACGTCGTCCGAGGGAGTCCGGCCCACAGGACCAGAAGGCTCAGGAGCACCAGACGAAGACACAGGAACAAACATCTAGGAAGGCAGGAACACCAGGACGAAGAAGATCATGAAAACACCAGGACACCTGGATGAGGACCTCAGGCACGAAGACTTGACAAGATACAACGGACAAGACGAGGAGCTCCACGAAGAGTAGAAGACCTTACACAGGCTCTGGCAGGCAGGTGCCTCCAGAGTGAAGTCACCACGATGCAAGGTGAAGAACGGATTCACGGAGCAGCCCTTTCTAGGGCTGGTACAGGAAACAGTCACAGAGGTGGGGCCGGACACTTCCTGTGTCTGGCCCTTTAAATGTTCAAGAGAGGCGCGCGCCGGCGCCTAAGGAGAGAGCAAGAAGCTGTGCAGGACCGCGGACAGCGGTCTGCACCGACGCAGAATGTCAGAAGAGGCAGGGCTGGCCTGGGACGTAGGCCCGACGTGAGCAGCGGCTCCAGCTGCTGCAGGAGGCCCCGGGGGCTGCTCCAGCCGCTACTCCAGCCCGGGGCTTTTGCGGCCTCCAGCCGCGAAGATGGAATCAGCGTCAGGGGTGGTCCCAGCCCCGAAGAAGACCACGGCTCCGCCTGCGGAGAACAGGACGATGCAGGGCGGCCTCCGGGCCGTATGGGCAGGCCGACGGTGGCGTCCTGCCACGTTGGCAGAAGAAATACAGCACGGGGTAAGTGAGCCTGCTCACGGGGGACCGCGGGCAGGAACGTTCATAACAATAGCCCACTGCTCTATCATTATTTTTCCACAGGCACAGGGTTTGAACCCTGATGGCCTGGGCACTCTAATCTTCCTTTTTTCTCTGAGAATCCACTCTGTTTTTTGTTTCCGTCATAGAAAAAATCTTCTTATCTGAGGAGTTGAGAGCTCTGCGTCAGTGCCGGTAGTTGTAACGAAACCGGAAGGTGCGTCGACATGAAAGAATGTGCCCGCTTCGATTTATGTGGGTGCTCCGAGGCACTGGATGATGAATTGTGCGATGCTCTCCATGATGATATGAGACATATGGAGGCAGAGAAGTTCTTACAACTGGTGAGGGACAGGTTCTATTGGCCTAAACAAGCACAAAACATTGAAAAACATTGTAGACAATGTACAAGTTGTATAAAAAGAAAGATGCTACTGCACAGAGCAGCAGAGATGATAAAAATTACTAGTCAAGTCCCTATGGACTTGATGTATATAGACTTCTTGACATTAGAAATGGATTCTCAGCGTAAAGAGAACATTCTGGTTGTGACAGACTATTTCACCAGGTATGCACAGGCATACCCCACCATGGAACAGACAGCAGAGACTGTTGCCCGAGTATTATGGAAGAAATTCTTTGTGAACTATGGACTCCCAGCCCAGATACACTCTGACCAGGGGAGGGATTTTGAAAGCAGACTCATTAGAGATATTGCAATTGCTCTATGATACATATTGTACATACTGTAAATAATAGTCATATATTGTTATAATTCTTATACAATTGTATATTTCTAGAGATGTGAATCGTGTGATCGATCGTCTTAACGATCGATTTCGGCTGGGAGGGGGAGGGAATCGGATCATCGCCGTTTGGGTTTTTTAAATATCATGAAAATCGTGAAAATCATGTAAATCGAAAACCGGCACACTAAAACATCCCTAAAACCCACCCCGACCCTTTAAAATAAATCCCCCACCCTCCCGAACCCCCCCCCCCCAATGCCTTAAATTACCTGGGGTCCAGTGGGGGGGAGGGCGGGAAAACCGGCACACTAAAACAACCCTAAAACCCACCCCGACCCTTTAAAATAAATCCCCCACCCTCCCGAACCCCCCCAAAATGCCTTAAATTACCTGGGGTCCAGAGGAAGGGTCCCGGTGTGATCTTTTACTCTCGGACCTCCGGTGCTTGTAGAAATGGCGCCGGCGCTACCTTTGCCTTGTCATATGACAGGTCAAAGGTAGCGCCGGCGCCATTTTGTTTTTTGTCCCCCGAGGTCAGGAGCGTAGGAGATCGCTCCCGGACCCCCGCTGGACCCCCAGGGACTTTTGGCCAGCTTGGGGGGGCCTCCTGACCCCCACAAGACTTGCCAAAAGTCCAGCGGGGGTCCGGAACGACCTCCTGCATGCAAATCGTTTTTCCGTACGGAAAAGCCAAAGGTAGCGCCGGCGCCATTTCTACAAGCACCGGAGGTCCGAGAGTAAAAGATCACACCGGGACCCTTCCTCTGGACCCCAGGTAATTTAAGGCATTTTGGGGGGGGGTTCGGGAGGGTGGGGGATTTATTTTAAAGGGTCGGGGTGGGTTTTAGGGTTGTTTTAGTGTGCCGGTTTTCCCGCCCTCCCCCTTCCCCTCCCCCTTCCCCCAATTTACAATTTTTTGACAATAAATCGGGGGAATTGTTATTGTATCGCGGCTCTAATGATTTTTGACGATTTAAAATATATCGGACGATATTTTAAATCGTCAAAAAACGATTCACATCCCTAATATTTCTGTTACCATTGCTTTCCGGGTACTTGACGCTGCTATTCTAGCCTTCTCTCCTAGTTCAGTTCCCTTACATTTTATGTAATTTCGCATTTCTCTAGTTAATGGTTTCCCCAGTTCTATGTAAACCGATGTGATATTTACTTGAATGTCGGTATAGAAAAGTTTTAAATAAATAAATAAATTCTCCCCTTCTGGCTTACACATTTATAAATGCTACACAGTAAGCTCACTTTCAAGAGTGATCATATATTTATTAATTCACAGTGCCATCCTATAGGGATGTGCAGAAAAAAAAATTCATTTTGGTTCATTTATTAGTTTCGTTGGGACCCCGATTCATTTCATAAATTCCAAAGCAAAAAAAAAATATTTGTTTATTAGTTTGATTTGTTTTTCATTTGTCATTAAAGTCAATGGGGGGAAGTATTGCAGCCTATTTTTGGCTGCAGAATTGGGTTTTTTTTTATCAATTTGGATGAAACTTCTGAGAAGCAATCATCAGAAGGGTAAAAGAGCTCCAAGGTACTTAGATTGTGGCAAAGTGGCACCAAAGTGGCATGAATAGCCTAAGGCACCGTAAAGGGTCAAAGGGGTACCAGGAGTGGCAAGAGTGCTTTAAAAGAGGTGCAAAGCAGGAGCGAGAGTGTCAAAAACACACCACAGCTTCAAAAGACGGCACCGATAACAGGCAGCACGAGAGGAAAAGTGGCACAACAAGTGGCATCAACATCCTAAAGCAGAATGAAGGGGGAACAAAACAAGCAGAAAAGGTGTCAGGAAAAACCCCAAGTTACCAATAAAGGGACAAAGCAGCAGAAAGACTAGCACCAACACACTGAGGAAACATGATAGTGGCAAGAACACCACAAGGAGTTGAGTGAGTCATCTGGTGTATGGCAGCAAGGCAGAGTGGCAGAAAGCTGATAGGGGCAAGACAGACAGGCACAGTAGAGGTAGAGTCAGGTCCCTCTGGTGTTGATAGGGGAAAGACAGGCAGGCAGTAGGAAGTAGAGTCAGGTCCCTCTGGTTTTGATAGGGGCAAGACAGGCAGGCACAGTGTAAGTAGTCAGGTCCCTCTGGTGTTGATAGGGGCAAGACAGGCAGGCACAGTGGAGGTATAGTCAGGTCCAGTGTTCTCTCTAAGCTGGGCGCATGTGCGTGCGCACACGACCCATGAAGGCCACGCAGATGGTACAAAGTTTAGCACACAGAGTTTTTAATCCTAGAGTTTTTCCAAAAACTAGGCAAATTATTAGGCATAAAACCATTATACTTGCATGACATTGATGGGAGACACCTAACATGCGCTACATAATGTCTGTGCCACTCTGTGGGTTAAGAGATCTCTGACTCATCTCTACACAGTCCATAATATTGGTTTAAATACTTGCTCCAAAGTTTCTGTAACCCCAATGAATTTAGGCCTAAGTGCACACACTGACGCGGCTCTCTGACAGAGGCCAGGATGCCACCTGTTACTTAGAATTGACTGCTAGTCTGCTAGGTCATTAATGGGATGAGGTCAGGGAGAGTTCATACTCCCAATCTCCAATGGCATAGCTGCAGTGGTTCAGGGTACAGCGACACAGTGTGGATGGGAGGGATGCTAGCATTGCTAGGCTATACAATACACATGTGTACAAGAATCTATGCTCTGCGTCAGCAGCTAGATGACTGAGTATATATGACGCCATGTGGTAATATAAATCATTTATAAAGAACATGTTATGATCAGGCTTGTGAACCCTTGGACCAACGGGAGGATGGAACACTTAGGAGGTAGATCCTGAGGTTCCCCTGTCGGGAGGCGAGGCAGAACAGAAGATGTGACTGGCTGACCCTCGGCACTGAAGACTGAGTCGACTGTAGAGAAATCGAAGAGTCGAGACGTCAGAGAAGTCAACTGGGTCTTCGCCACTGGAAGCCCACGGTCCCCCCAGGAGGGGCCCATAGGGACCCGGCCACTGGGACTTAGGTGGACCTTTGAGTGGTCGAGGAGTCATGAGGTTGGTGCAAGGGCTAACTGGAGCTTCGCCACTGGAAGCCCTCGGTCCCCCCGGGAGGAGCCCGTAGGGACCCGGACCACTGGGACTTAGGTGGGCCCTTGGAGATGATGGTCCAGAAGAAGTCCAAGGATGAGCGCCAGAGAGTCGTCGCTTACCAGTCCGAGGTCACACACCGAGGGATCGCCGCTTGCCAGTCTGAAGTCACACACCAGGAATCACCACTTGCCAATCCGAAGTCACACACGAGGAATCACCGCTTGCCAATCCGAAGTCAGATACCAGGAATAACAGAGATGAAACAGGAACCAGGAAGCAAGGATCCAAAGCACAAGAAGACTCACCGAAGCAAGCAGACTTGAACAACCAAGGAAGTTGCCAAGTCAAGGAATGAGCAGAGGAAGTCTCCTTATATACTTCCCCTGGTCTGGTGCATTGGAGACAGGTGTAGGGAATTAAAGGGATGAGGTCCCTTTAAATCCAGTGAGGAGGCGCGGCCTCGCACCTAAGATGGCGGCGGCCATCTTGGATTCTCGGCCGTGGAGAGAAGCTGCCCGACGCCGAGAGGGAGGAGCAGGGACGGCTCCCAACCCGGCGGCCACCGCAGAGGCCCGTACCGGTGCGCGGGAACGACAAGGACTGGACTTCTGCAGCTTCCCCCGATACTGCCATGGCGGCCCGCCGTCCCGGGTCAGGTAGGGGGCCGCGGCCGTCTGCGGCCACGGAGCACAACAGAATATTAGAAAAAGATAGTGTCAACTGGTTGTTTAAATAAGTTGATAATATTTAAGTTAATTACAATTAAGATAATAAGATTTGAACGCATAAAAGCCAAAATGAGTAAAGGTGTTAAATGCAAGAGAACAGCTACATCATTTAAATCTGAATGGCTAGATAAGTGTTGAAACTAATACTGTGAAGTCACACGGCCTAACTCATGTAGCCCTGTGCAAAATCTTTTTGTATGATAAAGATAAAGGAGTCATTTGTCTGATCTGCACTGAAGCAAAAGCTGTAGGAGAGTTTTCTACAGGTAAAAGTTGGAATGAGGTCTGGAAACTGGATTTCCTCAAAAGACATCTAGTAAGTAAATCTCACATTGACAGTGTAACAAAATTGAAAAATATGAATCCAGTATTTTGCGGTGGGTTGAAGAACCTGTTACTAGAGACTCCAGAAGAAAAGCAAAAGAGGCAAATCATTGTAGAATGGAAGCGTTCAAATCCAGATGAGATAAAGGTCTTGATTGACAGCGTCTTGCTAGCCATCAAATTTAACTCCTCTATTCTGGCTGTTACAGATATAAATGAACACATGGCCAAATTTGTAAAGCTGCCAGAAAGTTGGAGAAAGTAAAAATTACGCATTTGAATTTCTTGAAGTCATCAACAGCGTTGTTCAAAATGATATAATGCAAGAAATTTCTTCGGCATTGTTCCACACTTTAACCGTTGATGAAAGCACTGACATATCTTTGACCAAATGCTTAATACTTTACTTTAAGTATCGGCCTAGCAATGCTTTGGATTACAAAGTATCGTTTGGTGGCATTTTGTGATTAGAACATTGCAAAGCTGCTTTAATCGTATCTGCCATCAAACTCTTTTATACAGCAAACGAGCTTGATTTAAGGAAGATGGTTATGTTTACATCGGACGGAGCCTCTGTTATGTTAGGAAGAAATAATGGAGTAGCAGCACAGTTGAAAAAAGAAATCCCACACCTAACTCAGCAACACTGTGTAGCACATCATGAAGATTTAGGAATAATTGATACATGGAAAGAAGTCAAACTGATGCAAGACATTGAAACTCTTATCAGAACTGTGTACTCGATGTTTAGTAGATCTATTTCAAAAAGAGTTACATTTCAAGAAATCGTTGACGCCTCAGAGCATGATTCAGTGGCATTCAGACCTTTAAATGAAGTGTGATGGCTGTCGAGGCATTTTGCTATGCAAGCTATAATTCAAAACTATGCTGTTTTGTTACAATATTTCGAGGAAGAGCAGAGAAAAGACCCAATTGCCAAATACTGTTTCAAGAAGCTGAGCACGTCTGAGTTTAGGGTAGCTCTAGAAATTTTGAATGATGTTCTATCAGATTTGGCTTCTTCTTCAGAAGAAGGGTTTAACAACTCTAGAAGTTCACCATCGTGCTCGAGGCAAACTGAACAAGATCAGAAGTCAATATCTAACAAGCTCACCTCAGTGGAGTCAAAGTGTTAAAGCACCATTACAGGTACTAATCAATAGTGCTGTCGACACAAGCTCGCTGATCACATTTATCAATCTCTTGTGTGTCCATCTGGATGAAAGGTTTCCAGAAGAGGAAGTAAAGGTATGGGGTGCATTTGATATTGGGTCACTTGTCAATTGTGACTTCGATTTCGGAATTGATAACATAAAATCACTTTGTGCTCAATATAAAGAGTTTCTGCCAGAGGAGTTAACAGTAGTTGATCAATACAACTTCAAATTTGTTGTTGCTGAGAAAATCAAAGACAAAGTTGTTTCAAATTTGTCATCTATGTTGTCATTTGTAACTCAAAATGAATAATTCAAAGACCTCGCTGTGTTGAAGGATATTAGAGGAACATTCATGGCATCCAGTATAGACTGTGAACGTGGCTTCAGTTTAATGAAAGCTACGAAAACCAAATTGCGGAATCGGTTACAGATCATTTGGATATGATCATGCATGTGAAGAACTATCAAATAGATGGTGGAAATATAGATCTTGACAGAATCTATAATGAATAGACAAATGTCAAAGACCGCAGGGAAAAAATGTAAATATTATGGACTGTAAACAAATAAACTGTTACGCTTTCTACTTGCTATACCTTAGTAGCCTCTTTAGTTAAGAAGTATATAAACATGTTAACATTTCACTTGGTCTTCACTTCTTTTTTAACTCCAGTAGAGTGAGTTGTAAGTTTGGATGCACAAAATTAAGTTAAGTTTTGGAAAAGTTGCACACAACAAAATTTTGAGCACACAGCATGTCAGAAATTAGAGGGAACATTGGTCAGGTCCCTCTGGTGTTCATAGGGGCAAGGCAGGCAGGCAGGCACAGTGGAGGTAGTCAGGTCCCTCTGGTGTTCATAGGGGCAAGGCAGGCAGGCACAGTGGAGGTAGTCAGGTCCCTCTGGTGTTCATAGGGGCAAGACAGGCAGGCACAGTGGAGGTATAGTCAGGTCCCTCTGGTGTTGATAGCGTCAAGACAGGCAGGCACAGTGGAGGTAGTCAGGTCCCTCTGGTGTTGATAGGGGCAAGACAGGCAGACACAGTGGAGGTAATCAGGTCCCTCTGGTGCTGATAGGGGCAAGACAGGCAGGCACAGTGGAGGTAGAGTCAGGTCCCTCTGTTGTTGTTAGGGGCAAGACAGGCAGGCACAGAGAGATGACCGCTGCCGCGCCCTCCTCTGGAACTCCCCTCCCCCTCATGAGGGGGAGCGGGGGAAGAAATGCAGGACCCCCCACTTCTGGCGTGACTGTCAACCGGGGCGTACTGTCCACCCTACCCATCTTGAAACACAGACCACTTCTCCTCGTGGTCCATGACCAGTCTGCAAGGGCTGTGTAGGGTGCATAGTGGGACAGGGTGGTCCGTGACTCAGTCCCGTGGGTCGCCTGAGTAGGGCACCCTGAGAGATAGTGCCAATGTCCGCCTTCCTTGTTTCTTGTCTCGTCTAGGATTCCAAGTTCCTCGTTATCTCTGCACTTCAGCGTCATGTCTCTGTTGTCATTGCATCGACCCTGGTCCGGGATGCCATCACATCGGCCACTGATCCATGATGTCTTTGCATCAGCCTTGGTGTCAAGCCTTCATCTGCGATGCCGTTGCATCGATCCTGGTGCCATATCTTCAATAGTCCTGGTGTCATGTCTTCTACCCAAGTCTTCATGCCATGTGATGCCGTTGCATCAATCTTCATAGTCTTGTCTTCGTGCCAAGGTCCATTTGCCCTCAACCTCAGGCCAGAACTGCTGCTCCATGCTGCTCGCAGCAGGTCCGAAAGGGCTCGGAATGGTCTGAGGTCCATTCACCTTCCAACATCCTCGGATGTTGGCCTTGGGAGCTTGCCGGCCTGGCAGAGGGTCAGATCGTCAGCCATGCGGAACCACCATCAACCCTCGGCTCGCCCTTGAAGGGGGAGCGGGGGAAGAAATGCAGGACCCCCCACTTCTGGTGTGACTGTCAACCGGGGCGTACTGTCCACCCTACCCATCTTGAAACACAGACCAAGGAGTCTAACACGCATGCTAGAACCTGAAAGATGATGAACTATGCCTGGGTGGAGCTGCCGCAGGTGCAGATCTTGGTGGTATTAGCAAATATTCAAACAAGAGCCCCAGGGAGAGTTCTCTTTTCTTTGTGATGGACAGAGCGCCCTCGAATGGGTTGGCCCCGAGAGTGGGGCCTGAGCTTTGAAAGTGTGGTGGTTCCGTTAGTGTCTAGTGAGCTCTCGCTGGTCTTTGAAAATCTGGGAGAAATAGCAAATACACAAATGAGAACTTTGAAGGCCAAAGTGGAGAAGATTCTATATGAACAGCAGTTCAACATGGGTCAGTCGTAACTAAGACACGGGCGAGCCTCGGGGAGAGTTCTCTTTTCTTTGTAAAGGACAGGGCACCCTGGAATGGGTTGGCCCAGAGTGTGGGGTCTGAGCCTTGGAAAGTGTGACTGTTCTATTGGCGTCTAGTGAGCTCTCGCTGGTCTTTGAAAATCTGGGGGAAATAGCAGATATACAAACGAGAACTTTGAAGGCCAAAGTAGAGAAGTTTCCATGTGAACAGCAGTTCAACATGGATCAGTCGGAACTAAGAGATAGGTGAGCCCCGGGGAGAGTTCTCTTTTCTTCTTGAAGGACTGGTCGCCCTGGAATGGGTTGGCCCCGAGAGTGGGGCCCGAGCCTTAGAAAGTGTGGTGGTTCCATTGGCATCTAGTGAGCTCTCGCTGGTCTTTGAAAATCTGGGGGAAATAGCAGATATACAAATGAGAAGTTTGAAGGCCGAAGTCGAGAAGGTTCCATGTGAACAGTAGTTCAATATGGGTCAGTTCAGACTCCTGGGTTTTGCCTCCCCACCAGCAGATGGAGACAGAGAAGTTTTGACTGACTCTGTCCTACACCCTCAGGTGCCACATATAGTCCGTCAGTATTACGTGGTATCAAAGCGTTTACTTTGAAAAATTTAAAGTGTTCAAAGCAGGCCGGTCACATGAATACTTCAGCTAGGAATAACGGAATAGGATTCCGATTCTATTTTGTTAGTTTTCGGAACTGGGGCCATAATTAAGAGGGATAGCCAGGGGAATTCGTATTGTGCCGTTAAAGTTGAAATTCTTGGACGGGCGGAAGACGAACTAAAGTGAAAGCATTTGCCAAGAATTTTTTTTTTTTTTTAATTTGCACTTTATTAGAATTTTTACGAAGTATACATGAAATATACTCTCAAGATAAAGAAATAAAGAGATACATAATAAAAAGTAAAAGGGTAACATCTCAAACGAAATTCAATCTTAACCAATATATGTTCTCCTAGGCAACATGGGTGAGTGAGACCTGTAATCCAAAGGGGAGATAACAAAGAAACAATTTTAAGTAACTAGCTTAACGATTTTTGATGGTTACCAATTAGTTACTGATTACTAAACATTATTGTGGGGCTATGGTCACCGTTCTTGCATTTAAAAAAGATTTCAGCTGTTCAATAACAGTAAATGCAAAACTTTCACCTTTACCCTTAATAAGACATCTACACGGATATCTTAATAAGAAAGTGTAGCCAAGGGCTACTACCTGAGGTCTCAATTTTAAAAACTCCTGTCTTCTTAATTGGGTGGGTCTGGCAAAATCGGGAAAAATCTTAACCAATTGGCCAAAAAAGGTTTCAGAAGAATTTTGAAAGAATGCTTTCATCACATTGCTGACATCTCTTTCTATGACAAAAGATACTAATAACGTACCCCTGCCCAATATCTCTACAGCAGAACTTTCAATAAACTGAGTTAAATTCTCAAAAATTGCCAATTGGTCTCCTTCGGTTTTTCTTTCAATCTTAGTCAGGAAGTAGGCCTTATTTATGATGGGCAATTTAGATTCTTCAAATTTTAGAATTTCTAGGAAAAGTTTTTTCAATGTGCTTTGAACTAGGAAAGCACATTGAAAAGCACTAGGAAAATTTAGGAATCGTAAGTTCAAATGTCTGTTGTAATTTTCCAATGCTTCCAGTCTTTTGGACTGGTATGCCAAGTCTTTTATCATTTTAACATCGACCATTTGAACTTGTAAAGTTTTTTTCTCCACCTCTTTCAGCCTACTTCCAAGATCTCTCATTTGATCCTCCGTCTTAAGTTTCAGGTTTTGCACATCAATATCTATTTTGCTATATCTAGCATCAGCTTCTTTCACAAATTGTCCAATACTGGCCATTAACTCCCACAATAGGTCCAATGTTACCGTGGCTGGTTTACAGGGGATAATAAACTCACCCCTTCCCTGTTCCTTCGGCAGCATAGGAACTCTCCCCGTTGCAATCTCCGAAAGCCTCCTTGACTCCTCATTCGGGTAGACTGGAGATATCAATTTCTCCCGATCTTCCTGACCCGACATAGCTGCTGTTTCCAGCAGACTCGAGGAGAACCTAGGGCTAGCCACCTCTGCTCCCTCTCGGCATCCCCCCCCCCCTGGCGAGGGGGTGATGTCATCAGAAGGCGTCTGCTGCCGGAGAGCCGCCTGTTGCCCAGGCGCCGGTGGAGGTCGGTAATCCGGGGGACTCAAGCTGACCTCCCCAGGCAGCGCTGAAGCTCCCTCTTCAATCGCTGCAGCGGGGACTTCATCCCCCGTTTTTGCCATCATTGCGGACGTGTACTCTGTAATCCGTTTCTGAAGTTCAGGCAGCGGCGGGTCGGTGGGGAAAACCCGCATTTTGCCCTTTCTTTTGGCTGGCATCTTTGTTAAGGTAACGATCTTTCAGGAACGTCTTACTGAGCGACCGCTCTCGCCGCCATCTTGGTCCCGCTCCCAAGAATATTTTCATTAATCAAGAATGAAAGTCCAAGGTTCGAAGACGATCAGATACTGTCATAGCTCCAACCATAAACGATGCCGACAAGCGATCCAGTGGCGTTATTCACATTACTTGCCGAGCAGTTCCCGGGAAATCAAAGTCTTTGGGTTCTGGGTGGAGTATGGTTGCAAAGCTGAAACTTAAAAGGAATTGATGGAAGGGCACCACCAGGAAGATGAAATTGTTCTAGCTCTTCAAAATTCAACCTATTCTCAAACTTTAAATGGGTAAGACGCCCAGCTCGCTGGCGTGGAGCCGGGCATGGAATGCGAGTACTTAGTGGGCCACTTTTCGTAAGCAGAATTGGCGCTGCAGGATGAACCAAACATCGGATTAAGGCACCCAATGCCGATGCTCATCAGACCCCAGAAAAGGTGTTGGTTGATATAGACATAAGGCACAAGACAGACAGGCATAGCAATGAGGTCAGGCCCTTGTAGTGTGACGTAAGGCGCATGACAGGCACAGTAATGAGGTCAGGCCCTTGTAGTGTGACGTAAGGTGCATGACAGACAGGCACAGCAATGAGATCAGGCCCTTGTAGTGTGACGTAAGGCGCATGACAGACAGGCACAGCAATGAGGTCAGGCCCTTGTAGTGTGACGTAAGGCGCATGACAGACAGGCACAGTAATGAGGTCAGGCCCTTGTAGTGTGACGTAAAGTACATGACAGACAGGCACAGCAATGAGGTCAGTCCCTTGTAGAGATGTGCAATCGTTTTTCACGATTTAGTCAATGCCAACGACATTGTCTAAATCGTCATTGTTGGGGAAGTTGGGAAAAAGAATCAAAATTCCACGAATTTTCGGGTTAAAGTCGGTTTTTTATTACTGCGCACTAACGGATGTTAGTGCGCATGGACTATCCGTTAGCGCGCAGTCGCTGGACGTAGTGCGCAGTACATGGCGCCTCACCATACTGCGCACTAACGGATTATTAGTGCGCGCTCAGTACATGGCAGTGCGCGGTGATATATGTTAGTGCGCACTAACGTAAATTGATACTAAATTGACACTTTTTTTTAAATTGAAGGTTGAATATGTATTCCTATTGGGTGTCTTCTTGTTTTTTATTCATTACCAAGGTTACCAACAGCCAAGGTGCTGTTTTTTACAGATTGTTTTATATGGGGGATGGGGAATGGGAATGGGGGATAGAGCTATTAGCTTTTAGCTTGAAGTTCTAATCCTACTGTAGTAGTGTGTCTGTGGATATTGTGATTAGGTCATCAATCATATGACTAGAATTTGTTTGATATATTATGCATAATATTCATTTGCATCATTTTTGAATTGGCCACTTAAATTAATAGGTTTATTTTCCCTCCTACTTTTAGTCAATAGGTAGCTATAATAGCTATATAATAAGGGGTGCTCTGCTTATGTGTTGCTTTTGTTTTGTGGGTTTGAGGAGAAAACATCAGTCAATCAGTCATTATAGCTAGCTGCAGCTGTTGATTGATAGCTAATATTATACAGCCTTTATTGTTATTAATAAGGGGTAGCTGCTAGCTGGCTTAGCTAGCTGATACTAGTATCAGCCTATGATACTAGCCAGCCAGCCAGCCAGCCAGTAGCCATTGCCACTAGCCACAGTAGCATATAGCTACTGCTAGCAGCCAAGTACCACTAGCCAAAATAGCCAATAGCCACAACCAGTGAGCTGAGCTGAGCTCTACTCTTTTTTTCTGTTTCTTGAGTGAGCTCTTCGTTCGCAGCATTCCTAGCCTAGGCATAGGCAGGCACCAGCACTCCAGTCCAGCAGCAGTGCTTGCTTATAAAGGACAAGGTAGGTGCTTTGACTGCTTTCTGAACATTGTAGCAGTAGAGTTTTAATAGATTTATAAATATATAAAATTATATAATATTATATTTATCAATATTATATAGATGTATGTGTAATCTACTAGATTTATCACTAATAGTGTTTATAGCTAGCTAGCCAATATAGCCAGTGACACTAGGCTAATAGCTAGCTTGGCTATTAGCCTAGTGTCACTGGCTATGGCTAGCTATTAAAGCCAGTGAGTCACTACTATCAAATCAATTCTACTACTAAACCTATAATTGGCCAATAGTCTGTCCAATATCCTATATTATGTTTCTTGTGCTTGGCTTAAGGCTTCTGCTCCTGTGTGTGAGATTTGTGGGTAAGACTTGAAGTGGGAGGGAGAAGTTATTTTAGTCCAAAGAACAGAATAGGCCTGAAAAGGATATGAAAAAATAAGAATAGGACTTCTCTAACCTCAATGCTTGGCTTGCATGTAGTATTAACAGAAAAGCCTAGCCAGTCCTGCCAGGAGGCTAATGTAATGAGTGAACTGAAGTATTGCAGCCTAGTTTCAGTCTCAGTCTGCTGCAGTTTGATGCTCTGGCCAATGCATGGTATAAATTGCAATATAATATATTAGTAAGTATACTATATCAAATTATCACTTGTCAGTGTCACTCACTGACTAATAAAAAATAATCACTATATCCTTCTTTGTCCTGTGGTCTGGGGGTAGCCTTAGCAATAGCTAGCTAGCTAATGCTATTAGCTCAATAAAGTTTTAAAAATGAATACCAAACTAATTTATTAACTTGTTTAATGTACTATATTTATTATATATTTCTTTGACCACAGGATCATAATGCCCCTACCAGTACCCTCTGGAAAAAAACGTGTTGCTAGTGATAGTGCTACTGGAAAGAGCTGTCTGCCAGTCCCTAGGAAAAAACTGCGATTTTTTGAGAAGAAAGAGGATGTAGAAGTGCAAGGAAACTTGTTGCAAGGGAAGGAACGAGCAGAATTTGAGGGAAAGGTGAAAAGATTAGATGAAAGAATGGTGATACAGAAAATATTTGATGATGATGAAGAATCAGATATTGAGGAGGAGGAGGAGGAGGAGGAGGAGGAGGATGATGATCAGGAGTTTTTGGCTAGTAAACATTCAGAGGAGAAGGAGGAGGAGGAGAACAGAAGCAATGACAATGTTAGTCAGATTGCAAAACAAACAACTACTGCCAGTGCCAGCAGTATTGCTGGTACCCTGTCCCCTACACCATTTGAACATCCACGTGTGACTACTACTACTACTACTACTATTTCTACTACTAGTATGAAAATGACAAGTATCCAGCCTAGAGTAAGGAACAGTACAAGGACATCAAAGATTTGGAATCATTATCATGTTGTGGCTGACCAGAGATTTGGACAATGTATCCATTGTAAAAAGATGGTGAGCCGTGGAAGAATTATTGGACATCTTACTAACAGCAACATGAAATATCACCTTGAAAGAGAACATAGAGCACTGTTGCTTGCAGAAGAAGCTGGTCCCACCGTGCTTGCCCAGGCTTCAAGTAAAGCAACAGGGAAGCAGCCACAGAAGGAAAGTAGTAGTACTAAAGAAGATACAGATTGTGTGCATCTGCAGAAGCAGCAGTCTCCTCTTCCTCATCCCCAGCAGCAGCGGCAAGCTACCATGGAGCAGATGGGGTGGTGTTCTTCTGCAATGTCACAGAGCAGGAAGCAGGCAATGTCTAAAGTGGGTACACGACATATTGCTCTAATGATTGCTTTGGATGATCAGCCACTGCAGATTGTAGAAAATGAGGGATTTAAGCGGATGCTCCATTATTTCGCCCCTTACTACAAACTTCCTTCAAGAAGTACATTTAGCCGTCAGGTGCTTCCTTCCCTATACAGAAAATGTCGTGCTGAAATGCAGATTATGATGGCAAGGGCAAAGGGGAGGAGCATCCATCTCACCACTGATGTTTGGACTAGTATGAATGCAATGCATGCATATTTGTCTCTAACAGCACATTGGTGGCAGCTGGATGAGGCATTAATACCTGTAAGCACTAGCAGCATTGGCAGTGGCAGTGGCAGCAGCTCCAAAAAGGTTTCGCCAGGATACCATTGGGCTTTACTGCATGCTCAAGTGCTAGACAAGAGACATACTTCAGAAAATATCTTACACGCAATTCAGGGGATGATGGAAAAATGGAATGGGCTCCTTAGAAGCAGTGATATGGAATGCTTAAATGGATTTTTCATTACTGACAATGGTTCCAATATTATTAAGGCTCTGGCTGATGGCAGATTCAGCGGCATCCGATGCTTTGCACATACCCTGCATCTGATAGTGAGGGATGCTTTGGGGCTTAGTGGCAAGGAAGGTGGTACTACTACTAGTTGTAGTAGTCAACTCCTGAAGCGGTTGATTGAAAAGTGTCGCAAAATAGCTGGGCATTTCAATCGTAGTGTAAAAAGTGGGAAGCAACTCAGAAAGAGGCAAATAGCAGTTGGCGCACCTTTGCACAACCTTCTTCAGGATGTGCCTACCAGATGGAATTCCACCTATCTTATGTTGGAGAGGTTGTCTGAACAGCAGACACCTCTTCATGATTTGGCAATGGCAACTGAAATTGGATTGGAAAATCCTCTTGGATGTCAGGACTGGACAAACATTGCACACATGGTGCATGTCCTCAAGCCTTTCAAAGTATATACTGATGCATTGAGTTCAGCTAATGCCACTTTGGGTGGTGTCATCCCTGTAATAAACTATCTGGAGGAGGTATTACAGGAATTTCTGCATCATCCAGATTTCTCTAAGGAAGTGTTAATGCTTGTTAAATGCTTAAAAGAGAAAGTTGAAAAAAGATTGAAACCTCTCATGCAAAGGGATTGCTATATGTTAGCCACGATGTGTGACCCACGTGTGAAAGGCAGTATTGCTCTCAAGAACAATGCTCTTACACATTGGAAAAAAAAGTTGATTAAAATGGTTGAAAACATAATGTCTAACAGGGTCTGTTCCACTGGTAACGATGAAAAAGAATTAGTATTATCCTCTCAGTCTCCAACTCCATCCTGCTCAAGTACTAGTATGATCAGCTGCTCCCCTACCCCTTCCATAACACATCAAAATATGAGTCATTCCACATTTAATGAACTGCCTGCCATGTCACAAGCAATCGCATCAGCTGTTGGCAGAAGAGTTACTACTACTGAGTCCTACCTGCAGGAGAATGTTTCAGAACTGCATGTTAAGAGTTTTCTGTCTGAGCCAATTCAGAGCATGGACTCAGATCCCTTGAGATATTGGGCACAGAAAGCTTCAATGTGGCCTGATCTTGCAATACTAGCACAGCACTTTCTTTCCTGCCCGCCAACAAGTGTGCAAAGTGAAAGAGTATTTTCAATGACAGGGAACATAGTGAGTCCACACCGTGCACGTTTGTCTCCAGACTTAGTCGAGCAATTGGTTTTTATCAAAACGAACTTTCCACAGCTTGGGTATCCGAACTTTCCCTGTGACTGGGAGGAGTGAGCCTCTTGTCGAGGGCCGAGATCCAAGGTCAAGGGGTGGAAGAGAGGCTTGGCTCTATGCAGCTGTGCTCCCCGCATCGCTTGCTGGGGTGCCCGGCCACAAGAGGCAGCAGCGGCCACAACACTGCCGCTGCTGCCTCTTGTGGCCCACAGGAGAAGCCAGTCTGGGAGTCACAAGACATGAACACTCTGTCCTGCTGCGTCTCCAACACAGGCTTCTCACTCCCAGGCTCCTTTCCCCCAGTGTCCACCTCTGAGGCAGGCAAGTCCTCGCTGGGTTCTTCTGCCTCAGCGTCCATCTCCGACAGCATGATTGTGTGAATGAAGTATGAAAGAATTTCAGGCCAATACAATATAAAATTGCACTTACAGTGCACAGAGAGGTTGATACTCTAACTAAGTAGCTAGTGGTTGTACTAGTAGTAGCTAGCTACTAGCTAGCTACTACTACTAGCTACTACTTGGATATCCAGTTTATATCCAACTAGTAGCTACTACTACTAGCTACTAGTTGGATATAAACTGTTACTGTTATATCCACTACTGTAACAATATATTGATTAACCAAATATATACAAACACCCTTGAGTGTAATAAAAAGAGAAAACTGAGCACCCAGAAGTTGTACATTTCTGAAGGATTTTTTGTTCATGAGTCTGCTTTCTCCTAGTCCTTACTCCTACTTTAGTATCACAAGCATTAAAGTTTTTGCTTCAAATGGCTGTCTTGGTCATGGAGCAATTTTTGGCATTGACGTGTGAGTCATTGCAGTAGCTTGAGTGCTGCACACACTGCACACAGTGCACAATATTGTATTGGCCAGGTTGAAAGATGTGTGAATGGTCAGTAGCCACGGTTGAAGCCTTGACGTTGGCGCTACTGCTCACAAGTATACAACTTGTGCTAATTCAGCCAGACTGAATGTTGTATGGAAGTGTATGACTAACTTAGTTACTACTAAAACAATGAAATATGTTGGATTATAATAGACATACATCCGTACATGTCTGCTCTTTGTAATTTAGTAGTACCATACTATATTATTTTTGAATAATTATTATTAGTTAAATGACTAATAAAATAATATATAAAAAAGAACAAACAAACATTTTGCACAATGTTAAAACATTTATTTTTTTTTACATATATTTAACTATTAGACATAGACATTAACAATAGTAGACAAACATTTTTGTCAAAAAAAAATAAATTAAAATAAAAAAAAACCAGCCCAGCAGCCCAGGTCAAGGCGAAATATGATGCCTTGACTTCATGATGTTGCAGCAGGGTCAGGCTCATGTGGAGAGGAGGGTGCCGCCACTGGAGAAACCTGCTCTGAAGCAGAGGGAACTGGCACCTCCTCCTCATGAGGCATCTCATGAGGAGGAGAAGCCATTTCCCTCTGCTCCTGAGGGGCCTCCTCCAGGGCTAACAACCTCCTCTCCACATTGCTGACACTGGCCTGCACCTCTCCGACCCTCTGCTGCAACATCATGAAGTCGGCATCATATTTCGCCTTGAACTGCCGTACTTCCTGCAGGATCTCCTCCAACTTTGAATATTGTGCACAGCAGCACTTACAGGTTGGAGGAGATCCTGGAGGAAGTACGGCAGTGCTGGTGCTGGTGCTGGCACTGGCGCTGGCGCTGGTGGTGGTGCTGGTTGCAGTGGTGGGCCGCTGGCTGCTGGCAGCTTTATCTTGGCCTGTAAAGAAATTAAAAAAAAATAATAATTCAACATGAGACACAGAACTATACATTATACATACATTACACATAGTCAGATATGACAAATAAAAAAGCAAATACTGGATGCGTGCGAGCAAGTTTATAAAATAATCTACCCCTTATTTAGTTTATTGACCTTGAGGATTATAGAAAAATGAGGAGTCCATTGCAGGGGAGAAGGAGTGAGGGGGAGAGTGGAGGGATATCAAATCTATCAACATAGATTAGAGAGAATACATAATTTGAAGGATTGGAAGGAGAAATAATAGTCAATCTCAGGTTACACAGAATATGATGGTAGGAGATACACTACAAACCTCTTCTTTTTTTTCACCTTCAATTCTTTAGTTTACTATCATAGCCACTCAGTGTCATTTAATATATACAAATAAATAAATACACACTTCCCCCCATTCCCAATCCCCAGCCACTAAAACTGATTGATATAAAAAAAAAAGATTTTGTTTTTTCAGCCTCAGATAATATATACTACTTTACTGGCCGTGCCAAGAGATATATTATTTCCTACCTAGACCACTACTGGTTGCTGCCTCTGTCCTCCTCTGGTGACAGCTCTGCCTCCCACTAGGCCCGGAAGCCCCGCCTCGTCCCTGCCTGGGTGTGGTTCTGTACAAGACAAATCAAAATTCAGAGAACAGTTAGAATTTTAAAAAACAAGAATGAGATCAGACACAATGATTCATTCACTGTTATAGTAAAGAAACATTTTTAAACACAAATTCCATTACAATTAATTGAATACTTGTGTAATGTGTGTTGTTCTTGTGTAGTATTCTGAAAACAACTTACCAGGCACGGAACGGGCCCACGGTTCGGCGGACCTCCTCGAGCCACCTACCCTCGTGCAATCGCAGATGGCGACCTGAAAATTAGAGGGATATACAGGAAAAAGAATAACATTGATTAATTTTTACAACATGCCCATGTTTTGCCTTGACCTACTAGATTATTTTTTATGCAACATACAAAAGTTAGTTATACATAAATACTATTTTATTTATATTTCAATGTGGCTTTCAAAAAATCCCAAATACCCACCATTTCAAAACGATTAATATATAAATATCAATAATATACCACAGATAATTTTATTTCCTTTGTAGTCTAGTTATTAAGTATTAATACTAGTATAGTATAGGGTAAGGGTGGTACACTAGTAGCTAGCTAGCTAGTAGCTAGCTACTAGTATTTCTGTTTTTTTAAAATATATTTACTTAACATTATAACTTTTATTACTTATAGTAGTTAATTATTACATTATAATTATATAACTCAATGTATGCTACTAGTAGCTACTGTAGCTAGTATTACTATCATACTCTATTTAATTTTCAATGACAAAATAATATACATAATTTATAATTGAATATTATGATCAACATTATTATTTTCACCTTTCTTTTTCAGGTCTTCCACCTCACGAGGGTAGGAGGCCCGCCGGCAAAACTCCTCCTGGAGAGAGGCCCAGGCAGCAGTCTCCCTTTGCAGGTTAGGCCTGCTGCCTGGGGGGGTGTAAAGGTTCCCCTCATCCAGGAGCATGAGCCGGGCTAGGAGGTCCACGTCGGCCTGGGTAAAGCGGGGCTTCCTGGACCTTGCCTGCCACCTTGGAGGAGGACGGTGGGGAGGAGTCAGACTCCCTCCCCCTGTCACCACCAGACTCCCTTTCACGTTCCATCCTACCATGAGAAAATAAAAAAGGAGATGAAAAAAAGTATGTGCTATAGGACAGCTGTTTGTTCAGAAGCTCACACACTAATGCAGGGAGGGGCTAGGCAGCTCCCCCCTGTCTGTGAAGCCAGCCCTCAGCCCTCACCCTCACAGTGACAGTACACTATTCAGTTCAGTGGCAGGGACATGGGGGGAGGGGAGGAGTGGGGGTCAGGCAGCTGAGCTCCCCCCCCCCCCCCTGTCTGTGAAGCCAGCCAGCCTCTCACTACGTAATGCAGGCAGGGAGGGAGCTGTCTCAGCCCTCACTGTGAGGGTGAGGGCTGAGACAGCTCCCTCCCTGCCTGCATTACGTAGGGGGGGGGGGAGCTCAGCTGCCTGACCCTCACTCCTCCCCTCCCCCCATGTCCCTGCCACTGAACTGAATAGTGTACTGTCACTGTGAGGGTGAGGGCTGAGACAGCTCCCTCCCTCCCTGTCTCAGCCCTCACCCTCACAGTGACAGTACACTATTCAGTTCAGTGGCAGGGACATGGGGGGAGGGGAGGAGTGAGGGTCAGGCAGCTGAGCTCCCCCCCCCCCCCTGTCTGTGAAGCCAGCAAGCCTCTCACTACGTAATGCAGGCAGGGAGGGAGCTGTCTCAGCCCTCACTGTGAGGGTGAGGGCTGAGACAGCTCCCTCCCTGCCTGCATTACGTAGGGGGGGGGGGAGCTCAGCTGCCTGACCCTCACTCCTCCCCTCCCCCCATGTCCCTGCCACTGAACTGAATAGTGTACTGTCACTGTGAGGGTGAGGGCTGAGACAGCTCCCTCCCTCCCTGTCTCAGCCCTCACCCTCACAGTGACAGTACACTATTCAGTTCAGTGGCAGGGACATGGGGGGAGGGGAGGAGTGAGGGTCAGGCAGCTGAGCTTCCCCCCCCCCCTGTCTGTGAAGCCAGCAAGCCTCTCACTACGTAATGCAGGCAGGGAGGGAGCTGTCTCAGCCCTCACTGTGAGGGTGAGGGCTGAGACAGCTCCCTCCCTGCCTGCATTACGTAGGGGGGGGGGGGAGCTCAGCTGCCTGACCCTCACTCCTCCCCTCCCCCCATGTCCCTGCCACTGAACTGAATAGTGTACTGTCACTGTGAGGGTGAGGGCTGAGACAGCTCCCTCCCTCCCTGTCTCAGCCCTCACCCTCACAGTGACAGTACACTATTCAGTTCAGTGGCAGGGACATGGGGGGAGGGGAGGAGTGAGGGTCAGGCAGCTGAGCTCCCCCCCACCCCCCCTACGTAATGCAGGCAGGGAGGGAGCTGTCTCAGCCCTCACCCTCACAGTGAGGGCTGAGACAGCTCCCTCCCTGCCTGCATTACGTAGTGAGAGGCTTGCTGGCTTCACAGACAGGGGGGGGGGGAGCTCAGCTGCCTGACCCTCACTCCTCCCCTCCCCCCATGTCCCTGCCACTGAACTGAATAGTGTACTGTCACTGTGAGGGTGAGGGCTGAGACAGCTCCCTCCCTCCCTGTCTCAGCCCTCACCCTCACAGTGACAGTACACTATTCAGTTCAGTGGCAGGGACATGGGGGGAGGGGAGGAGTGAGGGTCAGGCAGCTGAGCTCCCCCCCCCCCCTGTCTGTGAAGCCAGCAAGCCTCTCACTACGTAATGCAGGCAGGGAGGGAGCTGTCTCAGCCCTCACTGTGAGGGTGAGGGCTGAGACAGCTCCCTCCCTGCCTGCATTACGTAGGGGGGGGGGAGCTCAGCTGCCTGACCCTCACTCCTCCCCTCCCCCCATGTCCCTGCCACTGAACTGAATAGTGTACTGTCACTGTGAGGGTGAGGGCTGAGACAGCTCCCTCCCTCCCTGTCTCAGCCCTCACCCTCACAGTGACAGTACACTATTCAGTTCAGTGGCAGGGACATGGGGGGAGGGGAGGAGTGAGGGTCAGGCAGCTGAGCTTCCCCCCCCCCCTGTCTGTGAAGCCAGCAAGCCTCTCACTACGTAATGCAGGCAGGGAGGGAGCTGTCTCAGCCCTCACTGTGAGGGTGAGGGCTGAGACAGCTCCCTCCCTGCCTGCATTACGTAGGGGGGGGGGGGAGCTCAGCTGCCTGACCCTCACTCCTCCCCTCCCCCCATGTCCCTGCCACTGAACTGAATAGTGTACTGTCACTGTGAGGGTGAGGGCTGAGACAGCTCCCTCCCTCCCTGTCTCAGCCCTCACCCTCACAGTGACAGTACACTATTCAGTTCAGTGGCAGGGACATGGGGGGAGGGGAGGAGTGAGGGTCAGGCAGCTGAGCTCCCCCCCACCCCCCCTACGTAATGCAGGCAGGGAGGGAGCTGTCTCAGCCCTCACCCTCACAGTGAGGGCTGAGACAGCTCCCTCCCTGCCTGCATTACGTAGTGAGAGGCTTGCTGGCTTCACAGACAGGGGGGGGGGGAGCTCAGCTGCCTGACCCTCACTCCTCCCCTCCCCCATGTCCCTGCCACTGAACTGAATAGTGTACTGTCACTGTGAGGGTGAGGGCTGAGACAGCTCCCTCCCTCCCTGTCTCAGCCCTCACCCTCACAGTGACAGTACACTATTCAGTTCAGTGGCAGGGACATGGGGGGAGGGGAGGAGTGAGGGTCAGGCAGCTGAGCTCCCCCCCCCCCCTGTCTGTGAAGCCAGCCAGCCTCTCATGCAGAGAGGGAGCTGTCTGACACTGACAATCTCTGTTAAACTTTTTTTCACTAAATTAGCATAAAATTAAATGAAGTACTTTTGTGTGTTAAACTTTTAATTTCCCCTAATGTAAGTAACTTCATTTAATATTATTTTTATATTATTTTATGCTACTTCACCGAAAAAAGTGCATTAACTATTTAACTTAACCAACTAAGTAACTACTAGTAAAGTAATACTGTATAAAAACTAAAACAAAATCTTATATATTTATTATATTATACACTTACAGTGGTAGAGTTGATGATATAATGTGGTGAAGAATGAATCAACGATAACGTTGTGTCTGTTGATTAGGTGTACTGTACTACTGCTGCTCACTGCTCAGTACTCAGCTCACTGCGTGCTGCTCAGCTCACTCAGCTAGCTCTGTCAGAGACTGCACGTAGTAAGAAAATAATTATTAGTGCGTGTATTTTAAGCAAAATGGCCTCCGGGGACCTCACAGAGCATGCTCAAGGTAGTGCGCACTAATCCGCGTTAGTGCGCACTAGCCAGCGGTAGTGCGCACTACCTACGGATGATTTAAAATACTGGTTCTACATTCCCATTGCCTGTTTTCCAGGTGGTGCGAACCAGTGGGAGCAGGGAACCGTACATTTAGCTAACGAACTCCTTAAAAATTGATACGTTTTACTTAAAAGTTGCAATTTTTGGCCGTGCGCACTAACTTTAGGTAGTGCGCACTAACGGTAACATTGAGCGCACTAACCCCGTTAGTGCGCACTAACTACGGATGATTTAAAATACTGGTTCTACATTCCCATTGCCTGTTTTCCAGGTGGTGCGAACCAGTGGGAGCTGGGAACCGTACATTTAGCTAACGAACTCCTTAAAAATTGATACGTTTTACTTAAAAGTTGCAATTTTTGGCAGTGCGCACTAACTTTAGGTAGTGCGCACTAATGGTAACATTGAGCGCACTAACCCCGTTAGTGCGCACTAACTACGGATGATTTAAAATACTGGTTCTACATTCCCATTGCCTGTTTTCCAGGTGGTGCGAACCAGTGGGAGCTGGGAACCGTACATTTAGCTAACGAACTCCTTAAAAATTGATACGTTTTACTTAAAAGTTGCAATTTTTGGCAGTGCGCACTAACTTTAGGTAGTGCGCACTAACGGTAACATTGAGCGCACTAACCCCGTTAGTGCGCACTAACTCCGTTCGTAAAAAAACCCAAAACACACGCGAAAAACTAAATTTTTAAACGACTCGGTCGACCGAAGCCAGACCCGATACCTAAACACGAAGCACATCTCTAGTCCCTTGTAGTGTGACATAAGGTGCATGACAGACAGACACAGCAATGAGGTCAGGTCAATGTGCAGATATATCCAGAGCATATGAGGCAGGCAGAGGTGCTGAAAGGCTTTAAAGTGCTTTTATTCATCTTGCCATTCACAGGGAAATTCTGGAAACCCAAGCAAAGGCATGTTTATTTTCAAAAACACTAGCTTTTCATTAACTCTTGTGCCAGCCATGAGCGATGAGGGCTCATGATATTCCCTAGGGATGTGAATCGGTACCGGAGTCGTTTATGGTATCCTGTTCGTAGAACCTCAGCAGCATCTCTTCCTGCAATTTATCACAAGCAGATTGTGATAAATTGCAGGAAATAAATTGTGAGACTGGAAAATTGGGCATCAAAATGGCAGATGAAATTTAATGTGGATAAGTGCAAAGTGATGCATAAAGGGAAAAATAACCCATGCCATAGTTACATAATGCTAGTTTCCCTATTAGGTGCTACTACCCAAGAAAGAGATCTAGGCGTCATAGTGGATATAGCACATTGAAATTGTCAGTTTAGTGTGCTGTGGCAGTCAAAAAAGCAAACAGAATGTTGGGAATTATTAGAAAGGGAATGGTCAATATAATGGAAAATGTCATAATGCCTCTGTATCGCTCCATGGTGAGACTGCACCTTGAATACTGTGACAATTCTGGTCGCCACATCTCAAAAAAGATATAATTGCGATGGAGAAGGTACAGAGAAGGGCTACCAAAATGATAAGGGGAATGGAACAGCTCCCCTATGAGGAAAGACTAAAGAGGTTAGGACTTTTCAGCTTGGAGAAAAGACGGCTGAGGGGGGATATGATAGAGGTGTTTAAAATCATGAGAGGTCTAGAATGGGTGGATGTGAATCGGTTATTTACTCTTTCGGATAATAGAAAGACTAGGGGGCACTCCATGAAGTTAGCATGTGGCACATTTAAAACTAATCGGAGAAAGTTCTTTTTCACTCAACGCACAATTAAACTCTTGAATTTGTTGCCAGAGGATGTGGTTAGTGCAGTTAGTATAGCTGTGTTTAAAAAAGGATTGGATAAGTTCTTGGAGGAGAAGTCCATTACCTGTTATTAATTAAGTTGTCTTAGAAGTTAGCCACTGCTATGACTAGCAACGGTAACATGAAATAGACTTAGTTTTTGGGTACTTGCCAGGTTCTTATGGCCTGGATTGGCCACTGTTGGAAACAGGATGCTGGGCTTGATGGACCCTTGGTCTGACCCAGTATGGCATGTTCTTATGTTCTTATTGAAAAGACACGTACACTGGGCACACTGGTTGATGGACAGGACAGATATCGCTGAACCACTTTGGCTAGGTGTGACCAGACAGTAGACTTGTGTACCCAATATGCCAGTGGATCTGTCTCCATGTCCTCAGTGGGCTCTGTGAGATACCGTGTCACTGACATTTGTGCTGGTGTCTCCTTTGCTTGGGTGGGCTGAGAGTCCTTCTTGCCAGCTGCTTTCACTCTAGCCTGTGCCAGAAGGGATGATTTTTAGGGATAAGATGGCATAGGCGTACTGAAGTGGAGGAGGAAGTACTAGCTGTCGCTGACAGAATGCTGCTCCTGCTTGGGCTTGCACAACTCTCTGAAGTGCCTGTTGTTTCTTCCTCTGCTTCATGCCTAATCTTTCTCTGCCTATGGCTCTCCTGTTCACAGACCCTTTCTAGCAGCAGGTTCTTAACAAATGTGAGGCAATCAGACTATAGGGTGAGTTTCCCTTTCACACGGGGATCACAGACTGTGTCGAGCATGTATCTGTTGTCTTTTGTTAAAGGTCCTAATCTCTCTTGCACCTGCTTCTGTAAAACGTCCAGACAATGCAGCACCTCTGCTGTCATTCCCGCTTCCTGTTTAAAGCCCTCGAAACTTTCCTCCAGAATATTTACTATAGGGATAATGTCAGCCAAGGTGGCACTTCTAGAACTCAGCTCCTCCATGACATCCTTGAAGGGCTTCAGGATTTTTTTACCAGCTGACTCATGACTAACCAATCATGATGCCCTAGGGGACTATGCACACCTATCTCCATTTCCAGAGAGAGGTCATGAAGGGGTGTCTGCTGCTCCACTAACCTCTGCAGCATCATATAGGTGAAATTCCACCGGGTGCCAATGTCTTGAATGAGACGCTTGTGAGGCATCCTCAAATCAGTCTGCTTTTCACAGAAAACCTGCCCTGCCTTCAAACTTCTGTAGAAGTGTGCTGCTATGTTCCTGCACGTGTGTATTAACGTATGCAGGTATTCATTGTCTTGGTTCTTGGACTCCAACCCCAGAGCTGACTTCACTACCAGGTGCAGAGTGTGTGCAAGACATCGGATGTTCTGAAAGCCCCCATTGGATATTGCCTTTACCATGTTTGCACCATTGTCTGTGACAAAGAACCCTGCCTGAAGATTCCTGGCTCTCTGGTGTAACTGCCACCTCTCCAGCATGTCTCTGATGTATGATAGAATATTGGTCGAGATATGGGCCTCGTCTGTCAGGTAGGTGTGCAGTAAAGTCCACCTGCACCCTGATACTTGGTCACTAATAGAGCTGCTGCCTGCCCCTGCCTCAGCCAGGTCCCAACAGTGTGCTGTCAGGGAGAGGTAAGAGTGTGAAGCATTCATGGTGGTCCAGATATCGCAGGTGAAATGCACACTCCCCTTTGCCTTAGCTAGCAGCACCTTGATGCGACTGCGACACTGGTTGTACAGCCTGGGGGGTGACCTTTCTGCTAAATGTGGTTCTGGAGGGGACTTTGTAATTTGGAGCTAAAACCTGCAGCAAACACTTGAAACCCACATTCTCCACTACCTGCAGGGGCTGGTCATCAAGGGCAATCATTTCCACGATGCTCCTGGTTACAACTTTTGAGGATGCCTGCCTCCTTCCATGGGATAGTGCTACCGAACACCACCCCATTTCCTCCATGGTGGGTTGTCACTTCTGACGCATGGCAGGGGGCTGCTGGCCTGCCACCTGCCTTCTGGAAGGGGCTGAGGGTGTGGGATAACTCAGCTCCTTTTCAACCACTTTATGCTGCCTGGGAAAAGGGGTCCCCTGACAGGTACTGCCACCATCCCCAGATGTCAGTACTGATGGATGTTGCTTCTGCATATGATGCATCATTCCAGGATTAGTTAGAGGGCCCACTTGCTTGACTCTGCTAATATCCCTGGCACAGTAATTACACTGAGCAAAACGCAGGTCCTCCCTCACTTTAAAGTGGCTCCAGATCACAGGTTTCTTTCATGATCCCTTCTCTATAGCCTTCGGGGTGGATGCTGGCACTGGAGTTGAAGTAGTAGGTGCACCCTGAGAAGCAATGCCAGGGGCATCAGTCACACTCTCTGCCTGCACTGACTATTCTTCCCCATCACCAGTTTCCTCTCTCTTCTCCAGCACTGAAGTGGAGGCTAAGATGGAACTAACTAATCCTCCTAAACCTTCTTCAGCTATTATGTCTTCCATTTCTGATGAAGGGAATCCCATACACAATGACACCCTTTCAAAAAAAAAAATCTTGACACCGGAGTCCCCCAAGGCTCTCTTCAACATTTATCTCCTTCCGATCTGCCATCTCCTAACAAACCTTAACCTGACCCACTTCATATACGCAGTTGACATTCAAATATTAATCCCAATAATCAACTCATTGGAAGAAACCTACAAAAAAAACAGCCACCAACCTAAAAACATAAAGCAACTACTATCCAACTTTAAACTCATACTAAACTTTGATAAGACTGAAATAATCATTCTGGATAGAAAGAACAACTTTCCTCAACCACCTCCCCTCAACTCCAGTCAATCATGCACGCAACCTTGGAGTCATAATTGACAAAGAACTCTCCTTCAAAAATCACATTACAGCTAAAATCCAAGACGGTTTTCACAAACTCCTAACATTACATCAATTAAAACTGTTCCTCTCCCCCAACGACTTCAGATCAGTCCTTCAACTACTCATATTCTCCAACCTGGACTACTGTAATGCCATATTATTCAACTTACCTCTTAATACAATCTGCCCACTACAGATCCTGCAAAATGCAACTGCAAGAATACTCACTGGATCTAAAAACATGATCACATCCCTCCCACACTTATATCTCTACACTTGCTCCCAATAAAATTTAGGATAGAATACAAAATTCTATCCATACTACATAAAATAATATATGAAAAACAAACAAACTGGCTTAGTTCATCCATAAAATTGCATGCTCCAAACAGAAACCTCAGATCAGCAAATAAAGGACTATTAAAGATTCCTCCTTCTCGATCCAAACAACTCACCTCAACTCAAAAGAGAGCAATTTCACTTGGAAGCCCCAAACTATGGAACACCCTCCCAATAGAACTCAGAATACAAGAAAACATAAAAACTTAAAAAAAAAGAGCTAAAAACACGGATGTTTACCAAAGCCTACCAACTCACCCACTGACTCAAAACTCCGCTCCCATCCTTTAACACTAGGAAAACAGATGGACCCAAGAAACTTGTGATTATTACTTTTCTGTAATATGTTTTGATTAATCTATAAACCTAGTTCATAAATGATATCTTTTATGTTAGCAACCATATGAACCGTTTTGGAAACACTGTTAAACATTGTAACTTTGTAAACCGTTTTGATGACGAAACCGAATGACGGTATATAAAAATCTATAAATAAATAAATAAATAAATAAATAAATAAATAGATGAATGAATACAAGATGATTCTTCATCGGAATCAGAAGCAAACAGTGACCTTGCTACATCGTCAGCGCTAACTAGACTATGCTGCCGCACTGCTGCTTTTGGGTCTCGCTCTTTTGCTTTCTCCACTACTCCAACTGCCTTGAATGGCTCAGCCTCCCCTTCCCTCACCTCCAAAATAGGGTCAGAAACAGGTGCTGGTGGTGCATCATCTTTAAATTTACTTTTTTTCTGACTGGAAATGCCTGCCCCTCCAGAGATTTTAAATTGAAACAGGTCCCTTTTTAACTGTAATGGGGGACTGCCTCTTGAAGTGCCTCCTCTGCCAGTGCCAAACACTCGACGTGTACCTTTCCCTGACATCATGGATTTTAATGGCACTGCCTACTGGGGATTTCGATTAAAAGAATTATTTCTTTATTGGTTGTACTGAACATCGCTGTAGCAATATATGTGAGTGTGGAAAACCACACACACACAAAGACACACAGTGCAGTGCCCTGCTATACACTACAACTGAGACTGTTCTATGTGCACAAAAAAAAATGTAAAACTCCAGATGCCTACTGGGGATTTAGATTTAAATAACACAGCTGTACCAATATATGTGACTGTGGAAAACTACACATATAAACAGACACACAGTGCAGTGTCTTGCTGTACACTACAAATGATACTGCTCTATGTGCACAAAAATAGTACAGAAACTCCAGATAAAACACTGGAAGCCTCAGCCTGACAACCCCTACTGTGAGTCTGCAAGCCCAATTCCTACAGTACTCACTGTGATGCTGCTTGTAGCTGAACAATACCCACTGCCAGACAACCACCGCAACTCTCACACTATCTCCCACCCACACCACCCAAACCCTGCGTGCAACCTACCCCAGGCGAGTAAGATCAGCAGCAAAATGCCAATGCTGGCAGCTTTTCTCAGTGGATGAGACAGAGAGAAAAGTCTGAGTGCAGTAAAAAAAAGTGCAGTAAAAAAAAGCCTCGCTGTCTGGAACAGCAGCACAAAAGGCCAAAAAACCTTTTCCACAATAGCAAATTAGCAATAGCTCTGATTTTCAGCAATTCAATAGATAATTGAGACACTCTGAGAGAGCTAAATCAGCAAACAACATTCTCAGATAGAACACAAAAAGAAAGTGAACTGTGTTATACTTGCTAAAGGTAGAAAACCACAAGGATGAGCAGTGATTGGCTGAATTTAAAAAAATGCTTCACTTTGATATGTTGGCATTCTGGTCTCCTTACCAACCTATCCAACACACTCTTTGACAGGGCTGTGAGGTCACTTATGATTCACAGGAAAGGGCTGGTTGCTATGATACTCCCACATGACCTTCTTCTATTACAAAAGGCTGCTAAGAAAGCACTGTGAACCAAACGAATGAAACTAATATGATATGTTTCATTTGTGGGGGATCGCCATTCATTTCACAGTCCCACTAATGAAACAAATAGGGACCGTTTCATTGCAGATGTGACATTCATTGTAAATGAATGCATATCCCTACCAACCTATTCCCTCAAGCTGAACAATATAATCCATGTAAAGCACATAAAGGTAAAGCATCATTTTACAAGGATTTTTATAAATGTCATAATCAGTCAAGTTTTTGAGCATCCTGAAATCTAAAATTTTTTATTTTTCCATCCAATATATTATTTTAATCTATTACAAGGTACACTCTAGGCATATATATCATTTTTTGGTTTGAACAGCTAGATTCTTAACCTTAGATTTGTAACTTAAAACTTTATTCTTGTTTGATATCTCTGCATCACTTCTTATATTTATCTTGATATTTATTTAACTTAATATATTTTTATTGTTGTTGTATTTTAATTGTATTATGTGCTTTTTTATATGTCACCATGATATGAGTTTTACATGATTTATTCATGTTCTTTATATATATATGTTCATTTATATATATGTGTTTTTTATCAGTGTTTATAATTGTTTTAATTTAAACCATTTGTATGTTTCAGACCCTGAAGCAGCTCCAAGACAGGAGCGAAACTCGGCCTGAGTCGGGCTTTTAAAGTATTTTGTTTCCTTCAAAATAAATTTTAATGGAAGTCAGTCAAGCATATATTTCTCTTTCTTACTTCCTCTGGCTTTTATAGATCGCCTATCTTTTTGATTTGTGGGCTCCACAGTGGAGGTATAGTCAGGTCCCTGTGGCCTTGATAGGGGCAAGATAGGCTGGCACAGTGGAGGTAGTCAGGTCCCTCTGGTGTTGATAGGGGCAAGACAGGCAGGCACAGTGGAGGTTGGCAGGTCCCTCTGGTGTTGATAGGGGCAAGACAAGCAGGCACAGTGGAGGCAGTCAGGTCCCTCTGGTGTTGATAGGGGCAAGAAAGGCTGGCAGAGTGGAGGTGGACAGGCCCCTCCGGTGTTGATAGGGGCAAGAAAGGCTGGAACAGTAGAGGTATAGTCACGTCTGTCTGGTGTTGATAGGGGCATGACAGGAAGGCACAGTGGAGGTGGACAGGCCCCACTGGTGTTGATAGATGCAAGAAAGGTTGGCATAGTCTATAGTCAGGTCCGCAAATATAAGGAGGGGGACACAAATACTCATCTACTCATGGTGAACTACCATGGAGTAGATGAGTATTTGTGTCCCCCTCCTTATATTTGCGGAGATTGTGTGACAATGGATTTTATGATAAAAGAAAATAGAAAAAATTACTAAAAACGGATAATTTAAATTAAAGCAAGGTGACCCTATACAATAATAGAGTCTGTTGCACAATACTGACCCTTAAAGTAAGGGGCCTACATACATTTGGTTTTGCACGTACATGAGGTGTTCAAATTATACTTGTGGTACCATTTGATTGTTGATATTGTTGTTGAACAGTGGAGGAATAGTCAGGTCCCTCTGGTGTTGATAATGTCAAGATAGGCAGGCACAGTGGAGGTAGTTACTAGCAGTCAGCTCCCTGTGGTGTTGATAGGGGCAAGACAGGCAGGCACAGTGGAGGTATAGTCAGGTCCCTCTGGTGTTGATAGGGGCAGGACAGACAGGCACAGTGAAGGTGGACAGGCCCCTCTGGTGTTGATAGCGGCAAGAAAGGCTGGCGTAGTATATAGTCAGGTCCCTCTGGTGTTGATAAGGGCAAAAAAGGCTGGCACAGTGAAGACATAGACAGGTGTCTCTGGTGTTGATAGGGGCATGACAGGCAGGCACATTGGAGGTCAGCAGGTCCCTCTGGTGTTGATAGGGCAAGAAAGGCTGGCACAGTGGAGGTATAGTCCGGTCCCTCTGGTGTTGCTAGGAGCAAGGAAGGCAGGCACATTGGAGGTAGACAAGCCCTTCTGGTGTTGATAGGGGCAAGAAAGCCAGGCACAGTGGACATATGGTCACGTCCCTCTGGTGTTGATAGGGGCAAGACAGGCAGGCACTTTGAAGGTCGGCAGATCCCTCTGGTGTTTATAGGTACAAGACAGACAGGCACAGTGGAGGTAGTCAGTAGTAGTAATGTCCCTGTGGTGTTGATAGGGGCAAGACAGGCAGGCACACTGGAGGTCGTCACGTCTCTCTGGTATTGATAGGGGCAAGATAGGCAGGCACAGTGGAGGCAGTCAGGTCCCTCTGGTGTTGATAGGGGCAAGACAAGCAGGCACAATGGAGGCAGTCAGGTCCCTCTGGTGTTGATAGGGGCAAGACAAGCAGGCACAGTGGAGGCAGTCAGGTCCCTCTGGTGTTGATAGGGGCAAGACAAGCAGGCACAGTGGAGGCATAGTCAGGTCCCTCTGGGGTTGATAGGGGCAAGACAGGCAGGCACAGGGGAGGTATAGTCAGGTCCCTCTGCAGTTGATAGGGGCAAGAAAGGCTGGAGCAGTGGAGATGTAGTCATCTCTCTCTGCTGTTGATAGGGGCATGACAGGCTGGCACAGTGGAGGTAGCAGGTCCCTCTGGTGTTGATAGAGGCAAGACAGTCAGGAACAGTGGAGATAGAGTCAGGTACCTCTGGTGTTAACAGGGGCAAAACAGGCTGGCACAGCAGAGGTATAGTCAGGGCCATCTGGTGTTGCTAGGGGCAAGAGAGGCAAGCAGAGAGGAGGTTTAGTCAGGTCCCTCTGGTGTTGATAGGGGCAAGACAGGAAGGCACAGTGGAGTTGGCCAGGCCCCTCTGGAGTTGATAGGTGCAAGAAAGGCTGGCAGAGTGGAGGTATAGTCAGGTCCCTCTGCTGTTTATAGGGGCAAGATTGGCAGGCACAGAGGAGATAGTCACTAGTAGTCACGTCCCTGTGGTGTTTATAGGGGCAAGACAGGCAGGCACAGTGGAGGTATAGTCAGGTCCCTGTTGTGTTGATATGGGCATGACAGGCAGGCACAGTTTAGGTGGACAGGCCCCCTGGTGTTGATAGGGGAAAGAAAGGTTGGCACAGTGTAGGTAGTCAGTAGTAGTCAGGTCCCTGTGGTGTTGTTGATTGGGGCAAGACAGGCAAGCACAGTGGACTTATAATCAGGTCCCTGTTGCGTTGTTAGGGGCAGGACAATTAGGCACAGTGGAGGTGGACCGGTCTATCTGGTGTTGATAGGGCAAGACAGGCAGGCAAAAATGAGGTATTGTCAGGTCCCTGTTGCGTTGATAGGGGCAAGACAGGCAGGCACAGTGGACGTAGTTACTAGTAGACAATAGAGATGAGCTTCGTTTTTTTCTACCAGGTCGTTTTTGAGTCGGACGCTTCAGGGTAAAGTTCATTTTTCCTCGGTTCGTTTTTTGGAAAAACGAACAAAACTAAACGGGGAATAACGAAACCCGCCCAAAAAACGACGCGGGAAAACGAAGCTCAAAAAACCACCCCAAGCATTAAAATTCACTTTAATACATTAAAGACAACCCTCCCCCCACCATCCTGATCCCTGCCCAAGACTTACTAACATCCCTGCTCCCCCAGCGGGGTCCCGCGAGGGATTTCTCCCTCCATGCTCTCTGGCCTGCCTCGATCAAAATGGCGCCGATAGCCTTTGACCTACTATGTCACAGGTGCTACCGGTGCCATTGGTCAGCCCCTGTCACATGGCCATCGGCGCCATCTTGTGCTCCTACCATGTGATAGGGGCTGACCAATGGCACCGACGGCCCGAGTTCAGGAGTTCGCTCCCAGACCCCCACTGGATCACCAGGGACTTTTGCCAAATCTTGGGGGACCCTTCTGACCCCCACAAGACTTGCCAAAAGTCCAGCGGAGTCCGGGAGTGACCTCCTGCACTTGGACCATCGGCTGCCAGTAATCAAAATGTTGCCGATAGCCTTTGCCCTTACTATGTCACAGGGGCTACCGGTGCCATTGGTCAACCCCTGTCACATGGTAGGAGCACAAGTTGGCGCCGGCCGTCCATTGCCTAATTCGTGATAAAAGAACCACTTCTCTAGTAGACAGACCATGTGGTGTTGATAGGGGCAAGATAGCAGGCACAGTGGAAGTATAGTCAGGTCCCTCTGGTGTTAATAGGGGCATCATAGGCAGCCACAGTGGCGGTAGACAGGCCTCTCTGGTTTTGATAGGGGCAAGAATGGCTGGCACAGTGGAGGTTTAGTCAGGTCCCTCTGGTGTTGATAGTAGCAAGACAGGCAGGCACAGTGGAGTTGGACAGGAACCTCTGGTGTTGATCGGGGCAAGAAAGGCTGGCACAGTGGAGAATAGTCAGGTCCCTCTGGTGCTGATAATGGCAAGATAGGCAGGCAAAGTGGAGGTAGTTACTAGTAGTCAGCTCCCTGTGGTGTTGATAGGGGCAAGACAGGCAGGCACAGTGGAGGTACAGTCAGATCCCTCTGTTGTTAATAGGGGCATTACAGGCTGCACAGTGGTGGACACGCCCCTCTTGTCTTGATAAGCGCAAGAAAGGCTGGCACAGTGGAGGCATAGACAGGTGTCCCTGTGTTGATAGGGGTATGACAGGCAGGCACATTGGAGGCCAGCAGGTCCCTGTGTTGATAGGGGTATGACAGGCAGGCACATTGGAGGCCAGCATGTCCCTCTGGTGTTGATAGGGGCAAGAAAGGCTGGCACAGTGGAGGTATAGTCAGGTCCCTGTGGTGTTGATAGGGGCAAGACAGGCAGGCACTTTGGAGGTCGGCTGTTCCCTTTGGTGTTGATAGGGGCAAGACAGGCAGGCACAGCGGACATATGGTCAGGTCCCTCTGGTGTTGATAGGGGCAAGTCAGGCAGGCACTTTGGAGGTCGGCTGTTCCCTCTGGTGTTGATAGGTGCAAGACAGGCAGGCACTTTGGGGGTCGGCTGTTCCCTTTGGTGTTGATAGGGGCTAGATAGGCAGGCACAGTGGAGGTCGGCAGGTCTCTCCGGTGTTTATAGGGGCAGGCACAGTGGAGGTAGACAGGCCCTCTGGTATTGATTGGGGCAGGAATGGCTGGTAAAGTGGAGGTATAGTTAGGGCCCTCTGGTATTGATAGTGGTAAGACAGGCAGGCACAGTTTAGGTGGACAGGCCCCTCTGGTGTTGAGAGGGGAAAGAAAGGATGGCACAGTGGAGCTAGTCACTAGTTGTCAGGTCCCTGTGATGTTGATAGGGGCAAGAAAGGCAAGCACAGTGGAGTTATAGTCAGGTCTCTGTTGCGTTGAAAGGGGCAAGACAGGCAGGCACAGTGGAGGTAGACAGGTCCATCTGGTGTTGATAGGGGCAAGAGAGGCAGGCACAGGGGAGGTATAGTCTGGTCTCTCTGGTCTCGATAGAGACAAGACAGGCAGGCACAGTGGAGGAAGTCACTAGTAGTTAGTTCACTGTGGTGTTGATAGGGGCAAGACAGGCAGGCACAGTGGAGATTGTCACGTCTCTCTGGCGTTGATAGGGGCAAGACAGGCAGGCACAGTGGAGATTGTCACGTCTCTCTGGTGTTGATAGGGGCAAGACAGGCAGGCACAGTGGAGGTAGTCACTAGTAATCAGGTCCCTGTGGTGTTGATAGGGTCAAGACTGGCAGGGACAATGGAGGCATAGTCAGGTCCCACTGGTGTTGATAGGGGCAAGAAAAGCAGGCACAGGGGAGGCATAGTCAGGTCCCTCTGGTGTTAATAGGGGTAAGACAGGCAGGCATAGGGGAGGTATAGTCAGGTCCCTCTGCAGTTGATAGGGGCAAGACAGCCAGGCACAGTGGAGGTTGACAGGCCCCTCTGGATTTGATAGGGGCAAGAAAGGCTGGAGCAGTGGAGATACAGTCATCTCTCTCTGCTGTTGATAGGGGCATGACAGGCTGGCACAGTGGAGGTAGCAGGTCCCTCTGGTGTTGATAGGGGCAAGACAGGCAGGCACAGTGGAGGTAGAGTCAGGTCCCTCTGGTGTTGACAGGGGCAAGACAGGCAGGCACAGTGGAGGTAGAGTCAGGTCCCTCTGGTGTTGACAGGGGCAAGACAGGCAGGCACAGTGGAGGTAGAGTCAAGTCCCTCTGGTGTTGACAGGGGCAAGACAGGCAGGCAGAGAGGAGGTTTAGTCAGGTCCCTCTGGTGTTGATAGGGGCAAGATAGGCAGGCATAGCAGAGGTAGTCACTAATAGTCAGGTCCCTGTGGTGTTGATAGGGGCAAGACAGGCAGGCACAGTGGAGGTATAGTCAGGTCCCTCTGGTGTTAATAGGGGCATTACAGGCTGCACAGTGAAGGTGGACAGGCCCCTCTGGTGTTGATATGGGCAAGAAAGGCTGGGGTAGTATATAGTCAGGTCCCTCTTGTGTTGATAAGGGCAAGAAAGGCTGGCACAGTGGAGGCATAGACAGGTGTCCCCTTGTTGATAGGGGCAGGACAGGCAGGCACATTGGAGGCCAGCAGGTCCCTCTGCTGTTGATAGGGTCAAGAAAGGCTGGCACAGTGGAGGTATAGTCAGGTCCCTCTGGTGTTGATAGGAGCAAGGAAGGCAGGCACCCTGGAGGTGCACAAGCCCCTCTGTTGTTGATAGGGGCAAGAAAGGCAGGCACAGTGGACATATGGTCAGGTCCCTCTGGTGTTGATAGGGGCAAGACAGGCAGGCACTTTGGAGGTCGGCTGTTCCCTTTGGTGTTGATAGGGGCAAGACAGGCAGGCACAGTCGAGGTCAGCAGGTCTCTCCGGTGTTTATAGGGGCAGGCACAGTGGAGGTAGACAGGCCCCTCTGGTGTTGATTGGGGCAGGAATGGCTCGTAAAGTGGAGGTATAGTTAGGGCCCTCTGGTATTGATAGTGGTAAGACAGGCAGGCACAGTTTAGGTGGACAGGCCCCTCTGATGTTGAGAGGGGAAAGAAAGGATGGCACAGTGGAGGCAGTCACTAGTTGTCAGGTACCTGTAGTTTTGATAGGGGTAAGAAAGTTAAGCACATTGGAGTTATAGTCAGGTCTCTGTTGCATTGAAAGGGGCAAGTCAGGCAGGCACAGTGGAGGTAGACAGGTCCCTCTGGTGTTGATAGGGGCAAGACAGGCAGGTACAGTGGAGGTTGACAGGCCCCTCTAGTGTTGATAGGGTCAAGAAAGACTGGAGCAGTGGAGGTATAGTCAGGTCTCTCTGGTGTTGATAGGGGCATGACAGGCAGACACAGTGGAGTTCAGCAGGTCCATCTGGTGTTGATAGTGGCAAGTCAGCCAGGCACAGTGGAGGTCGGCAGTTACCTCTGGTGTTGATAGGGGCAATCACACAACAACACCCACCAACACAAAATGTGTATTCCAGTAACCTTATTGGTAACCAATATATCACAATGTATGGTTAAACTGGTATCTGTTTCAAACGTATATTATTAAGCCATCATCTTCAGAGTGCAAAATGCAAAATTTATTTGTGTAATACCCTTACTCATAGAGTCAGCAGAATGTGACAGACTCTTCTCATGGTATCGGGTCACTTTACTTTATTTGTATCATCATTTTTTATCGCTTTTTATCGTTATGAATAAAATTCACATATTACTAATGCATCTCTTATTTTAGGGCTGTAATGGCAGTCACAGTCACAAATGATTTAAGAGATGATACTCATCGCAATTGGCGTCTCTCATTGCAATTGGTGTCTCAAACTCAGTCCCGACACGATCGCGTTTCGGACCACAAAAGGTCCTGCCTCAGGGGAATCACTCCTTCGAAACTGCTTCTCTATGACGTCCAGCAAAAATCCATCCAAATTCATCCAATTATTGATCAACGGCTCTTCTTAAGTCCATAACTATTTTCTCGGTCTGCATTTAGACTCGCCATACTTGAAAAAATGTTATTCATAACGATAAAAAAACGATAAAAAAAGATGATACAAATAAAGCAAAGAGACCCGATGCCATAAGAAGAGTCTGTCACATTCTGCTGACTCTTTGAGTAAGGGTCCTACACAAAAAAATGTTGCATTTTGCACTCTGAAGGTGATGGCTTAATAATATACATTTGAAACAGATACCAGTTTAACCATATATTGTGATATATTGGTTGATAGGGGCAAGAAAGGCAGGCAGAGTGGAGGTCGACAGTTCCCTCTGCTGTTGATAGGGGCAAGTCAGGCAGGCAAAGTGCATGTAGTTACTAGTAGTCAGACCCTGTGGTGTTGATAGGGCCGAGACAGGGAGGCACAGTGGAGGTAAAGTCAGGTCCCTCTAGTGTTGATAGGGGCATGACAGGCAGCCACAGTGGCATTGGACAGGCCCCTCTGGTTTTGATAGGGGCAAAATAGGCTGGCACAGTGGAGGTATAGTCAGGTATCTCTGATGTTGATAGGGGCAAGACAGGCAGGCACAGGGGAGGTATAGTCAGGCCCCTTTGGTTTTGATAGGGGCATGAATGGCTGGCATAGTGGAGGTATAGTTAGGTCCCTCTGGTGTTGATAGGGGCAAGACAGGCAGGCAAAGTTTAGGTGAACAGGCCCCTCTGGTGTTGATAGGGGCAAGATAGGCTGGCACAGTGGAGGTATAGTCAAGTCCCTCTGGTGTTGATAATGGCAAGCAAGCAGGCACAGTGGAGGACGGTAGGTCCCTCTGGTCTTGTTAGAGGCAAGACAGGCAGGCACAGTGGAGGTATAGTCAGTTCCCTCTGGTATTGATATGGGCAAGACAACAGGCACAGTGGAGGTCGGCTCATCCCTCTGGGTTTGATAGAGTAAAACAGGCAGGCATAGTGGAGGAAGTCACTAGTAGTCAAGTCCCTTTGGTGCTGATAGTGGCAAGACAATCAGGCACAGTGGAGATATAGTCAGGTCCATGAGGTGTTGATAAGGGCAAGACAGGCAGGCACAGTGGAGATCGGCAGGTCCCTTTGGTGTTGATAGGGGCAAGGCAGGTAGGCACAGTGGAGGTATAGTCAGGTCTCTGTGGTGTTGATAGGTGCAAGAAAGGCAGGCACAGTGGATGTGGATAGGCCCCTCTGTTGTTGATAAGGGCAAGAAATGCTGGCACAGTAGAGTATAGTCAAGTCCCTCTGGTGTTGATAATGGCAAGCAAGCAGGCACAGTGGAGATCGGCAGGTACCCCTTGTGTTGATAGGGGCATAACAGGCTGGCACAGGGGAGGTATAGTCAGGTTCCTATGGTGTTGATAGGTTCAAGAAAGGCTGGCACAGTGCAGGTATAGTTATGTCCCTATGGTGTTGATAGGGGCAATACAGGCAGGCACAGTGCAGTTGGACAGGACTCTCTGGTGTTGATCAGGGCAAGAGAGGCTGGCACAGTGGAGATATAGTCAGATCCCTCTGGTGTTGATAGCCGCAAGACAAGCAGGCACAGTAGAGGTTGGCACGTCCCTCTGGTGTTGATAGGGGAAGACAGGAAGGCATAGTGGAGGTATAGTCAGATCTTCCTGGTGTTGATAATGTCAAGTCATGCAGGTACAATGGAGGTATAGACAGGTCCCTCTGGTGTTGATAGGGGCAAAAAATGCTGGTACTGTGGATGTATAGTCAGCTTCCTCTGGTGTTGATAGGGGAATACAGGCAGGTACAGTGGAGGTGGACAGGCCCCTCTGGTGCTGATAGGGGCAAGAAAGGCTGGTACAGTGGAGGTATAGTCAGGTCCCTCTAGTGTTGATAGGGGCAAGACAGGCAGGCTCAGTGAACGTCCGCAGTTCCCTCTGGTGTTGATAGGGGCAAGGGAGGCAGGCACATTTAAGGTAGACAGGCCCCTCTAGTGTTGATAGGGGCAAGAAGGGCTGGCACCGTGGAGGTATAGTCTGTTCTGATGTTGATAGGGGAAAGACAGGCAGGCACAGTTGAGGTATAGTCAGGTCCCTCTGGTGTTGATAGGAGCAAGGGAGTCAGGCACAGTGGAGGTCAGCAGGTCCCTCTTTTGTTGGGCAAGACAGGCAGGCACAGTGAGGTAGTCACTAGTGGTCAGGTCCCTGTGGTGTTGATAGGGGCAATACAGGCAGGTAGGGTGGAGGTGGACAGGCCCCTCTGCTGTTGCTAGGGGCAGGAAAGACTGGTACAGAGGAGGTATATTCAGGTCCCTCTGGTGTTGATAGGAGCAAGGGAGTCAGGAACAGTGGAGGTGGACAGGCCCCTCTGGTGTTGATAGAGCAAGACAGGTAGGCACAGAGTGATTACCGCTGCTGTGATCTCCTCCAGAACCCCCTCCCCCTCTTGAGGGGGTGGAGTGGGGGGAAGGGGCATGGATCCCACCGCTCCCGGCATGACTGTCAACCAGGGCATACTGTCCACCTGACCCGTCTTGAAACACGGACCAAAGAGTCTAACCCACGTGCTAGGACCTGAAAAATGATGAAATATGCCTGGATGGTGCCACCGTGGGTGCAGGTCTTGGTGGTAGTGGCAAATATTCAGAATAGAGCCCCGGGGAGAGTTCTCTTTTCTTTCTGAAGGACAGGGCGCCCTGGAATGGGTTCTCCCCGAGAGAGGGGTCCGAACCTTGGAAAGCGGCGCGGTTCCGTAGGTGGTCGTTTAGCTCTCACTGGTCTTTGAAAATCTGGGGGCGATAGCAAATATACAAATGAGAACTTTTAAGGCCAAAGTGGAAAAGGGTTCCATGTGAACAGCAGTTCAACATGGGTCAGTCGGTACTAAGAGATACGCGAGCGCCATTTGGAAGTGATGTGTGATGGCCTCCGTTGCCCTCAGCCCATCGAAAGGAAGTTGGCTTCAGTTCCCTGAGCCGAGACGGGCACCACGAGGCATCCAGGGTGGTAATGCCACTGATCCCGGAGAAGCTGGTGGGAGATAGCAAATATAGAAAATGAGAATTTTGAAGGCCGAAGTGGCAAAGGGTTCCATTTGAACAGCAGTTCATCATTGGTCAGATCAAACTCCTGGATTTTGCATCCCCACCAGCAGATGGACAAATGGACAAATGGACAAATGTGCACCCCCTTGTGCGCGCCGACCCCGGATTTTATAAGATACGCGCGGCTACGGGCTCGCGCTTTTTTATAAAATGTTCCCCATAGTGAATTCACTAATATATTTAAAGGACATTAATTAGACACATTCCTACTCCCAAAGCAACCTAAAACTTAAGTAGGAACTGAACAAATTTGAGATGAAGGCAGCAATCCAGCAGCAAGAGGGGGGCTTTCCAGTATTTTGCATTGAGTGTCACATGTATGATTTTTTACCCACTGGTGCCAAGTTGTACATGTGCATGCGATGCAAAGAGCTCCTGGCTCTCAGAGAATGAGTCTGATCTCTGGAGGCTAGAGTGGCAGACCTGGAGGAGGTGAGGCAGACAGAGAAGTATATAGATGAGACCTTCAGGGACATAGTAGCTAAGTACCAACTTCAGAATGGCAGCCCTGGTGCTGCCTTGGAGGAAGAAGGTCTCATGATTGCAAAGCATCAACCTGGTGCAGCAGGTAAGCATCCTGAAGCAAGGACCTGCTCTCCAGGTGATGCATTGTCCTTTCGCACCAAGGATATCTCCCCATGGCCTATTGCCCAGGAGGGAAGGGTTAGGTCGGCCGTCATAGTTGTTGATTCTATTATGAGGAATGTAGACAGCTGGGTGGCTGGTGGGCGTGAGGAACGCCTGGTAACATGCCAACCTGGTGTGAAGGTGGTGGACCTCACACATCACCTAGATAGGATTTTAGACAGTGCTGGGGAAGAGCCGGCTCTCGTGGTACATGTGGGCACCAACGACATAGGAAAATGTGGGAGGGAGGTTCTGGAAGCCACGTGCAAGTCCTCAGAGGCAGACAGAGCTCCGGAGTCTCAATGCGTGGATGAGACGATAGTGCAAGGAAGAGGGATTCAGTTTTTTTAGGAACTGGGGAACCTTTTGGGGAAGGGGGAGTCTCTTCCGAAGGGATGGGCTCCACCTTAACTAGGGAGGAACCTGGTTAAGGCGCTAACCTTTAAAAAGGAGATAGAGCAGCTTTTAAACTAGAACAAAGGGGAAAGCTGACAGTCGCTCAGCAGTGCATGGTTTAGAGAGAGGTATCTTAAAAGGATACTAATGATGCATTAGAATTAGGGTATCCTGACAATGAGATTCCAATAACAAGAAAATTAGTCCAAGTGCCTGTAACTAAAAACTCACCTGAGCTAAAAATTTTTAACTTATCCCTATCAATTCAAAAGCAGAATGAAAATACAAACAAAAAACAAACTTTGAAATGTTTATATGCTAATGCCAGAAGTCTAAGAAGTAAGATGGGAGAATTAGAAATATAGCAGTGAATGATGACATAGAGTTAATTGGCATCTCAGAGACATGGTGGAAGGAGGACAACCATTGGGACAGTGCTATACCGGGGTACAAATTATATCACAATGACAGAGAGGAGCACCTGGGAGGCGGTGTGGTGCTTTATATCCGGGATGGCATAGAGTCCAACAGGATAAAATCCTGCATGAGACTAAATGCACAAATGAATCTTTATGGGCACAAATCCCTTGTGTGTTGGGGAAGACTATAGTGATAGGAGTATACTACCTTCCACCTGGTCAAGATGGTGAAAATGACAGTGAAATGCTAAGAGAAATTAGGGAAGCTAACCAAATTGTAGTGCGGTAAGATTTCAATTACCCCAATACTGACTGGGTAAATGTATCATCAGTACATGCTAGAGAGATAAAGTTCCTGGATGGAATAAATGACAGTTTTATGGAGCAATTGGTTCAGGAACCGACAAGAGAGGGAGCAATTTTAGATCTAATTGTCAGTGGAGCATAGGATTTGATGACAGAGGTAATGTTGTTGGGGCCGCTTGGCAATACTGATCATAATATGATCAAATTTGAATTAATGAATGGAATGGGGACAGTAAGCAAATACATGGGAAACTTAGATAAAATGAGAAAAATTGTTAGAAAAAAACTGAAAGGAGCAGCTACAAATGTAAAAAGTGTGCAAGAGGCGTGCTTAGTGTTAAAAAAAATACCATGCTAGAAGCACAGTCCAGTTGTATTCCATACATTAAAAGAGTTGGAAAGAAGACAAACGATTACCGTCATGGTTAAAAGGGGAGGTGAAAGAAGCTATTTTAGCCATAAAATCTTCATTCAAAAATTGGAAGAAGAATCCAACAGAAGAAAGTAGGATAATGTATACGCATTGGCAAGTTAAATGTAAGACATTGATAAGACAGGCTAAGAGAGAATTTGAAAAGAAGTTGGCTGTAGAGGCAAAAACTCACAGTAAAAACGTTTTTAAATATATCCGTAGCAGAAAGCCTGTGAGGGAGTCAGTTCGACCGTTAGATGATCGAGGGGTTAAAGGGGCACTTAGAGAAGATAAGGCCATCACAGAAAGATTAAATGATTTCTTTGCTTTGGTGTTTACTGAAGAGGATGTTGGGGAGGTACTCGTACTGGAGAAGGTTTTCATGGGTAATGATTCAGATGGACTGAACCAAATCACGGTGAACCTAGAAGATGTGGTAGGCCTGATTGACAAACTGAAGAAAGTTAAATCACCTGGACCGGATGGTAAACACCCCAGAGTTCTGAAGGAACTAAAAAATGAAATTTCAGACCTATTAGTAAAAATTTCTAACCTATCATTAAATTCATCCATTGTACCTGAAGACTGGAGGATAGCTAATGTAACCCCAATATTTAAAAAGGGGTCCAGGGGCGATCCGGGAAACTACAGACCAGTTAGCCTGACTTCAGTGCCAGGAAAAATAGTGGAAAGTGTTGTAAATATCAAAATCACAGAACATATAGAAAGACATGGTTTAAGGGAACAAAGTCAGCATGGCTTTACTCAGGGCAAGTCTTGCCTCACAAATCTGCTTCACTTTTTTGAAGGAGTTAATAAACATGTGGATAAAGGTGAACCGGTAGATGTAGTGTACTTGGATTTTCAGAAGGCATTTGACAAAGTTCCTCATGAGCGCCTTCTAGGAAAAATAAAAAGTCATGAGATAGGTGGTGATATCCTTTCGTGGATTACAAGCTGGCTAAAAGACAGGAAACAGAGAATAGGATTAAATGGACAATTTTCTCAGTGGAAGGGAGTCTGCAGTGGAGTGCCTCAGGGATCTGTATTGGGACCCTTACTTTTCAATATATTTATAAATGATCTGGAAAGAAATACGAGGAGTAAGGTGATCAAATTTGCAGTTGATACAAAATTGTTCAGAGTACTTAAATCACAAGCAGATTGTGATAAATTGCAGGAAGACCTTGTGAGACTGGAAAATTGGACATTGAAATGGCAGATGAAATTTAATGTGGATAAGTGCAAGGTGATAGATATAGGGAAAAATAACCCATGCTATAGGTACAAAATGTTAGGTTCTATATTAGGTGCTACCACCCAAAAAGAGATCTAGGCGTTATAGTGGATAACACATTGAAATCATCGGTTCAGTGTGCTGCAGCAGTCAAAAAAACAAACAGAATGTTGGGATTTATTAGAAAGGGAATAGTGAATAAAACGGAAAATATCATAATGCCTCTGTATCGCTCCATGTTGAGACCGCACCTTGAATACTGTGTACAGTTGTGGTCGCCACATCTCAAAAAAGATATAGTTGCGATGGAGAAGGTACAGAGAAGGGCGACCAAAATGATAAGGGAATTGGAACAGCTCCCCTATGAAGACTTTTCAGCTTGGAGAAGAGACAGCTGAGGGAGGGATATGATAGAGGTGTTTAAAATCATGAGAGGTCTAGAACGGGTAGATGTGAATCGGTTATTTACTCTTTTGGATAATAGATAGACTAGGGGGAACTCCATGAAGTTAGCATGTGGCACATTTAAAACTAATTGGAGAACATTCTTTTTCACTCAACGCACAATTAAACTCTGGAATTTGTTGCCAGAGGATGTGGTTCGTGCAGTTAGTATAGCTGTGTTTAAAAAAGGATTAGATAAGTTCTTGGAGGAGAAGTCCATTACCTGCTAATAATTAAGTTGACTTAGAAAATAGCCACTGCTATTACTTGCAACAGTAACATGGAATAGACTTAGTTTTGGGGTACTTGCCAGGTTCTTATGGCCTGGATTGGCCACTGTTGGAAACTGGATGCTGGGCTTGATGGACCCTTGGTCTGACCCAGTGTGGCATGTTCTTATGTTCTTTTACTTTCTCCAATACCCCAACTGCCTTGGATGGCTCAGCCTCCTTCCTTTACCTCCAAAACAGGTGGTGGCGGTGCATCATCTTTAAATGTGTTTTTTCTGGCTGGAACTGCGTGCCCCTTCAGAGATTTTGCATTGAAACAGGTTCCTTTTTAACTTTAATGGGGGACTGCCTCTTGAAGTGCCTCCTCTGCCAGTGCCAGTCACTCAACCTGTACCTTTCCCTATCATCATGGATTTTAATGTAACTGCCTACTGGGGATTTGGCTTAAAAGGGTTATTTCTTTATTGGTTATACTGAACACCACTGTACCAATATATGTGAGTGTGGAAAACTACACACACACACAGACACACTGTGTAGTGTCTTGCTGTACACTACAACTGAGAGTGCTCTATGTGTACAAAAAAACCCCTAAAACACCAGATGCCTACTGGGGATTTGGATTAAACGAACACCGCTGTACCAATATATATGAGTGTGGAAAACTACACACACACACACACAGACACACAGTGCAGTGCTTGCAGTACACTACAACTGAGACTGGTCTATGTGCACAAAAACAGTACTGAAACAGCACTGGAAGCCTGAGCCTGACTAATCCTGCTCTGAGTCTGCAAGCCCAATTCCTACAGTACTCACTGTGATGCTGCTTGTAGTTGAACAATACCTACTGCCAGACAGCCACTGCAACTCACACTATCTCCCACCCACACCACCCAAACCCTGCGTTCAACCTACCCCAGGCGAGTAAGATCAGCAGCAAAATGCCACTGCTGGCAGCTTTTCTCAGAGGGTGAGACAGAGAGACAGTCTGAGTGCAGTAAAAAAAAAGCCTGGCTGCCTGGCACAGCAGCACAAAAGGTCAAAAATATTTTTCAGCAATAGAAATAGCTCTGATTTTCAGCAATTGAGTAGATAATTGAGACACTCTGAGAGAGCTCAGTCAGCAAACATCCTTCTCAGATAGAACAAAAGAAGAAAGTTCACTGTGGGACACTTGCTGAAGGTAGAAAAACACCAGGGTGCCCATCACAGAGCAGTGATTGGCTGAATTAAAAAAATGCTTCGCTCTGATATGTTGGCATTCTGGTCTCCTTGCCAGCTTTCTGACGCACTCTAAGACAGGGCTATGAGGTCACTTATGACTCACAGGAAAGGGCTGGTTGCTGTGGATACTCCCACATTTCTCCTATTGCAAAAGGCTGCTAAGAAAGCACTGTGAACCAATCGAATGAAACTAATATGATATGTTTCATTGGTGGGGGATCGTCATTTGTTTCGCGGTCCCACAAATGAAACAAATAGTGACCTTTTTGTTGTGGATGTGACATTTGTTGTAAATGCATGCACATCCCTACTTTTTCAAATGCCTTCTGAAAATCCAAATACACTACATATACCGGTTCACCTTTATCTACATGTTTATTAACCCCTTCAAAAAAATGAAGCAGATTTGTGAGGCAATCCTTGGGTAAAGCCATGCTGAATTTGTTCCATTAAATCATGCCTTTCTATATGTTCTGTGATTTTGATCTTTAAAACACTTTCTAGGGATGTGAATCGTTTTTTGACGATTTAAAATATCGTCCGATATATTTTAAATCGTCAAAAATCGTTAGAGGCGATATATAATAGGAATTCCCCTGATTTATCGTCAAAAATCGTAAACCGGGGGAAGGGGGAGGGGAAGGGGGAGGGCGGGAAAACCAGCACACTAAAACAACCCTAAAACCCACCCTGACCCTTTAAAATAAATCCCCCACCCTCCCGAACCCCCCCAAAATGTCTTAAATTACCTGGGGTCCAGTGGGGGGGTCCCGGTGTGATCTTCCACTCTCGGGCCACGGGTGCGTTGATAGAAATGGCGCCGGCGCTACCTTTGCCCTGTCATATGACAGGGCAAAGGTAGCACCGGCGCCATTTTCGTTCCTGTCCCCCGACGTCACGAGCGTAGGAGATCGCTCCCGGATCCCCGCTGGACCCCCAGGGACTTTTGGCCAGCTTGGGGGGGGCCTCCTGACCCCCACAAGACTTGCCAAAAGTCCAACGGGGGTCCGGGAACGACCTCCTGCACTCGAATCGTGTTGCCGTATGGCCGGCGCCATTTTGCAAAATACGGCCATATGGCCATATTGCCGTATTGCAAAATGGCGCTGGCCGTACGGCAACACGATTCGAGTGCAGGAGGTCATTCCCGGACCCCCGCTGGACTTTTGGCAAGTCTTGTGGGGGTCAGGAGGCCCCCCCAAGCTGGCCAAAAGTCCCTGGGGGTCCAGTGGGGGTCCAGGAACGACCTCCTGCACTCGAATCGTGTTGCTGTACGGCCGGCACCATTCTGCAAAATGGCGCCGGCCATATGGCCATTTTGCAATACGGCAGCATGATTCGAGTGCAGGAGGTCATTCCCGGACCCCCGCTGGACTTTTGGCAAGTCTTGTGGGGGTCAGGAGGCCCCCCCAAGCTGGCCAAAAGTCCCTGGGGGTCCAGCGGGGGTCCGGGAGCGATCTCCTATGCTCGTGACGTCGGGGGACAGGAACCAAAATCGCGCCGGCGCTACCTTTGCCTGACAGGGCAAAGGTAGCGCCGGCGCCATTTCTATCAACGCACCCGTGGCCCGAGAGTGGAACATCACACCGAGACCCCCCCACTGGACCCCAGGTAATTTAAGACATTTTGGGGGGGTTCGGGAGGGTGGGGGATTTATTTTAAAGGGTCGGGGTGGGTTTTAGGGTTGTTTTAGTGTGCCCGAGAGTGGAAGATCACACCAGGACCCCCCCACTGGACCCCAGGTAATTTAAGACATTTTGGGGGAGTTCGGGAGGGTGGGGGATTTATTTTAAAGGGTCGGGGTGGGTTTTAGGGTTGTTTTAGTGTGCCAGTTTTCCCGCCCTCCCCCAATTTACGATTTACACGATATTTAAAAAAACAAAACTGCGACGATCCGATTCCCTCCCCCCCCCAGCCGAAATCGATCGTTAAGACGATCGATCACACGATTCACATCTCTAACACTATCCACTATTTTTCCTGGCACTGAAGTCAGGCTAACTGGTCTGTAGTTTGCCATAGGTTACAAATTTTAACTAATAGATCTGAAATTTCATTTTTCAGCACGCTGATGCCCTCTCTCGCTCCTTCTCTGTGGAGAACCATGATGAACCTGCTCAGCACATCATTAACCCTGCGCGGATTATTATTTCAGCAACCCAGGCGGTCCTACCAGGCATGACTGTGGTACCCGGACACTCCGTGACAGAGTCCTTAAATGAGGTCACGACTCCCTCACTTCCGGATACCCCGGCCTGTTCATAAACTTGCCTCTCCTCCAACATAATTATTGGTGGCCCAATATGCGGCAGGACATCTGCACTTAAGTGGCATCCTGTCTGACCTGTGCCCAACAAAAAATACTGATGGGCAAACCTTGGGGCCTGCTTCAGCCTCTTCTAGCCCCCAGTGTACCCTGGACACATCTTGCTACAGATTTCCTGGTGGATCTACCTGTCTCCGCAGGAAATACTGACATGTGGGTAGTAGTAGACTGTTTTTCCAAAATGGCACTACCCAGTCTTCCGTCAGCTCCCCAGTTACCATATTTGTTCGTGCAACACATCTTTCAACTTCACGGCCTTCCTCTTTATATTTCCTCGGACTGAGGCCCTCAATTTATGGCAAAATATTGGCAAAGACTTTGCAAGAAGTTCCTCGTTACTTTGGATTTCACCATGGCTTATCATCCGCTAGTTAACGGCCAAGCGGAGTGGACCAACCGCACGTTGGTACAATTCTTGAGAACATACATCAACGCCCTCCAAAATGACTGGGATGAGCTCCTTCCTTGGGCAAAGTTCTTGCACAATTCTCACCCTTGAACTGTGATGGGAGCCTCTCCATTCTAGATCATCTACGGGAAACAGCCACTTCCTCCCTTGTCTTTTCCTCTATCAGTCCCTTCACCTGCTGCCCAGATGACAGCCAAGAAAATGAAGGGACTCTGGACCCATGTACAGCACATGATATAAGAAGTGGGTTGCTCAGCCAAGAAATTTGCTGATCACCACTGGAGACCAGCGCTTCGATATCGCCCAAGAGAAAGAGTCTGGCTCAGTACACGCTATATTCATTTAAGGGTTCCATCCATGTAGTTGGCACCCTGCTATATTGGTCCCTTCTCCATACTTCAGCAGCTAGGACCAGTGACCTACCGCCTTCGGTTGCCGCCCTCACTGAAAATTCATAATGTCTTTCATGCTTCCTTATTAAAGCCATTGGTGCTATCGTGGCCGTCCAGGAAAATCCCTGAAACTCCTCAACTCTCGGCGGAGGATGAGAATATTTACCAAGTCCAAGAAATCCTTGATGTCAGAAGAAGAGGCCAGAGGTGGGAATATCTGATCTCATGGGAGGGCTTCGGACCTGAGGAAAACTCTTGGGAGCCCTCCACTCATATTCTGGATAAAAATTTGATCCATCAATTCCACAAGGAACATTCCATCAATTCCACAAGGAACATTCCAAGAAACCCAGACCCCCTGGGAGAAGCCCTAGAGGAGGAGGTACTGTTACGGGAACCGGCCGTGGTAGGCTGCAACTGGCTCCCTTCACCTACCGCCGTGGCCGCCCACCATTTGTTAGCCCCGGGAGTCTCACAGCCGCGGGGTGCTGCAATCAACGTGCTCTTCCCACACTGAGCTCCCACTGGGCCTCTAGCACTGCTGCTCCTTCCCGGCCATGCGCTTCCCTCGCGCAGGCCTCTGCCAGGCCTCCAATGCTGCTGCTCCTTCCCGGCTGCTCGCTCCCCCCACGCAATGCCTCTGCCAGGCCTCTGATGCTATTGCTCCTTCCCGACGGATGCGGTGGTGCCCTGTCCGGTCCTGGAGGGGCACCTTGTGCTCCTAGGCACTCATGTGCGCGGCCTCTGACATCATTTAAAGGAATCGCTATGGGAGGTGCCAGGGCTCCTCCCTCCTGACCCACGACTATTTAAGGCAAGGCCTTCCTGCAAGCCCTTGCCTTGGCTACTCAGCTCCTGCTTGTGCTCCTGATAGTTCCATTCCTGTGTTCTTACTTCTGACTTGCTAAGACCTCTGCTTGTACCTGACCTCCGAGATACACCACCTGCCAAGATCTCTGCTTGTACCCGACTTCTGAGATATGCTGCCTCCAAGACCCCTGCTTGTACCTGATCTCCAAGATTTGCTGCCTGCTAGACCTCAGCCTGTACCTGACCTACAGCTACGCCATCTGCCTAGCCTTGCCAGCTCCTGTCTTCTACTCATCTCCACCTGCTAAGGCTACACCGGCACCCAGACCCTGTATCCTGAGGCTCCACATAAGTCCAGCTGGCCCTGGTACCCAAGGGCTCAACCTGAGAGGAATGTGGGCTGGTAGTGGTGAAGTGTCAATGGGGTCTCAGGCTTCTCATAGCCTCGCCTGCCAACAGTGAAGACTTGTGGGTACCACAGGTGGTACCAACTTCCCCTTGACCCAAGGATCCACGCTCCGTAACACTTTGCTGCTTTGTTCTCCCATCATGGTACCTTAGGAAGTTCATGACATTTTTGGTGCCACTTTTCCACTCTTGTTCTGCCTTTGGGGGTTCAAGCCATTGTTATTGGTGCCCTCTTTTGAATCCCTGTGATGTTCTTGCCTCTTGATGCTGCTTTACTCCTTTGACAGTGCCTGTACTGTTTTGCCCCTTTCCTATTCCTTAAGTTATTCATGCTGCTTTGCTACTGTCTTGATGCCTTGAAGTTCTCTTATCCCTTCTGACGTGGTCTCCCTACATGTTTCATTAGAAATGACTAGAAATCTCAATTTTGAAGCTCAAAATAGACTGCATTCCTTTCCCTATTGGCTTTAATGTGAAATTAAAAAAAAAAATCCAAATAAAATTAATAAATAAAAATGTTGTTTTAATTTGAAGTTAATGAAATGAATTGAAGTGACCTATGAAAATGAATATACGAACCAAAACAAAAATCTTGCCTCTACACTTCCCTATCACTCAGCCCTGTGCTAAGGCTAGTTCTCAACAACCCCTTTGTCATATGGCTCAAGGAGGTTTGTTAACCCTCAAAACCCTTCCAATGGGAAGTGATATACTACATTATCATGCCTTACAACACTGACCTCACCAATAGGGGCAGGGTATAGATGGTGGCCTCTGACTCACACTGCCGGCAGCTGATCTATTGGGGCTACTGATGCCATGCCATTAAGGGCCAATATTTACTAATACAGGGCAGAATCGGGCACCTCATCACATATGCATGTGTTACAAGGCTAGGTAAACCCTTTCAGCTGGGTGCATCAGCTAGAGAATAAAAGCATATTTCTGACTGCATGCACAAGAGGAAAAACTCAGAGTCTAACAATAGTTTAGTGAGAGAAAGAATATTCTTCCGAGTTCCCTGTTTAAGATTTATTAAGGGATTCATTCAAAGCCAAAATATAAACTTTACCAGAGCTCAAACATAATCAGGCTGCACCTGACACCTTACAAAGATAATTAGTCATCAATTCTCTCCCCACACCCCCACCCCCATGGATTGAAGTTACAGTCTAAAGTATTATTAATTGTGCTCAGCTCTGAAATAGCAATAGTTATTTTTATACCATGATTTCCTTTGAATCAAGTGGAGCTGCATTTCCTAAGAGGCCTCCAGCTAATTAATTAATTAACAGTATACAGACAGCCAAATTGTTAGGTTTCTTTTTTAAAACAAAGGGCTCTGTTTCTTTGTGAGCCCTTAACTTTCTAAGGGAAAGAGCCTTAGGGGCTAATTATTCTTGTCTTTTCTCCTTATATTACTGGCGTTGAACTGTGGCAAAAAGCCTGGTTAGCAACCTCTGAATAACCCTTCCTGGGGTCTCTTCTGTTTATAACACGTTTACCTATGCTTGCTTGCTAGAGTTTCTGATTTAAATAAAAGTTACCAACTTTACCTTTGGTGTGTTTGATTTTCTGTACTATACATAGCAAGTGGTAGAGGGCTCCTAGCTCTGGAGTGTCTGAAGCCTATAGAAAGAAGTGTGAGGAACCCGAAAGCATGTTATCAGTGTTGCATGGAGACCTTGTATCCCTGCCCAATAGGTGAATGACCCTGCACTCATATATTCCCTTCCTCAATACAGCTACTGGGAATTTGACTATTTGTTTTCTTCTAGGGTGTTGCCCTCTCCCTCCCTTGCCACCTGTACCCAAGGAATTACAGAGGTGATCTAATATATTAATTCCTTCCCTCCCCCCTCCCCCTCACAGCACACAAACCCAAATATATTATTTCCAGGATCTACTTTATCACTCTTCCCTTTCTCAAACCTCTTCATATTCTTTCATCCCCCATCCCTGGCTCCAGCAGCCTCAACTTCCCAAGGCATGGCTACACAAGGAGTGTGTAAAGAGTCTCACTCATCAGAAAACAGCCTTTTCTTTTCTGCTCCTGCACTTCCCCTCCGAGAGCCAGCTTTTTATGACAGCTTTGTGGCCCATGCTGTTACAGATTGAACACTGAGGTTAAATGCTTTGGAGCCTTGCTTGTAAAGGAAAGCACATATAAGTGTAATGCCCCCTTGACCTCTTACCTTGCAAGGTGCTCCTGAATCTACGATTGACCTGGCAGGAATCCCCCAGGGCAAACTCCGTTAGTCCTCATGTACTAGGCGCAAGGTGCCTCCACCTGGAGAAGAAGGTGTTAGTGGGTGGGATTTCACTTCCTTTACCTCAGGAAACAAAGGGGACTGTGAACAAGGCTGGTAGTATGTACAAATATATACAGGTTTATTAGATTATATAAACATATACATTTCTATGTATTTTAAATTATTTTTATTTTATTTTATTTTTATGTTACTTTATAGTATTGCATTTTATTTTCTAATTTATTTTATTTCATGAGCTATTTATGGAGTTAAGGTTTTAAAAGTATTTTATTGTTATTTTATATTATTCAGAATTTTTTTTTCTTTTCTTTTTATTGTTATCTAAATTTTAAGGGCAGTTTGATTTAAGAAACATAAGAAAATGCCATACTGGGTCAGACCAAGGGTCCATCAAGCCCAGCATCCTGTTTCCAACAGTGGCCAATCCAGGCCATAAGAACCTGGCAAGTACCCAAAAACTAAGTCTATTCCATGTTACCATTGCTAATGGCAGTGGCTATTCTCTAACGGGCGGATTTTAAAAGCCCTGCTCGCGTAAATCCGCCCGGATTTACGCGAGCAGGGCCTTGCCCACCGGTGCGCCTATTTTGCATAGGCCGCCGGTGCGCGCAGAGCCCCGGGACGCGCATAGGTCCCGGGGTTTTCTGAAGGGGGCGTGTCGGGGGCGTGTCTTTCTATATGCTCTATGATTTTGATCTTGAGAATAGTTTCCACTATTTTTCCTGGCACTGAATTCAGACTCACTGATCTATAGTTACCCGGATTGCCCTTGGAGCCTTTTTTATATATTGGAGTTACATTGGCCACCCTCCAGTCTTCTGGTACAATGGATGATTTTAATGATAGGTTACAAATTTTAACTAATAGATCAGAAATTTAATTTTTTAGTTCCTTCAGTACCCTAGGAGGCATACCATCCGGTCCAGGTGATTTGCTACTCTTTAGTTTGTCAATCTGGCCTACTACATCTTCCAGGTTCACAGTGATTTCGTTCAGTTCGTCTCACTCATTACCCCTGAAATCCATCTCTGGAACTGGTATCTCCCCAGCATCCTCATTAGTAAACACGGAGGCAAAGAATTCATTTAATCTTTCTGCAATGGCCTTATCTTCCCTAAGAGCCCCTTTAACGCCTCAGTCATCTAATGGTCCAACCGTCTCCCTCACAGGTTTCTTGCTTTGGATATAGTTTAAAATGTTTTTATTATGAGTTTTTGCCTCTATGGCCAACTTCATTTCAAATTCTCTCTTCGCCTGTCTTATTAATGTTTTACACTTAACTTGACAATGCTTATGTTTTATCCTATTTTCTTCAGATGTATCCTTCTTCCAATTTTTGAAGGATGTTTTTTTGGCTAAAATAGCCTCTTTCACCTCACCTTTTAACCATGACGGTAATCTTTTTCCTTCCTTTCACCTTTCTTAATGCGTGGTATACATATGGACTGCGCCTCTAGGATTGTATTTTTAAACAATGTCCAAGCCTGTTGAACACTTTTAACTTTTGCAGCTCCACCTTTCAGTTTTTTTCTATTTTCCTCATCTTATCAAAGTTTCCCTTTTGAAAATTTAGTGTTAGAGCTGCAGATTTACTTATTGTTCCCCTTCCAGTTATTAGTTTAAATTTGATCATGTTATGATCACTGTTGCCAAGTGGCCCCACCATCGTTACCTCTCTCACCAAATCCTGCGTTCCACTAAGAATTAAATCTAAAATAACTCCCTCTCTTATTGGTTCCTGAACCAATTGCTCCATGAAGCAATCATTTATTACATCCAGGAACTTTATGTCTCTAGCAAGTCCTGATGTTACATTTACCCAGTCAATATTAGGGAAATTGAAATCTCCCATTATTATTGCACTGCCAAATTGGTTTGCTTCCTGATTTCTCTTAGCATTTCATCATCTGTATGACTATTTTGTCCAGGTGGACGGTAGTATACTCCTATCACTATACTCTTACCCAACACACATGGGATTTCTACCCATATAGATTCTACTGAGCATTTAGTCTCTTGTATGATCTTTATCCTGTTGGACTCTGTACCCTCCCTGACAAAGTGCCACACCCCCACCAAGTTGATCCTCCCTATCATTGCGATATAATTTGTACCCTGATATAGCACTGTCCCATTGGTTATCCTCCTTCCACCAGACTGCTGGCGCTAACCTTTAAAAAGGAGATAGAGCAGCTTTTAAACTAGAACAAAGGGGAAAGCCGACAGTCGCTTAGAAGCGCATGGTTCGGAGAGATGTATCTTTAAAGGATACTAATGATGCATTAGAATTAGGGCATCCCGACAGTGAGGTTCCAATAATTAGAAAAGTAGTCCAAGTGCCTGTAACTAAAAACTCACCTGAGCTAAAAAATTCTAACTTATCCCTATCAATTAAAAAGCAGAATAAAAATACAAACAAAAAACAAACTTTGAAATGTTTGTATGCTAATGCCAGAAGTCTAAGAAGTAAGATGGGAGAATTAGAATGTATAGCAGTAAATGATGACATAGACTTAATTGGCATCTCAGAGACATGGTGGAAAGAGGATAACCAATGGGACAGTGCTATACCGGGGTACAAATTATATCGCAATGACAGAGAGGAGCAGTCGGGAGGAGGTGTGGCGCTTTATGTCCGGGATGGCATAGAGTCCAACAGGATAAACATCCTGCATGAGACTAAATACAAAATTGAATCTTTATGGGTAGAAATCCCTTGTGTATCAGGGAAGACTACAGTGATAGGGGTATACTACCGTCCACCTGGTCAAGATGGTGAGATGGACAGTGAAATGCTAAGAGAAATTAGGGATGCTAACCAAATTGGTAGTGCAGTAATAATGGGAGACTTCAATTACCCCAATATAGACTGGGTAAATGTATCATCGGGTCACGCTAGAGAGATAATGTTCCTGGATGGAATAAATGATAGCTTTATGGAGCAATTGGTTCAGGAACCAACGAGAGAGGGAGCAATTTTAGATCTAATTCTCAGTGGAGCACAGGACTTGGTGAGAGAGGTAACGGTGGTGGGGCTGCTTGGCAATAGTGATCATAATATGATCACATTTGATTTAATGACTGGAAACGGAACAGTATGCAAATCCAAGGCTCTCGTGCTAAACTTTCAAAAGGGAAACTTTGATAAAATGAGAAAAATTGTTAGAAAAAAACTGAAAGGAGCAGCTACAAAAGTAAAAAATGTCCAAGAGGCGTGGTCATTGTTAAAAAATACCATTCTAGAAGCACAGTCCAGATGTATTCCACACATTAAGAAAGGTGGAAAGAAGGCAAAACAATTACCGGCATGGTTAAAAGGGAAGGTGAAAGAAGCTATTTTAGCCAAAAGATCTTCATTCAAAAATTGGAAGAAGGATCCAACAGAAGAAAATAGGATAAAGCATAAACATTGGCAAGTTAAATGTAAGACATTGATAAGACAGGCTAAGAGAGAATTTGAAAAGAAGTTGGCTGTAGAGGCAAAAACTCACAGTAAAAACTTTTTTAAATATATCCGAAGCAGAAAGCCTGTGAGGGAGTCAGTTGGACCGTTAGATGATCGAGGGGTTAAAGGGGCACTTAGAGAAGATAAGGCCATCGCGGAAAGATTAAATGATTTCTTTGCTTCGGTGTTTACTGAAGAGGATGTTGGGGAGGTACCCGTAATGGAGAAGGTTTTCATGGGTAATGATTCAGATGGACTGAATCAAATCACGGTGAACCTAGAAGATGTGGTAGGCCTGATTGACAAACTGAAGAGTAGTAAATCACCTGGACCGGATGGTATACACCCCAGAGTTCTGAAGGAACTAAAAAATGAAATTTCAGACCTATTAGTAAAAATTTGTAACTTATCATTAAAATCATCCATTGTACCTGAAGACTGGAGGATAGCAAATGTAACCCCAATATTTAAAAAGGGCTCCAGGGGCGATCCTGGAAACTACAGACCGGTTAGCCTGACTTCAGTGCCAGGAAAAATAGTGGAAAGTGTTCTAAACATCAAAATCACAGAACATATAGAAAGACATGGTTTAATGGAACAAAGTCAGCATGGCTTTACCCAGGGCAAGTCTTGCCTCACAAATCTGCTTCACTTTTTTGAAGGAGTTAATAAACATGTGGATAAAGGTGAACCGGTAGATATAGTATACTTGGATTTTCAGAAGGCGTTTGACAAAGTTCCTCATGAGAGGCTTCTAGGAAAAGTAAAAAGTCATGGGATAGGTGGTGATATCCTTTCGTGGATTGCAAACTGGCTAAAAGACAGGAAACAGAGAGTAGGATTAAATGGGCAATTTTCTCAGTGGAAGGGAGTGGACAGTGGAGTGCCTCAGGGATCTGTATTGGGACCCTTACTGTTCAATATATTTATAAATGATCTGGAAAGAAATACGACGAGTGAGATAATCAAATTTGCAGATGACACAAAATTGTTCAGAGTAGTTAAATCACAAGCAGATTGTTATAAATTGCAGGAAGACCTTGTGAGACTGGAAAATTGGGCATCCAAATGGCAGATGAAATTTAATGTGGATAAGTGCAAGGTGATGCATATAGGGAAAAATAACCCATGCTATAATTACACGATGTTGGGTTCCATATTAGGTGCTACAACCCAAGAAAGAGATCTAGGTGTCATAGTGGATAACACATTGAAATCGTCGGTTCAGTGTGCTGCGGCAGTCAAAAAAGCAAACAGAATGTTGGGAATTATTAGAAAAGGAATGATGAATAAAACGGAAAATGTCATAATGCCTCTGTATCGCTCCATGGTGAGACCGCACCTTGAATACTGTGTACAATTCTGGTCGCCGCATCTCAAAAAAGATATAATTGCGATGGAGATGGTACAGAGAAGGGCTACCAAAATGATAAGGGGAATGGAACAACTCCCCTATGAGGAAAGACTAAAGAGGTTAGGACTTTTCAGCTTGGAGAAGAGACGACTGAGGGGGGATATGATAGAGGTGTTTAAAATCATGAGAGGTCTAGAACGGGTAGATGTGAATCGGTTATTTACTCTTTCTGATAGTAGAAAGACTAGGGGACACTCCATGAAGTTAGCATGGGGCACATTTAAAACTAATCGGAGAAAGTTCTTTTTTACTCAACGCACAATTAAACTCTGGAATTTGTTGCCAGAGAATGTGGTTCGTGCAGTTAGTATAGCTGTGTTTAAAAAAGGATTGGATAAGTTCTTGGAGGAGAAGTCCATCACCTGCTATTAAGTTCACTTAGGGGCGGATTTTCAGAGCCCTGCTCGCGTAAATCCGCCCAAAACCGGGCGGATTTACGCGAGCAGGGCCCTGCGCGCCGGTAAGCCTATTTTACATAGGCCTACCGGCGCGCGCAGAGCCCCGGGACTCGCGTAAGTCCCGGGGTTTTCGGAGGGGGCGTGTCGGGGGGCGTGTCGGGGGGGCGGGCCCGAACTGCGTGGCGTTTTCGGGGCGTGTCGGGAGCGTTCTGGGGGCGGGCCCGTGGGCGTGGTTACGGCCCGGGGCGGCCCGGGGGCGTGGCCGCGCCTTCCGGACCCGCCCCCAGGTCGCGTCCCGGCGCGCAGGAGGCCCGCTGATGTGCGGGGATTTACGCCTCCCTCCGGGAGGCGTAAATCCCCCGACAAAGGTAAGGGGGGGGTTTAGACAGGGCCGGGCGGGTGGGTTAGGTAGGGGAAGGGAGGGGAAGGTGAGGGGAGGGCAAAGGAAAGTTCCCTCCGAGGCCGCTCCAATTTCGGAGCGGCCTTGGAGGGAACGGGGGTAGGCTGCGCGGCTCGGCGCGCGCCGGCTATACAAAATCCATAGCCTTGCGCGCGCCGATCCAGGTTTTTAGCAGATACGCGCGGCTCCGCGCGTAACTTCTAAAATCCAGCGTACTTTTGTTTGCGCCTGGAGCGCAAACAAAAGTAGGCTATTCGCGCTCCTTTAAAAATCCGCCCCTTAGAGAATAGCCACTGCCATTAGCAATGGTTACATGGAATAGACTTAGTTTTTGGGTACTTGCCAGGTTCTTATGGCCTGGATTGGCCACTGTTGGAAACAGGATGCTGGGCTTGATGGACCCTTGGTCTGACCCAGTATGGCATTTTCTTATGTTCTTATGTTCTTATGCCAATTATGTCAATCTCATCATTTGCTGCTATACACTCTAACTCTCCCATCTTACTTCTTAGACTTCTGGCATTGGCATACAGACATTTCAAAGTGTGTTTTTTGTTTGTTTTAACAACCTGCTATTCAGTTGTTTGGGATAATTAGGAAATCATTAGCTTTGGTGATTTTTTACATATAGGCATATTGACTATGTTTGCTTTTAATGGAACCTCTCTGTTGGGATGCCCTAACTCTCCTGTTTCATTAGTATCCTTCAAGGATACATTTCTCCGAACCATGCTCAGGACAGGGCCAGAGTCATCCGTGCACAGGATAGGAACATCGGTAGACCAGGACGGGTCATCGGCAGACCTGGACATATCATTTGCACACGGACAACTATCTTTGGCATGTCAGAGCGAGATGTAGTCCGAACCTACCGGCTGAACTCACGGGCAATCCTGTTCCTCTATGAAGATCTGCACTGCGACCTTGATCCCCTGGCCAGTCACCACCATGCTGTGCCAGGGTTGACAAAACTTCTTGGTGCCTTAAATTTTTTTGGTACCAGAAGTTTTCAAACCCCCGTGAGTGTCATTGCGGGTATGACACAGGCCTCCTTCTCATGGCATCTAGCACTGGTCTTGAAGGCCATGATGAAACGGATGAGGAAGTACATCATGTATCCTACTGATCCAGTGGAGCTGCAACAGATCCGCAGTAGGTTCATGGGTATTGCAGGGATGCTGAACATGTTGGGTGCTATAGACTGCACCCATATTGCATTTACCCCCAGGTCGGAAGAAGAGAGTTCCTTCCGGAATCGCAAGCACTTCCATTCAATGAATGTTCAAGTCATTTGCGATGCACACCTTCGGATTCTAAATGTTGTAGCGAAGTATCCTGGTAGCTGCCATGACACCTACATTCTGGCACATTCGTCTATAGGCACTCATTTCCCAGAGGGGAAGTATGGTGAAGGCTAGCTTCTTGGTAAGTGACATCGGCTACAGCCTGGGATTCTATATCTGGGATGTCTGGTATACAATATGTGTTCATTTATATATGTGACGTTGTTTTTGATGCATTCCTGATTATTCCCCCTGTAGGTGATGGCGGCTATGGCTGTAAGCCCTGGTTGCTAACTCCACTCCAGTCTCCACGCACTGCGGCAGAAAAACTCTACAATGAGGCCCATGGCAGCACCAGAAATGACCCCGAAGGAAGAGGAGCACATGCACAGCATACAATTAAAGACTGAAAATCAAAACAGAAGAGGAGCACATGCAGAGCATACAATAAAGAGTGACAATCAACAAAACAGAAGAGGAGCACAGTAAACAGTCAAAATCAACAAAACAGAAGAGGAGCACATGCAGAGCATACAATAGTGACAATCAACAAAACAGAAGAGGAGCACAGTAAACAGTCAAAATCTACAAAACAGAAGAGGAGCACATGCAGAGCATACAATAAAGAGTGACAATCAACAAAACAGAAGAGGAGCACAGTAAACAGTCAAAATCAACAAAACAGAAGAGGAGCACATGCAGAGCATACAATAAAGAGTGACAATCAACAAAACAGAAGAGGAGCCCAGTAAACAGTCAAAATCTACAAAACAGAAGAGGAGCACATGCAGAACATGCAATAAAGACGTCCATGGCCGCTGCCTTGAGCGCCATGATCAGAGGCCCTGCTACCTTCCACGTCCGGGCGCTCAAGGTGCTCAAGGCAGCGGCCATGGACCTTGTAAGGCAGCGGGGCCTCCGATCATGGATGTCCGGAAAAAGGCGGGAACGTCTATGATCGGAGGCCCCTACCTTCCACGTCCGGGAGCTCAAGGCAGCGGCCATGGACGTTGGAAGGCAGCAGTGGGGCCTCCGATCATGGATGTCCATAAAGAGGCAGGAACGTCCGTGATCGGAGGCCCCTAGCTTCCACGTCCAGGTGCTCAAGGCAGCGGCCATGGATGTTGGAAGGCAGCGGGGCCTACGATCATGGATGTCCAGAAAGAGGCGGGAACGTCCATGATCGGAGGCCCTACCTTCCCTGTCCGGGTGCTCAAGGCGCTCAAGGCAGAGGCCATGGACGTTGGAAGGCAGCTCTTTCCGGACATCCAGGCTGCCTTGAGCGCCTTCCCAGGCACCCGGACGTGGAAGGTAGGGGCCGATGTTCCCGCCTCTTTCCGAACGTCCATGATCGGAGGCCCCGCTGCCTTCCAACGTCCATGGCCGCTGCCTTGAGCTCCTTGAGCACCCAGATGTGGAAGGTAGCGGGGCCTCCGATCATGGACGTCCGGATGCTCAGGGCAGCTCAGGGCAGTGGTCCCGGTGTCCATGCGGGGTCTGTTGGAAAGAACCATCCAATTACCTGCTGAAAGCATTGCTGATCTTCCGAATGATATCCAAAGGTACCACTGTAACCACTCTGTCCTGGCCCATACCAAATACAAAGGGACTTTTTTATTTGGCGATATGTCTTATATACACGTCCAAGGTAGGATTATGAAGCGGCGATGATGTCACAAAGGGGGAACAATGGGATAAGTTTCCAGATCGATGAAAAGTTTGGAATGTAACATTTCCAGATTGATAACATTTCATTATATTTTCAAAATGACATTTGAGGTTCCATTGAAATGACAGGTATGGAAGCAGCACGCCCTGGATACTGTATAGGAGCTCTATAATGCCCTATACAGTAAAATTGAATGCGAGCGCCTACCGCTTGATAGGTGCACTTTTGGCGCTCCTTTTGCGCCGCTTGGATTTGTGTCTAATTTGAACACTGAATCAAGTGGATTGAGAACCAAAATGTGCGCACGTCAAATGAACGGGCGCCGGACACTGCCACACTTTTTTATACGCATCAGTACTGTATCTGCCCGATAGTAAATTAATCATTAGAAGAAGGGACACTACCAGATATACTAAAGAATGCCATTATTAAACCAATTTTGAAGAATAAAAGTTTGGATATTAATCAACCTAATAATTTTAGGCCAATTTCCAATCTTCCAGTTTTATCTAAATTGATAAAGTAGTTCAAAAGCAACTAACAGAATTCATTGACGATCAAAACATCCTTTATCTCTCACAATTTTGTTTTCATCCATCTTGTAGTACTGAAACACTTCTTTTATCCTTATCTGACACATCCTTAGAGGAATGGATTCATGTCAAATGTATTTTTTAGTACTGTTGGATTTCACCGCTGCCTTCGATACAATCATCATGAAATTTTACTCCACAAGTTACTAGAAATAGGCATTGCAGGAAAACCTTTTAATTGGTTGAAATCATATCTTAGTAATCGTATGTACAGTGTCAAAATATGGAATTCAGTTTTGAAACAAGTGCTACTAGAAACGGGTGTCCCACAAGAGTCCACATTTTCAGCCACCCTCTTTAATTTATATATGTTGCCAATATGTAAACTTCTTTCTGGTTTGGGTTTAACATATTTTATTTATGCAGATGATGTCCAATTTAGGGTTCCAATAACACATACTATAGTTGACACACTGAAGTTGTTAAATGTATTTTTTTCCACCATTCAACAACTTTTGATTCATTTAAAACTGGTTCTAAATAAGGAAAAAACAAAGATTATACTACAAATTAATAAACTAAATAATGAACACATCAAGATATACACAGTTATCATCAAAATTTTATTGGAACAGATCATGCTAGAGATTTAGGTGTTGTGATCGATATTGAATTTAATATGAAAAAATTCATTTCCAAAACAGTCAGGGTTTTACAAGCGTGACCTCCGTCGGCCATCATGCTCCGAGGCACGGAGGCACAGTCATCTCTAAAACAGGGTTGTGAGCCCTTGGGCCACGGCATGACCCAGGGAGGAACCCCAAGCAAACCGTGGGAGGTGAGCTAGTGCGAGCATGGGTACATGGCAAGACATGGCAGACGCAAGGACTAGGTTACAAGAGCTGATCCTCAACCGGACCTGCAAACCCCGTACAACCAACAATGCAATGTTGATTGATGAACAGTCCTCCGACCGTTCCAAGCCCTTTCAGACCTGCCGCTGGGTACGGCAATGGGTGGCAGGCCGGAACGAGGGCGAAGGCAGACAGAGTCCTTAGAAAACAGAAGACATCACAGACGAGAGCTGATGCAATGGCATCACAGACGAGGGCTGATGCGAAGACATCACAGATGAGGGACTGATGCGAAGACATTTCAGATGAGGGATTGATGCGAAGATATCATGGACAAGAACTGATGCGACGGCATCACGGACAAGGACTGATGAGACGGCATCACGGACGAAGACATCACAGGCAAGGGCTTGATGCAATGGCATCCCAAACAAGACGAGAAGCTGGGAAGGTAGACATTGTTTTACATCAACAAAGAAGGAGGGTCCGGTTCATGGAACCTCTGCAAGGAAACGGTTCAAATTCTGGAATGGGCCCACAGCAGACTCATCTCCCTGCAGGCAACTTATGTACCGGGCATTCACAATTCAAGAGCAGACAAACTCAGCAGAATTTTTCACCCACACGAATGGGAGCTAAACCCAGAAGTGACCAAACACATATTCTCGGTTTGGGGTCTCCCATCAATAGACCTCTTTGCAACAGAAGTCAACACAAAACTACAGACTTTTTGCTCCATCTACCAGAGTCCACACAGACTCACTCCAGATGCATTTTTAATCAGATGGACACATGGTCAGTTGTACGCATTTCCACCGATACCTCTCATCGCTCGAATGAATCAGAGATGCATCAAAGACCAAGCAAACCTAATACTAATAGCATCTGCATGGCCGAGACAACCATGATACAGTTACCTCCTACACTTATCAATTTGCAATCCAATTCCTCTGGGAGACAGTGATCACTTTCTTACACAAGACAACGGTTCACTACTACATCCCTACACCTCACGGCATGGAGATTGAAAGGCTCGCATACCAACATTTGAACATCTACCCTACTCTACAGGACATATTACTGTCCTCAAGGAAACTTTCCACAAGGCTAAATTACCAAAGAAAATGGACTCGCTACAATTCCTGGTGTTTATCCACAGGAACAGACCCATTCACTTGTTCACCAGAACAACTTCTTTCATACCTTCATTTGCTATATAGTGACGGACTCGGCACTTAGAAACATAGAAACATAGAATCATAGAAATGACGGCAGAAGAAGACCAAACGGCCCATCCAGTCTGCCCAGCAAGTTTCGCACTTTTTTTTCTCATACTTATCTGTTACTCTTGGCTCTTAGTAACATTTTGGTTCTATTTCCCTTCCACCCCCACCATTAATGTAGAGAGCAGTGTTGGAACTGCATCTAAGTGAAATATCTAGCTGAATTAGTTAGGTGTAGTAACCGCCGCAATAAGCAAGCTCCACCCATGCTTATTTGTAATTCAGTCCTTGTTGGTTGTTGTCTGTATATAGATCCACTTTTCTTCATTGCCCCTGCAGTTGAAGCAGAGAGTTATGCTAGATATGCATTGAAAGTGAAGTATCAGACTTTCTCCGCTACCATTGAAGCAGAGAGCTATGCTGGATATGTGTGAAGTATCAGTCTTTCTTCCTTGCCATTGAAGCAGAGAGCTCTGCTGGATATGCATGAAGTATCAGACTTTCTCCGCTACCGTTGAAGCAGAGAGCTATGCTGGATATGCATGAAGTATCAGTCTTTCTCCCCTGCCGTTGAAGCAGAGAGCTATGCTGGATATGCTTGAAGTATCAGTCTTTCTCCCCTGCTGTTGAAGCAGAGAGCTATGCTGGATATGCATTGAAAGTGAAGTATCAGGCTTATTTGGTTTGGGGTAGTAACCACTGTAACAAGCAAGCTACTCCCCGCTTTTTTGTGAATGCAAATCCTTTTTTCCACATTTCCTCTTGCCGTTGAAGCTTAGAGCAATGTTGGAGTCGCATTAACCGTGTGTATGTTTATTGAATAAGGGTATTATCTCCAGGTAGTAGCCGTCATTCCCACGAGCCACCCACTCTTCATTCACGTCCTCTAGACTTTATGGATCCACAGTGTTTATCCACTTCCTCTTCATAAGTTCATTTAAGCACTATCACAGCTTACCACATTCCTCTTAATGGCGAACCTATTTCATGCCATTCTTTAGTTTTGCGATTCATGAAAGGGGCACTACGCTTACGTCCACCTTTACAGAAACCACCGGTACCATGGGATGTTAACACAGTTCTCGAGCAGCTCATGCTTACACCATTTGAACCTTTAGAAATTTGTCACCTTTGTTACCTTTCATGGAAGGTACTATTTTTGGTGGCCTTAACTTCAGCGAGACAGAAGTGAACTTCAAGCCCTGGTTCATTACCCTCCTTATCTTAAATTTCACCACGATAAAGTGATCTTATGGACACACCCAAATTTCTTCCAAAGGTGATCTCCAGTTTTCGTATTAACCAGACTATCACCTTGCCTACATTTCATCCAAAACCTCACCACAATATCAATGATAGGAAATTATATACTTTAGACTGTAAATGCGCACTGGCTTACTACAAACAGTGCACAGATTCTCCCACTAGGCCATCCCAACTATTTATTTCATTGAATCCGAATTCACAGGGACGACCAGTGACAAAGAGAACCTTGTCCACATGGATATCCAAATGCATCCAGTTTTGCTATACTCAAGCATCACAGACGTTACCTGAAACTCCAAGGGCACATCAGGTACGCGCAATGGCAACTTCAATAGCCAACCTCCATGAAGTTCCAATTATAGACATTTGTAAAGCAGCGACATGTCCTTGCTACATACTTTCACATCCCACTATTGTTTGGACAAACAAACAGCGGATGACGCATTAATGGGACAGACTATCCTTCAGAAGAGCACAAGTTCCACTACAATGAAGCCTTCATAGGAACTGTCCACCTTCACCTCTAGTATTGAGCACATCAAGAATTTCAAGACATTACACAACTGCTCAATACATCAGCTGGGGACTCCCAGACAGCATGGCTAATTTAGATGCTTATCTACGTGAAAAGAGCAAGTTTGCTTACCGTAAATGGTGTTTTCCTTAGATAGCAGATGAATTAGCCATTCTGGCCCGCCCGCCTCCCCGGACAGTTCTAACCTAGCTTACTTGCTTTGATACTGACTGAGGAGCCTGAGGCAATCCTGACAGGATGCAGGAGGGAGCTCCTAGCTGAAAGACTTTGCTAGACTTAGAGAGAGCTCTGCCACCTAGTGGCACGGAAGACGTACCCAGACAGCATGGCTAATTCATCTGCTATCTACAGAAAACACCGTTTACGGTAAGTAAACTTGCTCTTCCGTCTCAATGGACTCCCAAAGGAGATTATATCCGATCGAGGACCACAGTTTGCCGCCAGGTACTGGCACTCCCTATGTAAGAAGTTTAACATTGCCTTGAGTTTCACATCAGCCTATCACCCAGAGGCCAATGGTCAAGCTGAAAGGACCAACCGAACCTTAAAGACATTCCTCTGTTCCTATGTGAATGATCAGCAGGACAACTGGTCTGATCTACTACCCTGGGCTGAGCTGTCGCACAATACCCTGGTAGCTGCTGCCATCGATGCATCTCCATTCTCCGTGGTATTCAGACGACAACCTCGGCTGCCACTCCCAGTTCCTCTGATTGTTCCTTCTCCAGCTGCGCAATCCATGGCCCACACCGTTCGTCAGGTGTGGAACCAGGTCAAAGAATGCCTTACTCAGGCCGCTGAACGTTCCAAGCGTACTTCTGATGTCCATAGACGTCCCGCTCCACTCTTCCATCCTGGCCAGAAGGTGTGGCAGAGTGCCCAACACATAAGATTGAGACTTCCCTCTCACCGCTTGGCACCCAAATACATCGGCCCATTTCCGGTGATTCGAAGAGTGGGAGTAGTATCGTATCAGCTCCAGCTTCCGCGTGCCATGGGCATCCATATCACGTTCCACGTTTTGCTGCTGAAGCCTTTGGTCCTTTCCTGGCCCTCGCGTAGAGTTCCCTCTCCTCCACGGGTCTCTGCAGAACCAGGTACGTCTCATCTGGTAAGAGAGGTCCTCAACATCCATCGGTGTAGAGGGAAATGGGAGTACCTCTTAGCCTGGGAGGGTTATGGGGCCGAGGAGAATTTGTGGGAACCTTCCCACAACATTTTTGATAAGGAACTCCTGAAAACCTTCCATAGGCCTTATCCTGACAAACCACGGCCACGTAGAGGGAGGCCTAGAAGGGGGAGTACTGTTGAGTGCCCCATCCACATCCGGCCCGCACATGGGCCTGCTCACCTCTCTGGCACCTCTGCAGGTCCCAGGTCGGCCTCCCCAGTGGCAGCCACGAGCACCTCCAGGCCTTGGCGTCCCATGGCGGCATTCGCCGGGCCTTCTATTGTGCATCAGGCCTCATGCAGGGTTTCAGCGTCTCCCGTGGCGTTGGCCTCGCCCCTTCACATGCGCAGACCACCCAGCCTCTTGTAGGGCCAGGGGCGGGTCCTAGCTCCGCGGCGCACCCTGATTGAAGGAACTACTTAAAGAAGTCCCTGCCTGCACTTCCTTGCCTTGGCAATCGGGTCGGCATTGTATTGTGTGCTAGATTGTCACTGTGTCCTAAGCCTTGTTCCAGTCTTGTTCCAGTCTCGTTCCAGCCATGTTCCAGGATCCTACTATTCCAGCCTTGTTCCAGCATCCTTCTGTTCCTGCATCTGTCCGTTCGTCTCCCCAGGACGTACCCCCAGACTGTCTCTTGGTACTGACATCGGCCTGTTCCTCGACCTTCCTGTCTGCTGCCTGCATCCTGACCTCTGCCTGCCTTGAGACCTCATCTGATCTCCGGAACCTGACCTCTGCCTTGCCTGACTACTCCTCGGACTAGATTGACTACATCTCCTGATTCTGGCTCTGGCCCTTGCCTTGACATCGCCTACACTGTTCTGGTCTTCCTTGCTCCATATGAACCTTAGTCTCAAGTCCGTCAGCATGCCTGTCTACCACCTCTCCAGGGGACCCTGTGAGGCCCACCTAAGTCCAAGCGGCCTGGATCCCTACGGGTTCCACCCGGGGGGACCGTGGGCTTCCAGTAGTGAAGCTCATCCTAGCCTCTGTCTCCTCCAGTGCTCTGCCCCCTGGAGGCAATTGCTTCCTGGTCCCTACCAGGGAGCAGTTCTCCACTGCCCTAGGACAAGGGTCCACCCCCGAGCGCAACACATGCTTTTTTTAGGATTGCCGTCATTATCAATTAGACCACTTCAGTTGCTGCAAAATGCAGCAGCCAGAGTTCTAACTGGGTCTAAAAAATTGGACCACATTACCCCAATTTTAAAAGAACTCCATTGGCTCCCCGTTAAATTTAGAGTACAATATAAGGCGCTATACTTAATTTACAATTCCTTGAACAATAAAAAATATTGAATGGTTAAATGCATCATTATACATTCATGTTCCACAAAGAAATCTTTGATCAGGAAATAAAGGCCTCGTAACAATTTAATCACTAAAAACGGTGTGACTCAATAAAGTACGAGAAAGATCTTTACCATTAGCCAGACTAAAACTATGGAACTCTATGCCAATGGAATTGAGATTAGAAACCATTTTTTTTTATCTTTTAGAAAGAATCTCAAAACATGGCTGTTTAGGCAAGCATTTGAAGATACAAAAGAGAGTAATATATAACTTTGTTGGCAGGCATTAGGAGAAGAGAATGAGAATATCTTTAATGACTGTAATGGTTATTGCTGGACTTTATTGAGCCTTTTATTATAGTGTTTTATGTTTTAGATTTTATTTGATTTTATTTGCTTTGATTTTATCTTATGTTTTAGAGGTTATTTATTTATTTTATATGTCAAAGGTGTATGCATTGATGTATTTTATGCTATATTTACATTTTGTAATATTTTATCTTCTAAACCGATGTGATTGATCCAGAACACCGGTATATAAAACCAAATAAATAAATAAAAGCACATGGTTGTCAGCTATGGGAAGAGGCTGTAAAATGACAACTCTGTGATTGTTACTTTAAACTTTCAACCTGTCGCTTTAGGATGTGCCTTTCAGCTCCTGAGCTACTTATGATTTATAGGATTTCTAGAGCTGTTGCTCTCCATGTTCAAAGCCCTGCTTTAGTTCCATCAGACCTTTGGCACTATCTCACCCACATGTGATGGCTAGCACAGGGTCCTAGGGGTAGGCCCACCAAGCAAAATGCCGCAAGCTAGGCCAAGCTATGTACACTGTGGGCCAGATTTTAAAACATATGCGCGCGGCCTACATGTGCGCTCGCTACCCTTTCCCAGAGCGGCCTCGGAGGGAACTTCCTTACCCCCCCACCCCACCTTCCCTTCCCATTTCCCTACCTCCCCTGCCCTTTCTCCCCTACCTTTGTTGGTTTCTTTTTTTTGTTTTGTGTGCGCCAGCCCAGAGGCCATGCAGAGGCCTATGGCCAGGGCCGGTGGAAACACTAGGCAAATTAGGGGATCGCCTAGGGCGCCGAGCATTAGGGGGTGCCGAGCTACTGATGGCCGACATGAAGGCTCATGCGCCCACCGGTGGACCTCATCCTACTAGCGGCTGAGCAGTGAACTACTGCTGTGCTGTGTGCCAGATATACACAGCAAGAAGATCGGCAGGGCCATGGTGGAGCTCACGTCACCACAGCCCGAATAAAAAGGTTGCATCTAAACGTGTAGGTGCTCCTTCTCCTTCCTGCCCACGTGGCCCCGGAAGAAAAATGTTGCCAGAGCCGCGCAGGAAGGAAGGAGGAGCAGCATCAGCCACGTGCAGAAGAGGAGCAGCACTTACAGGCTGCCGCGAATCCCACATTGCGGGTGGCCCAAGAGGACCAGGGCCACTGCAGAGCCCATCCTGCGATGACCCATGAAGAGGAGGCCCAGAGGTGAGAGAGAGGCTGAGGGCCTGTAGAGTGTGTCTGTGTGCGTGTATGAGATGAGTTGAAAGATTGTGTGTGAGAGTGAGTTGAGAGACTGTGTGTGGGAGTGAAGACCTGAATGTTTGCAGAGACAGCATGTGAGAGCCTCTGTGTGTGTGAGAGAGACAGCATGTGACAGTAAGAGCCTGTGCTTGAGCAAGACAGCATGTGAGAGTGAGAGAGAGCCTGTGTGTATGAGAGTCAGACAGCATGTGCCAGTGAGAGACTGTGTATGAATCATTTTATAAGAGAGAGCATGTGAGAGTGAGAGCCTGTGTGTGTGTGAGAGAGAGAGAGAAAGAATGTGAGAATGAGAACCTGACTATGTGAGGGAAGAAGACAGATTGAGAGAAAAGAAATAGAAAAAAAGACAATATAAAAGGAACTGGCAAAAAAATAAGAAAGGGAAGGTGGGAAAAAAAGCCTGTGACCAACCGATTAGAAAACTAAGATCAGACAGCAAATGTAAAACAAAATAAATTACTTTTTACTGATTGGCACATGTAATCTTTGGGAATGTGCAAGAGTAGCCTTTCTCTATGCGGATCTCACAATGTACGAGATCAGCATGGAGGAACTGGAAGCCCAAGGGGCCTGCACAGAGGAGGCAGCAGAATGGGCTTCAGTGCCAGTAGCAGCAATCAGCACCTCCCCAATAGCCATGCTGCAGCAGTGACAGTGGCAGCAGAAGAATGAGAGAGGCTCTGAGGTTGCTGGCAAAAGAAAGAGAGGGGGGTCTGCCTTTAGTGTGTGCATGTGTATGAATGGGAGTCTGCCTGAGGGTGTGTCTGTGAATGAGAATGAATGGGTGTCTTCCTGGGGTTTGTATGTGTGAGAATAGGTGCCTGCCTGTGTGTGGTGTATGTGTGTGTGTGAGAATAAATTGGTGCCTGCCTGGGAGTCTGTGTGTGTGTGAGAATGAATGTGTGCATGCCTGGGGGATGGGGAGGGAGTGGTGTGAAAATGAATGGGAGCCTGCCTCTGTGTTTGTGTGAGAATGATTGGGAGCTTGCCTGGGTGTGTGTGTTTGTGTGTATGTGAGGGAGCCAGTGAGAGTGAGAGCATGAGTGTGTATGAGAAAATCCAAGGAGTAAGAGTGTGGGGGTGTTGGGGGTGTGTGGATAGGAAGAGAGTGTCTTACAGCCTGAGAATGTTATGGTGGGTATAAGAGCAAGAATGTGTATGTATGTGACAGTTTATGTGTGAGAGAGAATGGAAATGTGAGTATGTGTGAGAGAGAGAGAGGATAACCTCCTAAAGTCGACAATATCAGGGTGACTGAAAATCAAGAGCTCCCATGTACGGACAGCAGGGGCTTTTTAAAATCCTTATTAGTTTTAATTATTGGGTGTTATTTGATATATGTGCTGTTTTGAAATATTTTATTGGTGTTTGGGAAATTGTAAAAAATGTATATGATTTTAATTAATAGAAATTCTATTTATCAGTAGTTTTTAAATATTCTTTTATTAGTATGGTTTTACTATTATAACTGATGCTTTATGTTTCTTGATTTTATTGTTTTATGAGGAATGGTGGTTCTGTTTTTCCATTGTTAATACACAGAGTATGGCTTCTTGGGGCTTCCATTTCAATTTTTTTCTAATTTGTGCTCCTTTATTTTGTATTCTGTATTTGGTGAGGGTCTGTCTCTGTTCTGTGTGTGTGACCATGATGAGAGATTCTGCTAGCATGTAGTATCTGTATAGGGATCTATAGCAATCGGGTTTGTTTTGTTTCCTCAGTAGGTGGTGTATTGTTATTCTAGGACCCAGTGTAATATTTACCCTTGCTTATTCACAGGTAGGGTTATTGTTGTTTGAATCCCTGGTGTTATTACTGTTATGTTATGATGGGATTGCAGTATAGATTTTGAGTGTCTTCTTTGCGGGGTTTTGTGTTAGTTCACAATGTGTCTGGCAGTGGAAGGTGTTTGTGCTGCTGTTACTGTGAGGTGACACCAGAATTTGAAAATATCTTTTAGTATGATGAGCTGCAAGGGAAACATCCAAGCTCCATTGTTTGGGGGAATTTCAGTGGATGCACAGAGTTAGAGAACTGGAGGTGCAGGATTTATATTGACATTCTGTCCCTTCCTATATATTCCAGGCTTCATTCTCAAAGCCATATAGAATTAGTTGAATGAGGTTATCAAATAATTTTATAGTGTGAAACTGGCCAGCTTTTTAAAATTACACAGAAGACCCTTTGGACTTTTTTATTAATACTTTTTTTTATAACCAATTTTAAAGTAGGATCCATGCTATAGAGGTGGGTGTGATGAAGAAATGTAATTTTGGCTCCCCCCCAAAAAAAAAAACTTCTTCTGTCTAGAGACGCCACTGATTTTGTGTGACCTTAAGCATTAGTAACAAGAAAGATTATGGGGGGATGCTGGAGAGGCACACAAATGCATTGGCCCCCGGGCGCCGGAGACCCTTGGTGCGTCACTGGGTGTGAGCCATATGGGGCCGCAAGCAGTGGCAAAGAGGAGTGGAGATTTGGCGGGCCGCAAGCAGTGCCCAACTTCCTCGTGACCCAGAAAACCACACAGTCAGCGGGTGTGATTGAGAATGAGGTAGGAGTCGGAGCTGAGACCGGGGGAGGCGGCGCAACTGGGGGGGAGGGCGTGCAAGGGAGAAGGCTCACCTATGGAGCCAAATCCCCTTGCACCGACCCTGCCTATGGCCAGACCCCTGCTTCACCTCTGGCCCACCCCGCCCCTTTTGTAAAGCCCTGGGACTTACACGCGTCCTAGGGCTTTACGCGCATCACCAGGCCTTTTGAAAATAGACCCAGTGCGCGTAAGGCAGGTTACACATGTAACCTTTTGAAAATCTGGCCCTGTGCTGGCAATCCTACATGAACACTATTGCAACAATGCCTCTTTTATCATTCATAAAACATTAGGCCAGTCACATGTATTTGGTGTTATCTTTACTTTGACTACAATTTTTCCACTACAGTCTACTGCTCCATTGTCAAGATGAAGCATAACTAGGCATACGTGGTTTCTGTTACATACTGACCCAGACAGAGGAGAGTGAGTCAAACAAAGATGATAGAGAGGAGAGCAGCTTCTGGCCTCCCTTCCATGGAAGGGGAAGGGGTCGTTGAGGCCTAACAGGCAAAGCAGCATTCTATGAGGCTTTCCTGAAGCTGGCTGCCACTCAGCATGATGTCCTCGGCTTCTGCGGGTGCACTTGGGGGATCCGTGGACTGCCTCTCTGCCATCTTTTGGACGGAATGGGAAACTTTGATAAAATGAGGAAAATAGAAAAAACTGAAAGGTGCAGCTGCAAAGGTTAAAAGTGTTCAACAGGCATGGACATTGTTTAAAAATACAATCCTAGAGGCGCAGTTCATATGTATTCCGCGCATTAAGAAAGGTGGAAGGAAGGCGAAACGATTACCGTCATGGTTAAAATGTGAGGTGAAAGAGGCTATTTTAGCCAAAAAAACATCCTTCAAAAATTGGAAGAAGGATCCATCTTAAGAAAATAGGATAAAACATAAGCATTGTCAAGCTAAGTGTAAAACATTGATAAGACAGGCGATGAGAGAATTTGAAATGAAGTTGGCCATAGAGGCAAAAACTCAGAATAAAAACTTTTTAAATATATCCAAAGCAAGAAACCTGTAAGGGAGTCGGTTGGACCATTAGATGACAGAGGGGTTAAAGGGGCTCTTAGGGAAGATAAGGCCATTGCAGAAAGACTAAATGAATTCTTTGCCTCCATGTTTACTAATGAGGATGTTGGGGAGATACCAGTTCCGGAGATGGTTTTCAGGGGTGATGAGTCAGACGAACTGAACGAAATCACTGTGAACCTGGAAGATGTAGTAGGCCAGATTGACAAACTAAAGAGTAGCAAATCACCTGGACCAGATGGTATGCATCCTAGGGTTCTGAAGCAGCTCAAAAATGAAATTTCTGATCTATTAGTTAACATTTGTAACCTATCATTAAAATCATCCATTGTATCTGAAGACTGGAGGGTGGCCATTGTAACGCCAATATTTAAAAAAGGCTCCAGGGGTGATCCGGGTAACTATAGACCAGTGAGCCTGACTTCAGTGCTGGGAAAAATAGTGGAAACTATTCTCAAGATCAAAATCGAAGAGCATATAGAAAGACATGATTTAATGGAACATGGTCAACATGGATTTACCCAAGGGAAGTCTTGCCTTACAAATCTGCTTCATTTTTTTGAAGGGGTTAATAAACATGTGGATAAAGGTGAACCGGTAGATGTAGTGTATTTGGATTTTCAGAAGGCGTTTGACAAAGTCCCTCATGAGAGGCTTCTACGAAAACTAAAAAGTCATGGGATAGGAGGCGATGTCCTTTCGTGGATTACAAGCTGGTTAAAAGACAGGAAACAGAGAGTAGGATTAAATGGTCAATTTTCTCAGTGGAAAAGGGTAAACAGTGGCGTGCCTCAGGGATCTGTACTTGGACCGGTGCTGTTCAATATATATATAAATGATCTGGAAAGGAATACGATGAGTGAGGTTATCAAATTTGCGGATGATACAAAATTATTCAGAGTAGTTATATCACAAGCAGACTGTGATACATTACAGTAGGACCTTGCAAGACTTGAAGATTGGGCATCCAAATGGCAGATGAAATTTAATGTGGACAAGTGCAAGGTGTTGCATATAGGGAAAAATAACCCTTGCTGTAGTTACACGATGTTAGGTTCCATATTAGAAGCTACCACCCAGGAAAAAGATCTAGGCATCATAATGGATAATACTTTAAAATCGTCAGCTCAGTGTGCTGCAACAGTCAAAAAAGCAAATAGAATGTTAGGAATTATTAAGAAGGGAATGGTTAATAGAACGGAAAATGTCATAATGCCTCTATATCACTCCATGGTGAGACCACACCTTGAATACTGTGTACAATTCTGGTCGCCGCATCTCAAAAAAGATATAGTTGCGATGGAGAAGGCACAGAGAAGGGCAACCAAAATGATAAAGGGGATGGAACAGCTTCCCTATGAGGAAAGGCTGAAGAGGTTAGGGCTGCTCAGCTTGGAGAAGAGACGGCTGAGGGGGGATATGATAGAGGTCTTTAAGATCATGAGAGGTCTTGAACGAGTAGATGTGACTCGGTTATTTTCACTTTCGAATAATAGAAGGACTAGGGGGCATTCCATGAAGTTAGCAAGTAGCACATTTAAGATTAATCGGAGAAAATTCTTTTTCACTCAACGCACAATAAAGCTCTGGAATTTGTTGCTAGAGGATGTGGTTAGTGCAGTTAGTGTAGCTGGGTTCAAAAAAGGTTTGAATAAGTTCTTGGAGGAGAAGTCCATTAATGGCTATTAATCAATTTTACTTAGGGAATAGCCACTGCTATTAATTGCATCAGTAGCATGGGATCTTCTTAGTGTTTGGGTAATTGCCAAGTTCTTGTGGCCTGGTTTTGGCCTCTGTTGGAAACAGGATGCTGGGCTTGATGGACCCTTGGTCTGACCCAGCATGGCAATTTCTTATGTTCTTATGTATGCAGATGACATTCAGTTCTTGTTCCTTATGTTCACCTTTCTACAATACTACTATCCTCCTGTCATCCTCCATTTCATCTTAATATTGACAACTGTTCTATACCAATTTCATTTAAGGTTCGATATATCGGTGTCACACTTGACACAGAACTCTCCATATCTAATCATATTTCCACTGTAGTCAAAAACTCATTTTACAGACTTCGTCTTCTATAAAATGTAAACCACTATTATTTCACAATGCGTTCCATTTGTTCTTCAAACCATAATATTTTCTGGATTTGATTACTGCAATGGCCTATTTTTAGGTTTATCTGATTCTTCACTACGACCATTACAGATTGCTCAAAATACTGCTGCACGTCTTTTATCCAACTCAAAAATCAGAGATCACATCTCCCCAGTTCTAATTGCTTTACATTGGCTCTCTGTTTCATTTCGTATCAAATACAAAATCCTCTGTCTCATTCACAATTTAATCCACAACCCTTCTACTATATGGCAGTGCACTTTACTTCAGATATATCAACCACCAAGACAACTACGCTCTGCCGATATGTGTTTACTAGAAGTTCCTACTGTCCACCTTTCTTGACGCCGCGCTTTCTTGGTTGCAGGCCCTTCTCTGTGGAACTCCCTCCTGGATCACCTTAGATTAATTCCTATTAACAAAGATTTTAAGAAACATCTAAAAAATGATTTATTCAAACTTGCTTTTACCTAACATCTTTCACTTTCTGTTATTTTTTTACTATATTTTATTCTAACTTGAGATATTTTTGTAATCATGCTGTAATTTATTATGTATGTTTAATATTGTAAACCGCTTAGACATACCTCCGTTGTATCAACCGGTATATAAGAGGTTTTGGGTTTTTTTCTTAAATAAATAAATAAATAGCCAAATAAATAAATAGCCAAATAAATAAAGGAGTATCTCCATTGGTATCCCATGGCATTGAGCAAGATATGGAATACATAGCAGAAGAGTAGTATATCTGCTGCTCTAGATGGGGGCATACATTGAAGCTCCCCCATTTTGTCCAAACAGTGTAATCTACTTTTGAGAACTCTGAAGGTGCATTCTATGACACAGCAAATAGAACATAGGGTCTCGTTGTTCCTCACCTCCACCAGTGTATTGGGAATAGCAACGGGAGTGAGAAGCCAGGTCCTGCAACCGTATACGTAATCTCCTGTGGCAAAGACAGAATGGGTGCATCATTCACATGACTGACACTTTGAGATATGACCGACAACCCACAGCATGCTATAAGACAATAGAAGCTAACCTCTAGCTTTGCATGAGCCTTAAAAGTCTATTTCCCTACCCTGTCCACAGCTTTTTCTGTGACACTATGGGGCAGATTTTAAAACCTCGCACGCGGCCTACATTTGTGCTCGCTACCCAGCACACACAAATGTGCGCCCAATTTTATAACATGTGCGCACAGCCGCGCACATGTTATAAAATCAGGGGTCGGCGCACACAAGGGGGTGCACACTAGTGCAACTTGCACGCACCAAGCCCTCGGGGAGACCAGCTGGCTTTCCCCGTTTCCTCCGAGGCCACTCCAAAATCGGAGCGGCCTCGGAGGGAACTTTCCTTACCCCCCCCCCCCCCCCCACCTTCCCCTCCCTTCCCCTACCTGCCCCGCCCCCCAGCTCTAAAGAAAAAACAACCCATACCTTTGTTGTAGAAGTTGGCAGGCGTAACTTGCACACGCTGGCCAACAGCTGGTGCACGATCCCCTGGCCCAGCGGCCCTGCAGAGGCCTCTGGCCATGGCCCCACCTGCCCCCGGACCGCCCCACCCTGCCCCGTACTCACCCTGCCCATTTTTTCAAGCCCCAGGACTTACACAAGGCCTGGAACTTTATGCGCGCCACCGGGCCTGTTGAAAATAGGCCCGGTGCACGTAACCCCCCCATGCGCGTAAATCTTTTAAAATCTGCCCCTATGTAAACACTATAGCACTAGCTTAATCTGTGTCAGATGTTCATTACTAGGAAAGTGCATCTGGGGATTCCACCAAATGTCTGGCTGCCCCTCACAACCAAGCTAAGGCTATTCATTCATAGCAGTCATGAAACCCTGAAGCAGTACATCAGAGCTGCCACACCTGTCCTAGCAGAAAAACCTCTACCTCATGGTTTGAATGTGCAAGTCCCTGGCTGCTCTGTAGTATGTCCTCCAAAGATAGAAATTTGTCAGTGCTGACACAGGGAATATCCTAGGCCCAAAAATGCACAGGCCGCTGCTTCTGGTTTACCTGTATGATGGGCAAGACAAACTGTGCCTGACATCCTGGCTGACCCATCACTAAAAGGGCACACCAGATCTGCAGCTACCAGCAGTGTGGACACTTAAAGATTGTGATTAATCAGAGAAATTTCAACTGCTCCAAATGGGTGTATTGGAAAAGGCCAATATTTTACGTGAACCCATGGAAAGTGTATAGTGACTACTCACACACAAAGCTTTATGGCAAGTACATTGTTTGGCCTCACAAGATTAGCAGGCCTCTCAAGCATGAGGACAGAAAGCCAGGCCCTAGCGCAATGGCATGCTAACCTAACTGTACAAGCCACTTGTCATTTCAGCAATGCTTATATATCCCCCCCACAGTCCCCACCCCCTATGTCCATGCTATTTGCTGCAAATACATAGGCAGAGAAAAAAATAGAGAAAGAAGCATTTCTCTTACCTACAAGCCAACTGTCACCATAAAGGCCGCCCTCAAAATTTTCAAAGAGGCCACAACGTCGAGGATGCACAGTCGAGCTTCACAGACCACTTGCACGTTGATGAACTGGAAGAACTTTCTGTTGCAGAATAACTCCTCCCTGTCATGGGGTGGGATGATGGCTATGTGAGTGCAGTCAATAGCTCCCAGAACACTGGGAAAGTGAGCTATGGCATAAAAGCCTCTCTTCAGTTCCATCAAGTCCTGCTATCCTGAGGAAATGCTACATAGTGATTAATGCAGTCAGATATAGCTGTTATGATCTGGCCCAGCCACTGGGAAAAAGTGGTTTGGGAAATTCCCCTAATGACACTTACTGTCGCCTGGAATGAGCCGGATGCCAGCAAATACAGGGTGGCCAATAGTTTGGTGAGCCCCAGGATAGTGTAGAACCTTTCCATGACTGGATACAGATTCACTCTAATTTCTTCATATAATTTCAGGATAGCCTGAGATCTGAGGTGATACCTGCTAACCACATAATCTTCTGGCATGGTCAGCAATGAAGCTCATGGAGGAAAGATGCACTCCCTGTATCTCCTCTGCCATGGCCACCTGCATGGCAAGCGCTTCCCAGGCCCACAACCCTCCCCCTGCGGGGTCACTGTTTCGGACTCCAGTGCAGGAACTTCCCTAGGAGGGGTTGGAACTTCCCTTGAATGTTGTTGTGATTTTGTTCTTGTTGTTCCTACGACAGCATCCTGAAGCAGCCAGTATCCCCCAACAAGTAAACTTGCCACCAACATAATAGGTTTAGGAAGATAGACCAGGTAAGAAAAGGTCTTTTTATTTGTCTAGGATTGCATGGTAGGTGTGTCTGATAGAAGGTTTTATTTTATCGCGTGCAATAATAGCCGCAATAATGCCGTGATCCGCGATAACGGCTGCGGTTGTGCAATAAAAACTTTTTTCCCTTCTACCCCAAAAAAATGTAGTTATTTCTGATGTTAAATCCCATGTTAGTGTGCATTAATCTATCGCAAAATGCAGTAGGACATCTTAATTTGCATTAACTTCTCCCACTTGCATACTAAAATTTAAATTTGCATGCTAGCTTGTGTTGTAATATTTAGTGCTCATGCAACATGCATTAGACCCAATTTAACAAGCTATAGGGCCTTAACGCATTTTGATAAATAACCGTGATAGTTTACATAATCTAGATTATTAGCCCTGTAACATGACTATTGTCTGCAAGGACACCTACCTTCTAAAATTTATAAAACCATTAAGATGACAAAATTTCCTGTTATAACAAGCCTAAGGAACACATGGCTTATAAATGTTGAATGTACTGATGTTGATATAGAATGGCCATATTTTTTTTATCTCTTCATACTGCATATTTCATTATCTTCCAGTTTAACTCAACCTTCATTTTTTTTTTATACATAGGGGCCGATTTTAAATTTTACGCGCGCGGGGTACATTTGTGCGCACTACCCGGCACGCACAAATGTACACCCGATTTTGTAACATGCATGCGCTGCCGCGTGCATGTTATAAAATCCAGGGTCAGTGCACGCAAGGGGGTGCACACTTGTGCACCTTGCTTGTGCCAAGCCCAAGGGGAGCCCCGATGGCTTTTTTTTGGATCCCCCCCACCTTTCCCTCCCGGCCCTACCTAAATCCCCCCCTACCTTATTTGATGGAGTTACACCCGCCGAACCTCCGGCACGGCTGCTGTGCCAGAGGACTTGGGAATGCCCCCGGACAGTCGCCATGCCGTCGGCCCCGCCCCCGATCCACCCATTTTCGAAAGCCCTGTGTCATACGTGCGTCCCGGGGCTTGCACATGCTGCCGAGCCTATGCAAAATAGGCTCGGCGCACACAGGGGTAGGTTTTCGGGGGTTACGCGCGTAAGATACGTGCGTAACCCTTTGAAAATCTACCCCATAGAGTTGTGTGGACTCATGGAAACTATTTAGAGTTGGCTTAATTTCTACTCACTGCTGTTGGTCTTGTGCTTCCCCTAAAGCTACTTTAATTCATATGTTGTTTTTTCATCCTATAATTCAACAATTTTGGAAAACCATTTCCCAAATGTTAAATTTGCTGTGTCAGCTCACATATCATGCAGCAGCTTTTCCTTCTTATCTTCCCATTACACACAGGAAACTCTTAGATTTTTTTGGGTGGTTACTGTAAAATTGATTTTATGATTTTTGGAAGAATAGTGATTTACTCAATGAACATTATTGGTTGAATATAATTTGCATGCATTTTAATATGAAAATGCAGTCACTATCAAATTCCATCAGTTAGCCTCATGGACAGTGGTGTGGAAACCTCTAGATGACTATTTTGAAACTCTCTCCTCATTGCCAATCAGCAGCAATTGATACTATTTTCATTGTTGTGCTTGTTTATGCCATCCCCCTATGATTATGTTCCATTTTTTAATGATATTTCTTTTCTTTATTGTTATTTGTTTTCAGATCTCTTTGTTTGACTTCTTTAAATTGCAAATAATAAATATATTTCAACTTTAAAAAAAATATTTTTAGTTACTCTGGTTTGCTTTTACATCTTAAGCAACAATAGCCTACAAAGGGAGTTACACTAAACTACACAAAAAAGAGATTTATAAATGAATATAGTAATCTGAAAGAATATGAGAAGACACTTCATATTTCCAAGCAAAAAGTAAGCAAGCAAGCAAGACTACAAATAGGAACTTTAGATGTACAGGTGGAAGTTAGATTCCACAAGCTAGCTAATTTTACTTGCAGGATTGTCGAGAAAATGATAAGGACCTTGGGAGATCTTTCTTATTTTCTTTCAACAAGTACCAGAAACTCCCTCAGTTAAGGCTGACCAGGAATCATTGTGTCACCAAAGCTGTTGCCTCCATTATTACTTCAACTGTTGTCCGTCCAGACAGATATCTGTTAGGATTTGTGGATTTCATAGACCTTTGGCCCGAGGTGGAGGTTGATGCTACCTGAGGGGAGGGGCCCCACAGGTCCTCACCATCGGGAGGCGAGGTCAGCTGCAGCAGGGGACACGACTGTAGTTCAGTAGAGTAGAAATGTCCTGCGTCACTGCCACATGATGACAGGTACCTGCACTGAGATATACTGTGAGGTGCCCCAAGGAGCAAGACGAAGAGGCACAGTTCAGAGGGGTCATAGTACATAGGCAGGACTGAAGATACGATGTACCAGAGAAGGAACCTCCAAGGCAGAGGTGCTCTAGGCAGGCCCCAGGGAGCGCAGCAATAGGATCCCTGAAGGAGTGATGCAGAGACTGTCCTGAGGAGCGGGACAGCGTAGCAGCAGAGTTTCTGGTGTGATGACGAAGGGGCTGCCTTGAGGAGTGGGGAAGAGCAGAGTCAAGTCTCTGATATAGTGACCTAGGCTGCCCCGAGGAGCGGGGAAGCGTAGAGTCAAAGTCTCCAGTGTGGTAAGGTAGGGACTGCCCCGAGGAGCTGGGAAGCGTAGAGATGGTATCTCTGATAGGCAGTGCTGAGGTTACCCTGAGGAGCGGAGGAGCGAGATGGCAGGATCTCTGGTGAGGAGCGCAGGAGCTACCACGAGGAGCGGGGAAGCCTGGAGACCAGGTCTCTCAAAGGAAGCGCAAGCAGGCCCCCAAGGAGCGGGTACCTGAGCAAGGGTCCAGATCAGCAGGTGGAGATCCAAGGCAGGAACCACGGGTCCGGAGACACAGGAACAAGCACCAGGGAGGTGAAGGAACTTAAGAACATAAGAACATAAGAAATTGCCATGCTGGGACAGACCAAGGGTCCATCAAGCCCAGCATCCTGTTTCCAACAGAGGCCAAAAACCAGGCCACAAGAACCTGGCAATTACCCAAACACTAAGAAGAACCCATGCTACTGATGCAATTAATAGCAGTGGCTATTCCCTAAGTATAATTGATTAATAGCCATTAATGGACTTCTCCTCCAAGAACTTATCCAAACCTTTTTTGAACCCAGCTACACTAACTGCACTAACTACCTTCTCTGGCAACAAATTCCAGAGCTTTATTGTGCGTTGAGTGAAAAAGAATTTTCTCCGATTAGTCTTAAATGGGTTACTTGCTAACTTCATGCTGTGAATGTTAGAGCCTGCACCAGATTCAGAGTCTGTCTTGATCTAGTGCCAAGCCAGGACAGAAATGAGTTTTTAATTGCTCTCCTGACTGAATTTCTGTATTGCTTTATGAGTATATAATGAATTGAATTTATGTTATGTATCTTGTAATGTATGTAAATTTGTGATTGGACTCCACTGGGATTCCTATGAAGGTATGACCTGTAGAAAAGCTAAGCATTTAGCGATAGAGAGAGGACATACCATTTATGCTATAGCACCCTCATGTGAGACTGCAGCAATGTTTTTTTCCTGTGTTTATATAAGATAGAGATCCCTAGAGAAACTGTGAATTGTTTAATTGAAGAGTCTAGGGAAGAGGAGTGTTTTTCACTTTCCTTTTTTGGAGAAATCCTAGGCCCAATTCAGTGAAACATAGATTTGTGGAAATTTAAGACTTTCTGATTGATTTTACCTTTTTGAGATTAGAGATTTTTTTATTTTGGATCTTCAGTTGAAAGGAAGTTTTCCACCATTCTTTTCCAATCTGATTGAGAGACTCAGGGGTAGATTTTAAGAGAAGCAGGCGCGGGGTACATTTGTGCTCGCTACCCGGTGCGCACAAATGTACACCTGATTTTATAACATGAGCATGCTGCCGCACGTATGTTATAAAATCTGGGGTCGGCGCACACAACAGGGTGCACACTTGTGCACCTTGCACGCGCCGAGCCCTAGGGGAGGCCCGATGGCTTTCCCTGTTCCCTCCAAGGCCACTCCCCACCACCTTCTCCTCCCTTCCCCTATCTAACCCACCCCCATCCCTACCTAAATCCCCCCCCTACCTTGTTAAACTTTTTACACCTGTCTCTGTCAGGCATATCTTGCGCGCGCTGGCTGCTGGTGCACCAACCCCCAGCACAGTCGCTGTGCCAGAAGCCTCAGTCCTACCCTTGGACTGCCCCCGGATCGGTGCCATGCCCACGGCCCCGCCCTTTCCCACCCCTTTTTCAAAGCCCTGGGACATATGCGCTTCCCGGGTCTTGTGCGCACTGCCGAGCCTATGCAAAATAGGCTTGCCGAGCGCAGGGGCAGGTTTTCGGGGTTATGAGCGTAAGTTACACGCATAACCCTTTGAAAATCTACCCCTCAGTGTCCACATCTCAGAAATAAGAATATAAGGGCATAAAATGTGCCATGCTAGAGTAGACCAAGATCCATCGAGCCAAACATCCTGTTTCTAACAATGGTCAATCCAGGTCACAAGTACCTGGCATAATCTCAATAACTGATTTATTACTTTTATTTTAATCCCAGGGATGTGCTGACTTTCCTAAATCTTCCTGGCTAACAACTGTTGGACATTTTTTTCAGAAACGTGTTCAACCCCCCTTGGAACCCCGCTGTGTTAGTTTCCTTGACCACATCCTTTGGAACAGAGTCCATACCTTTAGGGGTAGATTTTCAAAAAATGCGCGTTCGCGTACTTTTGTTGGCGCACAAGTCGCAAACAAAAGTACGCTGGATTTTAGTAGATACGCGCGTAGCCGCGCGTATCTGCTAAAATCCAGGATCGGCGCGCGCAAGGCTGCCGATTTTGGGCAGCCGGCACGCGCCGAGCCGCGCAGCCTGCCTCCATTCCCTCCAAGGCCGCTCCGAAATCGGAGCGGCCTCGCTTTCGCCCTCCCCTCACCTTCCCCTCCCTTCCTCTATCTAACCCACCCCCCCAGCCCTATCTAAACCCCCCCCTACCTTTCTCCATGGATTTACGCCTCAATCATATCTCCTTTCAGTTGTCTCTTCTGCAAGCTAGTCTTTCTCCATAACAAAAGCTTTTCCATCCTCTTTATTATTTTTGTCGCCCTTCTCTGTACATTTTCTATGTCTGCTATGTCTTTTTTGAAATGGGGCTGACCAGAACCAGACAAAAAACTCACGATGTGGGTGCACTGCACCATAGATCTACACAAAGGCATTATGATATTCTCAGTTTTGTTTGCTATTCCTTTCCAAATAATTCCTAATATTCAGTTTGCCTTTTTGACTGCCACTGTACACTGAGCCACTTCACAGTACTGTCTACAAGGATTCCAAGGTCCTTTTCCTGGGTGGTGACGCCTAACATGGAAACCAGCATTGTGTATCTGCAGTTGGGAATATTTTTCCCTATGTATATTAGGTACTTTGCACTTGTCCACATTAAATTGTATCTGACATTTAGATGCCCAGTCTCCTAATTTCACAAGGTCCTTCTGTGGTTCCTCACAATCCACTGCTGTTTTAATGATTCAAAACAATATTGTGTCATCTGCAAATTTGGTCACCTCACTCAATCCTTTCTTTAGATCATTTGTGAATATGCTAAATAGCACAGGTTTCATTACAGACCCTTGGGGTAGTCCACTAACAACATTTTTCCATTTGAAAAACTTACTTTTTAGTTCTACCTTCTGTTTCCTGTTTTTTATCCAGTTATCAATCCACAATAGAAGACACTGCCTCCGATCTCATGAGCTCCCAATATCCTAAGGAGTCTCTCATGAGGTACTTTGTCAAATACACTATGGGGCGGATTTTGAGAGCCCTGCTCGCTGGTGCGCCTATGTTCAATAGGCCTACCGGCACGCGCAGACCCCGGGACTCGCGTAAGTCCCGGGGTGTGGCGAGGGGGGCGTGTCGGGGGCGTGTTGGGGGCGGGCCCGGTCGGCGCAGCGTTTTGGGGGCGTGTTGGCAGCGTTTTGGGGGCGGGCCCGGGGGCGTGGTTACGGCCCGGGGCGGCCAGGGGCTTGGCCGCGCCCTCCGTACCCGCCCCCAAGTCGCGTCCCGGCGCGCTAGCGGCCCGCTGGCGCGCGGGGATTTACGTCTCCCTCCGGGAGGCGTAAATCCCCCGACAAAGGTAAGGGGGGGGTTTAGACAGGGCCGGGCGGGTGGGTTAGGTAGGGGAAGGGAGGGGAAGGTGAGGGGAGGGCAAAAGAAAGTTCCCTCCGAGGCCGCTCCGATTTCGGAGGGAACGGGGGTAGGCTGCGCGATTTCGGAGGGAACGGGGGTAGGCTGCGCGGCTCGGCGCGCGCCGGCTATACAGAATCGATAGCCTTGCACGCGCCGATCCAGGATTTGCGCGGCTACGCGCGTATCTACTAAAATCCCGCGTACTTTTGCTTGCGCCTGATGCGCCAGCAAAAGTACGCCAATTTGCGCGGTTTGAAAATCTACCCCTATATCAACTGGCTCACCTTTATCTACATGTTTATATACATCTTAAAAAAAATATCTAGTAGGACAGATCCAAGATGGCTGCATGAGGGGATGCCGTTTTGCTTCTCCATCAAAGATTTCCTAAATTTTCTCTGTTTCCTTGATATCATTTCTTTAATATGCCTCACAAGAGGAAAGGTAAGGTGTGGGTTTACCCATCCGAACCCAACACTCCCTCAGACCAGCGAACCATCTACCAGTACGCAGTTCCTACCCCAGACGTGAGGTTGTTGAGTCCCGCTTGTTGCGCTAGTGGTGGACCTTTGGCCCGAGGTGGGGTTGACGCTACCCATAGGGCAAGCCCTATATGTCCCCACCATCGGCAGGTGGAGCAGACCAGGAGACGAAGGCTGACTGGAGATTCTCCAATACTAGCCTCATTCCCCACAGGTTGAACCCTTGGGTGCCTGGGTCAGCGGGTCTTAGGTGGGCCTCCATCAGAGGACTCCCAATGGAGTAGCCAGGGACCAGCAGAGGTATTGGAGGGACTGAGGCAGGTCCAGATGAGGCAGGGATCCAGAGGCTGAGGCAGCAAGGATGGGCCAGGAGTAGGTGATGACCGGGCAGCAAAAGGCTGAAGCCTGACAAGGCAAAGTCCAAAGAGATATCAGAGGCGAGGTCAGGAACAGGCTGGAGACGGGGCAGGTGGCAGAGCTAGACAAGGTACAGTGGAGCAAGGTCAAGGCCAGTAATCAGTCCAGAGTGTAGTCCAATGAAGTAAGGGTCAAAGCCAGTAATCAGTTCTGAGCTTAGTCCAACGAAGTGAGGGTCAAAGCCAATAATCAGTCCTGAGTGTAGTTCCAATGAAGCGAGGGTCAAAGCCAGTAATCAGTCCTGAGCGTGGTCCAACAAGGCGAGGGTCAAAGCCAGTAATCAGTCCTGAGCATGGTCCAATGAAGCAAGGGTCAAAGCCAGTAATCAGTCCTGAGCGTGGTCCAAAATAAGCAAGAGTCAAAGCCAGAGATCAGTCTAAGGCAAGGTTAGGTAGGAACCAGGAACGGAGTCAGAAACAGGAACCAGGAACAGAGTCAGGAACAGGAACAGGAACGAAGTCAGGAACAGGAACCAGGAATGAAGTAATGAACAGGACGAGTAACGAGCACACAACTAGCGTGGAGACCTGTTGCCAAGGCAAGGAATGAGTGGCGAGCCCTGCCTTAAGTAGCAGGGCCCAATGATGTCATTATCCGTGGCCTCGGGTGAGATTCCTGCCGCAGCCCCCTTAAAAGCAGAACAGGCGCGTGCATGCACACCTAGGAAGAAGCAGGATGTTGGACGGAGTCGTCTCCCCACGGCACATGTTGAGAGGCCTGCTGGGAGCCAGAGAAGTCCATACAGGAACAGGGAGAGCCCGAGGAGGCAGCAGGGGTTTCGGGAGCGTAGGTGGCTGGCCACAGCTGCAGGAGAGGACTGGCCAGGTCCTGGAGCTGGGCACCGGAGGTGAATAGGCCCAGTCGTGGTCCTGCTGCGGCCAGGACACACAACAGTACCCGCCCCTTTACGCCCCCCTCTTGGAGGCCTGGGTTTGCCCGGATGGGCATGATGAAACTGGAGGAGGAGTCCTTTATCTAAGATGTTGCTAGCTGGCTCCCAGGAGTACTCCTCGGGACCATAGCCTTCCCAGGGGAGAAGGTACTGCCAACGGTGGCCTCTTCTCCAGACATCAAGCACCTCACGGACTTGGTAGACCCTATCCGTCTTGGAAACAACCTGGGATGGTTCAAGAGTCTTGCGTGAGGACCTGGAGAGTACCAGTAGCTTAAGGAGAGAGACGTGGAATGTATTATGTATTCCCAAGGTCAGTGGCAGACGGAGCTGGTACATCACTGGTCTGCCATACACAAGCGAAAAGGGAGAGACTCCGGTGGCTGCTGCAATGTGAGAGTTATGGGAGAATTCAGCCCAAGGAAGCATTTCCGCCTAGTTGCCTTGTTGCTCATTTCAATAGGTGCGGAGGAAATATTTGAGGGAGCGGTTCATCTGCTCAGCTTGGCCATTGGCCTGAGGGTGGTACGCGGTAGTCAAGCTGATGGTGATCCCAAACTTCTTACATAGGGAGCGCCAGTAGTGGGCGACAAACTGAGGACCTCTATCTGAGGCAATGTCCATGGGCAGGCCATGCAGGTGAAACGCATGCAGAAAGAAGAGGCGTGCTAGCTCCTGGGCCGATGGTAAGGCAGGTAAAGGAACAAAATGAGCCATTTTGGAGAATCGGTCCACAATGAGCCAGATGACCATATTCCCGTTTGAGGGAGGAAGGTCCACCACAAAATCTGTGGACAAGTGGGTCCATTTCTCTTCGGGTGCTGGCAGAGGTTGGAATAGTCCCCAAGGGTACCCTACTGGTGGCTTCTGTTGGGCGCATGTTGGACAGGAGTCCACATAGGCATGGGTATTGGAGGACATGGTGGACCACCAGTAGTGGTGTTGGAGGAGTGACAAGGTCCAGACATGTCCCGGATGGCCAGCTAACTTGGAGTCGTGTGCCCAGCACAAGACCTTCTCTTAGAGTCGGCGAGGTACCATGGTCTTCCTGGCAGGAACTGTCATGGAGCAGAAAGACAGATGCGAGCAGGATCTATAACATGACATGGCTCATCTTGGGTGTCTTCAAGCTCGAAGGAGTGGGATAAGACGTCCTCTCAGAGGTTCTTCTCCGCCGGAAGGTAGCGGAGTTCGAAGTTGAACCGGGAGAAGAATAGTGCCCAGCGTGCCTGGCGAGCGTTAAGGTGCTGGGCGTGTCGGAGATGGTCGAGATTTTAATGATCAGTCAAGATCGTAAACTTGAATTGGGTGCCCTCCAACCAGGGTCGCTCACTCTTTGAGGGCGAGCTTGATAGTGAGCAGTTCTTGATCCCCTATGCTATAATTTTGCTCGGTGGGGGAGAACTTCCGAGAATAAAATGAGCATGGATGGAGGACTCCTTTGGTCGAGTGTTGACTCAGAACCACCCCAGCCCCTATGGCAGAGGCATCCACTTCTATGATGAAGGGACAGTTCGGATCCAGGTGGTGCAGACAAGGGCCCCAAAGGAACGTGTCCTTCAGGTTCTGGAAGGCAGCGAGGGCTTCAGGAGACCAGTTTTTGGTGTCGCTGCCTTTGTGGGTCATGGCCGTGAGAGACGCCACCAACAGGGAGTAGTTTGCTATGAAATGGCGATAGTAGTTGGTGACTCCTAGGAACCTTTGGAGCGGTTGAAGGCCCACAGGCCTAGGCCATTCCTGGATGCCTTTTAACTTGCTGAGATCCATTGTGAAGCCACATTGGGAGATGATGTAGCTTAGGAAAGGCAAGCTCAACTTTTCGAAAAGGCACTTATCAAGCTTGGCGAACAAGTGGTTCTCCAATAGGCACTGAAGCACCATGCAGACGTCGGCACCGTGAGTGGTCAGATCTTTAGAAAAGATAAGGATGTCATCTAAGAATGCGACAACCTTAGTGTACAGAAGGTCGTGGAAGATTTCATTTATCATGTGTTGGAATACCGCAGGAGCATTACAAAGTCCAAATGGCATTATGAGGTATTCGTAGTTTCCATCCCTGGTATCGAAAGCCATTTTCCAGAAGTCTTCAGGACGTATGCGGATCAGATTATAAGCGCCAAACAGATTTAGCTTAGTAAAAATGGTGGTGCCCTGAAGGCGGTCAAATAACTCTGATTAAATGTAGAGGATACCTGTCCTTGCGGGTAATGGCATTTAAGCAGTGATAATCGATGCATGGTCTTAGAGACCCATCCTTCTTTGTGACGAAGAAAAAGCCCACACCTGCAGGCGACGTGGAGGGATGGATAAAACCTTTAGCCAGGTTCTCTTAGATATAGTCCAACATTGCTCAGGTTTCTGGTACAGACAGAAGGTAAGTTCTGCCCCTAGGAGGCATGATGCCGGGTAGTATCTCAATGGGACAATCAAACTTACGAAGGGGTGGAAGTATATAGCCTTTGATACTGTGAATCATAACATACTGTTAAATAGGCTAGAAGAAATAGGATTAGGCAACAAAACAATCAGCTGGTTTAGATCATATCTAAGTAACAGATATTTTCAAGTTCAAATCAAAGATTCTATGTCAGAAAAAATAGACCTTCAAACAGGAGTACCACAGGGATCCGCCCTATCTGCTACACTGTTCAACATATACCTGCTACCTTTATGCCACCTGTTAGCTGGCCTGGGAATCACTCACTATATATACGCGGATGACATTCAATTAATATTACCAATTGATGATACAATTGAGAAAACATTAAACATAGCAAACATGTATCTTGACATTATCAAACAGCTATTAAACCAAATGGAGCTTGTAATTAATATAGAGAAGACCGAATTCCTTCACTTAGAAAGGAAAAAAAATATGGAGATCTCACACAACCCAATCACACTCAATAACAACAAACAAACAATACTAGCAGACAAAGTATGGAATCTAGGAGTTATAATCGACACAGAACTAAGCTTAAAACAACATATAGCCATAAAAGTAAAGGAAGGATACGCCAAACTCATGATCCTCAGAAAACTCAAACCACTTCTAACAACCGCTAACTTTCGATCAGTACTGCAAGCGCTAATATTTGCAAGCACTGATTACTGCAAAACCATTTTTCTAGGTTTACCATACACCTCCCTAAGACCACTACAAATCTTGCAAAACACAGCTGCAAGAGTGTTAACTGGAAAAAGGAAAAGTGATCACATCACTGAAACACTGGCCGAGCTACACTGGCTTCCCATTCAACAAAGAACACAATACAAAACACTTTGCACCATACACAAATTAATACACAACGAAAACGCAGACTGGCTTAACACTGCCCTTCACGTACACATCCCCAATAGAAACCTAAGATCAGCCAACAAAGCACTCCTAACTATTCCTTCAGTCAAAACAGCAAGACTGACCCAGGTAAGAGAGAGAGCATTACCCTTATCAGGACCCATACTATGGAACTCCATGCCCGTTGAGTTAAGATTACAAAGAGAAAACAAAACATTTAGAAAAAATCTAAAAACCTGGCTCTTCAAACAAGCTTTTCAAAAAGAGGAGAGAGAATAGTAAACCAAAGAAGCGCAAGGTACAATCAAAGAGCACCCGCACACACAACAGTAATCACTAAGGGGCGGATTTTCAGAGCCCTGCTCGCCTAAATCCGCCCAAAACCGGGCGGATTTAGGCGAGCAGGGCCCTGCGCGCCGGTGAGCCTATTTTACATAGGCCTACCGGCGCGCGCAGAGCCCCGGGACTCGCGTAAGTCCCAGGGTTCTCCGAGGGGGGCGTGTCGGGGGCGGGCCCGGTCGTCGCGGCATTTCGGGGGCGTGTCGGCAGCGTTTTGGGGGCAGGTACGGGGGCATGGCTATGGCCCGGGGCAGTCCGGGGGCGTGACCGCGCCCTCTGTACCCGCCCCCAGGTCGCGGCCCGGCGCGCAGGAGGCCCGCTGGCGCGCAGGAGGCCCGCTGGTGCACGGGGATTTACTTCTCCCTCCGGGAGGCGTAAATTCCCAGAGAAAGGTAAGGGGGGGTGTAGACAGGGCCGGGCGGGTGGGTTAGATAGAGGAAGGGAGGGGAAGATGAGGGGAGGGCGTTAGAGGATTCCCTCCAAGGCCGCTCCGATTTCGGAGCGGCCTTGGAGGGAACGGGGGTAGGCAGCGCGGCTCGGCACGCGCCGGCTATACAGAATTCATAGCCTTGCGCGCGCCGATCCAGGATTTTAGTGGATACGCGCGGCTCCGCGCGTATCTACTAAAATCCCGTGTACTTTTGTTGGCGCCTGGAGCGCCAACAAAAGTACGCCAACGCGCCTTGTTTGAAAATCTACCCCTAAGTGTGCAGTTTTAAGTGAACCCTGCAGTAAAGGATAAAGTTACAATTATAGAATGAGTCCTGTACTCAAACTGCTATAGAAATTGACCTGGACATGTTTTTATACCCTTCTAATAATTAATCTTGTTTAAAACTGTTACCGAACCTTATGGCACCTATGTAAAATGAAAGATTATAATAGCATTACTTTTATGTGCCTTGATGTAAACCGTTGTGACGGTACCCACCTTAACGACGGTATAGAAAAGACTTAAAATAAATAAATAAATAAATAAATATACGCCTTCTGCTTGGAAAATACATCCTTGAATTCGGCATATGGGAATCGCGGGTTGGTCTCACCCTCTTGAGGCACATCTGACGACAAGCTGGACTCCACTCAGTGAGTTGTAAAGTCTCCCACTCAAACTGGGGGGAGTGGCACTGGAGCCACGGTAACCCTAAAACCACTGGATGGATGGATTTCTCTAGAATGAAGAACTCGACCTCCTCTTCGTGCAGAGCTCCCGGTGAGGAGATGGATGGGTTCTGTCACTTGGGAGATCCTTTCAGGTAGTGGGTCTCCTTGGATGGAGGCGATGAAGAGTGGTTTCTTGATAGCACAAGTGGAGATGCCTAGGAGGTGGACCAGGTCCTTGATGATGAAATTCCCACCTGCTCCTGAGTCAATCAGAGCCAAGGCAGGGAAAGAACGAGAGTCCCAGGTCAGGGTGACTGGTAGTGTCAACTGAGGGGCCGGATTAGTAGCTCCCAAGTTCAGGACCCAAAATGAACTTAGGCCAGGGAGTTTCCCAGATCGACTGGACAAAACGATAAGTGGTGCCCTGCAGCCCCGCAGTACAGGCACAGAACCGACAGACACCCTCGGCCCAGCTACATGGGTTCTTCCGCTTTGGTGGATGGTGGGATACCGCTGGGAGAGGCCCCCTCCGCAGGGGGAGAGTGGGAATGTTCCACAATGGGACGTCAGGGTGTCCGAGCTTCCCAATGATGCTCCTGGAGGCGGTGGTCGATGCAGCCTGTAAGGTTGATGAGATCCTCGAGAGAGGGCAGTAGCTCGCGGCTGTGTGCTCATCTTTGAGTTGAGATGACAAACCGTCCAGATAAATGGCTCAGAGGCAATCCTCTTGCCAAGCCAATTCTGTGGCAAGGGTTCAGAACTCAATTGTATACTTGTTGAGTGCTCGCTGACCTTGCCACAAATGTAGGAGACTAGAACTAGCTACAGCCTGCCTCCCTGGGTTGTCGAACGTCCAACAAAAGACGGCCACAAACGTGGCAGTTCTTAGAGTCCTAACACTCCCACAAGGGAGATGCCCATGTTAGTGCCTTGCCCTCTAAACATTGAAAGAATGAAGGTAACCTTTGTAAGCTTATCCTGGAAGATGGAGGGTTGCAGAGAGAACTGCATATAGCACTGGTTGATAAACCTTCTGCAGAGCCTGGGGTCCTCATTGAAACGGGGTGGAGAGGGTAGAGCCAGCAAAGCCCTGGAGGGTGAGGGAAAAGTCTGAGGGCTGGGCGGTATGTACATCGGTGCTGTAGACCCAGCGTGGGTGTCTAAACAAGTATGGAGGCGCTCGACGGAGGAAACCAGCACCTCTAAGAATCACTGCTGTTCCTGGATCTTCAGAGCTGGGCCCGGAATGGCCTGCAGGGCGGATGGGTCTATCAAGTCCATGGCCTTGGCAACCTGTTGCGCTGGTGGTGGACCCTTGGCCCAAGGTGGGGTTGACGCTACCCATAGGGCAAGCTCCACAGGGCCCCACCATCAGAAGGCAGAGCAGACCAGGAGACGGAGGCCAACTGGAGCTTCACCAATACCAGTCCTTGTTCCCCACAGGTTGAGCCCTTGGGTGCCAGGCCAGCTGGTCTTAGGCAGGCCTCCATCAGACGACTCCCAGTGCATGTTATAGCAGGTAGCCAGGGACCAGCAGAGGTATCGGAGGGACAGAGGCAGGTCCGGACAAGGCAGGGATCCAAAGGCCCGGGTGGCAAGGATGGGCCAGGAGTAAGAGTAGGTGACACCCGGGCAGCAGAAGGCCAAAGCCTGACAAGGCCAAGGCCAAGGAGATACCAGAGGTAAGCTCAGGAACAGGCTGGAGTCGGGGCAGGCAGCAGAGCTAGACGAGGCACAGTGGAGCAGGGTCAAGGCCGGTAATCAGTCCAGAACGTAGTCCAACGAAGCAAGGGTCAAAGCCAGTAATCAGTCCTGAGCATAGTCCAATGAAGCAAGGGTCAAAGCCAGTAATTAGTCCTGGGTGTGGTCCAACGAAGCAAGGGTCAAAACCAGTAATCAGTCCTGAGTGTGGTCCAATGAAGCAAGGGTCAAAGCCAGAGATCAGTCCAAGGCAAGGCTAGGTAGGAACCAGGAACGAAGTCAGGAACAGGAAACAAGAACAAAGTCAGGAACAGGATGAGTAACGAATATATGACTAGCGTGGAGACCTGTTACCAAGGCAAGGAATGAGTGGCAGGCCCTGCCTTAAGTAGCAGGGCCCGATGATGTCATCATCCAGGGCTGCAGGTGAGATTCCCGCCATGGCCCCCTTAAAAACAGAACAGGCACGCCTAAGAAGAAGCAGGACGCTGGATGGTGGCATCTCCCCTCGGCACACGTGGGGAGACCTTCCGGGAGCTGGAGAAGTCCATAGAGGAACAGGGAGAGCCTGAGGAGGCAGTGGGGGTGCAGGAGCACAGGCAGCTGGCCACAGCTGCCGGAGAGGATGGGCCAGGTCATGGACATGCAACCACTGGTGAGGTGGCCAGAGGAGCTCTGCTCTCACCTTGGGAAATTTCTCTGACTCTTCCCGATCCACGACCGCTGTTGTTGACTTCTCTCTCCGGCACCATCGACGAGGCTGCGGCGCCTTGTGATGATTCCACTTCGGTGTTTCAGATGGATGGAACCACAGGTGTTACGCCAGAGTTGGTGTCGAGTACCTGTACCGCCCCTCCCATGGAGTTTCCTAGGGAGAGTAGAGTGGCAGGAAGATCTGCCTTTCAAGCCTCAGTGTCGGGGAATGCTGGCATTTTTTGAACCATTTTTGGAGCTTGTGTTGAGGCCCCCCATTGAGATTATAAAACCGGCCATGGTAACTCTTGAGTCCCTTTGGGACTTGAATGAGCTCTACATTCAATGAATATTCTCAGCGCTGGGTGTCATTTTCAGAGAAACTTGATTCTGTAGCACAAGATCACCAGTGTATTCTCCAGGAACATGCCTCATCTATCCAAGTTCTGGGAGAAGATATTAATACCTTGCAAGCTTCTAATGTGGCAATTCTCCAAGACTGTACATATTCTTCAAGAAGATTGAAATCATTGGAGAATTCATTGAAATATCTTAATTTATGCTTCTTGAACTTTCCTAGGGATCTTGGTGAACTTCCTCTTATTATGTTTAAGAAATTTTTGTCTGATGTCCTAAAAATTCCTTCTGAGTCAGTTCCTGCAGTAAAGAAGATAGTTTTTCTTTCACAGAGACAAAGATTATCGCAATTTAATTCATCTAGTCAAAGGGTGAATTTCTTTAACCTATCTGAATATTTGGAGAGTTCTGATGTAGAAATGATTGATAGATCTGTCTTGTTTCCTTTTTCTCTGAAGAAGATCTAAGCCTAGTAATGAGATATTATTTTAAGAATTTAGATGGGAGCAGGGTTCGCATTTACCCTAACCTAGCTAGACCTACCCAATTGCGTTGGAAAACTTTTCTGAATATGCGCTGTGAGGTTTATAACTTAGGAGCAAGTTTCATGTTATGATATCCCTGCAAGTGTATAATTAAGTTTTGAGAAAACACCTATATATTTTTTAGTCTAGAATAATTATGGGATTTCTTGAATGCTAGAGTGATAGTTTCTACTAATAATTAGTATAATTCATTGATCATTGCAATTATTTCAGGGTATCTCGTGTGTAATTTCCAGATTTAAATGTTTCCTTTTTTCTTCTCATTTTTATCTGCCCCCCTCAAATGTTTCTTTATAATGGATGAGAGTTTGTTTTCCTAGGAGAGTGGTTTTCATTTATTGTAAAAATTTCCTCTTTATGTTCTCTCAATTACCATTACAAAGCCTTTACTTTGTTATATTTTGAAAAAGTTAATAAAGATAAAATAAAAAAAAAAATCTAGTAAATTCCTTTGAAAAAATCATGTTGATTCTCCCCAGTTAAACCATGACTATTTTTCTGGTCAGTAATTTTGTTTTTAAGAATAGCTTTTTCCATTTTGCGACTGAAGGGCATAACAGTATCCCCCCTCTTAAGGCCCCACCCCGGGGGTTTGGGTTTGGGAGGATGCTTGGCATGGAACTGTCAAATGAGATCCTTGTCCAGCATATTGGCCATGGGCTCCCAGCTGTTTTCTTCAGGCCCGAAGCCCTCCCACAACAGGAGGTACTCCCATCTGCTGCCATACTTCCTGATGTCCAAGTTGTCTTGGACCTGGTAGGTGACATCAGCCTCGGAGGATAGTGGTACGGGATCTGGTGGTTTCTTCAAAAATCCAGAGAGAATCAGAGGCTTCAGCAGGGAAACATGAAACACACTCGGGCGGATTTTCAAAGCCCTGCTCGCGTAAATGTGCCCGGATTTACGCGAGCAGGGCCTTGCGCGCCGGCGCGCCTATTTTCCATAGGCCTGCCGGCGCGCGCAGAGCCCCGGGACTCGCGTAAGTCCCAGGTTTTTTTGTCGGGGGCGTGTCGGGGGCGGGGCCGATCCGCGCGGCGTTTCGGGGCGTTTCGGGGGCGGTGCTTATCTGCTTATTCCTGAATAATTTCTATTCTCCCGTCTCCTTGTAAAATGCCTGTTTAAAAAGCCAAGTTTTTAAACTTTTCTTAAATGCCTTGAGATCACTTTGTAATCTGATCTCTGGAGGCATTGTGTTCCAAATTGTGGGTCCTGCTAATGATAAGGCCCTTTTCCTCACTTGGGTTAGTCTTGCTGTTTTAACTGAAGGGATGGTTAGGAGTGCTTTATTTGCTGATCGAAGATTTCTGTGTGGGACGTGTACCCGTAATGCTGTGTTTAGCCAGTCTGATTTCTCATCATGAATTAGTTTATGGATTGTACATAGGGTTTTGTATTTAATTCTGTGTTCAATCCGTAACCAATGTAGTTCCGCTAGGGTTTCGGTAATGTGATCCCTCCTCCTTTTTCCAGTTAGTATTCTAGCTGCTGTGTTCTGAAGTATTTGAAGTGGTCTTAACGTAGTATTTGGTAGTCCTAGCAGCAGGGCATTACAGTAATCCGTGCTGGAGAAAATTAGTGCCTGTAGAATTGTTCGGAAATCATTTTGAGTTAGTAGTGGTTTTAGTTTTCTGAGTACCATGAGTTTTGCATATCCTTCCTTTACTTTTAGTGATATGTGCTGTTTTAGATTGATTTCAGGGTCCATTATTATTCCAAGGTTACGTACTTTTCCAGCTAGTTCAATTTTCTGGTTCAATGCAGATCTGGCGCTGCTCTCTACATTGGTGGTGGGGTGGAGGGGAATTAGGGCTGGAGGGTACTGGAAGCCAATAGAACAGGTGGGTGAGAGAAAAAGATAAAAAAAAAAAAAAAAGATAAAGTGCGTAGCTTGCTGGGCAGACTGGATGGGCCGTTCGGTCTTCTTCTGCCGTCATTTCTATGTTTATATGTTTCTATGGAAGTGTGCTGGCCCCACCTAGGGAGTGGACTTCCTGCCCAGCCCTATAAAGGGCTGCTCCATCAGTCAGCCTTTGCCTTGCATCGGAGTTGCTTCACTCTGGATGCTCCTGCTTGCCAGAGCTCCGTCAGGTCTTCTTCGTCTTCTCCATGGAGTTCTTGTTGTCACGCCATGTCAAGTTATGTCTTCGTTGCCTGAGGTCCCTGTCCAGATGTCCTGGTGTCTCGCTCTGATCCTCCATTTCCTGATGTTCCAGGTTCCTTGATGTCCTGCTCCTGTGTCTTCGTCTTCAGCGCTCTTGAGCCTTCTGGTACCTGTTAGGCTGGGGGTCCCTTGGATGATGTCTTGCCCGAGCGTGGACTAGCCTACAGGTGGATGGGTGTCCTGTGCTCCTGAGCCGGCATGTCCTGCCAGCCATTGGTGGAGCTTCGGACGACATCGGCTCCGTCGTTGGAGTTCTGCTTCGACTGGATCCTTTCCTGCGCTTGTCCCACTCCCAGCGTGGTCCGTGACCAGCCTCCTCGGGCTGTGTAGGGCGCGCAGTGGGACAGGGTGGTCTGCGACTCAGTCCCGTGGGTGGGCTGAGTAGGGCGCCCTGAGAGACAGTGCCAATGTCCTTCCGCCCAGCTTCTCGTCCCGTCTGGATTTCGCCAGTTCCTCGTCTCGTCCTGGATGCCGTTGCATCACTCTTGGTATCATGTCTTGTTCCTGATGTCGTCGCATCGACTTTTGTCCAGGATGCCGTCGCATCGACCACTGGTCCGTGATGTCTTCGCATCAGCTTTGGTGTCAAGTCTTCGTCCGCGATGCCATTGCATCGAGTCTGCTGTTATGTCTTCGTGTCAAGGCCCGACCGCCCTTGACCTCAGGCCAGGCCTACTGCTCCATGCTGTTCCATGCAGCAGGTCCGAAGGGGCTCGGAATGGTCAGAGGACCATTCACATTCCAACATCATCTGTTGTTGGCCATGGGAGCTTGCTGGCCTGGCAGAGGGTAAGACCGTCAGCCATGGTGGAATGCGCCGTCAACCCTCGGTTCGGTCCTGGATCCATCTGGGGTTGGGCTGAGGCCCAAAGGCACACTAAAACACCTGAATGTAACAGATAGACCAGGCATTACACAATAGCATGCCCGGCTGGCCACAGTACAGGCAGAGGCCAGACTGCTGTCGATGTCGATGTTCTTAAGTGAGAGCCTGCTCCTACCCATCTGCATGGGTTCTTCCTCCACTGGATTCTGTGGTGGGTTCGGTCTAGGAGAGGACAAACTTTTGACTCGGGACAGTCCTGGTGCAGCCTTCCTGGATATTCTGGACTCCAGAGAGCGCTCCTGTAGTTGACGGTCGATGCGCCCCGTAACATCAATCAGAGACTCCAAGGAGGAGGGCAATTTGCGAGCCGCCAGCTCATCCTTAATCCGAGGACTCAGCCCTTTGAGGAATATAGAATGTAAGCAGTCGGCATCCCAATGTAACTCTGACGCAAGGGTGTGGAATTTCCTGGAAGACTGGGTCTGCTCGTTCCCAGAGAGGTGAAGCCCAGGCCAAGGCCTTACCATCCAGAAGAGCCAGGATGTACATGGTCTTGGTGATCACATCTGGAAAGTAAGCAGGTTGTAGACAGAAATGCATATTGCATTGGTTCAGGAACCTCCGGCATAGGAAAGGGTTCCCAGAGAAGTATGGTGATGCCGACAAGGGCACAGTCAGCCGAGGAGCCGGCGTAGAGGTAGAGGTATTGAACTTGATAGACTTGGTAGTGGCAGTCACAGTAGCGTCTAGACGAGAGCTCAGGTTGTCTATGGCGGCGGCCAGAGACTCTAAGAACTTTTGCTGTTCACTGATCCTTTGCGCCAGGTAAGGGATAGTCTGGAGGGCCAAGACCTCTGCCGGCTCCATAGATTTGGCAATCTGTTTATGATTTGTGGGTATTTATTTATTTTATTTATTTATTTAACATTTTTATATACCGGCATTCGTAGGACACATCATGTATCTGTATGTATGTATGTATGTATGTATGTATGTATGTATGTGGGTCCTTGGCCCAAGGTGCAATTGTTACTGCCTGTGGGAAGGGCCCCACAGGTCTGCACCGTCGGGAGGCGAGGTCAGAGACAGCGGAGAGCTCTGGTTGAGACAATGGAGAGGTCCCGCGGTGCCAGGTGAGAAGCCCCCGAGAATGGGAGACTGGAGGCAATACCTGGGCTTGGACCCCAAGGATAAGAGTGCAAGCAGGAGATACTCCAGAGGGCAACCCCAAGAGGAGGAGCTGCAGAGCATAGGATGATGATGTAACGCCGTAGGCCAACCCCCAGGACAGGGAAGCCTGAGCTGATCCTCTGGTGATGGCAGATCATCACCCCGAAGAGCGGGGGGATGTTGGTAGTCTCGCTATAGTAGGTTGGTGCGACCCTGAGGAGTGGGAAGTGTGCAAGGTCCCAAGAAGCCGGAGGGTGCTATCCTGAGGAGCGGGAAGCCCCGGCGTGAATTGTAGAGCTTGAACGCGGTCCCGAGGAGCAGGAGATGCAAGTAGTCTCGATCAGGTCGTGGGTGCAACCCCGAGGAGCGGGGAAGTCCCTCTGTAGAACTCACAGGAAGCTGAGATGTCCCTGAAGTAGTCCCTTGTAGGTAGAACCCAAAAGAAGCAGAGCCAGCCTGAGGAGCAGGGTAGGCGAGGAGAGTGAGTCCCCAATGCATGTACTGGCCCCCAAGGAGCGGATACCAGACAGGATCCAGGTGCAAGGCACAAGCGAGTCTCAGGAACATGTAGGCAGTAGTCAAGAACGTACGGAACTTGTTGCCAAGTCGGCTAGCTGAGGGCAAAGGTGGAGTTTAAGCACACCGGCCTGATGACGTCATCAACCAGAGATGCCCCTGAGGTTCCTGTTGATGAGGCTTCATAGGAGGGCCCGGTGGCATGCACTCGTGCCTAGGGAGGCCCGAAGTCAAAGAAGATGGCGGCGGTGTCCAAGCCGCCATGTGGAGGCCCCGGGGAATGCGGCGGTGAAGGCTGGCCTGAGCCGCGAGCAGCCCCGGGGAGGGCAGGAAAGCAGGGTAGGAAGTAAGTACACACAATCGCAGCTGTCTGGTACCGACGGGCATAACAGAATATAACTAGTTGAGAGTAGTGGGGTTTTAAAAAAAGATCGCCCTATCACAGCCCTCCCCCCCATTCGAGCTCTAAATGCTATGCTCTGCCGGACTAAGCCTGCAACTTCCCCACCAACCATCTCATAAATATAAAAATTCAAGGGCCTGCACCAGTGCCTATTTCCCTCCAGCCCACTCCCAGGTTCCATTAAATTTGTAACAAATAGTACCCTCCAGAGCCCCCTCCCATACCCCAACCCAACCCTAACCCTCCAACCTAGTACCTTTAAGCTGTACTTTCTTCAGCCTGGATTGCAGTAGCAGTCTACCGTAACCTGGGCCCGATGCTTCTGCCATCACTAGGGAGCTATTCTGTGATTGGACCAAGCTGGTGATGACATCAAGGACATATATAGTAGCCCTCTCTTTCTTGCTATTGATGTGGTCAAAAGAATGCTGATGCCACAGGTCACCACCTGGGCTCTGCACAACCTACTGACAGTTTTCTGAAACACAGCTCCAATCCAGCTACTTGCTGTAAAAAGCAACTTTATTTCATGCATCTGTGTTTACTTCACACTCATACCTTTCAGTTCCTGCCCTGAGACACCAGGGTCATTCCAGTATGATACATTGGTAGTCACCTGTATGTCAGCCCAATTCCCCAGAGAGAAAATAAAACCTACTTCCCAACTTCACTTTGGCAGATTCAAAATCCCTAACCAAACACAGTGGGCATTTCTGAATCTGAGTCTAGGTGAATCATCTCTCCTGGCTCTCTTTCTGTCTCTGTCTAAGAGACAGTGCTCTCGCCCTTAAAAGCCACACTGATTCCTTTCAGTAGCTCAGTAATTAGCCTCAGTTGTGTCTCCTAATTATTATCACATTTTTCTGTGGTTGCTACCATCATCCTAATTGGTTCTCTGCCAAAGATCTCCAAACTACATTTCTCAGCAGCCCTGTCCTTCTTGTGCCTTCTGGGTTTACAATCTGCTAGTGAACTCTTAATTCACTTTTACTTTCCACTTAAGGCAGCATTCTCCCTGGAACTCTCTTTACAGTGCCCTCTGTCTTTTGGTTAAGCTAACTGTCCTGTCTTTTCAGGCTGCATTTGCCTGTGTGAAACGCTCTTTCATCACAGCTAGACTAACATCAGTCAGAGAAAGGGCACTATCTTTCGCAGCACCCAGGATCTGGAACACCCTTCCTGCTGAACTAAGACTAGAGACAAGATTGACAGAATTTAAGAAACTATTGAAAACTTGGCTATTTAAACAGGCCTTTAATGAGAATAACAGCTAAGCAAGCTATGAATTATGTTTTTGCAATGCACAAAAGAAGAAACAGGCATACATTTGCTCTTCAGTGTTCTTAAGAAATGTAATTTTGTTTTTTTGTTTTTATGATGTATGTATATTTTATTTGGTTTTACTGTTACGAGATTGTAAACCAATGTGAAGGTTAAGTCCATACACTGGAATAGAAAACTGTGATAGATAGATAGATAGATAGATAGATAAATAAATAAATGCCAAGCAGCAGAAAGGAAGAGCAGGTCCTCTTGCCAGCTTAGCTAGGGGTACAAGGGGGAGTAAGTTTTTTGTGGTCCTAAGTGATGCAGGTAGAATATGTGAGGAGCAGTAAAGGTTATATTTTGTCCATTGGTGGAGACAGGGAGAACTGTGGAAGGGGTGCTCAAATCTAATTGGCTATCAAGCAGGTCTAGATTATTCAGTAAATGTAATCAGATAAGTCCAAATATTGACACTTATCCAATAAAGATAGCCAGATAAGTAGCCATGCCCTGATCTTCCCATTGTCCACCCCCCAAGCTAAGTGGCAGCCATTGAACAAAGCCGGATATTCAGTAGCTGCTACCTAGCAGGATAAATTAAGTCCCTATTTATCCAGCTAAGTAGCACTAAATATTGGCTTTGTAGTTTTCTGCAAAACTATGATATTTACTAAAATAAAGTTTTTCTCTGTTGGCTGTGAAAATGTCTGTAGCACTCAGTGATAACACCAGTAATGATGTCAGCTGTCAGACCTGGGAGGGGTCCCTGCTAGTTCAGTAGCAGTGCTATGCAATAACATATGGAGAACCTGGGTTCAGTTGCCAGCTTAGACTGCAACAGTAATATCCAGTGTTTGGAATTGGGACTTATGATTGCTGCCCCCACCCTCCAAAAAAAGACTGGATTTCTGGACCCACTATGGCCAGCTAACAGCAGGCATTATTGTGGGATAGGCTCAACTAAAAATGCACAAAATAAAAAATAAATGGAAGAAATGAGGATGCTGAATAAATATAAAACAAAAACCTCACTTCAGTGCACATTTTTCAAACCAGTAAGTAATTCTAGTCATAAATAAATTTAAAAATTGCATAACTTTGCAAATGCTGCACATTTCATTCATGGATCAAAAAGCCTCTAGATTTTTACTGATTTTTACTTTTTCTTATAGGTGTATGACCCTTGTGAAACTCAAAATAATCAACACCCAACCAAATAAAAGCTTGCACTTTAAACGTATTTTTTCTTTTTATCATAGGTACAAAGTGGGAGAAATTGTTTTGAAAACCAGACCCTTACTGCACAGATAAGGGTTCTTTAGTACCTTGATGAGAACTGAATTTTGAAGAGAAATTGTCTCCTGCTGTGTGGTGACCATCTATTGATTTGGGTGTTTGGAACCAAAGAATCACTGGCAAATAAAAAGATCTTTTTGCCAGAAGAGCAAAAGCTGAAATACAGAATTATAATAAAATAGGTAAATAAGCCTATCATTGTAGTATACCTAAAGGCCTTGCTCACCCCAGGGGAGAAAGCTCTTAATTGAAAAATTCCTCAAATAGGTAAAGGCTCTGGAAGTTTGCTTTACATAATAGGTATGAAATCACAATCAACAGAGGAAGAGAGAAAGGATTCTGCAGTCTCTCAAGTGGGAGTTTTCTCTCTAATGGTGCTGATTAATTGCTCATTCATAGATAACAGGGATTAATTGAAAATGAGTCCTTTCAGATGAAGGTGCTAATGATGTCTGAGCTTCTGAGCCCTGGGAAGGTTGAATAAATTGGCTCCTTGACACAGAACAGTTAAAACAAAAGAGTTCTTTATAGGAGTGGAAGAGTAGAGAGCTATGAGCCAGAAGACCAAGGTTTAAGTCCCACTACCACTTCTTGTGAACTTTGGTAAGTCATTTTACCCTCCTTTGTCTCAGGTACAAACAAACAGATTGTCTCTGGGGATAGGGAAATATCTATAGTACCTGAATATAATTCACTTTAAAGTGCAAAATGCAGAATATAAAAAAATCTAAATAAAATAAATAAATGTAGCAAAATTAAAAAAAAAAAAAAAAAGCCTGGCAGAAACCAAGTGGCTGGAAAGAAGTAGTAGTATAACAATTTCCCTTGAATTTCTAATCTTTTTTTTATTTTATGATTTGGAAAATCCCAAAACCATTTTATATATGATTGTATACATGCACAAGTATATTTTTATGCACTGCCTCCATTGTATTAAAAAATATCTCATGCATACTCACAATGGATATCCTGAAAAACCAGACCTGTTTGTGACACTCGAAGAATAGAGTTGACTACCCCTGGTATTCATACTAAGGCTATGGCTTTAAGAGTACTTTTAAGTTTAGACAAAGAGTTAAATAAATATAGAAAATATTTATAGCATGTGTTGTGAGACTAAAAAACTAACAAAAGATTAAGTAAATTTTCCATGTCCTGTTCGGATTTATATTCAATTTCTTTTCTTAACTTTTCTTTCCTTCAATTCATATCTTTCTTTCTTTCTTCATGTGCAGTTCTTTCCATTGATTTTTACTCTTTATTTTATTTTTCCAACTTCTGCTCATTTTACTTGCCTATTTGTTATTATTGGACTAACTAAATGCACAAAAACATTTAAAAAAAAACTACTTAAGAGCTAAATGAAATAGCAGGTCTTTTCAAGTTAACATCTGCTTTTCTCTATTTATTTATTTAGAAATTTTTTATATACCGGGGCACGTTATGAACATCACCTCTGTTTACATTAAACAATAATTCAGCAACAAGCTTTACATTCTAATGACCATAGAACAAAACAAATATCCAAATAAATCAATGTATGATAGAAACATATAATACAAATTTAAACAAGCCCAAAATGGGAAGTTATATAAAAGGTAAGTATAAATAACTAGGTATTTTCAAACAATAGTAGTAAGGAGAGTCAAAATTGCATTCTATTTGTAGAATGGTATTGTATTTTAGGGGACACATATATAGATTCCAAGGAGTTGCCAGTGGGAGAAATTATTGAGGTAAAGTGGATAACAGAGGGGATGGAGTGATTGGCAGTTCAGCTTAAGAAAATTCCTATTATGGGTAAGCTTGTTTAAATAGCCAGGTTTTGAGGTTTTGTTTAAACTTCTTATGGCAGGGCTCCTGGCGTAGGTCAGTGGGCATTTTATTCCAAGTGTTGGTTCCTGCAATAGAAAATAAGCGTTCTCTCGTCGAAACATGCTTGAGAGTGGAGTTTGGCTTGGTGAATTGTTCTTGTTTGTCTATTTGATTTGTGAAATGATCCGAGAATCATTGCATGTCTTGGTTATAGATGGACTTGTGAATGACGGTAAGTACTTTGTACAATATCCTGGATGCTACAGGAAGCCAGTGAAGGGATTGTAGTGCAGGCGTGATGTGTTCGTGGCGGTGTGCATTGGTGAGTATGCGGGCAGCTGCATTTTGTAGCATCTGTAACAGTTGTAGCGCATTTTTTGGCAGTCCTAGGAAGATTGAGTTGCAGTAGTCGATTTTTGATAGTATTGTGGCTTGTAGGACAGTTCGGAAGTTGTTAGGGTGTAGGAGAGATTTAATTCTTTTTAGTGTATGTAGTTTGAAAAATCCATTTTTGACTGTGGCCGATATGAATTTTTTTAAAGAGAAATGGTTGTCAATGATTATGCTGAGGTTGCGTACCTGCTGTACCATGAGAGGGCTGGTTTGTGACGTATGAAAAGAGTTGAGGGAAGCATTGTTCTGCGGTGTGATGATGAGTAGTTCTGTTTTGGTAGTATTTATTGCCAGGAAGTTTTCCGTGAGTAGATTCTTTATTTCTGTAAGAGCAGCATCCCAGATTTTAAGGGCATTATGTAGGGAGTCATTAATGGGGATGAGGATTTGCACGTCATCTGCGTATATGAAGTGCAGGAAACCCAGTTTATTCAACAGTTGACAAAGAGGGGTGAAGTAGATATTGAATAGAGTTGAAGAAAGAGAGGAACCTTGAGGTACTCCTTGTTGTAATTTTTTGGGTTTAGATTCGTGGCGGCCAATTTTTACACTGTATTTCCTATCACTCAGAAAGGATTGGAGCCAGCATAGTGCAGAGCCAGTAATACCAATCTGAGTGAGGCGGGTGATAAGGGTATTGTGGTTAACAGTATCAAATGCAGAAGAAATGTCAAGTAGCACTAGTATGTAAGAGTGTCCAGAGTCTAGGGCTTTTAGTATAGTTTCTGAGAGTGATAGTAGGAGGGTTTCAGTGCTATGGTACTTGCGGAATCCATACTGGGAGGGGTAGAGTAGTTGATTTTCATCTAGAAATTCTGTAAGTTGCTTGTTGATGATTTTTTCTATTATTTTAGATAGAAAAGGGAGGTTTGAGACTGGGCGATAGAAGGTTCAGTAGGGTCCAAATCCAATTTCTTGAGTCGGCTTTATTATAGCATGTTTAAGTTGTGTAGGTACCAGACCAGTGGTGATAGATTTGTTGATAATTTCCGAGATGGGTTTGGCTATCATTGTAGGAATAGAAAGGAGAATTTTTGTTGGCATGATATCAAAGGGGTGCATTGCTGGTTTGATCTTCTTGAAAATTGCTATGTAATAAATAAGCTGTGATTTTTTGGGTCAGGTGATGGCTTTTATGTTAATGGATTTTATATTAGGAACAGACTGTATTTTATCTTGTGATTTATGTTTTGATTACTTTGTTACTTTATTTTGTATGTTCTAATCAGTGCGCTGCTTTGAGTGTTGGATTATATGCAGCATATAATTATTTAAATAAATAAATAAATAAATTGAATAATGTGGTCAATTTCTGTTGTATTCATCCTCTTCAATGGTCTTTCCATCCCTTTTCTTTCCCTTTGAACTTTCTCCTCCATAAGAAAATAAGAAGTTGCCATGCTGGGTCAAACTAAGGGTCCGTCAAGCCCAGTCCTGTCTCCAACAGTGGCCAATCCAAGTCAAAAGTACCTGGCAAGTATCCAAACATTAAATAGATCTCTTGCTACTAATGCCAGTAATAAGTAGTGGCCAGTCCTTAAATCAACTTGATTAATAGCAGTTTATGGACGTCTCCTCCAGGAACATTTCCAAAACCTTTTTAAACCCAGCTATGCAATGAATTCCAAAGCTTAATTGTGCATTGAATGAAAGAATTTTCTTCAATTTATTTTAAATGTGCTACTTGCTAACTTCATGTATTATCTGAAACAGTAAACAATTGATTCACATTTACCTGTTCTAGATCTCTCATGATTTTACAGACCTCTATCAGCCATCTCTTCTCCAAGCTGAACAGCCCTAATTTCTTTAACCTTTCCTCATAGGGAAGCTGTTCCATCCCCTTTATCATTTTGGTCTTCCTTCTCTGAACTTTTTCCAGTGTAATTATATATTTTTTGAGATGCGGCAACCAGAATTGCTTTTCCCTCTCCACATCAGTTTATCTTCTACTTAAACTATTCTCTATCTCATCCTTTTCCTTCTGCCTTTCACCCTAAACTTTCCAGATTTTCTCTTCCTTTCTGCTGCATTTATCTTCCTCTAATACCATCTCTCTCTCTCTCTTCTATGATTTTCCCCTTCTTATCCACCATTCCATATGTAACCTCACCCCGGTGTGCAGGTCTAGCATGGGTGAGGCTATAAAGTTATTTATATTTTCAGGGCAAGGACACTGACTAACTGTTGCACCTCCTTTACTTCTCAAGGTGTAGGTTCATTGAACTGGGGGAAGAAAGGAGTCCTTTCAGGTCCTAATGTGACAGGGGTGGTTTCTTTACACATTCCCTTGTTTTCCCCTGGAGAGGATGTTGGTCCCTAATGTTGGTGCAGTGAATGCAGAAATAAATATTCTGGAGCCATTTGGTTAGTGTCCAAAATAAAAGACTTTACTGTTAAACACTGATGGTGAGTGTCACAATACTCAAACTGCAGCACCACAGAAGTCTATTTTCAATTCCTTTACAGTCTCTTCCCTCTATCTGTGCAAGACTCACTTATATCAGGGCAAGGGAAACATCCACTCTCTTGGATTAAGGTACAGTTGAGCTCCCAGACGGGCAAAGTCTTTAGGATGGTCAAAACCCCTTCCAAGCTGATAAAAATAGCAAAGTCTATAGCACAGAGAGTAAATTCTCTCTTTCTCTCCCCAGGGTGATGAACACTGGATGGGTGTCCCCAGTGAAGTTGTTTCCTTTACTCACAATTAGCAGATCTTCAGAATCTCTTTGATCTTACACAGTTTCTTTAGTATTCTCTCTGGATCCCTTTTGTAAGTGACCCTCTTTGAAACAAGCAGTTCTCTTGCTTCTACCAGGAGGGAAAGGGCAGCCAAAGACTTCCTCCTGGATCTTCTTTCCCCAAAAAGAACAGAAACTAACAGCAGAATCCCCTCCTCACAGTAGATCACCACCACTTCAGGGGTGTATCTTCCCTATCTCTGGGTAGTTCACACACAGGGTTCTCCAATCCCTGCGTGCAAGACAGAACCAGGTGTCCAGTAAGGCTCCTAATGAAAGGAAGACTCTTCTGGCCTTGGTCAGGACTAACAACCTGAGTTAGCCTACCTTTACTAACTGGGCCTGTAAAACAACAAAAGTTAAACTCCTAAAACCTCTGCACTCTGTGCTAACAGAAAAGGACTGCCTCCCGAGCTTACTGTAGAGAGCCCCTAACTAGACTTCTAAGGGGACGGCCATTCCAAACTCCACAAAAGGAAGAGCTGTATTTGAATGTTACCTTTCTATTCTAACCTTCTCTCTTTACCTAAACTAAGGGCTCAACCCAGTCTTAATGGTGATGTGACCATGGGATCTGTCACACATATGTCTCTTCTTCACTAAATTGTTTTTCCTCTACCTTCTTCCCTTTCCTTTCCTCCCTCCCTTTCCATGTCACATGTTCCCTTCTCTCTGCCTCATTCTCCATTCTTTTTCTCCATCTCTCTCTCATTCTCTCCTCACCTCCCTGTTCTTTCTTCTGTTCCTGCTTTCCTCTTCCACACTCTCTGTCTTAAGAAGTGCTAGAGCTGCAACTACTCTGACTAGTAAAGGGCCTAGGAAATAAAATGGTTTAGCATGTAAATCAGGAATTCTCCTATATTAGCTCTTGCTTTTGTTCTTATTTTTTTTCTGTACTGTTTAGTTTCATTGACTGTACTAACTTTCTTTATTAATAAAGAGATTGAACTTTAAAAAAAGACTGAAAGGTGAATTTTCAAAGGATGGACGCTCAAAAAATAACATGTGTGCATAAAATAGCATATACGTGAGTATACACTATTCTAAAAACCAGAACATACGCAAGTACATCAGGGACCATAGTAATTTTGCATGTGTTAAAAAGGGGTGGGCCAGGGGCATTCTGACAGGGGCCAACATTTATGCATGTAAGTTGCTATTTTACAACCTGTCAAAGTGACACGTGCAAGTCTTTTACTTGTGTATATTTACTTCTGCTCAATATCTGGTGTAAATGATTGCAAACATCTGAAAAGTGAAAAAATGACTGGGTGGGGGATCTGGGTGGAATGGGGTGACTTCAGGCTGAAGATCCAGGAGGATCTTCACAAGCTGCAGAAGGACTGGGTGAACTGGTAAACTAATTGGTAAAACTGGTTATTTCATTACTGCACACCTGTTAGAATATCCCTTGACTTATGCATGTTAAACAGGGAGTAGTAGTGTCTAAATAATGTGAGTAAAATCTGTTTCTTTATCCCTTTAAAATGTAAAGTACAAACAAGTGATTATATCATCTGTACATGGTTATCCAGCTAAATTCTGATTTATCCAGCTATGTAGAGCCTTTGTCGTTACTTAGATGGACAAATTTGAACTTATCTAGATAAGAAGTGCTTTATTTTAGAGTTATCGGGCTATCTTACATACCAGGATAACTCAGTAAAGCACTACTTAGATGGACAAGTAGCGTTTTCAGACTAATCCGATTAAGTGCCGCTACTTAGCCGCAGTAATTTATTTATTTATTTATTTATAACTTTTTTTATACCGAAGTTCAGGTTGGTACTTATATAGAATTTATGCCACTACTTTTCCAGACAAGTCCAAACTTGCGCAGCTCATGGTTATTACATGCATGAGCATATGTGTGCGTATATGTACTCGTAGTTTATAACCTATGCATATCATATCCACACAGTTTATAAGTAGCAACTTTGCGTGCGCCCATATACACGCATAAATGGGCGCACGCAAGCAGTTTTGAACGTTATCTTCGCTGTGCATATTAAAACTGTTGCGGTTCCAAGGCATGCCCCGGTACCACTCCCTACCTCAGGGCCACTCCAGGCCGCTGCGGCCTCTCTGGGGCCTGTTCGGGCCTAGCCAGCTCCTGCTCGCGGCGCTCCCTCGGTGAGGGAGATGCCGCCGACGTCTTCGGGCTCCGCTGTTCTAGGCACGTGCATGCACAAGGACGCCAACTTTATAGGGACCAACGCGGGAGAAGATGGCTCCGCCCCCAGCAACACGTCAGATGCCGGCAGGGATTTAAACCCTGCAGTCCAGTCTTACCTTGCCTTGCAATGAGGTTCCCTCTTAGAGGTTGGCTAGTTGCTGTCTTCGTCTTGCTGCTAACCTTGGCTTGTCTCCTGGCTTTGACTTCTGATCGTCTTCCTGGTTCCTGACTTCGGCTCAACCTGGGCTTCAGCTGTCCGCCGCCTGCCCTGACCCTTGGCCTGATTCTGCTTCTGGCATCTCTGCAGCCCACCTTGATTTGAAGTTCTTCTCGATCTTCGTGCTCCAGAAACCGCTCCTAAGTCCAAGTGGCTCAGGTCCTCACAGGCTCCTCCCGGGGAGACCGCGGGCTTCCAGTGGTGAAGACTCTCTCGGATCTCTGCTTCAAGTCCACCTCCCGGCTATGATTCCACTGTGGGATTTCCTTCAGCACTGCATCACCACCTTCTAGCTGGCCCAAGGGTCCACAATTGTAACAGTTTGCAAGGCCATGGACCCGGCAGACCTTGCTGGCCTCCAGGCCATTCCTGGTATCGCTCAGCGGCTACAACAGCAGCAACACTGCTTAGATGTTCTGACAGCCACAGTAGAGAGACTGGCAAGCCTTCTGGACACTACGCCTCTGGTAACACCCTCTGCTCCTTTTGAGATGCCGAGTCTCAGACCTGCGACCTCCACACAGTTGCCAGCCCCGCCCAGGTACTCGGGGGAGGCCAAACAGTGCAGTGTGTTCCACAACCAATGCTTTGTATGCTTCACTCTGCTTCCATCACAGTTCCCGTCAGATCTGGTGAAGACCAGCTATATCATTTCCTTGTTGGAGGGCAGGGCCCTAGCCTGGACCTCACCATTATGGGAAAGTAAGGATCCTATCCTGGGAGACTTGGAACAATTCGTGTCTACCTTTAGACAGATATTTGATGAGCCCGCTCGCAAGTCTACAGTGGTTGCAGACCTACCACGGCTACGCCAGGGTACCCGTTCGCTAGCCGAATAAGCAGTTGAATTCCGCACATTGGCCACCGAGCTAGACTGGAGGGAGGACAGCCTTCACAGGATATTCTTGGAAGGACTGTCCCCACACCTTAGAGATGAGTTAGTGGCAAGAGATCTTCCAGACGATTTAGATGGAATGATTGACCTGGCAGGAAGGATCGACCATCGACTCCAACAATGCTTCCATGAAGGGAGATCTGCCCGAAGACCGACAAACTTAGCACCTGCATTTTCTTGACCGATGGCTTCCCCTCCTAAGCCTTCAGGCAGTCAAGGGGTGGAGCCCATGCAGTTGGGGTGAGGTCCCCTTTCCCAGGAGGAGAGAAGATGCCGATGCTCACTAGGCCTTTGTTTATATTGCAGCAACAAGGGGCACTTCTTGGCTCAATGTGGCGAATGGCCGGGAAACACCAGGTCCTGGGTCTCATTGGGGAGATGACCCTAGGAAATGCAAATATCGCTCCTCAATGCACCGTACCGGTGACTTTAGAGTATCTTAGTGGTTCCTTCACTACATTGGCATTTGTTGACTCCGGAGCCAGAGGGAACTTTATTCTCTATGACCTTGTCCAGCAATTACAGCTTGCCATGCAGCCTCTTCACCCTCCGCTCCGAGTTTCTTCTATCCAGGGAACCCCCCCCTTCCGGGGAGTATTTCCACTACCACTAAGCCCTTAACTCTCCACACCGGCTTTCTGCACACTGAGGAAATATCATTTCTTATATTGAAGAGAGCCATTCATCCGATCGTCTTGGGCCTGCCCTGGCTCCAGAAGCATTCCTCAGTTATCCACTGGGATACTCTTCAAATCGCATCTTGGAGTTCCTCCTGTTAACTCCTGCCTGGCTACGGTCTCACGACCTTGTGTCCCGCTCTTGACCGCCTCTGTGTCTATACCCCAAGCCTACTGGGACTACGTGGACTTTTTCTCTAAAGAAAAAGCCGAACTCCTCCCAGAACACCGGCCCTTCGATTGCACCATAGACTTGTTGCCAGGTACCACACCTCCCAGAGGGCGCATATACCCTTTATCACTTCCTGAGACCCGGGCTATGTCTAGTTACATTCAAGAAAACTTAGATCGTGGCTTCATCCGACCTTTCAAATCTCCGGAAGGAGCCGGATTCTTTTTTGTAGCGAAGAAAGATGGATCACTTAGACCATGTATCGACTATCGTGGCCTCAATGCCATTATGAGACAAGACAGGTACCCATTGCTGCTGATTCTGGAACTCCTAGACCGACTGCAAGGAGCCCAAATTTTCTCCAAATTGGACCTACGGGGCGCGTACAACCTGGTAAGGATACGGCCAGGTGATGAGTGGAAAACCGCCTTCAACACAAGAGTCAGACATTATGAGTATCTGGTCATGCCATTCGGCCTATGTAATGTCCCGGCGGTTTTCCCAAAACCTAATGAATGAAGTGTTAAGGGATATGTTGCACACTTCCGTCATAGTATATCTAGATGATGTCCTGATTTGTTCCAAGGATCTGGCCATGCACCACCTGCACGTTCGACAAGTGCTACAAAATCTTTGAGACAACCGTCTCTTTGCCAAATTGGAGAAGTGCCAGTTTGAACAAGAATCCCTGCCATTCCTTGGATACATAGTGTCCTCCATGGGCTTCCACATGGATCCAGATAAAGTGGTGGCTATTAAGGATTGGCCTCGACCAATGGGGGTTAAGGCTCGTCAACGCTTCCTTGGGTTCACCAACTTTTACCGCCAATTTATATTGTATTACTCCAGATAGTGGCCCCACTCACTGCCCTTACCAAAAAAGGAGCAGATGCCAGAAATTGGTCTCAGGCGGCGCAAAATGCCTTCCATGAGCTGAAGAGATCCTTTCTTCAGGACGTATGTCTCCATCACCCCAACCCACAATGTCAGTTTGTTGTGGAGGTGGACGCATCCGACCTGGCAGTAGGAGCGGTCTTAAGCCAAGTATCCAGTAGAGGTAAATCGTTGCCATGCTCCTACTTCTCTCGGAAGTTCTCACCCGCTGAGAAGAATTACGGTATCGGGGACAAGAAGCTGTTGGCCATTAAGCTGGCATTTGAAGAATGGCGTCAGTGGCTAGAAGGGGCCCAACATCCTGTTCTTGTTTATAGGGACCTCAAGAACCTTGAGTTTATGTGCCGGGCTCAACACCTCAACCCACGGCAAGCTCGATGGTCCCTGTTTTTTAGCCAGTTCAACTTCCTCCTCCACTACAGACCAACATATAAGAATGTACGGGCCAAAGCCCTTTCTCGCACTGCAGAGACTGAAGATACCTCCAATCCGCCTCAATACATCTTAGATCCAGCCAAGGTCCTCCTTGCAGCTTCAGAGGTAGTCCCCATAGGTAAGACGGTAGTGTCTGTTCGCCTGCGCAAGAAAGTATTGTTGTGGGCCCATGACTCTTTGACTGCGGGTCATTCTAGAGTCGCCTGGACCTTGGAACTATTGACCGAATACTATTGGTGGCCTCAAGTAAAGAAAGACGTGCATCTCTGTCAATTCCTGCCCTACCTGTGCTCGACAAAAACCCCTGCCTGGCCACCCCTGGGGGCTCCTCCAACCATTACCCATTCCAACAGAGCCATGGACCCATCTCGCCGAGGATTTCATAGTGGACTTGCCACTGTCAGAAGAGAAAACCGTGATATGGGTCACGGTTGATAGATTTTCTAAAATGGCTCACTTTGTGTCCCTAACCAAATTGCCGACCGCACCTGAGCTTGCGCAACTCTTCACTCAGCACATCTTTTGTCTATACGGACTCCCCCTCCATATCGCCTCGGACAGGGGTTCGCAGTTCCTGGCCAAATACTGGAGAACACTCTGCAAGATGTTCGGGATTCAACTAGACTTCACTACGGCCTTTCACCCCCAAGGCATCGGCCAAGCAGAACGTACGAACCGAACCTTGAAAACATTCCTTCGAGCCTTTGTAGGGGACCAACAAAACGACTGGGTGGCTTTACTGCCAAGGGCAGAATTTTCCTATAACCACCATCGACATACTGCCACCAATAGGTCTCCTTTCCAGTTGGTCTATGGGAAATAACTCAGACCTGCTTTGCCCTTGCCTCTGGTGGTTCCGTCTCCTGCAGCGCAACTCATAGCCCGACAGTTACGTGATCTTTTTGGAAGTCCACTCAGGAGAAATTACAGCAGACTGCTGCTGCCTCAAAGAAACATGCGGATAGACTGCGATGTCCTGCTCCTGTATTTCACCCTGGAGATAAGGTGTGGCTGAGCACCAAGAACATTTGATTGTGGATTCCCTCCATGCCATTTGCCGTAATGGAGCGAGTGGTCGCTGTTTCCTAATGTCTACATCTCCATCCACACTGAAGATTCATAACGTCTTCCATGTGTCCTTACTCAAGCCTTTGATCCTGTCAGCCTTCCACAACAAACCTCCAGACCCCACCAAACCGGCAGCTGAACAAGACATCATCTATCAAGTGAAGGAGGTCTTGGATGTGCGGTTCCTTCATAGAAGATGGGAGTACCTTCTCTCCTGGGAGGGGTATGGCCCCGAGGAGAATACTTGGGAGCCGGCCTCTAACATCCTGGATAAAACCCTTCTTCACCAGTTCCACTTAGACCATCCTGCAAAACCCAGGCCCCCAATAAGAGGGGAGGTACTTTTGCAATTCTGAGGCATGCCCCGGTCCCGCTCCCTACCTCGGGGATGCTCTGGGTACTGCGGCCTCTCTGGGGCCTGTTCGGGCCTGGCTGGCTCCTTCTTGCGGTGCTCCCTTGGCGAGGGAGATGCCGTCAATGTCTTCGGGCTCTGCCCCTCTAGGCGCACGCGTACGTGCAAGGACGCCAACTTTAAAGGGACCAGCGCGGGAGAAGATGTCTCTGCTCCCGGCAACACGTCAGACGCCGGCAGGGATTTAAACCCTGCAGTCCAGCCTTACCTTGCCTTGCAACGAGGTTCCCTCTTAGAGGTTGGCTAGTTGTCTTCGTCTTGTTCCTGCGTCTTCCTGGCTCCTGACCTTGGCTTGTCTCCTGGCTTTGACTTCAGATAGTCTTCCTGGTTCCTGACTTCGGCTCGTCCTTGGCTTCAGCTGTCTGCCACCTGCCCTGACCCTTGGCCTGATTCTGCTTCTGGCATCTCTGCAGCTCACCTTGATTTGGAGTTTTTCTCGACCTTTGTCCTCCAGAGACCACTCCTAAGTCCAAGCGGCTCGGGTCCTCAAGGGCTCCTCCTGGGGGGACAGTGGGCTTCCAGTGGTGAAGTTCCTGTTGGTCTTCTGGCTCGATTTCTTTCTTGCGCCTAAGTACAAGTGGCTCGGGTTCTCACGGGCTCCTCCCGAAGGGGACCGCGGGCTTCCAGTGGTGAAGAATCTCTCAGATCTCTACTTCAAGTCCACCTCCCGGCTACGATTCCACTGTGGGATTTCCTTCAGCGCTGCATCACCACCTTCTAACCGGCCCAAGGGTCCACGATCATAACAAAAACATCATTTAATATAGTATTCAATAAGTTTTTCCTATCGCACATTACTTTTTGCCACACTAACTTAGCCACAGTAATAGCACACACAGTAACCCAAGCTAGCTCCATGGCAAAATCCTCCATGCTTGCCATGCCAAAGTGAAAGGACCAGTTAGCAGGGAGGATTCCTTCCTCCCAACCCCTCAATGTGTAGACACCCATAGCATCACTATCCCACTCCTGCTCACATACCCTTGCAGCAAAAGCAAGCCCCCCCCCCCCCCCCTGGAATTCCCTGCTGTAAACACAAAGGCCCCTCCAGGTTATCCCCCTCCCATTCCTATCCTTTCTCAACATATCCCACTCCAGGGCACACCTCTACTCATAATGGCAAACCCCATTTTCACCTTTCCCCACATTTTTGAATGATGTAGCTCCATCCTGTGTCTATCATTGATCCCTTATCCCTAATATCACTCTGTAATGGTCACTTGCCATTCCAGAGGCACCTCTTCTTTATTAGAAGAAGAGAATGTAGAACCCTTCTACCAGCATGCCACCCAACTGCAAATGGCACCACCTAGTAGCACTTCAGTATCTATCAAAGGGTAAGAAAGTCATGAGTAGTTCCTGGATGGGACTGTGACATAATGAGGGCAAAGGCTATTGGCCATTTTGAATACTGGCAGCCGAAGGCCCGACGAGTGCAGGAGGTCGCTCCCGGACCCCCGTTGGACTTTTGGCAAGTCTTGTGGGGGTCAGGAGGGTCCCCCAACACTTGCCAAAAGTCCCTGGTGGTCCAGTGGAGGTCCGGGAGCAATCTCCTGCACTCGGGCCATCGGCTGCCAGTAATCAAAATGGCACCGATAGCCTTTGACCTACTATGTCACAGGGGCTACCGCTGCCATTGGTCAGCCCCTGTCACATGGTAGGAGCACAAGATGGCGCCGATGGCCATGTGACAGGGGCTGACCAATGGCACCGGTAGCCCCTGTGACATAGTAGGTCAAAGGCTATTGGTGCCATTTTGAATGCCGGCAACCAAGGGTGTGAGTGCAGGAGATGGCTTCCAGACCCCCCACTGGACCACCAGGGAGTTTTGGTAAGTCTTGGGGGGGGGGTCAGGAGGGTGGGGATTTGTTTAAATTGGCTCCTTTAGACAGCCAAATAATTTGGTGAAGATTCGTTGTATTTGTGGGGAATCGCGATACGTTTCGCTTCCCCATGAATACAATGAATATGGCCCTATATATTGTGGATTGCCAATTCGTAGGGAATGAATGCACACCCCTAGTATGCATTAACCTGACATATCTAGCATGGATGTTCATTGGTTTACATTGTGATCCTAGGGAACAGACATGGTGCCAGCACACCACATCTATATACATTAGTGAATAGGGAAGAGCATCAACTGGAATTACCTAATAGTAGTAATCATTGTCATATACCAGTATGGAGATCCCATTAACAGTTAAAGAGCACACTCAATGTTGTCTTGCTATTTCTCTCCTATAAATTGAGGACCTCAAAAAGAAGACTCGGTGACTGCGCCTCAGGAAGAGGCGATTGCTCGATTGGCTGCATGCTGAGTGGGATGGGGCTGGTAATAACTGATTCTTCCAGCCTACTGGCCAATGTCCACATATAAATAACATGTACCTCTACATTTAACTGGACATCATTCTCAAACATGCTTTTGTTTTAAGGTGCTGCTGAAGAACTTGAAGCACATAAAGAAGTGGAGGAGGAAGAACTAGCCCCAATCTTTGCACCTGCAGCAGCTGCTGTTGGGACAGGAACAGGATGCTCCTCCCCCCACCCCGTCACAACCCAGGGAGGAAGCGACGGAGATGGAGCCAATATCTGCTGGGGGCAGCTATCAGGATCCTGAGAAGCAGGATGCCTCTGGCCTAAGCACCTTCCTACCTGCCTCCCTAACTCCCTGGGATTTTTTTAAAATGTTTTTTTATAGTATTTGGTCCCTAGATAGCCCATCCCTAGTTCCTTTTTTGGTTTGGGACTTTGTAGTTTGCAATTTTTACAAGTAAAACATTTTTCTACCTTATTCACCAGTCTGTTTTAATTGAGTACATAGTGACAGAAGGAAGAGGGAGGGAAGGTTGGATGGATTTTTGGGAGACGGAGTACATACTGATAAAGAAATATCTTCCAAAGGACAGACTGCCAAATAAAAAACTACACACATGCATTATGATTTCAGATAGTTTATTTCACCTTCAAGAAATATGCCAATGGTCAAGGGGTGAGAGCCATCTGCCAAGAGAAGATTTGTGTAGGCAAGAGAAGTATTTGCGCTGGAAGGAAATATCTTGAGAAGAATAACCATCTCCACATACAGCAGCGATGAGTGACAACATGGACATGCACCTTAAAAACACAAACATTAAAATACATTAGCATTGTTTAATTACACATTTCTGCATACCCCAGAGAGCCAGAAAACATGCCACTACTTTAAATGTGGAATACAGCTACTCATGTATAGAGAAGACATGAGTGAAGTATGACATTGGGACAGGCAATGGTGGAGTTCAGGAAGGAGGCAGCGGCATTTGCCAAAAGACTAGGTGTGCATGTGTTACAATACTTTCTTGAGTGACAACTAGGGTTTAGTTTATTTAGTGGCCTCTAAGAAGGTTTAAGATGCCAACCTATAAGGCTCTCAAATCTTCATCCCCCTTCCCCCTTGTCCTTGCCCTGTATTGCTGGTAGAAAAACAGGAAGGGGTCATAGTGTGGCTTACTCTGCACAACATAGAACACACACACAAAGGGAGGGATTTAGTAGTAGTCAGATACAGTTGAGCTCCTGAATGGTGCTCTGGCCCACTCCTTTAAACACTCCTGGCTGTATTTTCTTCCATCTTCTCTGGCACCCATCCCTGGCCTTGCTGCCTCTGTGAGTGTTGTACACGCAATTAAGGATAAAAGGATGAACATAGTAATTCAGGGGATAGGTGAAGGAGAAAAAAAAATGGAGGCTCTGAGTAAGCCATGCAAAGAAGACCGGGCCATCTGAAGAGAGACAGGCCCATTCTCCTCTCCAGCTCTGTGATCCAGCACCTCCATCCCCTGCAACACTTCTCCTACCAGTGCTCATGAAACATGTAAAGAGTATGAATACTATCCTAGTATTCTAAAAAAGTAGTACTACCATCCTTCTATACTCCATGTACCTAATCAGTAAGATAATCATAAGAGTAGAGATCAGTCCATCAACAGTTATTATGCTATGCCAACCTGTCTTTAAAAAGCTTTTTTATTTATGACTTGTACCTTACCTAGTTTTCTCTATGCTCACAAGTGTTAGAAGGTAAACCCATGCTAATCATCTAAAGGATTACCTAAGGACATTTCTTCCAAGACCACTAAAAATAGTAGCTCTATAACACTTATCTGTGTCTACGCCACAGCTTTTTGGGAAAGTCCCACAATATGGAACTCAATGCCCCTTGACTTAAGACTCCAGAGTAATCATAAACTTTTCAAAACACAACTCAAAACCTGGCTTTTCAAACAAGCCTTCAAGAAAGAAAATGACGCAGGCAAATAAATAAGGCTAAAGCGGATGCAGAGCACCCAAAGCATATTTTCCAGATACTACTGGAAATTAGTGCACTCACTTTTAACAGTAGTCAAACCATCAGGATGAAGTACCATAAAACACTTAACCCCCAAGGGAATTTCTCTAAAGGTAATTTCCTGAGCACAACCCATATTATTCTTAATTATTGTTTGTTACCGAATCACATTGGCACCATCCATGTAAATTAGGATCTACACTTTCTTTGATATAGGTGCCTTATTGTAAACCATTATGATGGTAAATAACTTAATGACGGTATATAAAAACTCTTAAATAAAATAAATAAATAAAGTAGGAAATGAAGGCTCGTGTGCTGATGTCTACTTGAAAGCCTCAAGCTCTCTGCAAAAAGCAGTCACACACTCCACCCCTTGCTCTTCCATATATGCTAAATGGGAAGGACTAGCAGAGTAACCTGAATTAAACTAATCATGAGAGCTTGTCTCATACCTGGATGTTGCTGTGAAGTGAGATTGTCAGCAGATGTTTAACAATCATTCAGAATAGTAGGTGGCTCTGCAGTATAGCATACTCAAAATTAGAAACATGTGTAAGCTATAACTATTAACAAGTATACTAATTAGGAGCTACCACCCAGGAAAGAGATCTAGGCATCATAGTGGATAATACATTGAAATCGTCAGCACAGTGTACTGTGGCAGTCAAAAAAGCAAACAGAATGTTAGGAATTATTAGGAAGGGAATGGTGAATAAAACAGAAAATCTCATAATGCCTCTGGATCGCTCTGTGGTGAGACCACACCTTGAATACTGTGTACAATTCTGGTCACCGCATCTCAAAAAAGATATAGTTGTGATGGAGAAGGTACAGACAAGGGCGAAAAATGATAAAGGGGATGGAACAGCTCCCCTATGAGGAAAGACTAAAGAGGTTAGGGCTGTTCAGCTTGGAGAAGAAACGGCTGAGGGGGGATATGAAGGAAGTGCTTAAAATCATGAGAGGTCTAGAATGGGTAAATGTGAATCGGTTATTTACACTTTCGAATAATAGAAGGACTAGGGGGCATTCCATGAAGTTAGCAAGTAGCACATTTAAGACTAATCGGAGAAAATGCTTTTTCACTCAACGCACAATAAAGCTCTGGAATTTGTTGCCAGATGATGTGGTTAGTGCAGTTAGTGTAGCTGGGTTCAAAAAGGTTTGGATAAGTTCATGGAGAAGTCCATTAACGGCTATTAATCAAATTTACTTAGGGAATAGCCACTGCTATTAATTGCATCAGTGGCATGGGATCTTATTAGTGTTTGGGTAATTGCCAGGTTCTTGTGGCCTGGTTTGGCCTCTGTTAGAAACAGGATGCTGGGCTTGATGGACCCTTGGTCTAACCCAGCATAGTAATTTCTTATGTTCTTATGTTCTTAAGCACCTGATCAATGCACAAGGAGGTGGCGAACTGGCTTATGCCAGCCATGGTCCCCAGAGGAGTTTGGAAGGTATTGGTAGCAAAAAAGGCTAGGGCATTGGTAATCTTGAGATGTGCTGGCAAGGCATGGTCCCTCTGGGTGGTGGGATCTAGGTCTTCCTATAACTGCTGGCATAGGTACTGTATGGTTTCCTTATTAAACTTGAACCTGCACATGACTTCCTCCTCTGACAGATTTAAAGACTGAATCCAAGTCCTGTAGACTCTGTGTGCGGGATACCTTCTCCTCCTCTTCCTCCTCCTCCTGTTGTTCCTCTCTCTCTTGAGCCTTAAAGTCATGGATACCCATAAAGTGATTAAAGTAATTTGGCTAGGAAAGTGTGTCTTCCTGTTTTAAACCCCTCAAAAGATGTGACTGCAGCTCCCCCTCTAATCCACCCCCAATGGGTTACAGTCAGCATTCAAAGTCCCACAACCCCTCCCCACTGGCAGTTCTGCTTCATCTGGGAGGCAGAAGGTGAACGCACAAACATCAAGAGGTTAAGCGCAAGTCTACTGGGTGCTGTGCACATAAACACTCAGTTGCAAGTTCACATGCACAACTGCACGCATGTCAGCACATAGGTCAGATTTAAAATGCGCCATTATGCACATATGTACAGTCCCATCTATACCACATCCCTTTCCTGTCCCTTTTAAGCCACCTTTGTAAGCGCATTATGTTACGCGAGTATGTGTATATACACGTGTAAATTTCTCCTTAGAAAATACGTGCATCTCACGCATGACACACATACACATGTATGTGGTTGTTTTTGCGTAACACTTTTAAAATTGACCTGTGTGGTTATAAAGTGTGTTTTATGATTTGTTAATTGTTTTTTGTAAACTACCCAGTAAAGTTGATGGACAGTATCAAAATGTTATAAATAAGCATATAAATGAATACATAAGTGTAATGTAATCCCTAATTTTGACTTTAAGCAGCACAAGGAATATAATCATATACCACAAACAAAGGAATGTCCTTCAATATGTCTTTTTTATAATTTTGTTATGCAAATGAAAATTTCAAAGAAATCATAAAGAGAAACAATACTGTCAACTTATGTGAAATGGCGGCAGTAAAAGCATTCAGCATACACCATTAACGAACGTAATGTAACCTTCCATGTAGGGGATGACATATACAGCAAAAAACTCAAAACGTAGCCCTGTTGCGCTTCCCAGCCAGTCCTGATCACCTGGCCTGACCGTCCACCAGCTCCGCCCTGAGACCCTGCGCTGCTCGGCGGCGGCATCCATGGGCATCCCCGGTTCCTTCGCTGCCTTCGTCATCGCAGCTCTCCTCACTCCAGGGCTCGGCCTCCTCCTCGGCATCGGCCCCGCCCTCTAGCGCACATGCATGGAGCTCTCCTCTAGTTAAAGGGCCAAGTGCAGGAAAACCTCGGGCGGCGCCCAAGTCTAACGTCACTTGAGCAGGGTATTTAACAGTAGCTCTAGCCCTAGCTCATTGCCTTGGCAATCAGGTCATACACTCCAGTGTGTCTAATTTGCCTTCCAGTGTCTCCTGTTCCAGCGTCTCTCCATCCTTGGTAATACCCTCCAGACTGATCTCACGGTACTGACCATTGCTTGCTCCTGACTATTCTTGACCACTGCCTGGACCTGACCTCTGCCTGAACACTGACTATTCTTGTCCGCCTCCTGGAACTGACCTCTGCCTGGACATGACTACTTCCGGATTGACTACAGGTACTGATCCCTGCTTTGGCTGACCATTCTGATCTTCTACTGTGGCCTTGATCCTCGCTATCCATTCGGACTCTCTCTTCTGGCCTCCTGTAACTGCTAGACATTCTGGTGTGGACCTCGGCCGCGCACCCTTGTTCATGGTGGGCACTCCTCTACACTTCCTTTCCAGGAGATCTTGCAAGGTCCACCTAAGACCAGGCGGCCTGTGTAACCAAGGGCTCGACCTGAGGGAACCCCGGGTTGCTATTGGTGAAGCTCCAGCTAGCCTCTGTCTCCTCCTGTGCTCCGCCTCCTGGTGGCAGGCACTCTCCAGGTCCGACCGGAGGGCCGTACCAACCCTGCACCTGGCCAAAGGTCCACCTCCAGTGCAACAAGCCCAATATGCTGGGTGTTTCAGCAGACATCAAATACCTGCTTCAGGTGCCATAAAATACTTGAGCTGCAAAACATAAAATATATTAGTAAAAATGTACATTCTCTAAAGCCACATAACTAGATTAAGAATCTTGGTAAAATTTATTAAAGTTGTAGGGGCCAGCAGTCTCTCAGCATCTTAGTGAAAGTTTTACAAGACCAGGAGCTATTTATCAAAAAGAACAACTTAAAAGTATTCAAGGAGCATGTGCCTTGACCAAACAATACAAAAATGTTAAAACTTCTCCAATCAAAAAAAGGAAAATGGAAATAGTGAAAAATGGAAAACCTAAATTTTAAAGGATAGCCAAAGTCTGAAACACCAACATTTAAAAAAACAGCCCAGTCCATTTCTCTGTTTAAACCAGATGGATAAATCTTATTAAAAAGAAAAATCAATATTTGTTCAATCTGAGCAAGCATACATAAGAACAAGACATGCCATACTGGGCCAGACAAGGGTCCATCAAGCCCAGCATACTGTTTCCAACAGTGGCCAATCCAAGTAACAAGTATCTAGAAGGTATCCAAACATTAAATAGATCCCAAGCTACTATTCCTTATTGATTAATAGCAGTTTATGGAATTCTCCTCTAGGAATTCATCCAAACCTTTTTTAAACCCAGTTACTCTAACTGCCATAACCACATCCTCTGGCATGAATTCCAGTGCTTAATTATGCATTGACTGAAAAAGAATTTTCTCCAATTTGTTTTAAATGAGATACTTACTAACTTCATGAATGCCCCCTAGTCCTTTTATTTCTAAGAGAGTAAATAACCAATTTACATTTACATGTTCAAGTTTTTTCAAGATTTTGTAGACCTCTATCATATCCTCCTCAGCCATCTCTTCTTCAAGCTGAATAGCCCTCCTCATAGGAGAGCCGTTCCAAGCCATGTATCATATTGGTTGCCCTTCTCTGTACTTTCTCCAGTTCAACTATATCTTCTTTGAGATGCAGCACCAGAATTGCACACAGTATTCAAGGTGCGGTCTCACCATGGAGCGATATAGAGACAGCTAATAAACAGAAGTTAGTGTGTTTGTATTTTAAATAGTCAGTAAGGCAGCTAATAAAAAGAAATTAGTGTGTTTGTGTTTAAAATAGTCAGTAAGACAGCTAATAAACAGAAGTTAGTGTGTTTATGTTTTACATAGTCAGTAAGGCAGCTAATAAACAGAAGTTAATATGTTTGTATTTCCCAACCTTCCCACCCCTCTTCCACCCACCCCTAGCTCATCCTTTAATTTATAGGCAGATGCTACTTTCACACTAAAAAAAAAAAAAATCAGCCTTTTAACTTCATTTCACAAATTCCCCATACCTTATTGAGAGTTTGATCATTCCCTTGTAGGCCATTACCAGATATATAGTGAATACACTAATACATTTAAAGTACCCTAATTAGACACATTTCTACTCCCATAGCAACCTAAAACTTAACTAGGAACTGAACAAATTTGAGTTGAAGACAGCAGTCCAGCAGCAAGAGGGGGGCCTCCTAGTCTTTTGCATAGAGTGTCACATGTATGGTTTTTTACCCACCAGTGAGAAGTTGTACGTGTGCATCTGATGCAAAGATCTCCTGACTCTCAGGGAACTAGTCCAATCTCTGAAGGCTAGAGTGGCAAACCTAGAGGATTTGAGGCAGACAGAGGTATATAGATGAGACCTTCAGGGACATAGTAGCCAAATCCCAACTTCAAACTGGCCCTGGTGCTGCCTTGGAGGAAGAAGGTCTCATGATCATAAACCTGGTTCAGCAGGAAAGGAACCTGTAGCAAGGACCTGCTCTCCAGGTGGTGCATTGTCCTCTCGCATTGAGGATGTGTCTCCCAGGCCTACTGCCCAGGAGAAAAGGGTTAGGTTGGCCATCATAGTTTGTGATTCAATTATTAGGAATGAAGACAGCTGGTTGGCATGAGGATTGCCTGGAACATGCTTACCTGCTGCGAAGGTGGCAGACCTCACACATCACCTAGATAGGATTTTAGACAGTGCAGGGGAGGAGCCAGCTGTCATGGCATGACATGTGGGTACCAACGACATAGGAAAATGTAGGAGGGAGGTTCTGGAAGCCAAATTTAGGCTCTTAGGTAAAAAGCTGAAATCCAGAACCTCCAGGGTAGCATTCTCTAAATTCTCCCAATTGCATGCGCAGGTCCCCAGAGGCAGGCAGAGCTCCAGAATCTCAATGCGTGGATGAGACAATGGTGCAAGGAAGAGGGATTCAGTTTTGGGGAATGGGGAGACTTTTCCAAAGGGATGGGCTCCACCTTAACCAGGTTGGAACTAGGCTGCTAGCATAACCTTTTAAAAAGAGATAGAGCAGCTTTTAAACTAAAAGAAAGGGGAAAGCCAACAGTCATTCACCAGTGCATGGTTCAGAGGGAGGTATCTTGAAAGGATACTAATGATGCATTAAAGTTAGGGAATCCCAACAGTGAGGTTCCAATAATAAGAAAAGTAGTTCAAGTGCCTGTAATTAAAAACTCACCAGAGCTAAAAGATTCAAATTTATCCCTCTCAATTAAAAAGCAGAATGAAAATACAAACAAAAAAACACACTTTGAAATGTTTGTGTAAGGAAGGTGGACTCTTGAGCTGAGATGAGGTTGTTGCTACCACCGAGGGGAGGCCCTCTGTGGTCCTCATCATTGGGAGGTGGTTCCAAGAGAGAAAGCCCAACAGGACCTTCACCTATACCAGCCCACATTCCTCGTGGGTTGAGCCCTTGGGTGCCTGGGTCTGCAGGACTTAGGTGCGGGTCTCTCAGACAGCAGGCGGAAGACAGGTCGAACGTACCAAGAGTTGAGGCAGGCAGCAGGCTACAGGAGATAGGGGCCAGGCTGAGGTTTGGGAAGGCAGTGGACGAGCAGGAACAATGGACCAGGCTGAAGATCAGGGCAGGCAGTGGACAAGCAGGAACGGTGGACCAGGCTGAAGATCAGAGCAGGCAGTGGACAAGCAAGAATGGTGAGACGAGCAAGGTCAGAGCCAGTAGATCAATCCGAGGGAGCAGGAATGATGAGCTGAAACAGGACCAGGTCAGGAGCAGGAGTAGGATCTGGAGGAGGAGTCAGGATGAAGATGACATGCACTCACCAGGAGCTGGACCTGCTACCGAGGCAAGGAGGAAGTGGCAAGGCAGGGCTGGGGCACCTAACAGTATCCCCCACTTCAAGGCCCCCTCCTAGAAGGTCCTGGTTTTCCTGGATGGGAGGCATGGAAGTGCTGAAGTAAATCCTAGTATATTGGCAGCTGGCTCCCAGGTGTTTTTGTCGGGGCCAAAACCCTCCCAAGCAATCAGACTTTCCCATCATCTGTGATGGCATCTTACGTCTAAGATCTCCTTTACTTGGTATTCTTGCTCCTCCCCTGCTGCCAACTGCTGAGGTTCAGGGAGTCTCTGCTGAACCCATGACAGTATCAGCGGTTTGAGGAGAGACACATGGAATGAGTTATGTATCTTCAAGGATGACTGGACTCTTAGATGGTAGGTGATTGGGCCAAGGCGCTTGGTGATGGTAAAAGGGCCAATGTATTGTGGAGCCAATCACATTGAGGGTACCCACAGGTGGATGTGGTGAGTGCTTAGCCACACTCGGACCCCGGAGTTGAAGAGAGGTGCCAGTCTCCTGTGTTTGTCAGCTGTTCTCTTGGCTTGGTCTGCTGCTTTGTGGAGGTTCCTTTGAGTGTGAGTCCAGATGGCCAGCAGTTGCTGGGCAGAGAGCTGTACGGCCGGAGAAGGAACTGAAACTGGGGTAGGAAGTGGTGGCTTCAGTTGTCTCCCATAGACAATAGAAATGGAGAGGCACTGGTCGCAGATTGAGTGTGGGAATTGAAGGAGAACTCGGCTCAGGGGAGAAGAGTGGACCAGTCATCCTATCTGTCACACCATCTAGTATTCAGAGAATGGGCCTTCTCCACAGTGGGACCATCTATATGGAATGTCATCCCCCCTGATCTCCGAAAAGAACCCTGCCTATTAACATTTAGAAAAAGGCGTAAGACTTGGTTATTTAAACAAGCCTTTCCCGAAACTAAATGATTCCCCACAGGAACCATTAATGTACATTCAACACAATGGGGCAGATTTTCAGAGCCCTGCTCGCCTAAATCCGCCTAAATCCGGGCGGATTTAGGCGAGCAGGGCCCTGCGCGCCGGTGTGCCTATGTTCAATAGGCCTACTGGCGCGCGCAGACCCCGGGACTCACGTAAGTCCCGGGGTTTGGCGAGGGGGGCGTGTTGGGGGCGTGTCAGGGGCGGGCCCGGTCGGCGCTGCGTTTTGGGGGCGTGTCGGCAGCGTTTTGGGGGCGGGCCCGGGGGCGTGGTTACGACCCAGGGCGGTCTGGGGCGTGGCCGCGCCCTCCGTACCCGCCCCCAGGTCACGTCCCGGCGCGCTAGCGGCCCGCTGGCGCGCGGGGATTTACGTCTCCCTCCGGGAGGCGTAAATCCCCCAACAAAGGTAAGGGGGGTTTAGACAGGGCCGGGCGGGTGGGTTAGGTAGGGGAAGGGAGGGGAAGGTGAGGGGAGGGCAAAAGAAAGTTCCCTCCGAGGCCGCTCCGATTTCGGAGCGGCCTCGGAGGGAACAGGGGTAGGCTGCGCGACTCGGCGCACGCCGGCTATACAGAATCGATAGCCTTGCGCGCGCCGATCCAGGATTTTAGCGGATACGCGTGGCTACGCGCGTATCTACTAAAATCCCGCGTACTTTTGCTTGCGCCTGATGCGCCAGCAAAAGTACGCCAATTCGCGCGGTTTGAAAATCTACCCCAATGTAAATAATTGCTCTTCTTACGGTTGAGTTACTCTTGCTTTGTCTTCTTCTTCTCCCAGTTACAGCAACCCTGTTTTATTGTAACTTTTGCTTCTCTCCACTTGTTAATATTTCAGGTTACTGTATCCCTTGTTACTTGTAAACCAGCATGATATGATTGTATCATGAATGCCGGTATAGAAAAGCACCAAATAAAATAAATAAATAAATATGTAAGATATATCTAATTATAGCAGTGAATGATGACATAGACTTAATTGGCATCTCAGAGACATGATGGAAGGAGGACAACCAATGGGGCAGTGCTATACCAGGGTACAAATTATATCGCAATTACAGAAAGGAGCATCTGGGAGGCAGGATGGAGCTTTATGTCCAGGATGGCATAGAGTCCAACAGGATAAAGATCCTGCATGAGACTAAATGCACAATCAAATTTATATGGGTAGAAATCCCTTGTTTGTTGGGGAAGAGTATAGTGATTGGAGTATACTACCGTCCACCTGGCCAAGATGGTGAGATGGACAGTGAAATACTAAGAGAAATTAGGGATGCTAACCAAATTGGTAGTTCAGTAATAATGGGAGATTTCAATTACCTCAATATTGACTAGGTAAATGTAACATCAGGACATGCTAGAGAGATAAAGTTCCTGGATGGAATAAATGACAATTTTATGGAGCAATTAGTTCAGGAATCGAGAGAGGGAGCAATTTTAGATCTAATTCTCAGTGGAGCACAGGATTTGGTGAGTGAGGTAACGGTGGTGGGGCCTCTTGGCAATAGAGATCATAATATGATCAAATTTGAATTAATGACTGGTATGGGGACAGTAAGTAATAGGGAGGTGAATTGAATTTCTGACAATTGAAAATATCGTATGACATTTTCAAAGTTGTTAGAAATTGGGGGCTCCCCGAAACCGATAGGAAAACCCCATGAAATTGTTCGTGGGGTTCTCTTATCGTTTTGGTGGAGGGCGGGAAAAACGGCACACATAAACAAGGCCAAACCCACCCCGACCCTTTAAAATTGCTCCCTTAGGTTCCCCCACCCTCCCGACCCCCCCCCCCCCCCAAATGTTTTCAAATTACCTGGTGGTCCAGTGGGAGTCCCGGGCTGCCACTAATAAAAATGGCGCTGATGGCCTTTTGCCCTTACCATGTGACAGGGTATCCATGCCATTGGCCGGCCCCTGTCACATGGTAGGAGTAATGGATGGCCGGTGCCATCTTTAAAAATGGCGCGGGCCATCCAGTATATAAGGAGATACAGAAAGCTTGAGAATTTTGGAGAAGGCTAGCATATTTGCTGAGGGGTATGACTAGGTTATTACATGGTACTCCTTATCTTCTCTCCAGGCTAAACAAATAAGAGAACTGATTGGGATATTGTTTTAGTATTTTTAATAATACTTATAGCTGAGCACAATATTATTATTATTATACAAATTATACTTATAAAATAAATGATTATAACTAACTTGCAATAATTTTCATGTTTTTACTAATAAAAAAATATACAATAAATAATCCTGAATACAAGTCTTTCTCTTCCTATAATATATACAAAGGTAAAAAGAGAAAGGGAGACATTTGGGGGAGCAAGGTTTAGCCTGACTAAATAGGCAATCTCCTACAAGAACAACTGAAACACTTCTATTTCCAGTTATAAATAGTAAATGTAGGGTAAAATTTAGTCGGGCTAAATATAGCCTGCATTGGCCACTGTTGGAAACAGGATGCTGGACTTGATGGAAGTGAATGGTGAACAAAATGGAAAATGTCATAATGCATCTGTATCACTCCATGGTGAGACCGCACCTTGAATACTATGCACAATTCTTGTCACTGTATGGCAATTTCTTTTGTTCTTCTTATGTTCTTATTATGACATCCACCATTGAATTCACCATTCCCTTCCTAAGATTTCATAACATTGTGTTTGCTTTTTTGAGTGCTACAGCACACTGAGACAACAATTTCAATGTATTATCCACTATGATGCCTAGATCTCCTTCCTAGGTCGTAATTCCTAATGTGGAATCCAACATCATGTAACTGTAGCAAGGGTTATTTTTTTGGATACGCAACACCTTGCACTTATGGTTAGATATCCAGGCTGAGGTTGTGGCAGGCAGCGAATCTCATAACGGTTATCCAGGCTATGGTTGTGGCAGGCAGCAAATCTCATAAATGGTTATATAGGCTGTGGTCATGGCAGGCAGTGAACTCGTAGTCATCCAATGGTCAGAGTCCAAAGGCAGTCCAATAACAAAATGGGTCAGGAGCTCGGGAATACCCTTCCACATTCCAGTGGGAGCACTGAGAGGAAAGGATCACCTTGCTGGTGGTTGAAAGGAATCAGTAAGTTTTTGCTTGAGACATTGTCTTTTTTAAAAGTATTGGGGCAAAGTTAACTATTTGGGAATATTATTTAGTGTGTTTGTGTGTTTGTGCTTTTAATACTAAGGCAGTGAATAAACAAGTTAGACTGTATTTTTAAATAGTCAATAAGGCAGCGAGTAAGCAGTAGGTAGCATCTTTATTTTTAAAAGTCTGTAAGGCAGCTAGTAAGCAGAACTGAGTGTTTGTATTTAAAAAAAACAAAAAAAAAACCCCAAAAAGTAGCCATAAGCTAGAAATAAGCTAGGAGCAGTGTATACCTAAGTAAAAAGGTTGAAAAGTTAAGTTCAGTTACTCACCTCGGAAAGGTTGAGGTAGTATGATTTGGTTTGAATAGGTACCAACATTTGTTAATCAAGAGAGCAGAGAGTCACTCTGGCTGACTAACTGAAGTTAGACTGTTTGGATTTCCCAACCCACCCACCCCAGCTCATCCTTTAATTTATAGGCAGGTGCCACTTTCACAAAAAAAAAAAAAAAAAACCAACAACAAAAACTTTTATTGAGAGTTTGATCAGACCCCTGTAGGCCACTACCAGACATATAGCGAATTCACTAATACATTTAAAGGACGTTAATTAGACACATTCCTACTCCCATAGCAACCTAAAACTTAACTAGGAACTGATCAAAATTGAGATGAAGGCAGCAGTCCAGCAGCAAGAGGGGGGCTTCCCAGTCTTTTGCAGCGAGTGTCACATGTATGATTTTTTACCCACCGGTGAGAGTACATGTGCATGTGATGCAAAGAGCTCCTTGCTCTCAGAGAACGAGTCCGATCTCTGGAGGCTAGAGTGGCAGACCTGGAGGAGCTGAGGCAGACAGAGAGGTATATAGATGAGACCTTCAGGGACATAGTAGCCAAGTCTCAACTTCAGACTGGCAGCACTGGTGCTGCCTTGGAGGAAGAAGGTCTCATGATTGGAGAGCATCAACATGGTGTAGCAGGAAAGGATCCTATAGCAAGGACCTGCTCTCCAGGTGATGCACTGTCCTTTCATACCAAGGATATCTCCCCAAGGCCTACTGCCCAGGAGGGAAGGGTTAGGTCGGCCATCATAGTTGGTGATTCGATTATTAGGAATGTAGACAGCTGGGTGGTTGGTGGGCGTAAGGATCGCCTGATAACATGCCTACATGGTGTGAAGGTGGCGGACCTCATGCGTCACCTAGATAGGATTTTAGACAGTGCTGGGGAGGAGCTGGCTGTCGTGGTACATGTGGGCACCAATGACATAGGAAAATGTGGGAGGGAGGTTCTGGAAGCCAAATTTAGGCTCTTAGGTAGATAACCTAAATCCATAACCTCCAGGGTAGCATTCTCTGAAATGATCCCTGTTCCACGTGCAGGTCACCAGAGGCAGGCAGAGCTCCAGAGTCTCAATGCGTGGATGAGACAATGGTACAAGGAAGAGGGATTCAGTTTTGTTAGGAACTGGGGAACCTTTTGGGGAAGGGGGAGTTTCTTCCGAAGGGATGGGCTCCACCTTAACCAGAGTTGAACCAGACTGCTGGCGCTAACCTTTAAAAAGGAGATAGAGTAGCTTTTAAACTAGAACAAAGGAGAAAGCCGACAGTCACTCAGCAGTGCATGGTTCAGAGAGAAGTATCTTCAAAGGATACTAATGATGCATTAGAACTAGGGCATCCCGACAGTGAAAAATTCTAACTTATCCCTATCAATTAAAAAGCAGAATTAAAATACAAACAAAAAACAAACTTTGAAATGTTTGTAAGCTAATCCCAGAAGTCTAAGAAGTAAGATGGGAGAATTAGAATGAATAGCAGTGAATGATGACATAAACTTAATTGGCATCTCAGAGACATGGTGGAAGGAGGACAACCAATGGGACAGTGCTATACCGGGGTACAAATGATATCGCAATGACAGAGGAGCACCCGGTAGGCGGTGTGGTGCTTTATGTCTGGGATGGCATAGAGTCTAACAGGATAAACATCCTGCACGAGACTAAATGAACAATTGAATCTTTATGGGTAGAAAATGAAATCCCTTGTGTGTCGGGGAAGACTATAGTGATAGGAGTATACTACCGTCCACCTGGTCAAGATGGTGAGACTGACAGTGAAATGCTAAGAGAAATTAGGGAAGCTAACCAAATTGGTAGTGCGGTAATAATGGGAGACTTCAATTACCCCAATATTGACTGGGTAAATGTATCATCGGGACACACTAGAGAGATAATGTTCCTGGATGGAATAAATGATAGCTTTATGAAGCAATTGGTTCAGGAACCGATGAGAGAGGGAGCAATTTTAGATCTAATTCTCAGTGGAGCACAGGATTTGGTGAGAAAGGTAACGGTGATGGGGCCGCTTGGCAATAGTGATCATAATATGATCAAATTTGATTTAATGACTGGAAGGGGGACAGTAAGCAAATCCATGGCTCTCGTGCTAAACTTTCAAAAGGGAAACTTTGATAAAATGAGAAAAATAGAAAAAAAACTGAAAGGAGAAGTTACAAAAGTAAAAAGTGTGCAAGAGGAGTATATATATATACCTTGTATATAGAATGTACATAATAGAATGTATATAGAATGTACATAATTCCTGCATCTTGTAAATAAACCACCCTCATTCCCTCCTCTGTTCCCTGTATACTCATAAAGTTTCTAGTTACTTCCCTGCCCCATCCCTTCATCCCCCCCCCCAGTTATAATATCAGTTACACTGTAAAGCCCTGTTGGCTGAATTTGCTGTTGTCTGGAAACCAATGTGATGTCTCGTGCGAATGTCGGTATAGAAAAATGTTAAATAAATAAAATAAATAAATAAATAAATTATTGTTAAAAAATACCATCCTACAAGCACAATCCAGATGTATTCCACACATTAAGAAAGGTGGAAAGAAGGCAAAATGATTACCAGCATGGTTAAAAGGGGAGGTGAAAGAAGCTATTTTAGCCAAAAGATCTTCATTCAAAAGTTGGAAGAAGGATCCAACAGAAGAAAATAGGATAATGCATAAACGTTGGCAAGTTAAATGTAAGACATTGCTAAGACAGGCTAAGAGAGAATTTGAAAAGAAGTTGGCCGTAGAGGCAAAAACACACAGTAAAAACATTTTAAAATATATCCGAAGCAGAAAGCCTGTGAGGGAGTCAGTTGGACTGTTAGATGATCGAGGGGTTAAAGGAGCACTTAGAGAAGCTAAGGCCATCGCAGAATGATTAAATGATTTCTTTTCTTCAGTGTTTACTGAAGAGGATGTTGGGGAGGTACCCATACTGGAGAAGGTTTTCATGGGTAATGATTCAGATGGACTGAACCAAATCACGGTGAACCTAGAAGATGTGGTAGACCTGATTGACAAACTGAAGAGTAGTAAATCACCTGGCCCAGATGGTATACACCCCAGAGTTCTGAAGGAACTAAAAAATGAAATTTCAGACCTATTAGTAAAAAATTTGTAACCTGTCATTAAAATCATCCATTGTACCTGAAGACTGGAGGATAGCTAATGTAACCCCCATATTTAAAAAGGGCTCCAGGGGCGATCCGGGAAACTACAGACCGGTTAGCCTGACTTCAGTGCCAGGAAAAACAGTGGAAAGTATTTTAAACATCAAAATCACAGAACATATAGAAAGACATGGTTTAATGGAACAAAATCAGCATGGCTTTACCCAAGGCAAGTCTTGCCTCACAAATCTGCTTCACTTTTCTGAAGGAGTTAATAAACATGTGGATAAAGGTGAACTATAGATGTAGTGTACTTGGATTTTCAGAAGGCATTTGTCAAAGTTTCTCATGAGAGGCTTCTAGGAAAAATAAAAAGTCATGGGATAGGTTGCGATGTCCTTTTGTGGATTACAAACTGGCTAAAAGACAGGAAACAGAGAGTAGGATTAAATGGACAATTTTCTCAGTGGAAGGGAGTGGGCAGTGGAGTGCCTCGGGGATCTGTATTGGGACCCTTACTTTTCAATATATTTATAAATGATCTGGAAAGAAATACGACCAGTGAGGAAATCAAATTTGCAGATGATACAAAATTGTTCAGAGTAGTTAAATCACAAGCAGATTGTGATAAATTGCAGGAAGACCTTGTGAGACTGGAAAATTGGGCATCAAAATGGCAGATGAAATTTAATGTGGACAAATGCAAGGTGATGCATATAGGGAAAAATAACCCATGCTATAGTTACACAATGTTAGGTTCCATATTAGGTGCTACTACCCAAGAAAGAGATCTAGGCGTCATAGTGGATAACACATTGAAATCATCGGTTCAGAGTGCTGCGGCAGTCAAAAAGCAAACAGAATGTTGGGAATTATTAGAAAGGGAATGGTGAATAAAGCAGAAAATGTCATAATACCTCTGTATCGCTCCATGGTAAGACCACACCTTGAATACTATGTATAATTCTGGTTGCCGCATCTCAAAAAAGATATAATTGCAATGGAGAAGGTACAGAGAAGGGCGACCAAAATGATAAAGGGAATGGAACAGCTCCCCTATGAGGAAAGACTAAAGAGGTTAGGACTTTTCAGCTTGGAGAAGAGATGGCTGAGGGGGAATATGATAGAGGTGTTTAAAATCATGAGAGGTCTAGAACTGGTAGTTGTGAATCGGTTATTTACTCTTTCAGATAATAGAAAGACTAGGGGGCACTCTTTGAAGTTAGCATGTGGCACATTTAAAACTAGTCGGAAAAAGTTCTTTTTCACTCAACGCACAATTAAACTCTGGAATTTGTTGTCAGAAGATGTGGTTAGTGCAGTTAGTATAGCTGTGTTTAAAAAAGGATTGGATAAGTTCTTGGAGGAGAAGTCCATTACCTGCTATTAATTGACTTAGAAAATAACCACTGCTATTACTAGCAATGGTAACATGGAATAGACTTAGCTTTTGGGTACTTGCCAGGTTCTTATGGCCTGGATTGGCCACTGTTGGAAACAGGATGCTGGGCTTGATGGACCCTTGATCTGACCCAGTATGGCATGTTTTTATGTTCTTATCTTCTTATGAGAAGGAACAGGAGCAAGAGCCAAGAAGCCAAGGCAAGGTCTGCAGGCCAGATCTTGCCTTAAATAGGTAAAGGTGCTGGTTGCTGAAGGAAAGGGGTCGTGACAATTTACTGCCACAGT